>NC_064624.1:2404545-3005681 GCF_023898315.1 Schistocerca nitens
ACCCTTCGAGACAAGTCGGCTGGAGGACGATGTATTGAATCGCGACGCAATTTGTGTGTTCCATCGTCATTAAGAGGCTCTGAACGTTACAATTAACTGTCAATTTTGCATCGCATTCGAAAATCTAGACTCACAGGAGAACGACCATAAGGTGCCCGAGGCAGCACTAGACCCATGGAGACAAGTCGGCTGGAGGACGATGTATTGAGTCGCAACGCAATTTGTGTGTCCCATCGTCATTAACAGGCTCTGATCGTTACAATTAACTGTCAGTTTTGCGTCGTATTCTGAAAACTAGACTCACAGGAGAACGACCATAAGGTGCCCGAGGCAGCAAGAGTCCTTTGGAGACAGGTCGGCTGTGGGACGATGTATTGAAACGCGACGCAATTTGTGTGTTCCATCCTCATCAAGAGGCTCTGAACGTTACAATTCACTGTCAGTTTTGCGTCGGATTCGAAAATCTAGACTCACAGGAGAACGAGCATATGGTGCCCGAGGCAGCACTAGACCCTTGGAGACAAGTCGGCTGTAGGACGATGTATTGAGTCGCGACGCAATTTGGGTGTCCCATCGTCATTAACAGGCTCTGAATGTTACAATTAACTGTCAGTTTTGCGTCGGATTCGAAAATCTAGACTCACAGGAGAACGACCATAAGGTGCCCGAGGCAGCAATAGACCCTTGGAGACAAGTCGGCTGGAGGACGATGTATTGAATCGCGACGCAATTTGTGTGTTCCATCGTCATTAAGAGGCTCTGAACGTTACAATTAATTGTCAGTTTTGCGCCGGATTCGAAAAACTAGACTCATAGGAGAACGACCAAGAGGTGCCAGGAGCAGCAATACTACCTCGGAGACAAGTCGGCTGGAGGACGATGTATTGAATCGCGACGCAATTTGTGTGTTCCATCGTCAGTATCAGGCTCTGAACGTTACAATTAATTGTCAGTTTTGCATCGCATTCGAAAAACTAGACTCACAGGAGAACGACCATAAGGTGCCCGATGCACCAATAGACCCTTGGAGACAAGTCGGCTGGAGGACGATGTATTGATTCGCGACGCAATTTGTGTGTCCCATCGTCATTAACAGGCTCTGAACGTTACAATTCACTGTCAGTTTTGCGTCGGATTCGAAAATCTAGACTCACAGGAGAACGAGCATATGGTGCCCGAGGCAGCACTAGACCCTTGGAGACAAGTCGGCTGGAGGACGATGTATTGAATCGCGACGCAATTTGTGTGTTCCATCGTCATTAACAGGCTCTGAACGTTACAATTAACTGTCAGTTTTGCGTCGGATTCGAAAATCTAGACTCACAGGAGAACGAGCATATGGTGCCCGAGGCAGCACTAGACCCTTGGAGACAAGTCGGCTGGAGGACGGTGTATTGAGTCGCGACGCAATTTGTGTGTCCCATCGTCATTAACAGGCTCTGAACGTTACAATTCACTGTCAGTTTTGCGTCGGATTCGAAAATCTAGACTCACAGGAGAACGACCATAAGGTGCCCGAGGCAGCACTAGACCCTTGGAGACAAGTCGGCTGGATGACGATGTATTGGGTCGCGACGCAATTTGTGTGTCCCATCGTCATTAACAGGCTCTGAACGTTACAATTAACTGTCAGTTTTGCGTCGTATTCTGAAAACTAGACTCACAGGAGAACGACCATAAGGTGCCCGAGGCAGCAAGAGACCCTTGGAGACAGGTCGGCTGTGGGACGATGTATTGAATCGCGACGCAATTTGTGTGTTCCATCCTCATCAAAAGGCTCTGAACGTTACAATTCACTGTCAGTTTTGCGTCGGATTCGAAAATCTAGACTCACAGGAGAACGAGCATATGGTGCCCGAGGCAGCACTAGACCCTTGGAGACAAGTCGGCTGTAGGACGATGTATTGAATCGCGACGCAATTTGTGTGTTCCATCGTCATTAAGAGGCTCTGAACGTTACAATTCACTCTCAGTTTAGCGTCGGATTCGAAAAACTAGACTCACAGGAGAACGACCATAAGGTGACCGAGGCAGCAATAGACCCTTGGAGACAAGACGGCTGGATGACGATGTATTGAATCGCGACGCAATTTGGGTGTTCCATCGTCATTAAGGGGCTCTGAACGAATTTGTGTGTTCCATCGTCAGTATCAGGCTCTGAACGTTACAATTAACCGTCAGTTTTGCGTCGTATTCTGAAAACTAGACTCACAGGAGAACGACGATAAGGTGCCCGAGGCAGCTATAGACCCTTGGAGACAAGTCGGCTGGAGGACGATGTATTGAATCGCGACGCAATTTGTGTGTTCCATCGTCATTAAGAGGCTCTGAACGTTACAATTAACTGTCAGTTTTGCGTCGGATTCGAAAATCTAGACTCACAGGAGAACGACCATAAGGTGCCCGAGGCAGCAATAGACCCTTGGAGACAAGTCGGCTGGAGGACGATGTATTGATTCGCGACACAATTTGTGTGTTCCATCGTCATTAAGAGGCTCTGAACGTTACAATTAATTGTCAGTTTTGCGCCGGATTCGAAAATCTAGACTCACAGGAGAACGAGCATATGGTGCCCGAGGCAGCAATAGACGCATGGAGACAAGTCCGCTGGAGGACGATGTATTGATTCGCGACGCAATTTGTGTGTTCCATCGTCATTAAGAGGCTCTGAACGTTACAATTAACTGTCAGTTTTGCGTCGGATTCGAAAATCTAGACTCACAGGAGAAAGACCATAAGGTGCCCGAGGCAGCAATAGACCCTTGGAGACAAGTCGGCTGGAGGACGATGTATTGAATCGCGACGCAATTTGTGTGTTCCATCGTCATTAAGACGCTCTGAACCTTACAATTAACTGTCAGTTTTGCGTCGGATTCGAAAATCTAGACTCACAGATGAACGACCATAAGGTGCCCGAGGCAGCACTAGACCCTTGGAGACAAGTCGGCTGTAGGACGATGTATTGAGTCGCAACGCAATTTGTGTGTCCCATCGTCATTAACAGGCTCTGAACGTTACAATTAACTGTCAGTTTTGCGTCGGATTCGAAAATCTAGACTCACAGGAGAACGAGCATATGGTGCCCGAGGCAGCACTAGACCCTTGGAGACAAGTCGGCTGTAGGACGATGTATTGAATCGCGACGCAATTTGTGTGTTCCATCGTCAGTATCAGGCTCTGAACGTTACAATTAACCGTCAGTTTTGCGTCGTATTCTGAAAACTAGACTCACAGGAGAACGACGATAAGGTGCCCGAGGCAGCTATAGACCCTTGGAGACAAGTCGGCTGGAGGACGATGCATTGAATCGCGAAGCAATTTGTGTGTCCCATCGTCATTAACAGGCTCTGAACCTTACAATTAACTGTCAGTTTTGCGTCGGATTCGGAAATCTAGACTCACAGGAGAACGACGATAAGGTGCCCGAGGCAGCAATAGACCCTTGGAGACAAGTCAGCTGGAGGACGATGTATTGAATCGCGACGCAATTTGTGTGTTCCATCGTCATTAAGAGGCTCTGAACGTTACAATTAATTGTCAGTTTTGCGCCGGATTCGAAAAACTAGACTCATAGGAGAATGACCAAGAGGAGCCAGGAGCAGCAATACTACCTCGGAGACATGTCGGCTGGAGGACGATGTATTGAATCGCGACGCAATTTGTGTGTCCCATCGTCATTAACAGGCTCTGAACGTTACAATTAACTGTCAGTTTTGCATCGCATTCGAAAAACTAGACTCACAGGAGAACGACCATAAGGTGCCCGAGGCAGCAATAGACCCTTGGAGACAAGTCAGCTGGACGACGATGTATTGAGTCGCGACGCAATTTGTGTGTCCCATCGTCATTAACAGGCTCTGAACGTTACAATTCACTGTCAGTTTTGCGTCGGATTCGAAAATCTAGACTCACAGGAGAACGAGCATATGGTGCCCGAGGCAGCACTAGACCCTTGGAGACAAGTCGGCTGGAGGACGATGTATTGAATCGCGACGCAATTTGTGTGTTCCATCGTCATTAACAGGCTCTGAACGTTACAATTAACTGTCAGTTTTGCGTCGGATTCGAAAATCTAGACTCACAGGAGAACGAGCATATGGTGCCCGAGGCAGCACTAGACCCTTGGAGACAAGTCGGCTGGAGGACGATGTATTGAGTCGCGACGCAATTTGTGTGTCCCATCGTCATTAACAGGCTCTGAACGTTACAATTCACTGTCAGTTTTGCGTCGGATTCGAAAATCTAGACTCACAGGAGAACGACCATAAGGTGCCCGAGGCAGCACTAGACCCTTGGAGACAAGTCGGCTGGAGGACGATGTATTGAGTCGCGACGCAATTTGTGTGTCCCATCGTCATTAACAGGCTCTGAACGTTACAATTAACTGTCAGTTTTGCGTCGTATTCTGAAAACTAGACTCACAGGAGAACGACCATAAGGTGCCCGAGGCAGCAAGAGACCCTTGGAGACAGGTCGGCTGTGGGACGATGTATTGAATCGCGACGCAATTTGTGTGTTCCATCCTCATCAAAAGGCTCTGAACGTTACAATTCACTGTCAGTTTTGCGTCGGATTCGAAAATCTAGACTCACAGGAGAACGAGCATATGGTGCCCGAGGCAGCAAGAGACCCTTGGAGACAAGTCGGCTGTAGGACGATGTATTGAATCGCGACGCAATTTGTGTGTTCCATCGTCATTAAGAGGCTCTGAACGTTACAATTAACTGTCAGTTTTGCGTCGGATTGGAAAATCTAGACTCACAGGAGAACGACCATAAGGTGCCCGAGGCAGCAATAGACCCTTGGAGACAAGTCGGCTGGAGGACGATGTATTGATTCGCGACACAATTTGTGTGTTCCATCGTCATTAAGAGGCTCTGAACGTTACAATTAATTGTCAGTTTTGCGCCGGATTCGAAAAACTAGACTCATAGGAGAACGACCAAGAGGTGCCAGGAGCAGCAATACTACCTCGGAGACATGTCGGCTGGAGGACGATGTATTGAATCGCGACGCAATTTGTGTGTCCCATCGTCATTAACAGGCTCTGAACGTTACAATTAACTGTCAGTTTTGCATCGCATTCGAAAAATTAGACTCACAGGAGAACGACCATAAGGTGCCCGAGGCAGCAATAGACCCTTGGAGACAAGTCAGCTGGACGACGATGTATTGAGTCGCGACGCAATTTGGGTGTTCCATCGTCATTAAGAGGCTCTGAACGTTACAATTAACTGTCAATTTTGCATCGCATTCGAAAAACTAGACTCACAGGAGATCGAGCATAAGGTGCCCGAGGCAGCAATAGACCCTTCCAGACAAGTCGGCTGGAGGACGATGTATTGAATCGCGACGCAATTTGTGTGTTCCATCGTCATTAAGAGGCTCTGAACGTTACAAATAACTGTCAGTTTTGCGTCGGATTCGAAAATCTAGACTCACAGGAGAACGACCATAAGGTGCCCGAGGCAGCAATAGACCCTTGGAGACAAGTCGGCTGGAGGACGATGTATTGGGTCGCGACGCAATTTGTGTGTCCCATCGTCATTAACAGGCTCTGAACGTTACAATTAACTGTCAGTTTTGCGTCGTATTCTGAAAACTAGACTCACAGGAGAACGACCATAACGTGCCCGACGCGACGCAATTTGTGTGTTCCATCCTCATCAAGAGGCTCTGAACGTTACAATTCACTGTCAGTTTTGCGTCGGATTCGAAAATCTAGACTCACAGGAGAACGAGCATATGGTGCCCGAGGCAGCACTAGACCCTTGGAGACAAGTCGGCTGTAGGACGATGTACTGAATCGCGACGCAATTTGTTGTTCCATCGTCATTAAGAGGCTCTGAACGTCACAATTAACTGTCAGTTTTGCGTCGGATTCGAAAATCTAGACTCACAGGAGAACGACCATAAGGTGCCCGAGGCAGCAATAGACCCTTGGAGACAAGTCGGCTGGAGGACGATGTGCTGATTAGCGACACAATTTGTGTGTTCCATCGTCATTAAGAGGCTCTGAACGTTACAATTAATTGTCAGTTTTGCGCCGGATTCGAAAATCTAGACTCACAGGAGAACGAGCATATGGTGCCCGAGGCAGCAATAGACCCATGGAGACAAGTCGGCTGGAGGACGATGTATTGATTCGCGACGCAATTTGTGTGTTCCATCGTCATTAAGAGGCTCTGAACGTTACAATTAACTGTCAGTTTTGCGTCGGATTCGAAAATCTAGACTCACAGGAGAAAGACCATAAGGTGCCCGAGGCAGCAATAGACCCTTGGAGACAAGTCGGCTGGAGGACGATGTATTGAATCGCGACGCAATTTGTGTGTTCCATCGTCATTAAGACGCTCTGAACCTTAAAATTAACTGTCAGTTTTGCGTCGGATTCGAAAATCTAGACTCACAGATGAACGACCATAAGGTGCCCGAGGCAGCACTAGACGCTTGGAGAAAAGTCGGCCGTAGGACGATGTATTGAGTCGCGACGCAATTTGTGTGTCCCATCGTCATTAACAGGCTCTGAACGTTACAATTAACTGTCAGTTTTGCGTCGGATTCGAAAATCTAGACTCACAGGAGAACGAGCATATGGTGCCCGAGGCAGCACTAGACCCTTGGAGACAAGTCGGCTGTAGGACGATGTATTGAATCGCGACGCAATTTGTGTGTTCCATCGTCAGTATCAGGCTCTGAACGTTACAATTAACCGTCAGTTTTGCGTCGTATTCTGAAAACTAGACTCACAGGAGAACGACGATAAGGTGCCCGAGGCAGCTATAGACCCTTGGAGACAAGTCGGCTGGAGGACGATGTATTGAATCGCGACGCAATTTGTGTGTCCCATCGTCATTAACAGGCTCTGAACCTTACAATTAACTGTCAGTTTTGCGTCGGATTCGAAAATCTAGACTCACAGGAGAACGACGATAAGGTGCCCGAGGAAGCAATAGACCCTTGGAGACAAGTCAGCTGGAGGACGATGTATTGAATCGCGACGCAATTTGTGTGTTCCATCGTCATTAAGAGGCTCTGAACGTTACAATTAATTGTCAGTTTTGCGCCGGATTCGAAAAACTAGACTCATAGGAGAACGACCAAGAGGTGCCAGGAGCAGCAATACTAGCTCGGAGACATGTCGGCTGGAGGACGATGTATTGAATCGCGACGCAATTTGTGTGTCCCATCGTCATTAACAGGCTCTGAACGTTACAATTAACTGTCAGTTTTGCATCGCATTCGAAAAACTAGACTCACAGGAGAACGACCATAAGGTGCCCGAGGCAGCAATAGACCCTTGGAGACAAGTCAGCTGGACGACGATGTATTGAGTCGCGACGCAATTTGTGTGTCCCATCGTCATTAACAGGCTCTGAACGTTACAATTCACTGTCAGTTTTGCGTCGGATTCGAAAATCTAGACTCACAGGAGAACGAGCATATGGTGCCCGAGGCAGCACTAGACCCTTGGAGACAAGTCGGCTGGAGGACGATGTATTGAATCGCGACGCAATTTGTGTGATCCATCGTCATTAACAGGCTCTGAACGTTACAATTAACTGTCAGTTTTGCGTCGGATTCGAAAATCTAGACTCACAGGAGAACGAGCATATGGTGCCCGAGGCAGCACTAGATCCTTGGAGACAAGTCGGCTGGAGGACGATGTATTGAGTCGCGACGCAATTTGTGTGTCCCATCGTCATTAACAGGCTCTGAACGTTACAATTCACTGTCAGTTTTGCGTCGGATTCGAAAATCTAGACTCACAGGAGAACGACCATAAGGTGCCCGAGGCAGCACTAGACCCTTGGAGACAAGTCGGCTGGAGGACGATGTATTGAGTCGCGACGCTATTTGTGTGTCCCATCGTCATTAACAGGCTCTGAACGTTACAATTAACTGTCAGTTTTGCGTCGTATTCTGAAAACTAGACTCACAGGAGAACGACCATAAGGTGCCCGAGGCAGCAAGAGACCCTTGGAGACAGGTCGGCTGTGGGACGATGTATTGAATCGCGACGCAATTTGTGTGTTCCATCCTCATCAAAAGGCTCTGAACGTTACAATTCACTGTCAGTTTTGCGTCGGATTCGAAAATCTAGACTCACAGGAGAACGAGCATATGGTGCCCGAGGCAGCAAGAGACCCTTGGAGACAAGTCGGCTGTAGGACGATGTATTGAATCGCGACGCAATTTGTGTGTTCCATCGTCATTAAGAGGCTCTGAACGTTACAATTAACTGTCAGTTTTGCGTCGGATTCGAAAATCTAGACTCACAGGAGAACGACCATAAGGTGCCCGAGGCAGCAATAGACCCTTGGAGACAAGTCGGCTGGAGGACGATGTATTGATTCGCGACACAATTTGTGTGTTCCATCGTCATTAAGAGGCTCTGAACGTTACAATTAATTGTCAGTTTTGCGCCGGATTCGAAAATCTAGACTCACAGGAGAACGAGCATATGGTGCCCGAGGCAGCAATAGACCCTTGGAGACAAGTCGGCTGGAGGACGATGTATTGATTCGCGACGCAATTTGTGTGTTCCATCGTCATTAAGAGGCTCTGAACGTTACAATTAACTGTCAGTTTTGCGTCGGATTCGAAAATCTAGACTCACAGGAGAAAGACCATAAGTTGCCCGAGGCAGCAATAGACCCTTGGAGACAAGTCGGCTGGAGGACGATGTATTGAATCGCGACGCAATTTGTGTGTTCCATCGTCATTAAGAGGCTCTGAACGTTACAATTAACTATCAGTTTTGCGTCGGATTCGAAAATCTAGACTCACAGATGAACGACCATAAGGTGCCCGAGGCAGCACTAGACCCTTGGAGACAAGTCGGCTGTAGGACGATGTATTGAGTCGCGACGCAATTTGTGTGTCCCATCGTCATTAACAGGCTCTGAACGTTACAATTAACTGTCAGTTTTGCGTCGGATTCGAAAATCTAGACTCACAGGAGAACGAGCATATGGTGCCCGAGGCAGCACTAGACCCTTGGAGACAAGTCGGCTGTAGGACGATGTATTGAATCGCGACGCAATTTGTGTGTTCCATCGTCAGTATCAGGCTTTGAACGTTACAATTAACCGTCAGTTTTGCGTCGTATTCTGAAAACTAGACTCACAGGAGAACGACCATAAGGTGCCCGAGGCAGCAATAGACCCTTGGAGACAAGTCGGCTGGATGACGATGTATTGAATCGCGACGCAATTTGGGTGTCCATCGTCATTAAGAGGCTCTGAACGTTACAATTAACTGTCAATTTTGCATCGCATTCGAAAAACTAGACTCACAGGAGATCGAGCATAAGGTGCCCGAGGCAGCAATAGACCCTTGGAGACAAGTCGGCTGGACGACGATGTATTGAGTCGCGACGCAATTTGTGTGTCCCATCGTCATTAAGAGGCTCTGAACGTTACAATTAATTGTCAGTTTTGCGCCGGATTCGAAAAACTAGACTCATAGGAGAACGACCAAGAGGTGCCAGGAGCAGCAATACTACCTCGGAGACATGTCGGCTGGAGGACGATGTATTGAGTCGCGACTTAATTTGTGTGTCCCATCGTCATTAACAGGCTCTGAACGTTACAATTCACTGTCAGTTTTGCGTCGGATTCGAAAATCTAGACTCACAGGAGAACGAGCATATGGTGCCCGAGGCAGCACTAGACCCTTGGAGACAAGTCGGCTGGAGGACGATGTATTGAATCGCGACGCAATTTGTGTGTTCCATCGTCATTAACAGGCTCTGAACGTTACAATTAACTGTCAGTTTTGCGTCGGATTCGAAAATCTAGACTCACAGGAGAACGAGCATATGGGGCCCGAGGCAGCACTAGACCCTTGGAGACAAGTCGGCTGGAGGACGATGTATTGAGTCGCGACGCAATTTGTGTGTCCCATCGTCATTAACAGGCTCTGAACGTTACAATTCACTGTCAGTTTTGCGCTGGATTCGAAAAACTAGACTCATAGGAGAACGACCAAGAGGTGCCAGGAGCAGCAATACTACCTCGGAGACATGTCGGCTGGAGGACGATGTATTGAATCGCGACGCAATTTGTGTGTCCCATCGTCATTAACAGGCTCTGAACGTTACAATTAACTGTCAGTTTTGCATCGCATTCGAAAAACTAGACTCACAGGAGAACGACCATAAGGTGCCCGAGGCAGCAATAGACCCTTGGAGACAAGTCGGCTGGACGACGATGTATTGAGTCGCGACGCAATTTGTGTGTCCCATCGTCATTAACAGGCTCTGAACGTTACAATTCACTGTCAGTTTTGCGTCGGATTCGAAAATCTAGACTCACAGGAGAACGAGCATATGGTGCCCGAGGCAGCACTAGACCCTTGGAGACAAGTCGGCTGGAGGACGATGTATTGAATCGCGACGCAATTTGTGTGTTCCATCGTCATTAACAGGCTCTGAACGTTACAATTAACTGTCAGTTTTGCGTCGGATTCGAAAATCTAGACTCACAGGAGAACGAGCATATGGTGCCCGAGGCAGCACTAGACCCTTGGAGACAAGTCGGCTGGAGGACGATGTATTGAGTCGCGACGCAATTTGTGTGTCCCATCGTCATTAACAGGCTCTGAACGTTACAATTCACTGTCAGTTTTGCGTCGGATTCGAAAATCTAGACTCACAGGAGAACGAGCATATGGTGCCCGAGGCAGCACTAGACCCTTGGAGACAAGTCGGCTGTAGGACGATGTATTGAATCGCGACGCAATTTGTGTGTCCCATCGTCATTAACAGGCTGTGAACGTTACAATTAACTGTCAGTTTTGCGTCGGATTCGAAAAACTAGACTCATAGGAGAACGACCAAAAGGTGCCCGAGGCAGCAATAGACCCTTGGAGACAAGTCGGCTGGAGGACGATGTATTGAATCGCGACGCAATTTGTGTGTTCCATCGTCATTAAGAGGCTCTGAACGTTACAATTCACTCTCAGTTTAGCGTCGGATTCGAAAAACTAGACTCACAGGAGAACGACCATAAGGTGCCCGAGGCAGCAATAGACCCTTGGAGACAAGTCGGCTGGATGACGATGTATTGAATCGCGACGCAATTTGGGTGTTCCATCGTCATTAAGAGGCTCTGAACGTTACAATTAACTGTCAATTTTGCATCGCATTCGAAAAACTAGACTCACAGGACATCGAGCATAAGGTGCCCGAGGCAGCAATAGACCCTTCGAGACAAGTCGGCTGGAGGACGATGTATTGAATCGCGACGCAATTTGTGTTCCATCGTCATTAAGAGGCTCTGAACGTTACAATTAACTGTCAGTTTTGCGTCGGATTCGAAAATCTAGACTCACAGGAGAACGACCATAAGGTGCCCGAGGCAGCACTAGACCCTTGGAGACAAGTCGGCTGGAGGACGATGTATTGAGTCGCGACGCATTTGTGTGTCCCATCGTCATTAACAGGCTCTGAACGTTACAATTAACTGTCAGATTTGCGTCGTATTCTGAAAACTAGACTCACAGGAGAACGACCATAAGGTGCCCGAGGCAGCAAGAGACCCTTGGAGACAGGTCGGCTGTGGGACGATGTATTGAATCGCGACGCAATTTGTGTGTTCCATCCTCATCAAGAGGCTCTGAACGTTACAATTCACTGTCAGTTTTGCGTCGGATTCGAAAATCTAGACTCATAGGAGAACGACCAAAAGGTGCCCGAGGCAGCAATAGACCCTTGGAGACAAGTCGGCTGGAGGACGATGTATTGAATCGCGACGCAATTTGTGTGTTCCATCGTCATTAAGAGGCTCTGAACGTTACAATTCACTCTCAGTTTAGCGTCGGATTCGAAAAACTAGACTCACAGGAGAACGACCATAAGGTGCCCGAGGCAGCAATAGACCCTTGGAGACAAGTCGGCTGGATGACGATGTATTGAATCGCGACGCAATTTGGGTGTTCCATCGTCATTAAGAGGCTCTGAACGTTACAATTAACTGTCAATTTTGCATCGCATTCGAAAAACTAGACTCACAGGACATCGAGCATAAGGTGCCCGAGGCAGCAATAGACCCTTCGAGACAAGTCGGCTGGAGGACGATGTATTGAATCGCGACGCAATTTGTGTGTTCCATCGTCATTAAGAGGCTCTGAACGTTACAATTAACTGTCAGTTTTGCGTCGGATTCGAAAATCTAGACTCACAGGAGAACGACCATAAGGTGCCCGAGGCAGCACTAGACCCTTGGAGACAAGTCGGCTGGAGGACGATGTATTGAGTCGCGACGCAATTTGTGTGTCCCATCGTCATTAACAGGCTCTGAACGTTACAATTAACTGTCAGATTTGCGTCGTATTCTGAAAACTAGACTCACAGGAGAACGACCATAAGGTGCCCGAGGCAGCAAGAGACCCTTGGAGACAGGTCGGCTGTGGGACGATGTATTGAATCGCGACGCAATTTGTGTGTTCCATCCTCATCAAGAGGCTCTGAACGTTACAATTCACTGTCAGTTTTGCGTCGGATTCGAAAATCTAGACTCACAGGAGAACGAGCATATGGTGCCCGAGGCAGCAATAGACCCTTGGAGACAAGTCGGCTGGAGGACGATGTATTGATTCGCGACGCAATTTGTGTGTTCCATCGTCATTAAGAGGCTCTGAACGTTACAATTAACTGTCAGTTTTGCGTCGGATTCGAAAATCTAGACTCACAGGAGAACGACCATAAGGTGCCCGAGGCAGCAAAAGACCCTTGGAGATAGTCGGCTGGAGGACGATGTATTGAGACGCGACGCAATTTGTGTGTCCCATCGTCATTAACAGGCTCTGAACGTTACAATTAACTGTCAGTTTTGCATCGCATTCGAAAAACTAGACTCACAGGAGAACGACCATAAGGTGCCCGAGGCAGCAATAGACCCTTGGAGACAAGTCGGCTGGAGGACGATGTATTGAATCGCGACGCAATTTGTGTGTTCCATCGTCATTAAGAGGCTCTGAACGTTACAATTAACTGTCAGTTTTGCGTCGGATTCGAAAATCTAGACTCACCGATGAACGACCATAAGGTGCCCGAGGCAGCAATAGACCCTTCGAGACAAGTCGGCTGGAGGACGATGTATTGAATCGCGACGCAATTTGTGTGTTCCATCGTCAGTATCAGGCTCTGAACGTTACAATTAACCGTCAGGTTTGCGTCGTATTCTGAAAACTAGACTCACAGGAGAACGACCATAAGGTGCCCGACGCAGCACTAGACCCTTGGAGACAAGTCGGCTGGAGGACGATGTATTGAATCGCGACGCAATTTGTGTGTTCCATCGTCATTAACAGGCTCTGAACCTTACAATTAACTGTCAGTTTTGCGTCGGATTCGAAAATCTAGACTCACAGGAGAACGACGATAAGGTGCCCGAGGCAGCAATAGACCCTTGGAGACAAGTCGGCTGGAGGACGATGTATTGATTCGCGACGCAATTTGTGTGTTCCATCGTCATTAAGAGGCTCTGAACGTTACAATTAATTGTCAGTTTTGCGCCGGATTCGAAAAACTAGACTCATAGGAGAACGACCATAAGGTGCCCGAGGCAGCACTAGACCCTTGGAGACAAGTCGGCTATAGGACGATGTATTGAATCGCGACGCAATTTGTGTGTTCCATCGTCATTAACAGGCTCTGAACGTTACAATTAATTGTCAGTTTTGCGCCGGATTCGAAAAACTAGACTCATAGGAGAACGACCAAGAGGTGCCAGGAGCAGCAATACTACCTCGGAGAGAAGTCGGCTGGAGGACGATGTATTGAATCGCGACGCAATTTGTGTGTTCCATCGTCATTAAGAGGCTCTGAACCTTACAATTAACTGTCAGTTTTGCGTCGGATTCGAAAAACTAGACTCACAGGAGAACGACCATAAGGTGCCCGAGGCAGCAATAGACCCTTGGAGACAAGTCGGCTGGAGGACGATGTATTGATTCGCGACGCAATTTGTGTGTTCCATCGTCATTAAGAGGCTCTGAACGTTACAATTAATTGTCAGTTTTGCGCCGGATTCGAAAAACTAGACTCATAGGAGAACGACCATAAGGTGCCCGAGGCAGCACTAGACCCTTGGAGACAAGTCGGCTGTAGGACGATGTATTGAATCGCGACGCAATTTGTGTGTTCCATCGTCATTAAGAGGCTCTGAACGCTACAATTAATTGTGAGTTTTGCGCCGGATTCGAAAAACTAGACTCATAGGAGAACGACCAAGAGGTGCCAGGAGCAGCAATACTACCTCGGAGACAAGTCGGCTGGAGGACGATGTTTTGAATCGCGACGCAATTTGTGTGTTCCATCGTCATTAAGAGGCTCTGAACCTTACAATTAACTGTCAGTTTTGCGTCGGATTCGAAAAACTAGACTCACAGGAGAACGACCATAAGGTGCCCGAGGCAGCAATAGACCCTTGGAGACAAGTTGGCTGGAGGACGATGTATTGAATCGCGACGCAATTTGTGTGTTCCATCGTCATTAAGAGGCTCTGAACGTTACAATTAATTGTCAGTTTTGCGCCGGATTCGAAAAACTAGACTCATAGGAGAACGACCAAGAGGTGCCAGGAGCAGCAATACTACCTCGGAGACAAGTCGGCTGGAGGACGATGTATTGAATCGCGACGCAATTTGTGTGTTCCAGCGTCATTAAGAGGCTCTGAACCTTACAATTAACTGTCAGTTTTGCGTCGGATTCGAAAAACTAGACTCACAGGAGAACGACCATAAGGTGCCCGAGGCAGCAATAGACCCTTGGAGACAAGTCGGCTGGAGGACGATGTATTGAATCGCGACGCAATTTGTGTGTTCCATCGTCATTAAGACGCTCTGAACCTTACAATTAACTGTCAGTTTTGCGTCGGATTCGAAAATCTAGACTCACAGATGAACGACCATAAGGTGCCCGAGGCAGCACTAGACCCTTGGAGACAAGTCGGCTGTAGGACGATGTATTGAGTCGCGACGCAATTTGTGTGTCCCATCGTCATTAACAGGCTCTGAACGTTACAATTAACTGTCAGTTTTGCGTCGGATTCGAAAATCTAGACTCACAGGAGTACGAGCATATGGTGCCCGAGGCAGCACTAGACCCTTGGAGACAAGTCGGCTGGAGGACGATGTATTGAATCGCGACGCAATTTGTGTGTTCCATCGTCAGTATCAGGCTTTGAACGTTACAATTAACCGTCAGTTTTGCGTCGTATTCTGAAAACTAGACTCACAGGAGAACGACCATAAGGTGCCCGAGGCAGCAATAGACCCTTGGAGACAAGTCGGCTGGATGACGATGTATTGAATCGCGACGGAATTTGGGTGTTCCATCGTCATTAAGAGGCTCTGAACGTTACAATTAACTGTCAATTTTGCATCGCATTCGAAAAACTAGACTCACAGGAGATCGAGCATAAGGTGCCCGAGGCAGCAATAGACCCCTGGAGACAAGTCGGCTGGACGACGATGTATTGAGTCGCGACGCAATTTGTGTGTGCCATCGTCATTAAGAGGCTCTGAACGTTACAATTAATTGTCAGTTTTGCGCCGGATTCGAAAAACTAGACTCATAGGAGAACGACCAAGAGGTGCCAGGAGCAGCAATACTACCTCGGAGACATGTCGGCTGGAGGACGATGTATTGAGTCGCGACGCAATTTGTGTGTCCCATCGTCATTAACAGGCTCTGAACGTTACAATTCACTGTCAGTTTTGCGTCGGATTCGAAAATCTAGACTCACAGGAGAACGAGCATACGGTGCCCGAGGCAGCACTAGACCCTTGGAGACAAGTCGGCTGGAGGACGATGTATTGAATCGCGACGCAATTTGTGTGTTCCATCGTCATTAACAGGCTCTGAACGTTACAATTAACTGTCAGTTTTGCGTCGGATTCGAAAATCTAGACTCACAGGAGAACGAGCATATGGTGCCCGAGGCAGCACTAGACCCTTGGAGACAAGTCGGCTGGAGGACGATGTATTGAGTCGCGACGCAATTTGTGTGTCCCATCGTCATTAACAGGCTCTGAACGTTACAATTCACTGTCAGTTTTGCGCTGGATTCGAAAAACTAGACTCATAGGAGAACGACCAAGAGGTGCCAGGAGCAGCAATACTACCTCGGAGACATGTCGGCTGGAGGACGATGTATTGAATCGCGACGCAATTTGTGTGTCCCATCGTCATTAACAGGCTCTGAACGTTACAATTAACTGTCAGTTTTGCATCGCATTCGAAAAACTAGACTCACAGGAGAACGAGCATAAGGTGCCCGAGGCAGCAATAGACCCTTGGAGACAAGTCGGCTGGACGACGATGTATTGAGTCGCGACGCAATTTGTGTGTCCCATCGTCATTAACAGGCTCTGAACGTTACAATTCACTGTCAGTTTTGCGTCGGATTCGAAAATCTAGACTCACAGGAGAACGAGCATATGGTGCCCGAGGCAGCACTAGACCCTTGGAGACAAGTCGGCTGGAGGACGATGTATTGAATCGCGACGCAATGTGTGTGTTCCATCGTCATTAACAGGCTCTGAACGTTACAATTAACTGTCAGTTTTGCGTCGGATTCGAAAATCTACACTCACAGGAGAACGAGCATATGGTGCCCGAGGCAGCACTAGACCCTTGGAGACAAGTCGGCTGGAGGACGATGTATTGAGTCGCGACGCAATTTGTGTGTCCCATCGTCATTAACAGGCTCTGAACGTTACAATTCACTGTCAGTTTTGCGTCGGATTCGAAAATCTAGACTCACAGGAGAACGAGCATATGGTGCCCGAGGCAGCACTAGACCCTTGGAGACAAGTCGGCTGGAGGACGATGTATTGAATCGCGACGCAATTTGTGTGTCCCATCGTCATTAACAGGCTGTGAACGTTACAATTAACTGTCAGTTTTGCGTCGGATTCGAAAAACTAGACTCATAGGAGAACGACCAAAAGGTGCCCGAGGCAGCAATAGACCCTTGGAGACAAGTCGGCTGGAGGACGATGTATTGAATCGCGACGCAATTTGTGTGTTCCATCGTCATTAAGAGGCTCTGAACGTTACAATTCACTCTCAGTTTAGCGTCGGATTCGAAAAACTAGACTCATAGGAGAACGACCATAAGGTGCCCGAGGCAGCAATAGACCCTTGGAGACAAGTCGGCTGGATGACGATGTATTGAATCGCGACGCAATTTGGGTGTTCCATCGTCATTAAGAGGCTCTGAACGTTACAATTAACTGTCAATTTTGCATCGCATTCGAAAAACTAGACTCACAGGAGAACGACCATAAGGTGCCCGAGGCAGCAATAGACCCTTGGAGACAAGTCGGCTGGAGGACGATGTATTGAATCGCGACGCAATTTGTGTGTTCCATCGTCATTAAGAGGCTCTGAACGTTACAATTAACTGTTAGTTTTGCGTCGGATTCGAAAATCTAGACTCACAGGAGAACGACCATAAGGTGCCCGAGGCAGCACTAGACCCTTGGAGACAAGTCGGCTGGAGGACGATGTATTGAGTCGCGACGCAATTTGTGTGTCCCATCGTCATTAACAGGCTCTGAACGTTACAATTAACTGTCAGATTTGCGTCGTATTCTGAAAACTAGACTCACAGGAGAACGACCATAAGGTGCCCGAGGCAGCAAGAGACCCTTGGAGACAGGTCGGCTGTGGGACGATGTATTGAATCGCGACGCAATTTGTGTGTTCCATCCTCATCAAGAGGCTCTGAACGTTACAATTCACTGTCAGTTTTGCGTCGGATTCGAAAATCTAGACTCACAGGAGAACGAGCATATGGTGCCCGAGGCAGCACTAGACCCTTGGAGACAAGTCGGCTGTAGGACGATGTATTGAATCGCGACGCAATTTGTGTCTTCCATCGTCATTAAGAGGCTCTGAACGTTACAATTAACTGTCAGTTTTGCGTCGGATTCAAAAATCTAGACTCACAGGAGAACGACCATAAGGTGCCCGAGGCAGCAATAGACCCTTGGAGACAAGTCGGCTGGAGGACGATGTATTGATTCGCGACACAATTTGTGTGTTCCATCGTCATTAAGAGGCTCTGAACGTTACAATTAATTGTCAGTTTTGCGCCGGATTCGAAAATCTAGACTCACAGGAGAACGAGCATATGGTGCCCGAGGCAGCAATAGACCCTTGGAGACAAGTCGGCTGGAGGACGATGTATTGATTCGCGACGCAATTTGTGTGTTCCATCGTCATTAACAGGCTCTGAACGTTACAATTAACTGTCAGTTTTGCGTCGGATTCGAAAATCTAGACTCACAGGAGAACGACCATAAGGTGCCCGAGGCAGCAATAGACCCTTGGAGACAAGTCGGCTGCAGGACGATGTATTGAGACGCGACGCAATTTGTGTGTCCCATCGTCATTAACAGGCTCTGAACGTTACAATTAACTGTCAGTTTTGCATCGCATTCGAAAAACTAGACTCACAGGAGAACGACCATAAGGTGCCCGAGGCAGCAATAGACCCTTGGAGACAAGTTGGCTGGAGGACGATGTATTGAATCGCGACGCAATTTGTGTGTTCCATCGTCATTAAGAGGCTCTGAACGTTACAATTAACTGTCAGTTTTGCGTCGGATTCGAAAATCTAGACTCACCGATGAACGACCATAAGGTGCCCGAGGCAGCAATAGACCTTTCGAGACAAGTCGGCTGGAGGACGATGTATTGAATCGCGACGCAATTTGTGTGTTCCATCGTCAGTATCAGGCTCTGAACGTTACAATTAACCGTCAGTTTTGCGTCGTATTCTGAAAACTAGACTCACAGGAGAACGACCATAAGGTGCCCGACGCAGCACTAGACCCTTGGAGGCAAGTCGGCTGGAGGACGATGTATTGAATCGCGACGCAATTTGTGTGTTCCATCGTCATTAACAGGCTCTGAACCTTACAATTAACTGTCAGTTTTGCGTCGGATTCGAAAATCTAGACTCACAGGAGAACGACGATAAGGTGCCCGAGGCAGCAATAGACCCTTGGAGACAAGTCGGCTGGAGGACGATGTATTGATTCGCGACGCAATTTGTGTGTTCCATCGTCATTAAGAGGCTCTGAACGTTACAATTAATTGTCAGTTTTGCGCCGGATTCGAAAAACTAGACTCATAGGAGAACGACCAAGAGGTGCCAGGAGCAGCAATACTACCTCGGAGACAAGTCGGCTGGAGGACGATGTATTGAATCGCGACGCAATTTGTGTGTTCCATCGTCATTAAGAGGCTCTGAACCTTACAATTAACTGTCAGTTTTGCGTCGGATTCGAAAAACTAGACTCACAGGAGAACGACCATAAGGTGCCCGAGGCAGCAATAGACCCTTGGAGACAAGTCGGCTGGAGGACGATGTATTGATTCGCGACGCAATTTGTGTGTTCCATCGTCATTAAGAGGCTCTGAACGTTACAATTAATTGTCAGTTTTGCGCCGGATTCGAAAAACTAGACTCATAGGAGAACGACCATAAGGTGCCCGAGGCAGCACTAGACCCTTGGAGACAAGTCGGCTGTAGGACGATGTATTGAATCGCGACGCAATTTGTGTGTTCCATCGTCATTAAGAGCCTCTGAACGCTACAATTAATTGTGAGTTTTGCGCCGGATTCGAAAAACTAGACTCATAGGAGAACGACCAAGAGGTGCCAGGAGCAGCAATACTACCGCGGAGACAAGTCGGCTGGAGGACGATGTATTGAATCGCGACGCAATTTGTGTGTTCCATCGTCATTAAGAGGCTCTGAAACTTACAATTAACTGTCAGTTTTGCGTCGGATTCGAAAAACTAGACTCACAGGAGAACGACCATAAGGTGCCCGAGGCAGCAATAGACCCTTGGAGACAAGTCGGCTGGAGGACGATGTATTGATTCGCGACGCAATTTGTGTGTTCCATCGGCATTAAGAGGCTCTGAACGTTACAATTAATTGTCAGTTTTGCGCCGGATTCGAAAAACTAGACTCATAGGAGAACGACCAAGAGGTGCCAGGAGCAGCAATACTACCTCGGAGACAAGTCGGCTGGAGGACGATGTATTGAATCGCGACGCAATTTGTGTGTTCCATCGTCATTAAGAGGCTCTGAACCTTACAATTAACTGTCAGTTTTGCGTCGGATTCGAAAAACTAGACTCACAGGAGAACGACCATAAGGTGCCCGAGGCAGCAATAGACCCTTGGAGACAAGTCGGCTGGAGGACGATGTATTGATTCGCGACGCAATTTGTGTGTTCCATCGTCATCAAGAGGCTCTGAACGTTACAATTCACTGTCAGTTTTGCGTCGGATGCGAAAATCTAGACTCACAGGAGAACGAGCATATGGTGCCCGAGGCAGCACTAGACCCTTGGAGACAAGTCGGCTGTAGGACGATGTATTGAATCGCGACGCAATTTGTGTGTTCCATCGTCATTAATAGGCTCTGAACGTTACAATTCACTTTCAGTTTTGCGTCGGATTCGAAAATCTAGACTCACAGGAGAACGAGCATATGGTGCCCGAGGCAGCACTAGACCCTTGGAGACAAGTCGGCTGTAGGACGATGTATTGAATCGCGACGCAATTTGTGTGTTCCATCGTCATTAAGAGGCTCTGAACGTTACAATTAACTGTCAGTTTTGCGTCGGTTTCGAAAATCTAGACTCACAGGAGAACGACCATAAGGTGCCCGAGGCAGCACTATACCCTTGGAGACAAGTCGGCTGGAGGACGATGTATTGAGTCGCGACGCAATTTGTGTGTCCCATCGTCATGAACAGGCTCTGAACGTTACAATTCACTGTCAGTTTTGCGTCGGATTCGAAAATCTAGACTCACAGGAGAACGAGCATATGGTGCCCGAGGCAGCACTAGACCCTTGGAGACAAGTCGGCTGTAGGACGATGTATTGAATCGCGACGCAATTTGTGTGTTCCATCGTCATTAAGACGCTCTGAACGTTACAATTAACTGTCAGTTTTGCGTCGGATTCGAAAAACTAGACTCATAGGAGAACGACCATAAGGTGCCCGAGGCAGCACTAGACCCTTGGAGACAAGTCGGCTGTAGGACGATGTATTGAATCGCGACGCAATTTGTGTGTTCCATCGTCATTAAGAGGCTCTGAACGTTACAATTAATTGTCAGTTTTGCGCCGGATTCGAAAAACTAGACTCATAGGAGAACGACCAATAGGTGGCAGGAGCAGCAATACTACCTCGGAGACAAGTCGGCTGGAGGACGATGTATTGAATCGCGACGCAATTTGTGTGTTCCATCGTCATTAAGAGGCTCTGAACCTTGCAATGAACTGTCAGTTTTGCGTCGGATTCCAAAAACTAGACTCACAGGAGAACGACCATAAGGTGCCCGAGGCAGCAATAGACCCTTGGAGACAAGTCGGCTGGAGGACGATGTATTGATTCGCGACGCAATTTGTGTGTTCCATCGTCATTAAGAGGCTGTGAACGTTACAATTAATTGTCAGTTTTGCGCCGGATTCGAAAAACTAGACTCATAGGAGAACGACCAAGAGGTGCCAGGAGCAGCAATACTACCTCGGAGACAAGTCGGCTGGAGGACGATGTATTGAATCGCGACGCAATTTGTGTGTTCCATCGTCATTAAGAGGCTCTGAACCTTACAATTAACTGTCAGTTTTGCGTCGGATTCGAAAAACTAGACTCACAGGAGAACGACCATAAGGTGCCCGAGGCAGCAATAGACCCTTGGAGACAAGTCGGCTGGAGGACGATGTATTGATTCGCGACGCAATTTGTGTGTTCCATCGTCATCAAGAGGCTCTGAACGTTACAATTCACTGTCAGTTTTGCGTCGGATTCGAAAATCTACACTCACAGGAGAACGAGCATATGGTGCCCGAGGCAGCACTAGACCCTTGGAGACAAGTCGGCTGTAGGACGATGTATTGAATCGCGACGCAATTTGTGTGTTCCATCGTCATTAAGAGGCTCTGAACGTTACAATTCACTGTCAGTTTTGCGTCGGATTCGAAAATCTATACTCACAGGAGAACGAGCATATGGTGCCCGAGGCAGCACTAGACCCTTGGAGACAAGTCGGCTGTAGGACGATGTATTGAATCGCGACGCAATTTGTGTGTTCCATCGTCATTAAGAGGCTCTGAACGTTACAATTAACTGTCAGTTTTGCGTCGGATTCGAAAATCTAGACTCACAGGAGAACGAGCATATTTTCCCCGAGGCAGCACTAGACCCTTGGAGACAAGTCGGCTGGAGGACGATGTATTGAGTCGCGACGCAATTTGTGTGTTCCATCGTCATGAACAGGCTCTGAACGTTACAATTCACTGTCAGTTTTGCGTCGGTTTCGAAAATCTAGACTCACAGGAGAACGAGCAAATGGTGCCCGAGGCAGCAATAGACCCTTCGAGACAAGTCGGCTGGAGGACGATGTATTGAATCGCGACGCAATTTGTGTGTTCCATCGTCATCAAGAGGCTCTGAACGTTACAATTCACTCTCAGTTTTGCGTCGGATTCGAAAATCTAGACTCACAGGAGAACGAGCATATGGTGCCCGAGGCAGCACTAGACCCTTGGAGACAAGTCGGCTGTAGGACGATGTATTGAATCGCGACGCAATTTGTGTGTTCCATCGTCATTAACAGGCTCTGAACGTTACAATTAACTGTCAGTTTTGCATCGCATTCGAAAAACTAGACTCACAGGAGAACGACCATAAGGTGCCCGAGGCAGCAATAGACCCTTGGAGACAAGTCGGCTCGAGGACGATGTATTGAGACGCGACGCAATTTGTGTGTCCCATCGTCATTAACAGGCTCTGAACGTTACAATTAACTGTCAGTTTTGCATCGCATTCGAAAAACTAGACTCACAGGAGAACGACCATAAGGTGCCCGAGGCAGCAATAGACCCTTGGAGACAAGTCGGCTGGAGGACGATGTATTGATTCGCGACGCAATTTGTGTGTTCCATCGTCATTAAGAGGCTCTGAACCTTACAATTAACTGTCAGATTTGCGTCGGATTCGAAAATCTAGACTCACCGATGAACGACCATAAGGTGCCCGAGGCAGAAATAGACCCTTCGAGACAAGTCGGCAGGAGGACGATGTATTGAATCGCGACGCAATTTGTGTGTTCCATCGTCAGTATCAGGCTCTGAACGTTACAATTAACCGTCAGTTTTGCGTCGTATTCTAAAAACTAGACTCACAGGAGAACGACCATAAGGTGCCCGAGGCAGCACTAGACCTTTGGAGACAAGTCGGCTGGAGGACGATGTATTGAATCGCGACGCAATTTGTGTGTCCCATCGTCATTAACAGGCTCTGAACCTTACAATTAACTGTCAGTTTTGCGTCGGATTCGAAAATCTAGACTCACAGGAGAACGACGATAAGGTGCCCGAGGCAGCAATAGACCCTTGGAGACAAGTCGGCTGGAGGACGATGTATTGATTCGCGACGCAATTTGTGTGTTCCATTGTCATTAAGAGGCTCTGAAAGTTACAATTAATTGTCAGTTTTGCGCCGGATTCGAAAAACTAGACTCATAGGAGAACGACCATAAGGTGCCCGAGGCAGCACTAGACCCTTGGAGACAAGTCGGCTATAGGACGATGTATTGAATCGCGACGCAATTTGTGTGTTCCATCGTCATTAAGAGGCTCTGAACGTTACAATTAATTGTCAGTTTTGCGCCGGATTCGAAAAACTAGACTCATAGGAGAACGACCAAGAGGTGCCAGGAGCAGCAATACTACCTCGGAGACAAGTCGGCTGGAGGACGATGTATTGATTCGCGACGCAATTTGTGTGTTCCATCGTCATTAAGAGGCTCTGAACGTTACAATTAATTGTCAGTTTTGCGCCGGATTCGAAAAACTAGACTCATAGGAGAACGACCATAAGGTGCCCCAGGCAGCACTAGACCCTTGGAGACAAGTCGGCTGTAGGACGATGTATTGAATCGCGACGCAATTTGTGTGTTCCATCGTCATTAAGAGGCTCTGAACGTTACAATTAATTGTCAGTTTTGCGCCGGATTCGAAAAACTAGACTCATAGGAGAACGACCATAAGGTGCCCGAGGCAGCACTAGACCCTTGGAGACAAGTCGGCTGTAGGACGATGTATTGAATCGCGACGCAATTTGTGTGTTCCATCGTCATTAAGAGGCTCTGAACGTTACAATTAATTGTCAGTTTTGCGCCGGATTCGAAAAACTAGACTCATAGGAGAACGACCAAGAGGTGCCAGGAGCAGCAATACTACCTCGGAGACAAGTCGGCTGGAGGACGATGTATTGAATCGCGACGCAATTTGTGTGTTCCATCGTCATTAAGAGGCTCTGAACCTTGCAATTAACTGTCAGTTTTGCGTCGGATTCGAAAAACTAGACTCACAGGAGAACGACCATAAGGTGCCCGAGGCACCAATAGACCCTTGGAGACAAGTCGGCTGGAGGACGATGTATTGATTCGCGACGCAATTTGTGTGTTCCATCGTCATTAAGAGGCTCTGAACGTTACAATTTATTGTCAGTTTTACGCCGGATTCGAAAAACTAGACTCATAGGAGAACGACGAAGAGGTGCCAGGAGCAGCAATACTACCTCGGAGACAAGTCGGCTGGAGGACGATGTATTGAATCGCGACGCAATTTGTGTGTTCCATCGTCATCAAGAGGCTCTGAACCTTACAATTAACTGTCAGTTTTGCGTCGGATTCGAAAAACTCGACTCACAGGAGAACGACCATAAGGTGCCCGAGGCAGCAATAGACCCTTGGAGACAAGTCGGCTGGAGGACGATGTATTGATTCGCGACGCATTTGTGTGTTCCATCGTCATCAAGAGGCTCTGAACGTTACAATTCACTGTCAGTTTTGCGTCGGATTCGAAAATCTACACTCACAGGAGAACGAGCATATGGTGCCCGAGGCAGCACTAGACCCTTGGAGACAAGTCGGCTGTAGGACGATGTATTGAATCGCGACGCAATTTGTGTGTTCCATCGTCATTAATAGGCTCTGAACGTTACAATTCACTGTCAGTTTTGCGTCGGATTCGAAAATCTAGACTCACAGGAGAACGAGCATATGGTGCCCGAGGCAGCACTAGACCCTTGGAGACAAGTCGGCTGTAGGACGATGTATTGAATCGCGACCCAATTTGTGTGTTCCATCGTCATTAAGAGGCTCTGAACGTTACAATTAACTGTCAGTTTTGCGTCGGATTCGAAAATCTAGCCTCACAGGAGAACGACCATAAGGTGCCCGAGGCAGCACTAGACCCTTGGAGACAAGTCGGCTGGAGGACGATGTATTGAGTCGCGACGCAATTTGTGTGTCCCATCGTCATGAACAGGCTCTGAACGTTACAATTCACTGTCAGTTTTGCGTCGGATTCGAAAATCTAGACTCACAGGAGAACGAGCATATGGTGCCCGAGGCAGCACTAGACCCTTGGAGACAAGTCGGCTGTAGGACGATGTATTGAATCGCGACGCAATTTGTGTGTTCCATCGTCATTAACAGGCTCTGAACGTTACAATTAACTGTCAGTTTTGCATCGCATTCGAAAAACTAGAATCACAGGAGAACGACCATAAGGTGCCCGAGGCAGCACTAGACCCTTGGAGACAAGTCGGCTGGAGGACGATGTATTGAGACGCGACGCAATTTGTGTGTCCCATCGTCATTAACAGGCTCTGAACGTTACAATTAACAGTCAGTTTTGCATCGCATTCGAAAAACTAGACTCACAGGAGAACGACCATAGGGTGCCCGAGGCAGCAATAGACCCTTGGAGACAAGTCGGCTGGAGGACAATGTATTGATTCGCGACGCAATTTGTGTGTTCCATCGTCATTAAGAGGCTCTGAACCTTACAATTAACTGTCAGTTTTGCGTCGGATGCGAAAATCTAGACTCACCGATGAACGACCATAAGGTGCCCGAGGCAGCAATAGACCCTTCGAGACAAGTCGGCTGGAGGACGATGTATTGAATCGCGACGCAATTTGTGTGTCCCATCGTCATTAACAGGCTCTGAACGTTACAATTCACTGTCAGTTTTGCGTCGGATTCGAAAATCTAGACTCACAGGAGAACGAGCATATGGTGCCCGAGGCAGCACTAGACCCTTGGAGACAAGTCGGCTGTAGGACGATGTATTGAATCGCGACGCAATTTGTGTGTTCCATCGTCATTAACAGGCTCTGAACGTTACAATTAACTGTCAGTTTTGCATCGCATTCGAAAAACTAGAATCACAGGAGAACGACCATAAGGTGCCCGAGGCAGCACTAGACCCTTGGAGACAAGTCGGCTGGAGGACGATGTATTGAGACGCGACGCAATTTGTGTGTCCCATCGTCATTAACAGGCTCTGAACGTTACAATTAACTGTCAGTTTTGCGTCGGATTCGAAAAACTAGACTCACAGGAGAACGACCATAAGGTGCCCGAGGCACCAATAGACCCTTGGAGACAAGTCGGCTGGAGGACGATGTATTGATTCGCGACGCAATTTGTGTGTTCCATCGTCATTAAGAGGCTCTGAACGTTACAATTTATTGTCAGTTTTACGCCGGATTCGAAAAACTAGACTCATAGGAGAACGACGAAGAGGTGCCAGGAGCAGCAATACTACCTCGGAGACAAGTCGGCTGGAGGACGATGTATTGAATCGCGACGCAATTTGTGTGTTCCATCGTCATCAAGAGGCTCTGAACCTTACAATTAACTGTCAGTTTTGCGTCGGATTCGAAAAACTCGACTCACAGGAGAACGACCATAAGGTGCCCGAGGCAGCAATAGACCCTTGGAGACAAGTCGGCTGGAGGACGATGTATTGATTCGCGACGCATTTGTGTGTTCCATCGTCATCAAGAGGCTCTGAACGTTACAATTCACTGTCAGTTTTGCGTCGGATTCGAAAATCTACACTCACAGGAGAACGAGCATATGGTGCCCGAGGCAGCACTAGACCCTTGGAGACAAGTCGGCTGTAGGACGATGTATTGAATCGCGACGCAATTTGTGTGTTCCATCGTCATTAATAGGCTCTGAACGTTACAATTCACTGTCAGTTTTGCGTCGGATTCGAAAATCTAGACTCACAGGAGAACGAGCATATGGTGCCCGAGGCAGCACTAGACCCTTGGAGACAAGTCGGCTGTAGGACGATGTATTGAATCGCGACCCAATTTGTGTGTTCCATCGTCATTAAGAGGCTCTGAACGTTACAATTAACTGTCAGTTTTGCGTCGGATTCGAAAATCTAGCCTCACAGGAGAACGACCATAAGGTGCCCGAGGCAGCACTAGACCCTTGGAGACAAGTCGGCTGGAGGACGATGTATTGAGTCGCGACGCAATTTGTGTGTCCCATCGTCATGAACAGGCTCTGAACGTTACAATTCACTGTCAGTTTTGCGTCGGATTCGAAAATCTAGACTCACAGGAGAACGAGCATATGGTGCCCGAGGCAGCACTAGACCCTTGGAGACAAGTCGGCTGTAGGACGATGTATTGAATCGCGACGCAATTTGTGTGTTCCATCGTCATTAACAGGCTCTGAACGTTACAATTAACTGTCAGTTTTGCATCGCATTCGAAAAACTAGAATCACAGGAGAACGACCATAAGGTGCCCGAGGCAGCACTAGACCCTTGGAGACAAGTCGGCTGGAGGACGATGTATTGAGACGCGACGCAATTTGTGTGTCCCATCGTCATTAACAGGCTCTGAACGTTACAATTAACAGTCAGTTTTGCATCGCATTCGAAAAACTAGACTCACAGGAGAACGACCATAGGGTGCCCGAGGCAGCAATAGACCCTTGGAGACAAGTCGGCTGGAGGACGATGTATTGATTCGCGACGCAATTTGTGTGTTCCATCGTCATTAAGAGGCTCTGAACCTTACAATTAACTGTCAGTTTTGCGTCGGATGCGAAAATCTAGACTCACCGATGAACGACCATAAGGTGCCCGAGGCAGCAATAGACCCTTCGAGACAAGTCGGCTGGAGGACGATGTATTGAATCGCGACGCAATTTGTGTGTTCCATCGTCAGTATCAGGCTCTGAACGTTACAATTAACCGTCAGTTTTGCGTCGTATTCTAAAAACTAGACTCACAGGAGAACGACCATAAGGTGCCCGACGCAGCACTAGACCCTTGGAGACAAGTCGGCTGGAGGTCGATGTATTGAATCGCGACGCAATTTGTGTGTCCCATCGTCATTAACAGGCTCTGAACCTTACAATTAATTGTCAGTTTTGCGTCGGATTCGAAAATCTAGACTCACAGGAGAACGAGCATATGGTGCCCGAGGCAGCACTAGACCCTTGGAGACAAGTCGCCTGTAGGACGATGTATTGAATCGCGACGCAATTTGTGTGTTCCATCGTCAGTATCAGGCTCTGAACGTTACAATTAACTGTCAGTTTTGCGTCGGATTCGAAAATCTAGACTCACAGGAGAACGACCATAAGGTGCCCGAGGCAGCACTAGACCCTTGGAGACAAGTCTGCTGGAGGACGATGTATTGAGTCGCGACGCAATTTGTGTGTCCCATCGTCATTAACAGGCTCTGAACGTTACAAGTAACTGTCAATTTTGCGTCGGATTCGAAAATCTAGACTCACAGGAGAACGACCATAAGGTGCCCGAGGCAGCAAGAGACCCTTGGAGACAGGTCGGCTGTGGGACGATGTATTGAATCGCGACGCAATTTGTGTGTTCCATCGTCATCAAGAGGCTCTGAACGTTACAATTCACTGTCAGTTTTGCATCGCATTCGAAAAACTAGACTCACAGGAGAACGACCATAAGGTGCCCGAGGCAGCAATAGACCCTTGGAGATAAGTCGGCTGGAGGACGATGTATTGAATCGCGACGCAATTTGTGTATCCCATCGTCAGTATCAGGCTCTGAACGTTACAATTCACTGTCAGTTTTGCGTCGGATTCGAAAATCTAGACTCACAGGAGAACGAGCATATGGTGCCCGAGGCAGCAATAGACCCTTGGAGACAAGTCGGCTGGAGGACGATGTATTGATTCGCGACGCAAGTTGTGTGTTCTATCGTCATTAAGAGGCTCTGAACGTTACAATTAATTGTCAGTTTTGCGCCGGATTCGAAAAACTAGACTCATAGGAGAACGACCAAGAGGAGCCAGGAGCAGCAATACTACCTCGGAGACAAGTCGGCTGGTTGACGATGTATTGAATCGCGACGCAATTTGTGTGTTCCATCGTCATTAAGAGGCTCTGAACCTTACAATTAACTGTCAGTTTTGCGTCGGATTCGAAAAACTAGACTCACAGGAGAACGAGCATAAGGTGCCCGAGGCAGCAATAGACCCTTGGAGACAAGTCGGCTGGAGGACGATGTATTGATTCGCGACGCAATTTGTGTGTTCCATCGTCATCAAGAGGCTCTGAACGTTACAATTCACTGTCAGTTTTGCGTCGGATTCGAAAATCTAGACTCACAGGAGAACGAGCATATGGTGCCCGAGGCAGCACTAGACCCTTGGAGACAAGTCGGCTGTAGGACGATGTATTGAATCGCGACGCAATTTGTGTGTTCCATCGTCATTAAGAGGCTCTCAACGTTACAATTAACTGTCAGTTTTGCGTAGGATTCGAAAATCTAGACTCACAGGAGAACGACCATAAGGTGCCCGAGGCAGCACTAGACCCTTGGAGACAAGTCGGCTGGAGGACGATGTATTGAGTCGCGACGCAATTTGTGTGTCCCATCGTCATGAACAGGCTCTGAACGTTACAATTCACTGTCAGTTTTGCGTCGGATTCGAAAATCTAGACTCACAGGAGAACGAGCATATGGTGCCCGAGGCAGCAATAGACCCTTCGAGACAAGTCGGCTGGAGGACGATGTATTGAATCGCGACGCAATTTGTGTGTTCCATCGTCATCAAGAGGCTCTGAACGTTACAATTCACTCTCAGTTTTGCGTCGGATTCGAAAATCTAGACTCACAGGAGAACGACCAAGAGGTGCCAGGAGCAGCAATACTACCTCGGAGACAAGTCGGCTGGAGGACGATGTATTGAATCGCGACGCAATTTGTGTGTTCCATCGTCAGTATCAGGCTCTGAACGTTACAATTAATTGTCAGTTTTGCATCGCATTCGAAAAACTAGACTCACAGGAGAACGACCATAAGGTGCCCGAGGCAGCACTAGACCCTTGGAGACAAGTCGGCTGGAGGACGATGTATTGAATCGCGACGCAATTTGTGTGTTCCATCGTCATTAAGAGGCTCTGAACGTTACAATTAATTGTCAGTTTTGCGCCGGATTCGAAAAACTAGACTCATAGGAGAACGACCAAGAGGTGCCAGGAGCAGCAATACTACCTCGGAAACATGTCGGCTGGAGGACGATGTATTGAATCGCGACGCAATTTGTGTGTTCCATCGTCAGTATCAGGCTATGAACGTTACAATTAACCGTCAGTTTTGCGTCGGATTCGAAAATCTAGACTCACAGGAGAATGAGCATAAGGTGCCCGAGGCAGCACTAGACCCTTCGAGACATGTCGGCTGGAGAACGATGTATTGAATCGCGACGCAATTTATGTGTTCCATCGTCATTAACAGGCTCTGAACCTTACAATTAACTGTCAGTTTTGCGTCGTATTCGAAAATCTAGACTCACAGGAGAACGAGCATATGGTGCCCGAGGCAGCACTAGACCCTTGGAGACAAGTCGGCTGTAGGACGATGTATTGAATCGCGACGCAATTTGTGTGTTCCGTCGTCATTAAGAGGCTCTGAACGTTACAATTAACTGTCAGTTTTGCGCCGGATTCGAAAAACTAGACTCATAGGAGAACGACCAAGAGGTGCCAGGAGCAGCAATACTACCTCGGAGACATGTCGGCTGGAGGACGATGTATTGAATCGCGACGCAATTTGTGTGTTCCATCGTCAGTATCAAGCTCTGAACGTTACAATTAACAATCAGTTTTGCGCCGGATTCGAAAAACTAGACTCATAGGAGAACGACCAAGAGGTGCCAGGAGCAGCAATACTACCTCGGAGACATGTCGGCTGGAGGACGATGTATTGAATCGCGACGCAATTTATGTGTTCCATCGTCATTAACAGGCTCTGAACCTTACAATTAACTGTCAGTTTTGCGTCGTATTCGAAAATCTAGACTCACAGGAGAACGAGCATATGGTGCCCGAGGCAGCACTAGACCCTTGGAGACAAGTCGGCTGTAGGACGATGTATTGAATCGCGACGCAATTTGTGTGTTCCATCGTCATTAAGAGGCTCTGAACGTTACAATTAACTGTCAGTTTTGCGCCGGATTCGAAAAACTAGACTCATAGGAGAACGACCAAGAGGTGCCAGGAGCAGCAATACTACCTCGGAGACATGTCGGCTGGAGGACGATGTATTGAATCGCGACGCAATTTGTGTGTTCCATCGTCAGTATCAAGCTCTGAACGTTACAATTAACAATCAGTTTTGCGCCGGATTCGAAAAACTAGACTCATAGGAGAACGACCAAGAGGTGCCAGGAGCAGCAATACTACCTCGGAGACATGTCGGCTGGAGGACGATGTATTGAATCGCGACGCAATTTGTGTGTTCCATCGTCAGTATCAGGCTCTGAACGTTACAATTAACTGTCAGTTTTGCGTCGGATTCGAAAATCTAGACTCACAGGAGAACGACCATAAGGTGCCCGAGGCAGTACTAGACCCTTGGAGACAAGTCCGCTGGAGGACGATGTATTGAGTCGCGACGCAATTTGTGTGTCCCATCGTCATTAACAGGCTCTGAACGTTACAAGTAACTGTCAATTTTGCGTCGGATTCGAAAATCTAGACTCACAGGAGAACGAGGCAGCAATTGACCCTTGGAGACAGGTCGGCTGTGGGACGATGTATTGAATCGCGACGCAATTTGTGTGTTCCATCGTCATCAAGAGGCTCTGAACGTTACAATTCACTGTCAGTTTTGCATCGCATTCGAAACACTAGACTCACAGGAGAACGACCATAAGGTGCCCGAGGCAGCAATAGACCCTTGGAGACAAGTCGGCTGGAGGACGATGTATTGAATCGCGACGCAATTTGTGTATCCCATCGTCAGTATCAGGCTCTGAACGTTACAATTCACTGTCAGTTTTGCGTCGGATTCGAAAATCTAGACTCACAGGAGAACGAGCATATGGTGCCCGAGGCAGCACTAGACCCTTGGAGACAAGTCGGCTGTAGGACGATGTATTGAGTCGCGACGCAATTTGTGTGTCCCATCGTCATTAACAGGCTCTGAACGTTACAATTAATTGTCAGTTTTGCGTCGTATTCGAAAAACTAGACTCACAGGAGAACGACCATAAGGTGCCCGAGGAAGCACTAGACCCTTGGAGACAAGTCGGCTGTAGGACGATGTATTGAATCGCGACGCAATTTGTGTGTTCCATCGTCATTAAGAGGCTCTGAACGTTCAATTAACTGTCAGTTTTGCGTCGGATTCGAAAATCTAGACTCACAGGAGAACGAGCATATGGTGCCCGAGGCAGCACTAGACCCTTGGAGACAAGTCGGCTGGAGGACGATGTATTGAGTCGCGACGCAATTTGTGTGTCCCATCGTCATTAACAGGCTCTGAACGTTACAATTCACTGTCAGTTTTGCGTCGGATTCGAAAATCTAGACTCACAGGAGAACGAGCATATGGTGCCCGAGGCAGCACTAGACCCTTGGAGACAAGTCGGCTATAGGACGATGTATTGAATCGCGATGCAATTTGTGTGTTCCATCGTCAGTATCAGGCTCTGAACGTTACAATTAATTGTCAGTTTTGCGTCGTATTCGAAAAACTAGACTCACAGGAGAACGACCATAAGGTGCCCGAGGCAGCACTAGACCCTTGGAGACAAGTCGGCTGGAGGACGATGTATTGAATCGGGACGCAATTTGTGTGTTCCATCGTCATTAAGAGGCTCTGAACGTTACAATTAATTGTCAGTTTTGCGCCGGATTCGAAAAACTAGACTCATAGGAGAACGACCAAGAGGTGCCAGGAGCAGCAATACTACCTCGGAAACATGTCGGCTGGAGGACGATGTATTGAATCGCGACGCAATTTGTGTGTTCCATCGTCAGTATCAGGCTCTGAACGTTACAATTAACCGTCAGTTTTGCGTCGAATTCGAAAATCTAGACTCACAGGAGAACGAGCATATGGTGCCCGAGGCAGCACTAGACCCTTGGAGACAAGTCGCCTGTAGGACGATGTATTGAATCGCGACGCAATTTGTGTGTTCCATCGTCATTAAGAGGCTCTGAACGTTACAATTAACTGTCAGTTTTGCGTCGGATTCGAAAATGTAGACTCACAGGAGAATGAGCATAAGGTGCCCGAGGCAGCACTAGACCCTTCGAGACATGTCGGCTGGAGAACGATGTATTGAATCGCGACGCAATTTGTGTGTTCCATCGTCATTAACAGGCTCTGAACCTTACAATTAACTGTCAGTTTTGCGTCGTATTCGAAAATCTAGACTCACAGGAGAACGAGCATATGGTGCCCGAGGCAGCACTAGACCCTTGGAGACAAGTCGGCTGTAGGACGATGTATTGAATCGCGACGCAATTTGTGTGTTCCATCGTCATTAAGAGGCTCTGAACGTTACAATTAATTGTCAGTTTTGCGCCGGATTCGAAAAACTAGATTCATAGGAGAACGACCAAGAGGTGCCAGGAGCAGCAATACTACCTCGGAGACATGTCGGCTGGAGGACGATGTATTGAATCGCGACGCAATTTGTGTGTTCCATCGTCAGTATCAGGCTCTGAACGTTACAATTAACTGTCAGTTTTGCGTCGGATTCGAAAATCTAGACTCACAGGAGAACGACCATAAAGTGCCCGAGGCAGCAATAGACCCTTGGAGACAAGTCGGCTGGAGGACGATGTATTGAGTCGCGACGCAATTTGTGTGTCCCATCGTCATTAACAGGCTCTGAACGTTACAATTAACTGTCAGTTTTGCATCGCATTCGAAAATCTAGACTCACAGGAGAACGAGCATAAGGTGCCCGAGGCAGCACTAGACCCTTGGAGACAAGTCGGCTGGAGGACGATGTATTGAGTCGCGACGCAATTTGTGTGTCCCATCGTCATTAACAGGCTCTGAACGTTACAATTCACTGTCAGTTTTGCGTCGGATTCGAAAATCTAGACTCACAGGAGAACGAGCATATGGTGCCCGAGGCAGCACTAGACCCTTGGAGACAAGTCGGCTATAGGACGATGTATTGAATCGCGATGCAATTTGTGTGTTCCATCGTCAGTATCAGGCTCAGAACGTTACAATTAATTGTCAGTTTTGCGTCGTATTCGAAAAACTAGACTCACAGGAGAACGACCATAAGGTGCCCGAGGCAGCACTAGACCCTTGGAGACAAGTCGGCTGGAGGACGATGTATTGAATCGCGACGCAATTTGTGTGTTCCATCGTCATTAAGAGGCTCTGAACGTTACAATTAATTGTCAGATTTGCGCCGGATTCGAAAAACTAGACTCATAGGAGAACGACCAAGAGGTGCCAGGAGCAGCAATACTACCTCGGAAACATGTCGGCTGGAGGACGATGTATTGAATCGTGACGCAATTTGTGTGTTCCATCGTCAGTATCAGGCTCTGAACGTTACAATTAACCGTCAGTTTTGCGTCGGATTCGAAAATCTAGACTCACAGGAGAACGAGCATATGGTGCCCGAGGCAGCACTAGACCCTTGGAGACAAGTCGCCTGTAGGACGATGTATTGAATCGCGACGCAGTTTGTGTGTTCCATCGTCATTAAGAGGCTCTGAACGTTACAATTAACTGTCAGTTTTGCGTCGGATTCGAAAATATAGACTCACAGGAGAATGAGCATAAGGTGCCCGAGGCAGCACTAGACCCTTCGAGACATGTCGGCTGGAGAACGATGTATTGAATCGCGACGCAATTTGTGTGTTCCATCGTCATTAACAGGCTCTGAACCTTACAATTAACTGTCAGTTTTGCGTCGTATTCGAAAATCTAGACTCACAGGAGAACGAGCATATGGTGCCCGAGGGAGCACTAGACCCTTGGAGACAAGTCGGCTGTAGGACGATGTATTGAATCGCGACGCAATTTGTGTGTTCCATCGTCATTAAGAGGCTCTGAACGTTACAATTAACTGTCAGTTTTGCGCCGGATTCGAAAAACTAGACTCATAGGAGAACGACCAAGAGGTGCCAGGAGCAGCAATACTACCTCGGAGACATGTCGGCTGGAGGACGATGTATTGAATCGCGACGCAATTTGTGTGTTCCATCGTCAGTATCAAGCTCTGAACGTTACAATTAACTGTCAGTTTTGCGCCGGATTCGAAAAACTAGACTCATAGGAGAACGACCAAGAGGTGCCAGGGGCAGCAATACTACTTCGGAGACATGTCGGCTGGAGGACGATGTATTGAATCGCGACGCAATTTGTGTGTTCCATCGTCAGTATCAGGCTCTGAACGTTACAATTAACTGTCAGTTTTGCGTCGGATTCGAAAATCTAGACTCACAGGAGAACGACCATAAGGTGCCCGAGGCAGTACTAGACCCTTGGAGACAAGTCCGCTGGAGGACGATGTATTGAGTCGCGACGCAATTTGTGTGTCCCATCGTCATTAACAGGCTCTGAACGTTACAAGTAACTGTCAATTTTGCGTCGGATTCGAAAATCTTGACTCACAGGAGAACGACCATAAGGTGCCCGAGGCAGCAATTGACCCTTGGATACAGGTCGGCTGTGGGACGATGTATTGAATCGCGACGCAATTTGTGTGTTCCATCGTCATCAAGAGGCTCTGAACGTTACAATTCACTGTCAGTTTTGCATCGCATTCGAAAAACTAGACTCACAGGAGAACGACCATAAGGTGCCCGAGGCAGCAATAGACCCTTGGAGACAAGTCGGCTGGAGGACGATGTATTGAATCGCGACGCAATTTGTGTATCCCATCGTCAGTATCAGGCTCTGAACGTTACAATTCACTGTCAGTTTTGCGTCGGATTCGAAAATCTTGACTCACAGGAGAACGAGCATATGGTGCCCGAGGCAGCACTAGACCCTTGGAGACAAGTCGGCTGTAGGACGATGTATTGAGTCACGACGCAATTTGTGTGTCCCATCGTCATTAACAGGCTCTGAACGTTACAATTAATTGTCAGTTTTGCGTCGTATTCGAAAAACTAGACTCACAGGAGAACGACCATAAGGTGCCCGAGGAAGCACTAGACCCTTGGAGACAAGTCGGCTGTAGGACGATGTATTGAATCGCGACGCAATTTGTGTGTTCCATCGTCATTAAGAGGCTCTGAACGTTCAATTAACTGTCAGTTTTGCGTCGGATTCGAAAATCTAGACTCACAGGAGAACGAGCATATGGTGCCCGAGGCAGCACTAGACCCTTGGAGACAAGTCGGCTGGAGGACGATGTATTGAGTCGCGACGCAATTTGTGTGTCCCATCGTCATTAACAGGCTCTGAACGTTACAATTCACTGTCAGTTTTGCGTCGGATTCGAAAATCTAGACTCACAGGAGAACGAGCATATGGTGCCCGAGGCAGCACTAGATCCTTGGAGACAAGTCGGCTGTAGGACGATGTATTGAGTCGCGAAGCAATTTGTGTGTTCCATCGTCATTAACAGGCTCTGAACGTTACAATTAATTGTCAGTTTTGCGTCGTATTCGAAAAACTAGACTCACAGGAGAACGACCATAAGGTGCCAGGAGCAGCAATACTACCTCGGAGACAAGTCGGCTGGAGGACGATGTATTGAATCGCGACGCAATTTGTGTGTTCCATCGTCATTAAGAGGCTCTGAACGTTACAATTAATTGTCAGTTTTGCGCCGGATTCGAGAAACTAGACTCATAGGAGAACGACCAAGAGGTGCCAGGAGCAGCAATACTACCTCGGAGACATGTCGGCTGGAGGACGATGTATTGAATCGCGACGCAATTTGTGTGTTCCATCGTCATTAACAGGCTCTGAACGTTACAATTCACTGTCAGTTTTGCGTCGGACTCGAAAATCTAGACTCACAGGAGAACGAGCATATGGTGCCCGAGGCCGCAATAGACCCTTCGAGACAAGTCGGCTGTAGGACGATGTATTGAATCGCGACGCAATTTGTGTGTTCCATCGTCATCAAGAGGCTCTGAACGTTACAATTCACTCTCAGTTTTGCGTCGGATTCGAAAATCTAGACTCACAGGAGAACGAGCATATGGTGCCCGAGGCAGCACTAGACCTTTGGAGACAAGTCGGCTGTAAGTCGATGTATTGAATCGCGACGCAATTTGTGTGTTCCATCATCATTAAGAGGCTCTGAACGTTACAATTAACTGTCAGTTTTGCATCGCATTCGAAAAACTAGACTCACAGGAGAACGACCATAAGGTGCCCGAGGCAGCAATAGACCCTTGGAGACAAGTCGGCTGGAGGACGATGCATTGAATCGCGACGCAATTTGTGTGTTCCATCGTCATTAAGCGGCTCTGAACGTTACAATTAATTGTCAGTTTTGCGCCGGATTCGAAAAACTAGACTCATAGGAGAACGACCAAGAGGTGCCAGGAGCAGCAATACTACCTCGGAGACAAGTCGGCTGGAGGACGATGTATTGAATCGCGACGCAATTTGTGTGTTCCATCGTCAGTATCAGGCTCTGAACGTTACAATTAATTGTCAGTTTTGCATCGCATTCGAAAAACTAGACTCACAGGAGAACGACCATAAGGTGCCCGAGGCAGCAATAGACCCTTCGAGACAAGTGGGCTGGAGGACGATGTATTGAATCGCGACGCAATTCGTGTGTTCCATCGTCATCAAGAGGCTCTGAACGTTACAATTCACTCTCAGTTTTGCGTCGGATTCGAAAATCTAGACTCACAGGAGAACGAGCATATGGTGCCCGAGGCAGCACTAGACCCTTGGAGACAAGTCGGCTGTAGGACGATGTATTGAATCGCGACGCAATTTGTGTGTTCCATCGTCATTAAGAGGCTCTGAACGTTACAATTCACTGTCAGTTTTGCATCGCATTCAAAAAACTAGACTCACAGGAGAACGACCATAAGGTGCCCGAGGCAGCAATAGACCCTTGGAGACAAGTCGGCTGGAGGACGATGTATTGAATCGCGACGCAATTTGTGTGTCCCATCGTCAGTATCAGGCTCTGAACGTTACAATTCACTGTCAGTTTTGCGTCGGATTCGAAAAGCTAGACTCACAGGAGAACGACCATAAGGTGCCCGAGGCAGCACTAGACCCTTGGAGACAAGTCGGCTGGAGGACGATGTATTGAGTCGCGACGCAATTTGTGTTTCCCATCGTCATTAACAGGCTCTGATCGTTACAATTCACTGTCAGTTTTGCGTCGGATTCGAAAATCTAGACTCACAGGAGAACGAGCATATGGTGCCCAAGGCAGCAATAGACCCTTCGAGACAAGTCGGCTGGAGGACGATGTATTGAATCGCGACGCAATTTGTGTGTTCCATCGTCATCAAGAGGCACTGAATGTTACAATTCACTCTCAGTTTTGCGTCGGATTCGAAAATCTTGACTCACAGGAGAACGAGCATATGGTGCCCGCGGCAGCACTAGACCTTTGGAGACAAGTCGGCTGTAGGACGATGTATTGAATCGCGACGCAATTTGTGTGTTCCATCGTCATTAAGAGGCTCTGAACGTTACAATTAACTGTCAGTTTTGCATCGCATTCGAAAAACTAGACTCACAGGAGAACGACCATAAGGTGCCCGAGGCAGCAATAGACCCTTGGAGACAAGTCGGCTGGAGGACGATGTATTGAGTCGCGACGCAATTTGTGTGTCCCATCGTCATTATCAGGCTCTGAACGTTACAATTAACTGTCAGTTTTGCATCGCATTCGAAAATCTAGACTCACAGATGAACGACCATAAGGTGCCCGAGGCAGCAATAGACCCTTCGAGACAAGTCGGCTGGAGGACGATGTATTGAATCGCGACGCAATTTGTGTGTTCCATCGTCATCAAGAGGCTCTGAACGTTACAATTCACTCTCAGTTTTGCGTCGGATTCGAAAATCTAGACTCACAGGAGAACGAGCATATGTGGCCCGAGGCAGCACTAGACCCTTGGAGACAAGTCGGCTGTAGGACGATGTATTGAATCGCGACGCAATTTGTGTGTTCCATCGTCATTAACAGGCTCAGAACGTTACAATTAACTGTCAGTTTTGCGTCGGATTCGAAAATCTAGACTCACAGGAGAACGACCATAAGGTGCCCGAGGCAGCAATAGACCCTTGGAGACAAGTCGGCTGGAGGACGATGTATTGAGACGCGACGCAATTTGTGTGTCCCATCGTAATTAAGAGGCTCTGAACGTTACAATTAACTTTCAGTTTTGCGTCGGATTCGAAAATCTAGACTCACAGGAGAACGACCTTAAGGTGCCCTAGGCAGCAATAGACCCTTGGAGACAAGTCGGCTGGAGGACGATGTATTGATTCGCGACGCAATTTGTGTGTTCCATCGTCATTAAGAGGCTCTGAACCTTACAATTAACTGTCAGTTTTGCGTCGGATTCGAAAATCTAGACTCACCGATGAACGACCATAAGGTGCCCGAGGCAGCAATAGACCCTTGGAGACAAGTCGGCTGGAGGACGATGTATTGAATCGCGACGCAATTTGTGTATCCCATCGTCAGTATCAGGCTCTGAACGTTACAATTCACTGTCAGTTTTGCGTCGGATTCGAAAATCTAGACTCACAGGAGAACGAGCATATGGTGCCCGAGGCAGCACTAGACCCTTGGAGACAAGTCGGCTGTAGGACGATGTATTGAGTCGCGACGCAATTTGTGTGTCCCATCGTCATTAACAGGCTCTGAACGTTACAATTAATTGTCAGTTTTGCGTCGTATTCGAAAAACTAGACTCACAGGAGAACGACCATAAGGTGCCCGAGGAAGCACTAGACCCTTGGAGACAAGTCGGCTGTAGGACGATGTATTGAATCGCGACGCAATTTGTGTGTTCCATCGTCATTAAGAGGCTCTGAACGTTCAATTAACTGTCAGTTTTGCGTCGGATTCGAAAATCTAGACTCACAGGAGAACGAGCATATGGTGCCCGAGGCAGCACTAGACCCTTGGAGACAAGTCGGCTGGAGGACGATGTATTGAGTCGCGACGCAATTTGTGTGTCCCATCGTCATTAACAGGCTCTGAACGTTACAATTCACTGTCAGTTTTGCGTCGGATTCGAAAATCTAGACTCACAGGAGAACGAGCATATGGTGCCCGAGGCAGCACTAGATCCTTGGAGACAAGTCGGCTGTAGGACGATGTATTGAGTCGCGAAGCAATTTGTGTGTTCCATCGTCATTAACAGGCTCTGAACGTTACAATTAATTGTCAGTTTTGCGTCGTATTCGAAAAACTAGACTCACAGGAGAACGACCATAAGGTGCCAGGAGCAGCAATACTACCTCGGAGACATGTCGGCTGGAGGACGATGTATTGAATCGCGACGCAATTTGTGTGTTCCATCGTCATTAACAGGCTCTGAACGTTACAATTCACTGTCAGTTTTGCGTCGGACTCGAAAATCTAGACTCACAGGAGAACGAGCATATGGTGCCCGAGGCAGCAATAGACCCTTCGAGACAAGTCGGCTGTAGGACGATGTATTGAATCGCGACGCAATTTGTGTGTTCCATCGTCATCAAGAGGCTCTGAACGTTACAATTCACTCTCAGTTTTGCGTCGGATTCGAAAATCTAGACTCACAGGAGAACGAGCATATGGTGCCCGAGGCAGCAATAGACCCTTGGAGACAAGTCGGCTGGAGGACGATGTATTGAGACGCGACGCAATTTGTGTGTCCCATCGTAATTAAGAGGCTCTGAACGTTACAATTAACTTTCAGTTTTGCGTCGGATTCGAAAATCTAGACTCACAGGAGAACGACCTTAAGGTGCCCTAGGCAGCAATAGACCCTTGGAGACAAGTCGGCTGGAGGACGATGTATTGATTCGCGACGCAATTTGTGTGTTCCATCGTCATTAAGAGGCTCTGAACCTTACAATTAACTGTCAGTTTTGCGTCGTATTCTGAAATCTAGACTCACAGATGAACGACCATAAGGTGCCCGAGGCAGCAAGAGACCCTTGGAGACAGGTCGGCTGTGGGACGATGAATTGAATCGCGACGCAATTTGTGTGTTCCATCGTCATCAAGAGGCTCTGAACGTTACAATTCACTGTCAGTTTTGCATCGCATTCGAGAAACTAGATTCACAGGAGAACGACCATAAGGTGCCCGAGGCAGCAATAGACCCTTGGAGACAAGTCGGCTGGAGGACGATGTATTGAATCGCGACGCAATTTGTGTGTCCCATCGTCAGTATCAGGCTCTGAACGTTACAATTCACTGTCAGTTTTGAGTCGGATTCGAAAATCTAGACTCACAGGAGAACGAGCATATGGTGCCCGAGGCAGCACTAGACCCTTCGAGACAAGTCGGCTGTAGGACGATGTATTGAGTCGCGACGCAATTTGTGTGTCCCATCGTCATTAACAGGCTCTGAACGTTACAATTAATTGTCAGTTTTGCGTCGTATTCGAAAAACTAGACTCACAGGAGAACGACCATAAGGTGCCCGAGGCAGCACTAGACCCTTGGAGACAAGTCGGCTGTAGGACGATGTATTGAATCGCGACGCAATTTGTGTGTTCCATCGTCATTAAGAGGCTCTGAACGTTACAATTAACTGTCAGTTTTGCGTCGGATTCGAAAATCTAGACTCACAGGAGAACGAGCATAAGGTGCCCGAGGCAGCAATAGACCCTTCGAGACAAGTCGGCTAGAGGACGATGTATTGAATCGCGACGCAATTTGTGTGTTCCATCGTCATTAACAGGCTCTGAACGTTACAATTAATTGTCAGTTTTGCGTCGTATTCGAAAATCTAGACTCACAGGAGAACGAGCATATGGTGCCCGAGGCAGCACTAGACCCTTGGAGACAAGTCGGCTGTAGGACGATGTATTGAATCGCGACGCAATTTGTGTGTTCCATCGTCATTAAGAGGCTCTGAACGTTACAATTAACTGTCAGTTTTGCGCCGGATTCGAAAAACTAGACTCATAGGAGAACGACCAAGAGGTGCCAGGAGCAGCAATACTACCTCGGAGACATGTCGGCTGGAGGACGATGTATTGAATCGCGACGCAATTTGTGTGTTCCATCGTCAGTATCAGGCTCTGAACGTTACAATTAACTGTCAGTTTTGCGTCGGATTCGAAACTCTAGACTCACAGGAGAACGACCATAAGGTGCCCGAGGCAGCACTAGACCCTTGGAGACAAGTCGGCTGGAGGACGATGTATTGAGTCGCGACTGCAATTTGTGTGTCCCATCGTCATTAACAGGCTCTGAACGTTACAATTAACTGTCAGTTTTGCATCGCATTCGAAATACTAGACTCACAGGAGAACGACCATAAGGTGCCCGAGGCAGCAATAGACCCTTGGAGACAAGTCGGCTGGAGGACGATGTATTGAATCGCGACGCAATTTGTGTGTTCCATCGTCATCAAGGTTCTCTGAACGTTACAATTCACTGTCAGTTTTGCATCGCATTCGAAAAACTAGATTCACAGGAGAACGACCATAAGGTGCCCGAGGCAGCAATAGACCCTTGGAGACAAGTCGGCTGGAGGACGATGTATTGAATCGCGACGCAATTTGTGTGTCCCATCGTCAGTATCAGGCTCTGAACGTTACAATTCACTGTCAGTTTTGCGTCGGATTCGAAAATCTAGACTCACAGGAGAACGAGCATATGGTGCCCGAGGCAGCACTAGACCCTTGGAGACAAGTCGGCTGTAGGACGATGTATTGAATCGCGACGCAATTTGTGTGTTCCATCGTCATTAACAGGCTCTGAACGTTACAATTCACTGTCAGTTTTGCGTCGGATTCGAAAATCTAGACTCACAGGAGAACGAGCATATGGTGCCCGAGGCAGCACTAGACCCTTGGAGACAAGTCGGCTGTAGGACGATGTATTGAATTGCGACGCAATTTGTGTGTTCCATCGTCATTAAGAGGCTCTGAACGTTACAATTAATTGTCAGTTTTGCGCCGGATTCGAAAAACTAGACTCATAGGAGAACGACCAAGAGGTGCCAGGAGCAGCAATACTACCTCGGAGACAAGTCGGCTGGAGGACGATGTATTGAATCGCGACGCAATTTGTGTGTTCCATCGTCAGTATCAGGCTCTGAACGTTACAATTAATTGTCAGTTTTGCATCGCATTCGAAAAACTAGACTCACACGAGAACGACCATAAGGTACCCGAGGCACCAATAGACCCTTCGAGACAAGTCGGCTGGAGGACGATGTATTGAATCGCGACGCAATTTGTGTGTTCCATCGTCATTAAGAGGCTCTGAGCGTTACAATTAATTGTCAGTTTTGCGCCGGATTCGAAAAACTAGACTCATAGGAGAATGACCAAGAGGTGCCAGGAGCAGCAATACTACCTCGGAGACATGTCGGCTGGAGGACGATGTATTGAATCGCGACGCAATTTGTGTGTCCCATCGTCAGTATCAGGCTCTGAACGTTACAATTCACTGTCAGTTTTGCGTCGGATTCGAAAAGCTAGACTCACAGGAGAACGAGCATATGGTGCCCGAGGCAGCACTAGACCTTTGGAGACAAGTCGGCTGTAAGTCGATGTATTGAATCGCGACGCAATTTGTGTGTTCCATCGTCATTAAGAGGCTCTGAACTTTACAATTAACTGTCAGTTTTGCATCGCATTCGAAAAACTAGACTCACAGGAGAACGACCATAAGGTGCCCGAGGCAGCAATAGACCCTTGGAGACAAGTCGGCTGGAGGACGATGTATTGAATCGCGACGCAATTTGTGTGTTCCATCGTCATTAAGCGGCTCTGAACGTTACAATTAATTGTCAGTTTTGCGCCGGATTCGAGAAACTAGACTCATAGGAGAACGACCAAGAGGTGCCAGGAGCAGCAATACTACCTCGGAGACAAGTCGGCTGGAGGACGATGTATTGAATCGCGACGCAATTTGTGTGTTCCATCGTCAGTATCAGGCTCTGAACGTTACAATTAATTGTCAGTTTTGCATCGCATTCGAAAAACTAGACTCACAGGAGAACGACCATAAGGTGCCCGAGGCAGCAATAGACCCTTCGAGACAAGTGGGCTGGAGGACGATGTATTGAATCGCGACGCAATTCGTGTGTTCCATCGTCATCAAGAGGCTCTGAACGTTACAATTCACTCTCAGTTTTGCGTCGGATTCGAAAATCTAGACTCACAGGAGAACGAGCATATGGTGCCCGAGGCAGCACTAGACCCTTGGAGACAAGTCGGCTGTAGGACGATATATTGAATCGCGACGCAATTTGTGTGTTCCATCGTCATTAAGAGGCTCTGAACGTTACAATTCACTGTCAGTTTAGCGTCGTATTCTGAAATATAGACTCACAGATGAACGACCATAAGGTGCCCGAGGCAGCAAGAGACTCTTGGAGACAGGTCGGCTGTGGGACGATGTATTGAATCGCGACGCAATTTGTGTGTTCCATTGTCATTAAGAGGCTCTGAACGTTACAATTCACTGTCAGTTTTGCATCGCATTCGAAAAACTAGACTCACAGGAGAACGACCATAAGGTGCCCGAGGCAGCAATAGACCCTTGGAGACAAGTCGGCTTGAGGACGATGTATTGAATCGCGACGCAATTTGTGTGTTCCATCGTCATCAAGAGGCTCTGAATGTTACAATTCACTCTCAGTTTTGCGTCGGATTCGAAAATCTAGACTCACAGGAGAACGAGCATATGGTGCCCGCGGCAGCACTAGACCTTTGGAGACAAGTCGGTTGTAGGACGATGTATTGAATCGCGACGCAATTTGTGTGTTCCATCGTCATTAAGAGGCTCTGAACGTTACAATTAACTGTCAGTTTTGCATCGCATTCGAAAAACTAGACTCACAGGAGAACGACCATAAGGTGCCCGAGGCAGCAATAGACCCTTGGAGACAAGTCGGCTGGAGGACGATGTATTGAATCGCGACGCAATTTGTGTGTTCCATCGTCATTAAGAGGCTCTGAACGTTACAATTAATAGTCAGTTTTGCGCCGGATTCGAAAAACTAGACTCATAGGAGAACGACCAAGAGGTGCCAGGAGCAGCAATACTACCTCGGAGACAAGTCGGCTGGAGGACGATGTATTGAATCGGGACGCAATTTGTGTGTTCCATCGTCAGTATCAGGCTCTGAACGTTACAATTAATTGTCAGTTTTGCATCGCATTCGAAAAACTAGACTCACACGAGAACGACCATAAGGTACCCGAGGCACCAATAGACCCTTCGAGACAAGTCGGCTGTAAGTCGATGTATTGAATCGCGACGCAATTTGTGTGTTCCATCGTCATTAAGAGGCTCTGAACGTTACAATTAACTGTTAGTTTTGCATCGCATTCGAAAAACTAGACTCACAGGAGAACGACCATAAGGTGCCCGAGGCAGCAATAGACCCTTGGAGACAAGTCGGCTGGAGGACGATGTATTGAATCGCGACGCAATTTGTGTGTTCCATCGTCATTAAGAGGCTCTGAACGTTACAATTAACTGTCAGTTTTGCGCCGGATTCGAAAAACTAGACTCATAGGAGAACGACCAAGAGGTGCCAGGAGCAGCAATACTACCTCGGAGACATGTCGGCTGGAGGACGATGTATTGAATCGCGACGCAATTTGTGTGTTCCATCGTCAGTATCAGGCTCTGAACGTTACAATTAACTGTCAGTTTTGCGTCGGATTCGAAACTCTAGACTCACAGGAGAACGACCATAAGGTGCCCGAGGCAGCACTAGACCCTTGGAGACAAGTCGGCTGGAGGACGATGTATTGAGTCGCGACTGCAATTTGTGTGTCCCATCGTCATTAACAGGCTCTGAACGTTACAATTAACTGTCAGTTTTGCATCGCATTCGAAATACTAGACTCACAGGAGAACGACCATAAGGTGCCCGAGGCAGCAATAGACCCTTGGAGACAAGTCGGCTGGAGGACGATGTATTGAATCGCGACGCAATTTGTGTGTTCCATCGTCATCAAGGTTCTCTGAACGTTACAATTCACTGTCAGTTTTGCATCGCATTCGAAAAACTAGATTCACAGGAGAACGACCATAAGGTGCCCGAGGCAGCAATAGACCCTTGGAGACAAGTCGGCTGGAGGACGATGTATTGAATCGCGACGCAATTTGTGTGTCCCATCGTCAGTATCAGGCTCTGAACGTTACAATTCACTGTCAGTTTTGCGTCGGATTCGAAAATCTAGACTCACAGGAGAACGAGCATATGGTGCCCGAGGCAGCACTAGACCCTTGGAGACAAGTCGGCTGTAGGACGATGTATTGAATCGCGACGCAATTTGTGTGTTCCATCGTCATTAACAGGCTCTGAACGTTACAATTCACTGTCAGTTTTGCGTCGGATTCGAAAATCTAGACTCACAGGAGAACGAGCATATGGTGCCCGAGGCAGCACTAGACCCTTGGAGACAAGTCGGCTGTAGGACGATGTATTGAATTGCGACGCAATTTGTGTGTTCCATCGTCATTAAGAGGCTCTGAACGTTACAATTAATTGTCAGTTTTGCGCCGGATTCGAAAAACTAGACTCATAGGAGAACGACCAAGAGGTGCCAGGAGCAGCAATACTACCTCGGAGACAAGTCGGCTGGAGGACGATGTATTGAATCGCGACGCAATTTGTGTGTTCCATCGTCAGTATCAGGCTCTGAACGTTACAATTAATTGTCAGTTTTGCATCGCATTCGAAAAACTAGACTCACACGAGAACGACCATAAGGTACCCGAGGCACCAATAGACCCTTCGAGACAAGTCGGCTGGAGGACGATGTATTGAATCGCGACGCAATTTGTGTGTTCCATCGTCATTAAGAGGCTCTGAGCGTTACAATTAATTGTCAGTTTTGCGCCGGATTCGAAAAACTAGACTCATAGGAGAATGACCAAGAGGTGCCAGGAGCAGCAATACTACCTCGGAGACATGTCGGCTGGAGGACGATGTATTGAATCGCGACGCAATTTGTGTGTCCCATCGTCAGTATCAGGCTCTGAACGTTACAATTCACTGTCAGTTTTGCGTCGGATTCGAAAAGCTAGACTCACAGGAGAACGAGCATATGGTGCCCGAGGCAGCACTAGACCTTTGGAGACAAGTCGGCTGTAAGTCGATGTATTGAATCGCGACGCAATTTGTGTGTTCCATCGTCATTAAGAGGCTCTGAACTTTACAATTAACTGTCAGTTTTGCATCGCATTCGAAAAACTAGACTCACAGGAGAACGACCATAAGGTGCCCGAGGCAGCAATAGACCCTTGGAGACAAGTCGGCTGGAGGACGATGTATTGAATCGCGACGCAATTTGTGTGTTCCATCGTCATTAAGCGGCTCTGAACGTTACAATTAATTGTCAGTTTTGCGCCGGATTCGAGAAACTAGACTCATAGGAGAACGACCAAGAGGTGCCAGGAGCAGCAATACTACCTCGGAGACAAGTCGGCTGGAGGACGATGTATTGAATCGCGACGCAATTTGTGTGTTCCATCGTCAGTATCAGGCTCTGAACGTTACAATTAATTGTCAGTTTTGCATCGCATTCGAAAAACTAGACTCACAGGAGAACGACCATAAGGTGCCCGAGGCAGCAATAGACCCTTCGAGACAAGTGGGCTGGAGGACGATGTATTGAATCGCGACGCAATTCGTGTGTTCCATCGTCATCAAGAGGCTCTGAACGTTACAATTCACTCTCAGTTTTGCGTCGGATTCGAAAATCTAGACTCACAGGAGAACGAGCATATGGTGCCCGAGGCAGCACTAGACCCTTGGAGACAAGTCGGCTGTAGGACGATATATTGAATCGCGACGCAATTTGTGTGTTCCATCGTCATTAAGAGGCTCTGAACGTTACAATTCACTGTCAGTTTAGCGTCGTATTCTGAAATATAGACTCACAGATGAACGACCATAAGGTGCCCGAGGCAGCAAGAGACTCTTGGAGACAGGTCGGCTGTGGGACGATGTATTGAATCGCGACGCAATTTGTGTGTTCCATTGTCATTAAGAGGCTCTGAACGTTACAATTCACTGTCAGTTTTGCATCGCATTCGAAAAACTAGACTCACAGGAGAACGACCATAAGGTGCCCGAGGCAGCAATAGACCCTTGGAGACAAGTCGGCTTGAGGACGATGTATTGAATCGCGACGCAATTTGTGTGTTCCATCGTCATCAAGAGGCTCTGAATGTTACAATTCACTCTCAGTTTTGCGTCGGATTCGAAAATCTAGACTCACAGGAGAACGAGCATATGGTGCCCGCGGCAGCACTAGACCTTTGGAGACAAGTCGGTTGTAGGACGATGTATTGAATCGCGACGCAATTTGTGTGTTCCATCGTCATTAAGAGGCTCTGAACGTTACAATTAACTGTCAGTTTTGCATCGCATTCGAAAAACTAGACTCACAGGAGAACGACCATAAGGTGCCCGAGGCAGCAATAGACCCTTGGAGACAAGTCGGCTGGAGGACGATGTATTGAATCGCGACGCAATTTGTGTGTTCCATCGTCATTAAGAGGCTCTGAACGTTACAATTAATAGTCAGTTTTGCGCCGGATTCGAAAAACTAGACTCATAGGAGAACGACCAAGAGGTGCCAGGAGCAGCAATACTACCTCGGAGACAAGTCGGCTGGAGGACGATGTATTGAATCGGGACGCAATTTGTGTGTTCCATCGTCAGTATCAGGCTCTGAACGTTACAATTAATTGTCAGTTTTGCATCGCATTCGAAAAACTAGACTCACACGAGAACGACCATAAGGTACCCGAGGCACCAATAGACCCTTCGAGACAAGTCGGCTGTAAGTCGATGTATTGAATCGCGACGCAATTTGTGTGTTCCATCGTCATTAAGAGGCTCTGAACGTTACAATTAACTGTTAGTTTTGCATCGCATTCGAAAAACTAGACTCACAGGAGAACGACCATAAGGTGCCCGAGGCAGCAATAGACCCTTGGAGACAAGTCGGCTGGAGGACGATGTATTGAATCGCGACGCAATTTGTGTGTTCCATCGTCATTAAGCGGCTCTGAACGTTACAATTAATTGTCAGTTTTGCGCCGGATTCGAAAAACTAGACTCATAGGAGAACGACCAAGATGTGCCAGGAGCAGCAATACTACCTCGGAGACATGTCGGCTGGAGGACGATGTATTGAATCGCGACGCAATTTCTGTGTTCCATCATCAACGAGCATATGTGGCCCGAGGCAGCACTAGACCCTTGGAGACAAGTCGGCTGTAGGACGATGTATTGAATCGCGACGCAATTTGTGTGTTCCATCGTCATTAACAGGCTCTGAACGTTACAATTAACTGTCAGTTTTGCGTCGGATTCGAAAATCTAGACTCACAGGAGAACGACCATAAGGTGCCCGAGGCAGCAATAGACCCTTGGAGACAAGTCGGCTGGAGGACGATGTATTGAGTCGCGACGCAATTTGTGTGTCCCATCGTCATCAACAGGCTCTGAACGTTACAATTAACTGTCAGTTTTGCATCGCATTCGAAAATCTAGACTCACAGATGAACGACCATAAGGTGCCCGAGGCAGCAATAGACCCTTCGAGACAAGTCGGCTGGAGGACGATGTATTGAATCGCGACGCAATTTGTGTGTTCCATCGTCATCAAGAGGCTCTGAATGTTACAATTCACTCTCAGTTTTGCGTCGGATTCGAAAATCTAGACTCACAGGAGAACGAGCATATGTGGCCCGAGGCAGCACTAGACCCTTGGAGACAAGTCGGCTGTAGGACGATGTATTGAATCGCGACGCAATTTGTGTGTTCCATCGTCATTAACAGGCTCTGAACGTTACAATTAACTGTCAGTTTTGCGTCGGATTCGAAAATCTAGACTCACAGGAGAACGACCATAAGGTGCCCGAGGCAGCAATAGACCCTTGGAGACAAGTCGGCTGGAGGACGATGTATTGAGACGCGACGCAATTTGTGTGTCCCATCGTCATTAAGAGGCTCTGAACGTTACAATTAACTTTCAGTTTTGCGTCGGATTCGAAAATCTAGACTCACAGGAGAGCGACCTTAAGGTGCCCTAGGCAGCAATAGACCCTTGGAGACAAGTCGGCTGGAGGACGATGTATTGATTCGCGACGCAATTTGTGTGTTCCATCGTCATTAAGAGGCTCTGAACCTTACAATTAACTGTCAGTTTTGCGTCGGATTCGAAAATCTAGACTCACCGATGAACGACCATAAGGTGCCCGAGGCAGCAATAGACCCTTCGAGACAAGTCGGCTGGAGGACGATGTATTGAATCGCGACGGAATTTGTGTGTTCCAGCGTCATTAACAGGCTCTGAACGTTACAATTCACTGTCAGTTTTGCGTCGTATTCTGAAATCTAGACTCACAGATGAACGACCATAAGGTGCCCGAGGCAGCAAGAGACCCTTGGAGACAGGTCGGCTGGAGGACGATGTATTGAATCGCGAAGCAATTTGTGTGTCCCATCATCAGTATCAGGCTCTGAACGTTACAATTCACTGTCAGTTTTGCGTCGGATTCGAAAATCTAGACTCACAGGAGAACGAGCATATGGTGCCCGAGGCAGCACTAGACCCTTCGAGACAAGTCGGCTGTAGGACGATGTATTGAATCGCGACGCAATTTGTGTGTTCCATCGTCATTAAGAGGCTCTGAACGTTACAATTAACTGTCAGTTTTGCGCCGGATTCAAAAAACTAGACTCATAGGAGAACGACCAAGAGGTGCCAGGAGCAGCAATACTACCTCGGAGACATGTCGGCTGGAGGACGATGTATTGAATCGCGACGCAATTTGTGTGTTCCATCGTCATCAAGAGGCTCTGAACGTTACAATTCACTGTCAGTTTTGCGTCGGATTCGAAAATCTAGACTCACAGGAGAACGAGCATAAAGTGCCCGAGGCAGCAATAGACCCTTCGAGACAAGTCGGCTAGAGGACGATGTATTGAGTCGCGACGCAATTTGTGTGTCCCATCGTCATTAACAGGCTCTGAACGTTACAATTAACTGTCAGTTTTGCATCGCATTCGAAATACTAGACTCACAGGAGAACGACCATAAAGTGCCCGAGGCAGCAATAGACCCTTGGAGACAAGTCGGCTGGAGGACGATGTATTGAATCGCGACGCAATTTGTGTGTTCCATCGGCATCAAGAGGCTCTGAACGTTACAATTCACTGTCAGTTTTGCATCGCATTCGAAAAACTAGATTCACAGGAGAACGACCATAAGGTGCCCGAGGCAGCAATAGACCCTTCGAGACAAGTCGGCTGGAGGACGATGTATTTAATCGCGACGCAATTTGTGTGTCCCATCGTCAGTATCAGGCTCTGAACGTTACAATTCACTGTCAGTTTTGCGTCGGATTCGAAAATCTAGACTCACAGGAGAACGAGCATATGGTGCCCGAGGCAGCACTAGACCCTTGGAGACAAGTCGGCTGTAGGACGATGTATTGAATCGCGACGCAATTTGTGTGTTCCATCGTCATTAACAGGCTCTGAACGTTACAATTCACTGTCAGTTTTGCGTCGGATTCGAAAATCTAGACCCACAGGAGAACGAGCATATGGTGCCCGAGGCAGCACTAGACCCTTGTAGACAAGTCGGCTGTAGGACGATGTATTGAATCGCGACGCAATTTGTGTGTTCCATCGTCATTAAGAGGCTCTGAACGTTACAATTAATTGTCAGTTTTGCGCCGGATTCGAAAAACTAGACTCATAGGAGAACGACCAAGAGGTGCCAGGAGCAGGAATACTACCTCGGAGACAAGTCGGCTGGAGGACGATGTATTGAATCGCGACGCAATTTGTGTGTTCCATCGTCAGTATCAGGCTCTGAACGTTACAATTAATTGTCAGTTTTGCATCGCATTCGAAAAACTAGACTCACACGAGAACGACCATAAGGTACCCGAGGCACCAATAGACCCTTCGAGACAAGTCGGCTGGAGGACGATGTATTGAATCGCGACGCAATTTGTGTGTTCCATCGTCATTAAGAGGCTCTGAGCGTTACAATTAATTGTCAGTTTAGCGCCGGATTCGAAAAACTAGACTCATAGGAGAATGACCAAGAGGTGCCAGGAGCAGCAATACTACCTCGGAGACATGTCGGCTGGAGGACGATGTATTGAATCGCGACGCAATTTGTGTGTTCCATCGTCAGTATCAGGCTCTGAACGTTACAATTAACTGTCAGTTTTGCGTCGGATTCGAAAATCTAGACTCACAGGAGAACGACCATAAGGTGCCCGAGGCAGCAATAGACCCTTGGAGACAAGTCGGCTGGAGGACGATGTATTGAGTCGCGACGCAATTTGTGTGTCCCATCGTCATTAACAGGCTCTGAACGTTACAATTAACAGTCAGTTTTGCATCGCATTCGAAAATCTAGACTCACAGATGAACGACCATAAGGTGCCCGAGGCAGCAATAGACCCTTCGAGACAAGTCGGCTGGAGGACGATGTATTGAATCGCGAAGCAATTTGTGTGTCCCATCATCAGTATCAGGCTCTGAACGTTACAATTCACTGTCAGTTTTGCGTCGGATTCGAAAATCTAGACTCACAGGAGAACGAGCATATGGTGCCCGAGGCAGCACTAGACCCTTCGAGACAAGTCGGCTGTAGGACGATGTATTGAATCGCGACGCAATTTGTGTGTTCCATCGTCATTAAGAGGCTCTGAACGTTACAATTAACTGTCAGTTTTGCGCCGGATTCAAAAAACTAGACTCATAGGAGAACGACCAAGAGGTGCCAGGAGCAGCAATACTACCTCGGAGACATGTCGGCTGGAGGACGATGTATTGAATCGCGACGCAATTTGTGTGTTCCATCGTCATCAAGAGGCTCTGAACGTTACAATTCACTGTCAGTTTTGCGTCGGATTCGAAAATCTAGACTCACAGGAGAACGACCATAAGGTGCCCGAGGCAGCAATAGACCCTTCGAGACAAGTCGGCTAGAGGACGATGTATTGAGTCGCGACGCAATTTGTGTGTCCCATCGTCATTAACAGGCTCTGAACGTTACAATTAACTGTCAGTTTTGCATCGCATTCGAAATACTAGACTCACAGGAGAACGACCATAAGGTGCCCGAGGCAGCAATAGACCCTTGGAGACAAGTCGGCTGGAGGACGATGTATTGAATCGCGACGCAATTTGTGTGTTCCATCGGCATCAAGAGGCTCTGAACGTTACAATTCACTGTCAGTTTTGCATCGCATTCGAAAAACTAGATTCACAGGAGAACGACCATAAGGTGCCCGAGGCAGCAATAGACCCTTCGAGACAAGTCGGCTGGAGGACGATGTATTTAATCGCGACGCAATTTGTGTGTCCCATCGTCAGTATCAGGCTCTGAACGTTACAATTCACTGTCAGTTTTGCGTCGGATTCGAAAATCTAGACTCACAGGAGAACGAGCATATGGTGCCCGAGGCAGCACTAGACCCTTGGAGACAAGTCGGCTGTAGGACGATGTATTGAATCGCGACGCAATTTGTGTGTTCCATCGTCATTAACAGGCTCTGAACGTTACAATTCACTGTCAGTTTTGCGTCGGATTCGAAAATCTAGACTCACAGGAGAACGAGCATATGGTGCCCGAGGCAGCACTAGACCCTTGTAGACAAGTCGGCTGTAGGACGATGTATTGAATCGCGACGCAATTTGTGTGTTCCATCGTCATTAAGAGGCTCTGAACGTTACAATTAATTGTCAGTTTTGCGCCGGATTCGAAAAACTAGACTCATAGGAGAACGACCAAGAGGTGCCAGGAGCAGGAATACTACCTCGGAGACAAGTCGGCTGGAGGACGATGTATTGAATCGCGACGCAATTTGTGTGTTCCATCGTCAGTATCAGGCTCTGAACGTTACAATTAATTGTCAGTTTTGCATCGCATTCGAAAAACTAGACTCACACGAGAACGACCATAAGGTACCCGAGGCACCAATAGACCCTTCGAGACGTCGGCTGGAGGACGATGTATTGAATCGCGACGCAATTTGTGTGTTCCATCGTCATTAAGAGGCTCTGAGCGTTACAATTAATTGTCAGTTTTGCGCCGGATTCGAAAAACTAGACTCATAGGAGAATGACCAAGAGGTGCCAGGAGCAGCAATACTACCTCGGAGACATGTCGGCTGGAGGACGATGTATTGAATCGCGACGCAATTTGTGTGTTCCATCGTCAGTATCAGGCTCTGAACGTTACAATTAACTGTCAGTTTTGCGTCGGATTCGAAAATCTAGACTCACAGGAGAACGACCATAAGGTGCCCGAGGCAGCAATAGACCCTTCGAGACAAGTCGGCTGGAGGACGATGTATTGAGTCGCGACGCAATTTGTGTGTCCCATCGTCATTAACAGGCTCTGAACGTTACAATTAACAGTCAGTTTTGCATCGCATTCGAAAATCTAGACTCACAGATGAACGACCATAAGGTGCCCGAGGCAGCAATAGACCCTTCGAGACAAGTCGGCTGGAGGACGATGTGTTGAGACGCGACGCAATTTGTGTGTCCCATCGTCATTAAGAGGCTCTGAACGTTACAATTAACTCTCAGTTTTGCGTCGGATTCGAAAATCTAGACTCACAGGAGAACGACCTTAAGGTGCCCTAGGCAGCAATAGACCCTTGGAGACAAGTCGGCTGGAGGACGATGTATTCATTCGCGACGCAATTTGTGTGTTCCATCGTCATTAAGAGGCTCTGAACCTTACAATTAACTGTCAGTTTTGCGTCGGATTCGAAAATCTAGACTCACCGATGAACGACCATAAGGTGCCCGAGGCAGCAATAGACCCTTCGAGACAAGTCGGCTGGAGGACGATGTATTGAATCGCGACGGAATTTGTGTGTTCCATCGTCATTAACAGGCGCTGAACGTTACAATTCACTGTCAGTTTTGCGTCGTATTCTGAAATCTAGACTCACAGATGAGCGACCATAAGGTGCCCGAGGCAGCAAGAGACCCTTGGAGACAGGTCGGCTGTGGGACGATGAATTGAATCGCGACGCAATTTGTGTGTTCCATCGTGATCAAGAGGCTCTGAACGTTACAATTCACTGTCAGTTTTGCATCGCATTCGAAAAACTAGATTCACAGGAGAACGACCATAAGGTACCCGAGGCAGCAATAGACCCTTGGAGACAAGTCGGCTGGAGGACGATGTATTGAATCGCGACGCAATTTGTGTGTCCCATCGTCAGTATCAGGCTCTGAACGTTACAATTCACTGTCAGTTTTGCGTCGGATTCGAAAATCTAGACTCACAGGAGAACGAGCATATGGTGCGCGAGGCAGCACTACACCCTTCGAGACAAGTCGGCTGTAGGACGATGTATTGAGTCGCGACCCAATTTGTGTGTCCCATCGTCATTAACAGGCTCTGAACGTTACAATTAATTGTCAGTTTTGCGTCGTATTCGAAAAACTAGACTCACAGGAGAACGACCATAAGGTGCCCGAGGCAGCACTAGACCCTTGGAGACAAGTCGGCTGTAGGACGATGTATTGAATCGCGACGCAATTTGTGTGTTCCATCGTCATTAAGAGGCTCTGAACGTTACAATTAACTGTCAGTTTTGCGTCGGATTCGAAAATCTAGACTCACAGGAGAACGAGCATAAGGTGCCCGAGGCAGCAATAGACCCTTCGAGACAAGTCGGCTGGAGGACGATGTATTGAATCGCGACGCAATTTGTGTGTTCCATCGTCATTAACAGGCTCAGAACGTTACAATTAATTGTCAGTTTTGCGTCGTATTCGAAAATCTAGACTCACAGGAGAACGAGCATATGGTGCCCGAGGCAGCACTAGACCCTTGGAGACAAGTCGGCTGTAGGACGATGTATTGAATCGCGACGCAATTTGTGTGTTCCATCGTCATTAAGAGGCTCTGAACGTTACAATTAACTGTCAGTTTTGCGCCGGATTCGAAAAATTAGACTCATAGGAGAACGACCAAGAGGTGCCAGGAGCAGCAATACTACCTCGGAGACATGTCGGCTGGAGGACGATGTATTGAATCGCGACGCAATTTGTGTGTTCCATCGTCAGTATCAGGCTCTGAACGTTACAATTAACTGTCAGTTTTGCGTCGGATTCGAAAATCTAGACTCACAGGAGAACGACCATAAGGTGCCCGAGGCAGCACTAGACCCTTGGAGACAAGTCGGCTGGAGGACGATGTATTGAGTCGCGACGCAATTTGTGTGTCCCATCGTCATTAACAGGCTCTGAACGTTACAATTAACTGTCAGTTTTGCATCGCATTCGAAATACTAGACTCACAGGAGAACGACCATAAGGAGCCCGAGGCAGCAATAGACCCTTGGAGACAAGTCGGCTGGAGGACGATGTATTGAATCGCGACGCAATTTGTGTGTTCCATCGTCATCAAGAGGCTCTGAACGTTACAATTCACTGTCAGTTTTGCGTCGGAATCGAAAAACTAGACTCACAGGAGAACGACGATAAGGTGCCCGAGGCAGCACTAGACCCTTGGAGACAAGTCGGCTGTAGGACGATGTATTGAATCGCGACGCAATTTGTGTGTTCCATCGTCATCAAGAGGCTCTGAACGTTACAATTCACTGTCAGTTTTGCGTCGGATTCGAAAATCTAGACTCACAGGAGAACGAGCATATGGTGCCCGAGGCAGCACTAGACCCTTGGAGACAAGTCGGCTGTAGGACGATGTATTGAATCGCGACGCAATTTGTGTGTTCCATCGTCATTAACAGGCTCTGAACGTTACATTTCACTGTCAGTTTTGCGTCGGATTCGAAAATCTAGACTCACAGGAGAACGAGCATATGGTGCCCGAGGCAGCACTAGACCCTTGGAGACAAGTCGGCTGTAGGACGATGTATTGAATCGCGACGCAATTTGTGTGTTCCATCGTCATTAACAGGCTCTGAACGTTACAATTAACTGTCAGTTTTGCGTCGGATTCGAAAATCTAGACTCACAGGAGAACGACCATAAGGTGCCCGAGGCAGCACTAGACCCTTGGAGACACGTCGGCTGGAGGACGATGTATTGAGTCGCGACGCAATTTGTGTGTCCCATCGTCATTAACAGGCTCTGAACGTTACAATTCACTGTAAGTTTTGCGTCGGATTCGAAAATGTAGACTCACAGGAGAACGAGCATATGGTGCCCGAGGCAGCAATAGACCCTTCGAGACAAGTCGGCTGGAGGACGATGTATTGAATCGCGACGCAAGTTGTGTGTTCCATCGTCATCAAGAGGCTCTGAACGTTACAATTCACTCTCAGTTTTGCGTCGGATTCGAAAATCTAGACTCACCGATGAACGACCATAAGGTGCCCGAGGCAGCAATAGACCCTTCGAGACAAGTCGGCTGTAGGACGATGTATTGAATCGCGACGCAATTTGTGTGTTCCATCGTCATTAAGAGGCTCTGAACGTTACAATTAACTGTCAGTTTTGCGTAGGATTCGAAAATCTAGACTCACAGGAGAACGACCATAAGGTGCCCGAGGCAGCAATAGACCCTTGGAGACAAGTCGGCTGGAGGACGATGTATTGAGACGCGACGCAATATGTGTGTCCCATCGTCATTAAGAGGCTCTGAACGTTACAATTAACTGTCAGTTTTGCGTCGGATTCGAAAATCTAGACTCACAGGAGAACGAGCATAAAGTGCCCGAGGCAGCAATAGACCCTTGGAGACAAGTCGGCTGGAGGACGATGTATTGAATCGCGACGCAATTTGTGTGTTCCATCGTCATTAAGAGGCTCTGAACGTTACAATTAACTGTCAGTTTTGCGTAGGATTCGAAAATCTAGACTCACAGGAGAACGACCATAAGGTGCCCGAGGCAGCAATAGACCCTTCGAGACAAGTCGGCTGGAGGACGATGTATTGAGTCGCGACGCAATTTGTGTGTTCTATCGTCATTAACAGGCTCTGAACGTTACAATTCAGTCAGTTTTGCGTCGTATTCTGAAATCTAGACTCACAGATGAACGACCATAAGGTGCCCGAGGCAGCAAGTGACCCTTGGAGACAGGTCGGCTGTGGGACGATGAATTGAATCGCGACGCAATTTGTGTGTTCCATCGTCATCAAGAGGCTCTGAACGTTACAATTCACTGTCAGTTTTGCACCGCATTCGAAAAACTAGACTCACAGGAGAACGACCATAAGGTGCCCGAGGCAGCACTAGACCCTTGGAGACAAGTCGGCTGGAGGACGATGTATTGAATCGCGACGCAATTTGTGTGTCCCATCGTCAGTATCAGGCTCTGAACGTTAGAATTAACTGTCAGTTTTGCGTCGGATTCGAAAATCTAGACTCACAGGAGAACGACCATAAGGTGCCCGAGGCAGCAATAGACCCTTGGAGACAAGTCGGCTGGAGGACGATGTATTGAGTCGCGACGCAATTTGTGCGTCCCATCGTCATTAACAGGCTCTGAACGTTACAATTAACTGTCAGTTTTGCATCGCATTCGAAAATCTAGACTCACAGATGAACGACCATAAGGTGCCCGAGGCAGCAATAGACCCTTCGAGACAAGTCGGCTGGAGGACGATGTATTGAATCGCGACGCAATTTGTGTGTTCCATCGTCATCAAGAGGCTCTGAATGTTACAATTCACTCTCAGTTTTGCGTCGGATTCGAAAATCTAGACTCACAGGAGAACGAGCATATGTGGCCCGAGGCAGCACTAGACCTTTGGAGACAAGTCGGCTGTAGGACGATGTATTGAATCGCGACGCAATTTGTGTGTTCCATCGTCATTAACAGGCTCTGAACGTTACAATTAACTGTCAGTTCTGCGTCGGATTCGAAAATCTAGACTCACAGGAGAACGACCATAAGGTGCCCGAGGCAGCAATAGACCCTTGGAGACAAGTCGGCTGGAGGACGATGTATTGAGACGCGACGCAATTTGTGTGTCCCATCGTCATTAAGAGGCTCTGAACGTTACAATTAACTTTCAGTTTTGCGTCGGATTCGAAAATCTAGACTCACAGGAGAACGACCTTAAGGTGCCCTAGGCCTAGACCCTTGGAGACAAGTCGGCTGTAGGACGATGTATTGAATCGCGACGCAATTTGTGTGTTCCATCGTCATTAAGAGGCTCTGAACCTTACAATTAACTGTCAGTTTTGCGTCGGATTCGAAAATCTAGACTCACCGATGAACGACCATAAGGTGCCCGAGGCAGCAATAGACCCTTCGAGACAAGTCGGCTGGAGGACGATGTATTGAATCGCGACGCAATTTGTGTGTTCCATCGTCATTAACAGGCTCTGAACGTTACAATTCACTGTCAGTTTTGCGTCGTATTCTGAAATCTAGACTCACAGATGAACGACCATAAGGTGCCCGAGGCAGCAAGAGACCCTTGGAGACAGGTCGGCTGTGGGACGATGAATTGAATCGCGACGCAATTTGTGTGTTCCATCGTCATCAAGAGGCTCTGAACGTTACAATTCACTGTCAGTTTTGCATCGCATTCGAAAAACTAGATTCACAGGAGAACGACCATAAGGTGCCCGAGGCAGCAATAGACCCTTGGAGACAAGTCGGCTGGAGGACGATGTATTGAATCGCGACGCAATTTGTGTGTCCCATCGTCAGTATCAGGCTCTGAACGTTACAATTCACTGTCAGTTTTGCGTCGGATTCGAAAATCTAGACTCACAGGAGAACGAGCATATGGTGCCCGAGGCAGCACTAGACCCTTCGAGACAAGTCGGCTGTAGGACGATGTATTGAGTCGCGACGCAATTTGTGTGTCCCATCGTCATTAACAGGCTCTGAACGTTACAATTAATTGTCAGTTTTGCGTCGTATTCGAAAAACTAGACTCACAGGAGAACGACCATAAGGTGCCCGAGGCAGCACTAGACCCTTGGAGACAAGTCGGCTGTAGGACGATGTATTGAATCGCGACGCAATTTGTGTGTTCCATCGTCATTAAGAGGCTCTGAACGTTACAATTAACTGTCAGTTTTGCGTCGGATTCGAAAATCTAGACTCACAGGAGAACGAGCATAAGGTGCCCGAGGCAGCAATAGACCCTTCGAGACAAGTCGGCTAGAGGACGATGTATTGAATCGCGACGCAATTTGTGTGTTCCATCGTCATTAACAGGCTCTGAACGTTACAATTAATTGTCAGTTTTGCGTCGTATTCGAAAATCTAGACTCACAGGAGAACGAGCATATGGTGCCCGAGGCAGCACTAGACCCTTGGAGACAAGTCGGCTGTAGGAAGATGTATTGAATCGCGACGCAATTTGTGTGTTCCATCGTCATTAAGAGGCTCTGAACGTTACAATTAACTGTCAGTTTTGCGCCGGATTCAAAAAACTAGACTCATAGGAGAACGACCAAGAGGTGCCAGGAGCAGCAATACTACCTCGGAGACATGTCGGCTGGAGGACGATGTATTGAATCGCGACGCAATTTGTGTGTTCCATCGTCATCAAGAGGCTCTGAACGTTACAATTCACTGTCAGTTTTGCGTCGGATTCGAAAATCTAGACTCACAGGAGAACGAGCATAAGGTGCACGAGGCAGCAATAGACCCTTCGAGACAAGTCGGCTAGAGGACGATGTATGGAATCGCGACGCAATTTGTGTGTTCCATCGTCATTAACAGGCTCTGAACGTTACAATTAATTGTCAGTTTTGCGTCGTATTCGAAAAACTAGACTCACAGGAGAACGACCATAAGGTGCCCGAGGCAGCACTAGACCCTTGGAGACAAGTCGGCTGTAGGACGATGTATTGAATCGCGACGCAATTTGTGTGTTCCATCGTCATTAAGAGGCTCTGAACGTTACAATTAACTGTCAGTTTTGCTTCGGATTCGAAAATCTAGACTCACAGGAGAACGAGCATAAGGTGCCCGAGGCAGCAATAGACCCTTCGAGACAAGTCGGCTGGAGGACGATGTATTGAATCGCGACGCAATTTGTGTGTTCCATCGTCATTAACAGGCTCTGAACGTTACAATTAATTGTCAGTTTTGCGTTGTATTCGAAAATCTAGACTCACAGGAGAACGAGCATATGGTGCCCGAGGCAGCACTAGACCCTTGGAGACAAGTCGGCTGTAGGACGATGTATTGAATCGCGACGCAATTTGTGTGTTCCATCGTCATTAAGAGGCTCTGAACGTTACAATTAACTGTCAGTTTTGCGCCGGATTCGAAAAACTAGACTCATAGGAGAACGACCAAGAGGTGCCAGGAGCAGCAATACTACCTCGGAGACATGTCGGCTGGAGGACGATGTATTGAATCGCGACGCAATTTGTGTGTTCCATCGTCAGTATCAGGCTCTGAACGTTACAATTAACTGTCAGTTTTGCGTCGGATTCGAAAAACTAGACTCACAGGAGAACGACCATAAGGTGCCCGAGGCAGCACTAGACCCTTGGAGACAAGTCGGCTGGAGGACGATGTATTGAGTCGCGACGCAATTTGTGTGTCCCATCGTCATTAACAGGCTCTGAACGTTACAATTAACTGTCAGTTTTGCATCGCATTCGAAATACTAGACTCACAGGAGAACGACCATAAGGTGCCCGAGGCAGCAATAGACCCTTGGAGACAAGTCGGCTGGAGGACGATGTATTGAATCGCGACGCAATTTGTGTGTTCCATCGTCATCAAGAGGCTCTGAACGTTACAATTCACTGTCAGTTTTGCGTCGGAATCGAAAAACTAGACTCACAGGAGAACGACGATATGGTGCCCGAGGCAGCACTAGACCCTTGGAGACAAGTCGGCTGTAGGACGATGTATTGAATCGCGACGCAATTTGTGTGTTCCATCGTCATCAAGAGGCTCTGAACGTTACAATTCACTGTCAGTTTTGCGTCGGATTCGAAAATCTAGACTTACAGGAGAACGAGCATATGGTGCCCGAGGCAGCACTAGACCCTTGGAGACAAGTCGGCTGTAGGACGATGTATTGAATCGCGACGCAATTTGTGTGTTCCATCGTCATTAACAGGCTCTGAACGTTACAATTCACTGTCAGTTTTGCGTCGGATTCGAAAATCTAGACTCACAGGAGAACGAGCATATGGTGCCCGAGGCAGCACTAGACCCTTGGAGACAAGTCGGCTGTAGGACGATGTATTGAATAGCGACGCAATTTGTGTGTTCCATCGTCATTAACAGGCTCTGAACGTTACAATTAACTGTCAGTTTTGCGTCGGATTCGAAAATCTAGACTCACAGGAGAACGACCATAAGGTGCCCGAGGCAGCACTAGACCCTTGGAGACAAGTCGGCTGGAGGACGATGTATTGAGTCGCGACGCAATTTGTGTGTCCCATCGTCATTAACAGGCTCTGAACGTTACAATTCACTGTAAGTTTTGCGTCGGATTCGAAAATGTAGACTCACAGGAGAACGAGCATATGGTGCCCGAGGCAGCAATAGACCCTTCGAGACAAGTCGGCTGGAGGACGATGTATTGAATCGCGACGCAAGTTGTGTGTTCCATCGTCATCAAGAGGCTCTGAACGTTACAATTCACTCTCAGTTTTGCGTCGGATTCGAAAATCTAGACTCACCGATGAACGACCATAAGGTGCCCGAGGCAGCAATAGACCCTTGGAGACAAGTCGGCTGGAGGACGATGTATTGAGACGCGACGCAATATGTGTGTCCCATCGTCATTAAGAGGCTCTGAACGTAACAATTAACTGTCAGTTTTGCGTCGGATTCGAAAATCTAGACTCACAGGAGAACGACCAAGAGGTGCCCGAGGCAGCAATAGACCCTTGGAGACAAGTCGGCTGGAGGACGATGTATTGATTCGCGACGCAATTTGTGTGTTCCATCGTCATTAAGAGGCTCTGAACGTTACAATTAACTGTCAGTTTTGCGTCGGATTCGAAAATCTAGACTCACCGATGAACGACCATAAGGTGCCCGAGGCAGCAATAGACCCTTCGAGACAAGTCGGCTGGAGGACGATGTATTGAGTCGCGACGCAATTTGTGTGTTCCATCGTCAGTATCAGGCTCTGAACGTTACAATTCACTGTCAGTTTTGCGTCGTATTCTGAAATCTAGACTCACAGATGAACGACCATAAGGTGCCCGAGGCAGCAAGAGACCCTTGGAGACAGGTAGGCTGTGGGACGATGAATTGAATCGCGACGCAATTTGTGTGTTCCATCGTCATCAAGAGGCTCTGAACGTTACAATTCACTGTCAGTTTTGCATCGCATTCGAAAAACTAGACTCACAGGAGAACGACCATAAGGTGCCCGAGGCAGCAATAGACCCTTGGAGACAAGTCGGCTGGAGGACGATGTATTGAATCGCGACGCAATTTGTGTGTCCCATCGTCAGTATCAGGCTCTGAACGTTACAATTAACTGTCAGTTTTGCGTCGGATTCGAAAATCTAGACTCACAGGAGAACGACCATAAGGTGCCCGAGGCAGCAATAGACCCTTGGAGACAAGTCGGCTGGAGGACGATGTATTGAGTCGCGACGCAATTTGTGTGTCCCATCGTCATTAACAGGCTCTGAACGTTACAATTAACTGTCAGTTTTGCATCGCATTCGAAAATCTAGACTCACAGATGAACGACCATAAGGTGCCGGAGGCAGCAATAGACCCTTCGAGACAAGTCGGCTGGAGGACGATGTATTGAATCGCGACGCAATTTGTGTGTTCCGTCGTCATCAAGAGGCTCTGAATGTTACAATTCACTCTCAGTTTTGCGTCGGATTCGAAAATCTAGACTCACAGGAGAACGAGCATATGTGGCCCGAGGCAGCACTAGACCCTTGGAGACAAGTCGGCTGTAGGACGATGTATTGAATCGCGACGCAATTTGTGTGTTCCATCGTCATTAACAGGCTCTGAACGTTACAATTAACTGTCAGTTTTGCGTCGGATTCGAAAATCTAGACTCACAGGAGAACGACCATAAGGTGCCCGAGGCAGCAATAGACCCTTGGAGACAAGTCGGCTGGAGGACGATGTATTGAGACGCGACGCAATTTGTGTGTCCCATCGTCATTAAGAGGCTCTGAACGTTACAATTAACTTTCAGTTTTGCGTCGGATTCGAAAATCTAGACTCACAGGAGAACGACCTTAAGGTGCCCTAGGCAGCAATAGACCCTTGGAGACAAGTCGGCTGTAGGACGATGTATTGATTCGCGACGCAATTTGTGTGTTCCATCGTCATTAAGAGGCTCTGAACCTTACAATTAACTGTCAGTTTTGCGTCGGATTCGAAAATCTAGACTCACCGATGAACGACCATAAGGTGCCCGAGGCAGCAATAGACCCTTCGAGACAAGTCGGCTGGAGGACGATGTATTGAATCGCGACGCAATTTGTGTGTTCCATCGTCATTAACAGGCTCTGAACGTTACAATTCACTGTCAGTTTTGCGTCGTATTCTGAAATCTAGAGTCACAGATGAACGACCATAAGGTGCCCGAGGCAGCAAGAGACCCTTGGAGACAGGTCGGCTGTGGGACGATGAATTGAATCGCGACGCAATTTGTGTGTTCCATCGTCATCAAGAGGCTCTGAACGTTACAATTCACTGTCAGTTTTGCATCGCATTTGAAAAACTAGATTCACAGGAGAACGACCATAAGGTGCCCGAGGCAGCAATAGACCCTTGGAGACAAGTCGGCTGGAGGACGATGTATTGATTCGCGACGCAATTTGTGTGTCCCATCGTCAGTATCAGGCTCTGAACGTTACAATTCACTGTCAGTTTTGCGTCGGATTCGAAAATCTAGACTCACAGGAGAAAGAGCATATGGTGCCCGAGGCAGCACTAGACCCTTCGAGACAAGTCGGCTGTAGGACGATGTATTGAGTCGCGACGCAATTTGTGTGTCCCATCGTCATTAACAGGCTCTGAACGTTACAATTAATTGTCAGTTTTGCGTCGTATTCGAAAAACTAGACTCACAGGAGAACGACCATAAGGTGCCCGAGGCAGCACTAGACCCTTGGAGACAAGTCGGCTGTAGGACGATGTATTGAATCGCGACGCAATTTGTGTGTTCCATCGTCATTAAGAGGCTCTGAACGTTTCAATTAACTGTCAGTTTTGCGTCGGATTCGAAAATCTAGACTCACAGGAGAACGAGCATAAGGTGCCCGAGGCAGCAATAGACCCTTCGAGACAAGTCGGCTAGAGGACGATGTATTGAATCGCGACGCAATTTGTGTGTTCCATCGTCATTAACAGGCTCTGAACGTTACAATTAATTGTCAGTTTTGCGTCGTATTCGAAAATCTAGACTCACAGGAGAACGAGCATATGGTGCCCGAGGCAGCACTAGACCCTTGGAGACAAGTCGGCTGTAGGACAATGTATTGAATCGCGACGCAATTTGTGTGTTCCATCGTCATTAAGAGGCTCTGAACGTTACAATTAACTGTCAGTTTTGCGCCGGATTCAAAAAACTAGACTCATAGGAGAACGACCAAGAGGTGCCAGGAGCAGCAATACTACCTCGGAGACATGTCGGCTGGAGGACGATGTATTGAATCGCGACGCAATTTGTGTGTTCCATCGTCATCAAGAGGCTCTGAACGTTACAATTCACTGTCAGTTTTGCGTCGGATTCGAAAATCTAGACTCACAGGAGAACGAGCATAAGGTGCCCGAGGCAGCAATAGACCCTTCGAAACAAGTCGGCTAGAGGACGATGTATTGAATCGCGACGCAATTTGTGTGTTCCATCGTCATTAACAGGCTCTGAACGTTACAATTAATTGTCAGTTTTGCGTCGTATTCGAAAATCTAGACTCACAGGAGAACGAGCATATGGTGCCCGAGGCAGTACTAGACCCTTGGAGACAAGTCGGCTGTAGGACGATGTATTGAATCGCGACGCAATTTGTGTGTTCCATCGTCATTAAGAGGCTCTGAACGTTACAATTAACTGTCAGTTTTGCGTCGGATTCGAAAATCTAGACTCACAGGAGAACGAGCATAAGGTGCCCGAGGCAGCAATAGACCCTTCGAGACAAGTCGGCTAGAGGACGATGTATTGAATCGCGACGCAATTTGTGTGTTCCATCGTCAGTATCAGGCTCTGAACGTTACAATTAACTGTCAGTTTTGCGTCGGATTCGAAAATCTAGACTCACAGGAGAACGACCATAAGGTGCACGAGGCAGCACTAGACCCTTGGAGACAAGTCGGCTGGAGGACGATGTATTGAGTCGCGACGCAATTTGTGTGTCCCATCGTCATTAACAGGCTCTGAACGTTACAATTAACTGTCAGTTTTGCATCGCATTCGAAATACTAGACTCACAGGAGAACGACCATAAGGTGCCCGAGGCAGCAATAGACCCTTGGAGACAAGTCGGCTGGAGGACGATGTATTGAATCGCGACGCAATTTGTGTGTTCCATCGTCATTAAGAGGCTCTGAACGTTACAATTAACTGTCAGTTTTGCGTCGGATTCGAAAATCTAGACTCACAGGAGAACGAGCATATGGTGCCCGAGGCAGCACTAGACCCTTGGAGACAAGTCGGCTGTAGGACGATGTATTGAATCGCGACGCAATTTGTGTGTTCCATCGTCATTAACAGGCTCTGAACGTTACAATTAATTGTCAGTTTTGCGTCGTATTCGAAAATCTAGACTCACAGGAGAACGAGCATATGGTGCCCGAGGCAGCACTAGACCCTTGGAGACAAGTCGGCTGTAGGACGATGTATTGAATCGCGACGCAATTTGTGTGTTCCATCGTCATTAACAGGCTCTGAACGTTACAATTAACTGTCAGTTTTGCGCCGGATTCGAAAAACTAGACTCATAGGAGAACGACCAAGAAGTGCCAGGAGCAGCAATACTACCTCGGAGACATGTCAGCTGGAGGACGATGTATTGAATCGCGACGCAATTTGTGTGTTCCATCGTCAGTATCAGGCTCTGAACGTTACAATTAACTGTCAGTTTTGCGTCGGATTCGAAAATCTAGACTCACAGGAGAACGACCATAAGGTGCCCGAGGCTGCACTAGACCCTTGGAGACAAGTCGGCTGGAGGACGATGTATTGAGTCGCGACGCAATTTGTGTGTCCCATCGTCATTAACAGGCTCTGAACGTTACAATTAACTGTCAGTTTTGCATCGCATTCGAAATACTAGACTCACAGGAGAACGACCATAAGGTGCCCGAGGCAGCAATAGACCCTTGGAGACAAGTCGGCTGGAGGACGATGTATTGAATCGCGACGCAATTTGTGTGTTCCATCGTCATCAAGAGGCTCTGAACGTTACAATTCACTGTCAGTTTTGCGTCGGAATCGAAAAACTAGACTCACAGGAGAACGACGATAAGGTGCCCGAGGCAGCACTAGACCCTTGGAGACAAGTCGGCTGTAGGACGATGTATTGAATCGCGACGCAATTTGTGTGTTCCATCGTCATCAAGAGGCTCTGAACGTTACAATTCACTGTCAGTTTTGCGTCGGATTCGAAAATCTAGACCCACAGGAGAACGAGCATATGGTGCCCGAGGCAGCACTAGACCCTTGGAGACAAGTCAGCTGTAGGACGATGTATTGAATCGCGACGCAATTTGTGTGTTCCATCGTCATTAACAGGCTCTGAACGTTACAATTCACTGTCAGTTTTGCGTCGGATTCGAAAATCTAGACTCACAGGAGAACGAGCATATGGTGCCCGAGGCAGCACTAGACCCTTGGAGACAAGTCGGCTGTAGGACGATGTATTGAATCGCGACGCAATTTGTGTGTTCCATCGTCATTAACAGGCTCTGAACGTTACAATTAACTGTCAGTTTTGCGTCGGATTCGAAAATCTAGACTCACAGGAGAACGACCATAAGGTGCCCGAGGCAGCAATAGACCCTTGGAGACAAGTCGGCTGGAGGACGATGTATTGAGTCGCGACGCAATTTGTGTGTCCCATCGTCATTAACAGGCTCTGAACGTTACAATTCACTGTAAGTTTTGCGTCGGATTCGAAAATGTAGACTCACAGGAGAACGAGCATATGGTGCCCGAGGCAGCAATAGACCCTTCGAGACAAGTCGGCTGGAGGACGATGTATTGAATCGCGACGCAAGTTGTGTGTTCCATCGTCATCAAGAGGCTCTGAACGTTACAATTCACTCTCAGTTTTGCGTCGGATTCGAAAATCTAGACTCACCGATGAACGACCATAAGGTGCCCGAGGCAGCAATAGACCCTTCGAGACAAGTCGGCTGTAGGACAATGTATTGAATCGCGACGCAATTTGTGTGTTCCATCGTCATTAAGAGGCTCTGAACGTTACAATTAACTGTCAGTTTTGCGTCGGATTCGAAAATCTAGACTCACAGGAGAACGACCATAAGGTGCCCGAGGCAGCAATAGACCCTTGGAGACAAGTCGGCTGGAGGACCATGTATTGAGACGCGACGCAATTTGTGTGTCCCATCGTCATTAAGAGGCTCTGAACGTTACAATTAACTTTCAGTTTTGCGTCGGATTCGAAAATCTAGACTCACAGGAGAACGACCTTAAGGTGCCCTAGGCAGCAATAGACCCTTGGAGACAAGTCGGCTGGAGGACGATGTATTGATTCGCGACGCAATTTGTGTGTTCCATCGTCATTAAGAGGCTCTGAACCTTACAATTAACTGTCAGTTTTGCGTCGGATTCGAAAATCTAGACTCACCGATGAACGACCATAAGGTGCCCGAGGCAGCAATAGACCCTTCGAGACAAGTCGGCTGGAGGACGATGTATTGAATCGCGACGCAATTTGTGTGTTCCATCGTCATTAACAGGCTCTGAACGTTACAATTCACTGTCAGTTTTGCGTCGTATTCTGAAATCTAGACTCACAGATGAACGACCATAAGGTGCCCGAGGCAGCAAGAGACCCTTGGAGACAGGTCGGCTGTGGGACGATGAATTGAATCGCGACGCAATTTGTGTGTTCCATCGTCATCAAGAGGCTCTGAACGTTACAATTCACTGTCAGTTTTGCATCGCATTCGAAAAACTAGATTCACAGGAGAACGACCATAAGGTGCCCGAGGCAGCAATAGACCCTTGGAGACAAGTCGGCTGGAGGACGATGTATTGAATCGCGACGCAATTTGTGTGTCCCATCGTCAGTATCAGGCTCTGAACGTTACAATTCACTGTCAGTTTTGCGTCGGATTCGAAAATCTAGACTCACAGGAGAACGAGCATATGGTGCCCGAGGCAGCACTAGACCCTTCGAGACAAGTCGGCTGTAGGACGATGTATTGAGTCGCGACGCAATTTGTGTGTCCCATCGTCATTAACAGGCTCTGAACGTTACAATTAATTGTCAGTTTTGCGTCGTATTCGAAAAACTAGACTCACAGGAGAACGACCATAAGGTGCCCGAGGCAGCACTAGACCCTTGGAGACAAGTCGGCTGTAGGACGATGTATTGAATCGCGACGCAATTTGTGTGTTCCATCGTCATTAACAGGCTCTGAACGTTACAATTCACTGTCAGTTTTGCGTCGGATTCGAAAATCTAGACTCACAGGAGAACGAGCATATGGTGCCCGAGGCAGCACTAGACCCTTGGAGACAAGTCGGCTGTAGTACGATGTATTGAATCGCGACGCAATTTGTGTGTTCCATCGTCATTAAGAGGCTCTGAACGTTACAATTAATTGTCAGTTTTGCGCCGGATTCGAAAAACTAGACTCATAGGAGAACGACCAAGAGGTGCCAGGAGCAGGAATACTACCTCGGAGACAAGTCGGCTGGAGGACGATGTATTGAATCGCGACGCAATTTGTGTGTTCCATCGTCAGTATCAGGCTCTGAACGTTACAATTAATTGTCAGTTTTGCATCGCATTCGAAAAACTAGACTCACACGAGAACGACCATAAGGTACCCGAGGCACCAATAGACCCTTCGAGACAAGTCGGCTGGAGGACGATGTATTGAATCGCGACGCAATTTGTGTGTTCCATCGTCATTAAGAGGCTCTGAGCGTTACAATTAATTGTCAGTTTTGCGCCGGATTCGAAAAACTAGACTCATAGGAGAATGACCAAGAGGTGCCAGGAGCAGCAATACTACCTCGGAGACATGTCGGCTGGAGGACGATGTATTGAATCGCGACGCAATTTGTGTGTTCCATCGTAAGTATCAGGCTCTGAACGTTACAATTAACTGTCAGTTTTGCGTCGGATTCGAAAATCTAGACTCACAGGAGAACGACCATAAGGTGCCCGAGGCAGCAATAGACCCTTGGAGACAAGTCGGCTGGAGGACGATGTATTGAGTCGCGACGCAATTTGTGTGTCCCATCGTCATTAACAGGCTCTGAACGTTACAATTAACAGTCGGTTTTGCATCGCATTCGAAAATCTAGACTCACAGATGAACGACCATAAGGTGCCCGAGGCAGCAATAGACCCTTCGAGACAAGTCGGCTGGAGGACGATGTATTGAATCGCGACGCAATTTGTGTGTTCCATCGTCATCAAGAGGCTCTGAACGTTACAATTCACTCTCAGTTTTGCGTCGGATTCGAAAATCTAGACTCACAGGAGAACGAGCATATGTGGCCCGAGGCAGCACTAGACCCTTGGAGACAAGTCGGCTGTAGGACGATGTATTGAATCGCGACGCAATTTGTGTGTTCCATCGTCATTAACAGGCTCTGAACGTTACAATTAACTGTCAGTTTTGCGTCGGATTCGAAAATCTAGACTCACAGGAGAACGACCATAAGGTGCCCGAGGCAGCAATAGACCCTTGGAGACAAGTCAGCTGGAGGACGATGTATTGAGACGCGACGCAATTTGTGTGTCCCATCGTCATTAAGAGGCTCTGAACGTTACAATTAACTTTCAGTTTTGCGTCGGATTCGAAAATCTAGACTCACAGGAGAACGACCTTAAGGTGCCCTAGGCAGCAATAGACCCTTGGAGACAAGTCGGCTGGAGGATGATGTATTCATTCGCGACGCAATTTGTGTGTTCCATCGTCATTAAGAGGCTCTGAACCTTACAATTAACTGTCAGTTTTGCGTCGGATTCGAAAATCTAGACTCACCGATGAACGACCATAAGGTGCCCGAGGCAGCAATAGACCCTTCGAGACAAGTCGGCTGGAGGACGATGTATTGAATAGCGACGCAATTTGTGTGTTCCATCGTCATTAACAGGCTCTGAACGTTACAATTCACTGTCAGTTTTGCGTCGTATTCTGAAATCTAGACTCACAGATGAACGACCATAAGGTGCCCGAGGCAGCAAGAGACCCTTGGAGACAGGTCGGCTGTGGGACGATGAATTGAATCGCGACGCAATTTGTGTGTTCCATCGTCATCAAGAGGCTCTGAACGTTACAATTCACTGTCAGTTTTGCATCGCATTCGAAAAACTAGATTCACAGGAGAACGACCATAAGGTGCCCGAGGCAGCAATAGACCCTTGGAGACAAGTCGGCTGGAGGACGATGTATTGAATCGCGACGCAATTTGTGTGTCCCATCGTCAGTATCAGGCTCTGAACGTTACAATTCACTGTCAGTTTTGCGTCGGATTCGAAAATCTAGACTCACAGGAGAACGAGCATATGGTGTGCGAGGCAGCACTAGACCCTTCGAGACAAGTCGGCTGTAGGACGATGTATTGAGTCGCGACGCAATTTGTGTGTCCCATCGTCATTAACAGGCTCTGAACGTTACAATTAATTGTCAGTTTTGCGTCGTATTCGAAAAACTAGACTCACAGGGGAACGACCATAGGGTGCCCGAGGCAGCACTAGACCCTTGGAGACAAGTCGGCTGTAGGACGATGTATTGAATCGCGACGCAATTTGTGTGTTCCATCGTCATTAAGAGGCTCTGAACGTTACAATTAACTGTCAGTTTTGCGTCGGATTCGAAAATCTAGACTCACAGGAGAACGAGCATAAGGTGCCCGAGGCAGCAATAGACCCTTCGAGACAAGTCGGCTGGAGGACGATGTATTGAATCGCGACGCAATTTGTGTGTTCCATCGTCATTAACAGGCTCTGAACGTTACAATTAATTGTCAGTTTTGCGTCGTATTCGAAAATCTAGACTCACAGGAGAACGAGCATATGGTGCCCGAGGCAGCACTAGACCCTTGGAGACAAGTCGGCTGTAGGACGATGTATTGAATCGCGACGCAATTTGTGTGTTCCATCGTCATTAAGAGGCTCTGAACGTTACAATTAACTGTCAGTTTTGCGCCGGATTCGAAAAACTAGACTCATAGGAGAACGACCAAGAGGTGCCAGGAGCAGCAATACTACCTCGGAGACATGTCGGCTGGAGGACGATGTATTGAATCGCGACGCAATTTGTGTGTTCCATCGTCAGTATCAGGCTCTGAACGTTACAATTAACTGTCAGTTTTGCGTCGGATTCGAAAATCTAGACTCACAGGAGAACGACCATAAGGTGCCCGAGGCAGCACTAGACCCTTGGAGACAAGTCGGCTGGAGGACGATGTATTGAGTCGCGACGCAATTTGTGTGTCCCATCGTCATTAACAGGCTCTGAACGTTACAATTAACTGTCAGTTTTGCATCGCATTCGAAATACTAGACTCACAGGAGAACGACCATAAGGTGCCCGAGGCAGCAATAGACCCTTGGAGACAAGTCGGCTGGAGGACGATGTATTGAATCGCGACGCAATTTGTGTGTTCCATCGTCATCAAGAGGCTCTGAACGTTACAATTCACTGTCAGTTTTGCGTCGGAATCGAAAAACTAGACTCACAGGAGAACGACGATAAGGTGCCCGAGGCAGCACTAGACCCTTGGAGACAAGTCGGCTGTAGGACGATGTATTGAATCGCGACGCAATTTGTGTGTTCCATCGTCATCAAGAGGCTCTGAACGTTACAATTCACTGTCAGTTTTGCGTCGGATTCGAAAATCTAGACTCACAGGAGAACGAGCATATGGTGCCCGAGGCAGCACTAGACCCTTGGAGACAAGTCGGCTGTAGGACGATGTATTGAATCGCGACGCAATTTGTGTGTTCCATCGTCATTAACAGGCTCTGAACGATACAATTCACTGTCAGTTTTGCGTCGGATTCGAAAATCTAGACTCACAGGAGAACGAGCATATGGTGCCCGAGGCAGCACTAGACCCTTGGAGACAAGTCGGCTGTAGGACGATGTATTGAATCGCGACGCAATTTGTGTGTTCCATCGTCATTAACAGGCTCTGAACGTTACAATTAACTGTCAGTTTTGCGTCGGATTCGAAAATCTAGACTCACAGGAGAACGACCATAAGGTGCCCGAGGCAGCACTAGACCCTTGGAGACAAGTCGGCTGGAGGACGATGTATTGAGTCGCGACGCAATTTGTGTGTCCCATCGTCATTAACAGGCTCTGAATGTTACAATTCACTGTAAGTTTTGCGTCGGATTCGAAAATGTAGACTCACAGGAGAACGAGCATATGGTGCCCGAGGCAGCAATAGACCCTTCGAGACAAGTCGGCTGGAGGACGATGTATTGAATCGCGACGCAAGTTGTGTGTTCCATCGTCATCAAGAGGCTCTGAACGTTACAATTCACTCTCAGTTTTGCGTCGGATTCGAACATCTAGACTCACCGATGAACGACCATAAGGTGCCCGAGGCAGCAATAGACCCTTCGAGACAAGTCGGCTGTAGGACGATGTATTGAATCGCGAGGCAATTTGTGTGTTCCATCGTCATTAAGAGGCTCTGAACGTTACAATTAACTGTCAGTTTTGCGTCGGATTCGAAAATCTAGACTCACAGGAGAACGACCATAAGGTGCCCGAGGCAGCAATAGACCCTTGGAGACAAGTCGGCTGGAGGACGATGTATTGAGACGCGACGCAATATGTGTGTCCCATCGTCATTAAGAGGCTCTGAACGTTACAATTAACTGTCAGTTTTGCGTCGGATTCGAAAATCTAGACTCACAGGAGAACGACCATAAGGTGCCCGAGGCAGCAATAGACCCTTGGAGACAAGTCGGCTGGAGGACGATGTATTGATTCGCGACGCAATTTGTGTGTTCCATCGTCATTAAGAGGCTCTGAACCTTACAATTAACTGTCAGTTTTGCGTCGGATTCGAAAATCTAGACTCACCGATGAACGACCATAAGGTGCCCGAGGCAGCAATAGACCCTTCGAGACAAGTCGGCTGGAGGACGATGTATTGAGTCGCGACGCAATTTCTGTGTTCTATCGTCATTAACAGGCTCTGAACGTTACAATTCACTGTCAGTTTTGCGTCGTATTCTGAAATCTAGACTCACAGATGAACGACCATAAGGTGCCCGAGGCAGCAAGAGACCCTTGGAGACAGGTCGGCTGTGGGACGATGAATTGAATCGCGACGCAATTTGTGTGTTCCATCGTCATCAAGAGGCTCTGAACGTTACAATTCACTGTCAGTTTTGCATCGCATTCGAAAAACTAGACTCACAGGAGAACGACCATAAGGTGCCCGAGGCAGCAATAGACCCTTGGAGACAAGTCGGCTGGAGGACGATGTATTGAATCGCGACGCAATTTGTGTGTCCCATCGTCAGTATCAGGCTCTGAACGTTACAATTCACTGTCAGTTTTGCGTCGGATTCGAAAATCTAGACTCACAGGAGAACGAACATATGGTGCCCGAGGCAGCACTAGACCCTTGGAGACAAGTCGGCTGTAGGACGATGTATTGAGTCGCGACGCAATTTGTGTGTCCCATCGTCATCAACAGGCTCTGAACGTTACAATTAATTGTCAATTTTGCGTCGTATTCGAAAAACTAGACTCACAGGAGAACGACCATAAGGTGCCCGAGGCCGCACTAGACCCTTGGAGACAAGTCGGCTGTAGGACGATGTATTGAATCGCGACGCAATTTGTGTGTTCCATCGTCATTAAGAGGCTCTGAACGTTACAATTAACTGTCAGTTTTGCGTCGGATTCGAAAATCTAGACTCACAGGAGAACGAGCATAAGGTGCCCGAGGCAGCAATAGACCCTTCGAGACAAGACGGCTGGAGGACGATGTATTGAATCGCGACGCAATTTGTGTGTTCCATCGTCATTAACAGGCTCTGAACGTTACAATTAATTGTCAGTTTTGCGTCGTATTCGAAAATCTAGACTCACAGGAGAACGAGCATAAGGTGCCCGAGGCAGCAATAGACCCTTGGAGACAAGTCGGCTGGAGGACGATGTATTGAATCGCGACGCAATTTGTGTGTTCCATCGTCATCAAGAGGCTCTGAACGTTACAATTCACTGTCAGTTTTGCGTCGGAATCGAAAAACTAGACTCACAGGAGAACGACGATAAGGTGCCCGAGGCAGCACTAGACCCTTGGAGACAAGTCGGCTGTAGGACGATGTATTGAATCGCGACGCAATTTGTGTGTTCCATCGTCATCAAGAGGCTCTGAACGTTACAATTCACTGTCAGTTTTGCGTCGGATTCGAAAATCTAGACTCACAGGAGAACGAGCATATGGTGCCCGAGGCAGCACTAGACCCTTGGAGACAAGTCGGCTGTAGGACGATGTATTGAATCGCGACGCAATTTGTGTGTTCCATCGTCATTAACAGGCTCTGAACGTTACAATTCACTGTCAGTTTTGCGTCGGATTCGAAAATCTAGACTCACAGGAGAACGAGCATATGGTGCCCGAGGCAGCACTAGACCCTTGGAGACAAGTCGGCTGTAGGACGATGTATTGAATCGCGACGCAATTTGTGTGTTCCATCGTCATTAACAGGCTCTGAACGTTACAATTAACTGTCAGTTTTGCGTCGGATTCGAAAATCTAGACTCACAGGAGAACGACCATAAGGTGCCCGAGGCAGCACTAGACCCTTGGAGACAAGTCGGCTGGAGGACGATGTATTGAGTCGCGACGCAATTTGTGTGTCCCATCGTCATTAACAGGCTCTGAATGTTACAATTCACTGTAAGTTTTGCGTCGGATTCGAAAATGTAGACTCACAGGAGAACGAGCATATGGTGCCCGAGGCAGCAATAGACCCTTCGAGACAAGTCGGCTGGAGGACGATGTATTGAATCGCGACGCAAGTTGTGTGTTCCATCGTCATCAAGAGGCTCTGAACGTTACAATTCACTCTCAGTTTTGCGTCGGATTCGAACATCTAGACTCACCGATGAACGACCATAAGGTGCCCGAGGCAGCAATAGACCCTTCGAGACAAGTCGGCTGTAGGACGATGTATTAAATCGCGAGGCAATTTGTGTGTTCCATCGTCATTAAGAGGCTCTGAACGTTACAATTAACTGTCAGTTTTGCGTCGGATTCGAAAATCTAGACTCACAGGAGAACGACCATAAGGTGCCCGAGGTAGCAATAGACCCTTGGAGACAAGTGGCTGGAGGACGATGTATTGAGACGCGACGCAATATGTGTGTCCCATCGTCATTAAGAGGCTCTGAACGTTACAATTAACTGTCAGTTTTGCGTCGGATTCGAAAATCTAGACTCACAGGAGAACGACCATAAGGTGCCCGAGACAGCAATAGACCCTTGGAGACAAGTCGGCTGGAGGACGATGTATTGATTCGCGACGCAATTTGTGTGTTCCATCGTCATTAAGAGGCTCTGAACCTTACAATTAACTGTCAGTTTTGCGTCGGATTCGAAAATCTAGACTCACCGATGAACGACCATAAGGTGCCCGAGGCAGCAATAGACCCTTCGAGACAAGTCGGCTGGAGGACGATGTATTGAGTCGCGACGCAATTTGTGTGTTCTATCGTCATTAACAGGCTCTGAACGTTACAATTCACTGTCAGTTTTGCGTCGTATTCTGAAATCTAGACTCACAGATGAACGACCATAAGTTGCCCGAGGCAGCAAGAGACCCTTGGAGACAGGTCGGCTGTGGGACGATGAATTGAATCGCGACGCAATTTGTGTGTTCCATCGTCATCAAGAGGCTCTGAACGTTACAATTCACTGTCAGTTTTGCATCGCATTCGAAAAACTAGACTCACAGGAGAACGACCATAAGGTGCCCGAGGCAGCAATAGACCCTTGGAGACAAGTCGGCTGGAGGACGATGTATTGAATCGCGACGCAATTTGTGTGTCCCATCGTCAGTATCAGGCTCTGAACGTTACAATTCACTGTCAGTTTTGCGTCGGATTCGAAAATCTAGACTCACAGGAGAACGAACATATGGTGCCCGAGGCAGCACTAGACCCTTGGAGACAAGTCGGCTGTAGGACGATGTATTGAGTCGCGACGCAATTTGTGTGTCCCATCGTCATCAACAGGCTCTGAACGTTACAATTAATTGTCAGTTTTGCGTCGTATTCGAAAAACTAGACTCACAGGAGAATGACCATAAGGTGCCCGAGGCCGCACTAGACCCTTGGAGACAAGTCGGCTGTAGGACGATGTATTGAATCGCGACGCAATTTGTGTGTTCCATCGTCATTAAGAGGCTCTGAACGTTACAATTAACTGTCAGTTTTGCGTCGGATTCGAAAATCTAGACTCACAGGAGAACGAGCATAAGGTGCCCGAGGCAGCAATAGACCCTTCGAGACAAGTCGGCTGGAGGACGATGTATTGAATCGCGACGCAATTTGTGTGTTCCATCGTCATTAACAGGCTCTGAACGTTACAATTAATTGTCAGTTTTGCGTCGTATTCGAAAATCTAGACTCACAGGAGAACGAGCATATGGTGCCCGAGGCAGCACTAGACCCTTGGAGACAAGTCGGCTGTAGGACGATGTATTGAATCACGACGCAATTTGTGTGTTCCATCGTCATTAAGAGGCTCTGAACGTTACAATTAACTGTCAGTTTTGCGCCGGATTCGAAAAACTAGACTCATAGGAGAACGACCAAGAGGTGCCTGGAGGAGCAATACTACCTCGGAGACATGTCGGCTGGAGGACGATGAATTGAATCGCGACGCAATTTGTGTGTTCCATCGTCAGTATCAGGCTCTGAACGTTACAATTAACTGTCAGTTTTGCGTCGGATTCGAAAATCTAGACTCACAGGAGAACGACCATAAGGTGCCCGAGGCAGCACTAGACCCTTGGAGACAAGGCGGCTGGAGGACGATGTATTGAGTCGCGACGCAATTTGTGTGTCCCATCGTCATTAACAGGCTCTGAACATTACAATTAACTGTCAGTTTTGCATCGCATTCGAAAAACTAGACTCACAGGAGAACGACCATAAGGTGCCCGAGGCAGCAATAGACCCTTGGAGACAAGTCGGCTGGAGGACGATGTATTGAATCGCGACGCAATTTGTGTGTTCCATCGTCATCAAGAGGCTCTGAACGTTACAATTCACTGTCAGTTTTGCGTCGGATTCGAAAAACTAGACTCACAGGAGAACGACGATAAGGTGCCCGAGGCAGCACTAGACCCTTGGAGACAAGTCGGCTGTAGGACGATGTATTGAATCGCGACGCAATTTGTGTGTTCCATCGTCATCAAGAGGCTCTGAACGTTACAAGTCACTGTCAGTTTTGCGTCGGATTCGAAAATCTAGACTCACAGGAGAACGAGCATATGGTGCCCGAGGCAGCACTAGACCCTTGGAGACAAGTCGGCTGTAGGACGATGTATTGAATCGCGACGCAATTTGTGTGTTCCATCGTCAGTATCAGGCTCTGAACGTTACAATTCACTGTCAGTTTTGCGTCGGATTCGAAAAGCTAGACTCACAGGAGAACGACCATAAGGTGCCCGAGGCAGCACTAGACCCTTGGAGACAAGTCGGCTGGAGGACGATGTATTGAATCGCGACGCAATTTGTGTGTTCCATCGTCATTAAGAGGCTCTGAACGTTACAATTAATAGTCAGTTTTGCGCCGGATTCGAAAAACTAGACTCATAGGAGAACGACCAAGAGGTGCCAGGAGCAGCAATACTACCTCGGAGACAAGTCGGCTGGAGGACGATGTATTGAATCGCGACGCAATTTGTGTGTTCCATCTTCTGTATCAGGCTCTGAACGTTACAATTAATTGTCAGTTTTGCATCGCATTCGAAAAACTAGACTCACAGGAGAACGACCATAAGGTGCCCGAGGCAGCAATAGACCCTTGGAGACAAGTCGGCTGTAGGACGATGTATTGAATCGCGACGCAATTTGTGTGTTCCATCGTCATCAAGAGGCTCTGAACGTTACAATTCACTGTCAGTTTTGCGTCGGATTCGAAAATCTAGACTCACAGGAGAACGAGCATATGGTGCCCGAGGCAGCACTAGACCCTTGGAGACAAGTCGGCTGTAGGACGATGTATTGAATCGCGACGCAATTTGTGTGTTCCATCGTCATTAACAGGCTCTGAACGTTACAATTCACTGTCAGTTTTGCGTCGGATTCGAAAATCTAGACTCACAGGAGAACCAGCATATGGTGCCCGAGGCAGCACTAGACCCTTGGAGACAAGTCGGCTGTAGGACGATGTATTGAATCGCGACGCAATTTGTGTGTTCCATCGTCATTAACAGGCTCTGAACGTTACAATTAACTGTCAGTTTTGCGTCGGATTCGAAAATCTAGACTCACAGGAGAACGACCATAAGGTGCCCGAGGCAGCACTAGACCCTTGGAGACAAGTCGGCTGGAGGACGATGTATTGAGTCGCGACGCAATTTGTGTGTCCCATCGTCATTAAGAGGCTCTGAACGTTACAATTCACTGTAAGTTTTGCGTCGGATTCGAAAATGTAGACTCACAGGAGAACGAGCATATGGTGCCCGAGGCAGCAATAGACCCTTCGAGACAAGTCGGCTGGAGGACGATGTATTGAATCGCGACGCAAGTTGTGTGTTCCATCGTCATCAAGAAGCTCTGAACGTTACAATTCACTCTCAGTTTTGCGTCGGATTCGAAAATCTAGACTCACCGATGAACGACCATAAGGTGCCCGAGGCAGCAATAGACCCTTCGAGACAAGTCGGCTGTAGGACGATGTATTGAATCGCGACGCAATTTGTGTGTTCCATCGTCATTAAGAGGCTCTGAACGTTACAATTAACTGTCAGTTTTGCGTCGGATTCGAAAATCTAGACTCACAGGAGAACGACCATAAGGTGCCCGAGGCAGCAATAGACCCTTGGAGACAAGTCGGCTGGAGGACGATGTACTGAGACGCGACGCAATATGTGTGTCCCATCGTCATTAAGAGGCTCTGAACGTTACAATTAACTGTCAGTTTTGCGTCGGATTCGAAAATCTAGACTCACAGGAGAACGACCATAAGGTGCCCGAGGCAGCAATAGACCCTTGGAGACAAGTCGGCTGGAGGACGATGTATTGATTCGCGACGCAATTTGTGTGTTCCATCGTCATTAAGAGGCTCTGAACCTTACAATTAACTGTCAGTTTTGCGTCGGATTCGAAAATCTAGACTCACCGATGAACGACCATAAGGTGCCCGAGGCAGCAATAGACCCTTCGAGACAAGTCGGCTGGAGGACGATGTATTGAGTCGCGACGCAATTTGTGTGTTCTATCGTCATTAACAGGCTCTGAACGTTACAATTCATTGTCAGTTTTGCGTCGTATTCTGAAATCTAGACTCACAGATGAACGACCATAAGGTGCCCGAGGCAGCAAGAGACCCTTGGAGACAGGTCGGCTGTGGGACGATGAATTGAATCGCGACGCAATTTGTGTGTTCCATCGTCATCAAGAGGCTCTGAACGTTACAATTCACTGTCAGTTTTGCATCGCATTCGAAAAACTAGACTCACAGGAGAACGACCATAAGGTGCCCGAGGCAGCAATAGACCCTTGGAGACAAGTCGGCTGGAGGACGATGTATTGAATCGCGACGCAATTTGTGTGTCCCATCGTCAGTATCAGGCTCTGAACGTTACAATTCACTGTCAGTTTTGCGTCGGATTCGAAAATCTAGACTCACAGGAGAACGACCATAAGGTGCCCGAGGCCGCACTAGACCCTTGGAGACAAGTCGGCTGTAGGACGATGTATTGAATCGCGACGCAATTTGTGTGTTCCATCGTCATTAAGAGGCTCTGAACGTTACAATTAACTGTCAGTTTTGCGTCGGATTCGAAAATCTAGACTCACAGGAGAACGAGCATAAGGTGCCCGAGGCAGCAATAGACCCTTCGAGACAAGTCGGCTGGAGGACGATGTATTGAATCGCGACGCAATTTGTGTGTTCCATCGTCATTAACAGGCTCTGAACGTTACAATTAATTGTCAGTTTTGCGTCGTATTCGAAAATCTAGACTCACAGGAGAACGAGCATATGGTGCCCGAGGCAGCACTAGACCCTTGGAGACAAGTCGGCTGTAGGACGATGTATCGAATCGCGACGCAATTTGTGTGTTCCATCGTCATTAAGAGGTTCTGAACGTTACAATTAACTGTCAGTTTTGCGCCGGATTCGAAAAACTAGACTCATAGGAGAACGACCAAGAGGTGCCTGGAGGAGCAATACTACCTCGGAGACATGTCGGCTGGAGGACGATGAATTGAATCGCGACGCAATTTGTGTGTTCCATCGTCAGTATCAGGCTCTGAACGTTACAATTAACTGTCAGTTTTGCGTCGGATTCGAAAATCTAGACTCACAGGAGAACGACCATAAGGTGCCCGAGGCAGCACTAGACCCTTGGAGACAAGGCGGCTGGAGGACGATGTATTGAGTCGCGACGCAATTTGTGTGTCCCATCGTCATTAACAGGCTCTGAACGTTACAATTAACTGTCAGTTTTGCATCGCATTCGAAAAACTAGACTCACAGGAGAACGACCATAAGGTGCCCGAGGCAGCAATAGACCCTTGGAGACAAGTCGGCTGGAGGACGATGTATTGAATCGCGACGCAATTTGTGTGTTCCATCGTCATCAAGAGGCTCTGAACGTTACAATTCACTGTCAGTTTTGCGTCGGATTCGAAAAACTAGACTCACAGGAGAGCGACGATAAGGTGCCCGAGGCAGCACTAGACCCTTGGAGACAAGTCGGCTGTAGGACGATGTATTGAATCGCGACGCAATTTGTGTGTTCCATCGTCATCAAGAGGCTCTGAACGTTACAAGTCACTGTCAGTTTTGCGTCGGATTCGAAAATCTAGACTCACAGGAGAACGAGCATATGGTGCCCGAGGCAGCACTAGACCCTTGGAGACAAGTCGGCTGTAGGACGATGTATTGAATCGCGACGCAATTTGTGTGTTCCATCGTCAGTATCAGGCTCTGAACGTTACAATTCACTGTCAGTTTTGCGTCGGATTCGAAAAGCAAGACTCACAGGAGAACGACCATAAGGTGCCCGAGGCAGCACTAGACCCTTGGAGACAAGTCGGCTGGAGGACGATGTATTGAATCGCGACGCAATTTGTGTGTTCCATCGTCATTAAGAGGCTCTGAACGTTACAATTAATAGTCAGTTTTGCGCCGGATTCGAAAAACTAGACTCATAGGAGAACGACCAAGAGGTGCCAGGAGCAGCAATACTACCTCGGAGACAAGTCGGCTGGAGGACGATGTATTGAATCGCGACGCAATTTGTGTGTTCCATCGTCAGTATCAGGCTCTGAACGTTACAATTAATTGTCAGTTTTGCATCGCATTCGAAAAACTAGACTCACACGAGAACGACCATAAGGTACCCGAGGCACCAATAGACCCTTCGAGACAAGTCGGCTGGAGGACGATGTATTGAATCGCGACGCAATTTGTGTGTTCCATCGTCATTAAGAGGCTCTGAGCGTTACAATTAATTGTCAGTTTTGCGCCGGATTCGAAAAACTAGACTCATAGGAGAATGACCAAGAGGTGCCAGGAGCAGCAATACTACCTCGGAGACATGTCGGCTGGAGGACGATGTATTGAATCGCGACGCAATTTGTGTGTTCCATCGTCAGTATCAGGCTCTGAACGTTACAATTAACTGTCAGTTTTGCGTCGGATTCGAAAATCTAGACTCACAGGAGAACGACCATAAGGTGCCCGAGGCAGCAATAGACCCTTGGAGACAAGTCGGCTGGAGGACGATGTATTGAGTCGCGACGCAATTTGTGTGTCCCATCGTCATTAACAGGCTCTGAACGTTACAATTAACTGTCAGTTTTGCGTCGGATTCGAAAATCTAGACTCACAGGAGAACGACCATAAGGTGCCCGAGGCAGCAATAGACCCTTGGAGACAAGTCGGCTGGAGGACGATGTATTGAGACGCGACGCAATTTGTGTGTCCCATCGTCATTAAGAGGCTCTGAACGTTACAATTAACTTTCAGTTTTGCGTCGGATTCGAAAATCTAGACTCACAGGAGAACGACCTTAAGGTGCCCTAGGCAGCAATAGACCCTTGGAGACAAGTCGGCTGGAGGACGATGTATTCATTCGCGACGCAATTTGTGTGTTCCATCGTCATTAAGAGGCTCTGAACCTTACTGTCAGTTTTGCGTCGGATTCGAAAATCTAGACTCACCGATGAACGACCATAAGGTGCCCGAGGCAGCAATAGACCCTTCGAGACAAGTCGGCTGGAGGACGATGTATTGAATCGCGACGCAATTTGTGTGTTCCATCGTCATTAACAGGCTCTGAACGTTACAATTCACTGTCAGTTTTGCGTCGTATTCTGGAATCTAGACTCACAGACGAACGACCATAAGGTGCCCGAGGCAGCACTAGACCCTTGGAGACAAGTCGGCTGTAGGACGATGTATTGAATCGCGACGCAATTTGTGTGTTCCATCGTCATTAAGAGGCTCTGAACGTTACAATTAACTGTCAGTTTTGCGTCGGATTCGAAAATCTAGACTCACAGGAGAACGAGCATAAGGTGCCCGAGGCAGCAATAGACCCTTCGAGACAAGTCGGCTAGAGGACGATGTATTGAATCGCGACGCAAATTGTGTGTTCCATCGTCATTAACAGGCTCTGAACGTTACAATTAATTGTCAGTTTTGCGTCGTATTCGAAAATCTAGACTCACAGGAGAACGAGCATATGGTGCCCGAGGCAGCACTAGACCCTTGGAGACAAGTCGGCTGTAGGACGATGTATTGAATCGCGACGCAATTTGTGTGTTCCATCGTCATTAAGAGGCTCTGAACGTTACAATTAACTGTCAGTTTTGCGCCGGATTCGAAAAACTAGACTCATAGGAGAACGACCAAGAGGTGCCAGGAGCAGCAATACTACCTCGGAGACATGTCGGCTGGAGGACGATGTATTGAATCGCGACGCAATTTGTGTGTTCCATCGTCAGTATCAGGCTCTGAACGTTACAATTAACTGTCAGTTTTGCGTCGGATTCGAAAATCTAGACTCACAGGAGAACGACCATAAGGTGCCCGAGGCAGCACTAGACCCTTGGAGACAAGTCGGCTGGAGGACGATGTATTGAGTCGCGACGCAATTTGTGTGTCCCATCGTCATTAACAGGCTCTGAACGTTACAATTAACTGTCAGTTTTGCATCGCATTCGAAATACTAGACTCACAGGAGAACGACCATAAGGTGCCCGAGGCAGCAATAGACCCATGGAGACAAGTCGGCTGGAGGACGATGTATTGAATCGCGACGCAATTTGTGTGTTCCATCGTCATCAAGAGGCTCTGAACGTTACAATTCACTGTCAGTTTTGCATCGCATTCGAAAAACTAGATTCACAGGAGAACGACCATAAGGTGCCCGAGGCAGCAATAGACCCTTGGAGACAAGTCGGCTGGAGGACGATGTATTGAATCGCGACGCAATTTGTGTGTCCCATCGTCAGTATCAGGCTCTGAACGTTACAATTCACTGTCAGTTTTGCGTCGGATTCGAAAATCTAGACTCACAGGAGAACGAGCATATGGTGCCCGAGGCAGCACTAGACCCTTGGAGACAAGTCGGCTGTAGGACGATGTATTGAATCGCGACGCAATTTGTGTGTTCCATCGTCATTAACAGGCTCTGAACGTTACAATTCACTGTCAGTTTTGCGTCGGATGCGAAAATCTAGACTCACAGGAGAACGAGCATATGGTGCCCGAGGCAGCACTAGACCCTTGGAGACAAGTCGGCTGTAGGACGATGTATTGAATCGCGACGCAATTTGTGTGTTCCATCGTCATTAAGAGGCTCTGAACGTTACAATTAATTGTCAGTTTTGCGCCGGATTCGAAAAACTAGACTCATAGGAGAACGACCAAGAGGTGCCAGGAGCAGCGATACTACCTCGGAGACAAGTCGGCTGGAGGACGATGTATTGAATCGCGACGCAATTTGTGTGTTCCATCGTCAGTATCAGGCTCTGAACGTTACAATTAATTGTCAGTTTTGCATCGCATTCGAAAAACTAGACTCACACGAGAACGACCATAAGGTACCCGAGGCACCAATAGACCCTTCGAGACAAGTCGGCTGGAGGACGATGTATTGAATCGCGACGCAATTTGTGTGTTCCATCGTCATTAAGAGGCTCTGAGCGTTACAATTAATTGTCAGCTTTGCGCCGGATTCGAAAAACTAGACTCATAGGAGAATGACCAAGAGGTGCCAGGAGCAGCAATACTACCTCGGAGACATGTCGGCTGGAGGACGATGTATTGAATCGCGACGCAATTTGTGTGTTCCATCGTCAGTATCAGGCTCTGAACGTTACAATTAACTGTCAGTTTTGCGTCGGATTCGAAAATCTAGACTCACAGGAGAACGACCATAAGGTGCCCGAGGCAGCACTAGACCCTTGGAGACAAGTCGGCTGTAGGACGATGTATTGAATCGCGACGCAATTTGTGTGTTCCATCGTCATTAACAGGCTCTGAACGTTACAATTAACTGTCAGTTTTGCGTCGGATTCGAAAATCTAGACTCACAGGAGAACGACCATAAGGTGCCCGAGGCAGCAATAGACCCTTGGAGACAAGTCGGCTGGAGGACGATGTATTGAGACGCGACGCAGTTTGTGTGTCCCATCGTCATTAAGAGGCTCTGAACGTTACAATTAACTTTCAGTTTTGCGTCGGATTCGAAAATCTAGACTCACAGGAGAATGACCTTAAGGTGCCCTAGGCAGCAATAGACCCTTGGAGACAAGTCGGCTGGAGGACGATGTATTCATTCGCGACGCAATTTGTGTGTTCCATCGTCATTAAGAGGCTCTGAACCTTACAATTAACTGTCAGTTTTGCGTCGGATTCGAAAATCTAGACTCACAGATGAACGACCATAAGGTGCCCGAGGCAGCAATAGACCCTTCGAGACAAGTCGGCTGGAGGACGATGTATTGAATCGCGACGCAATTTGTGTGTTCCATCGTCATTAACAGGCTCTGAACGTTACAATTCACTGTCAGTTTTGCGTCGTATTCTGAAATCTAGACTCACAGATGAACGACCATAAGGTGCCCGAGGCAGCAAGAGACCCTTGGAGACAGGTCGGCTGTGGGACGATGAATTGAATCGCGACGCAATTTGTGTGTTCCATCGTCATCAAGAGGCTCTGAACGTTACAATTCACTGTCAGTTTTGCATCGCATTCGAAAAACTAGATTCACAGGAGAACGACCATAAGGTGCCCGAGGCAGCAATAGACCCTTGGAGACAAGTCGGCTGGAGGACGATGTATTGAATCGCGACGCAATTTGTGTGTCCCATCGTCAGTATCAGGCTCTGAACGTTACAATTCACTGTCAGTTTTGCGTCGGATTCGAAAATCTAGACTCACAGGAGAACGAGCATATGGTGCCCGAGGCAGCACTAGACCCTTCGAGACAAGTCGGCTGTAGGACGATGTATTGAGTCGCGACGCAATTTGTGTGTCCCATCGTCATTAACAGGCTCTGAACGTTACAATTAATTGTCAGTTTTGCGTCGTATTCGAAAAACTAGACTCACAGGAGAACGACCATAAGGTGCCCGAGGCAGCACTAGACCCTTGGAGACAAGTCGGCTGTAGGACGATGTATTGAATCGCGACGCAATTTGTGTGTTCCATCGTCATTAAGAGGCTCTGAACGTTACAATTAACTGTCAGTTTTGCGTCGGATTCGAAAATCTAGACTCACAGGAGAACGAGCATAAGGTGCCCGAGGCAGCAATAGACCCTTCGAGACAAGTCGGCTGGAGGACGATGTATTGAATCGCGACGCAATTTGTGTGTTCCATCGTCATTAACCGGCTCTGAACGTTACAATTAATTGTCAGTTTTGCGTCGTATTCGAAAATCTAGACTCACAGGAGAACGAGCATATGGTGCCCGAGGCAGCACTAGACCCTTGGAGACAAGTCGGCTGTAGGACGATGGATTGAATCGCGACGCAATTTGTGTGTTCCATCGTCATTAAGAGGCTCTGAACGTTACAATTAACTGTCAGTTTTGCGCCGGATTCGAAAAACTAGAGTCATAGGAGAACGACCAAGAGGTGCCAGGAGCAGCAATACTACCTCGGAGACATGTCGGCTGGAGGACGATGTATTGAATCGCGACGCAATTTGTGTGTTCCATCGTCAGTATCAGGCTCTGAACGTTACAATTAACTGTCAGTTTTGCGTCGGATTCGAAAATCTAGACTCACAGGAGAACGACCATAAGGTGCCCGAGGCAGCACTAGACCCTTGGAGACAAGTCGGCTGGAGGACGATGTATTGAGTCGCGACGCAATTTGTGTGTCCCATCGTCATTAACAGGCTCTGAACGTTACAATTAACTGTCAGTTTTGCATCGCATTCGAAATACTAGACTCACAGGAGAACGACCATAAGGTGCCCGAGGCAGCAATAGACCCTTGGAGACAAGTCGGCTGGAGGACGATGTATTGAATCGCGACGCAATTTGTGTGTTCCATCGTCATCAAGAGGCTCTGAACGTTACAATTCACTGTCAGTTTTGCGTCGGAATCGAAAAACTAGACTCACAGGAGAACGACGATAAGGTGCCCGAGGCAGCACTAGACCCTTGGAGACAAGTCGGGTGTAGGACGATGTATTGAATCGCGACGCAATTTGTGTGTTCCATCGTCATCAAGAGGCTCTGAACGTTACAATTCACTGTCAGTTTTGCGTCGGATTCGAAAATCTAGACTCACAGGAGAACGAGCATATGGTGCCCGAGGCAGCACTAGACCCTTGGAGACAAGTCGGCTGTAGGACGATGTATTGAATCGCGACGCAATTTGTGTGTTCCATCGTCATTAACAGGTTCTGAACGTTACATTTCACTGTCAGTTTTGCGTCGGATTCGAAAATCTAGACTCACAGGAGAACGAGCATATGGTGCCCGAGGCAGCACTAGACCCTTGGAGACAAGTCGGCTGTAGGACGATGTATTGAATCGCGACGCAATTTGTGTGTTCCATCGTCATTAACAGGCTCTGAACGTTACAATTAACTGTCAGTTTTGCGTCGGATTCGAAAATCTAGACTCACAGGAGAACGACCATAAGGTGCCCGAGGCAGCACTAGACCCTTGGAGACAAGTCGGCTGGAGGACGATGTATTGAGTCGCGACGCAATTTGTGTGTCCCATCGTCATTAACAGGCTCTGAACGTTACAATTCACTGTAGGTTTTGCGTCGGATTCGAAAATGTAGACTCACAGGAGAACGAGCATATGGTGCCCGAGGCAGCAATAGACCCTTCGAGACAAGTCGGCTGGAGGACGATGTATTGAATCGCGACGCAAGTTGTGTGTTCCATCGTCATCAAGAGGCTCTGAACGTTACAATTCACTCTCAGTTTTGCGTCGGATTCGAAAATCTAGACTCACCGATGAACGACCATAAGGTGCCCGAGGCAGCAATAGACCCTTCGAGACAAGTCGGCTGTAGGACGATGTATTGAATCGCGACGCAATTTGTGTGTTCCATCGTCATTAAGAGGCTCTGAACGTTACAATTAACTGTCAGTTTTGCGTCGGATCCGAAAATCTAGACTCACAGGAGAACGACCATAAGGTGCCCGAGGCAGCAATAGACCCTTGGAGACAAGTCGGCTGGAGGACGATGTATTGAGACGCGACGCAATATGTGTGTCCCATCGTCATTAAGAGGCTCTGAACGTTACAATTAACTGTCAGTTTTGCGTCGGATTCGAAAATCTAGACTCACAGGAGAACGACGATAAGGTGCCCGAGGCAGCAATAGACCCTTGGAGACAAGTCGGCTGGAGGACGATGTATTGATTCGCGACGCAATTTGTGTGTTCCATCGTCATTAAGAGGCTCTGAACCTTACAATTAACTGTCAGTTTTGCGTCGGATTCGAAAATCTAGACTCACCGATGAACGACCATAAGGTGCCCGAGGCAGCAATAGACCCTTCGAGACAAGTCGGCTGGAGGACGATGTATTGAGTCGCGACGCAATTTGTGTGTTCTATCGTCATTAACAGGCTCTGAACGTTACAATTCACTGTCAGTTTTGCGTCGTATTCTGAAATCTAGACTCACAGATGAACGACCATAAGGTGCCCGAGGCAGCAAGAGACCCTTGGAGACAGGTCGGCTGTGGGACGATGAATTGAATCGCGACGCAATTTGTGTGTTCCATCGTCAACAAGAGGCTCTGAACGTTACAATTAACTGTCAGTTTTGCATCGCATTCGAAAAACTAGACTCACAAGAGAACGTCCATAAGGTGCCCGAGGCAGCAATAGACCCTTGGAGACAAGTCGGCTGGAGGACGATGTATTGAATCGCGACGCAATTTGTGTGTCCCATCGTCAGTATCAGGTTCTGAACGTTACAATTCACTGTCAGTTTTGCGTCGGATTCGAAAATCTAGACTCACAGGAGAACGAACATATGGTTCCCGAGGCAGCACTAGACCCTTCGAGACAAGTCTGCTGTAGGACGATGTATTGAGTCGAGACGCAATTTGTGTGTCCCATCGTAATCAACATGCTCTGAACGTTACAATTAATTGTCAGTTTTGCGTCGTATTCGAAAAACTAGACTCACAGGAGAACGACCATAAGGTGCCCGAGGCCGCACTAGACCCTTGGAGACAAGTCGGCTGTAGGACGATGTATTGAATCGCGACGCAATTTGTGTGTTCCATCGTCATTAAGAGGCTCTGAACGTTACAATTAACTGTCAGTTTTGCGTCGGATTCGAAAATCTAGACTCACAGGAGAACGAGCATAAGGTGCCCGAGGCAGCAATAGACCCTTCGAGACAAGTCGGCTGGAGGACGATGTATTGAATCGCGACGCAATTTGTGTGTTCCATCGTCATTAACAGGCTCTGAACGTTACAATTAATTGTCAGTTTTGCGTCGTATTCGAAAATCTAGACTCACAGGAGAACGAGCATATGGTGCCCGAGGCAGCACTAGACCCTTGGAGACAAGTCGGCTGTAGGACGATGTATTGAATCGCGACGCAATTTGTGTGTTCCATCGTCATTAAGAGGCTCTGAACGTTACAATTAACTGTCAGTTTTGCGCCGGATTCGAAAAACTAGACTCATAGGAGAACGACCAAGAGGTGCCTGGAGGAGCAATACTACCTCGGAGACATGTCGGCTGGAGGACGATGAATTGAATCGCGACGCAATTTGTGTGTTCCATCGTCAGTATCAGGCTCTGAAAGTTACAATTAACTGTCAGTTTTGCGTCGGATTCGAAAATCTAGACTCACAGGAGAACGACCATAAGGTGCCCGAGGCAGCACTAGACCCTTGGAGACAAGGCGGCTGGAGGACGATGTATTGAGTCGCGACGCAATTTGTGTGTCCCATCGTCATTAACAGGCTCTGAACGTTACAATTAACTGTCAGTTTTGCATCGCATTCGAAAAACGAGACTCACAGGAGAACGACCATAAGGTGCCCGAGGCAGCAATAGACCCTAGGAGACAAGTCGGCTGGAGGACGATGTATTGAATCGCGACGCAATTTGTGTGTTCCATCGTCATCAAGAGGCTCTGAACGTTACAATTCACTGTCAGTTTTGCGTCGGATTCGAAAAACTAGACTCACAGGAGAACGACGATAAGGTGCCCGAGGCAGCACTAGATCCTTGGAGACAAGTCGGCTGTAGGACGATGTATTGAATCGCGACGCAATTTGTGTGTTCCATCGTCATCAAGAGGCTCTGAACGTTACAAGTCACTGTCAGTTTTGCGTCGGATTCGAAAATCTAGACTCACAGGAGAACGAGCATATGGTGCCCGAGGCAGCACTAGACCCTTGGAGACAAGTCGGCTGTAGGACGATGTATTGAATCGCGACGCAATTTGTGTGTTCCATCGTCATTAACAGGCTCTGAACGTTATAATTCACTGTCAGTTTTGCGTCGTATTCGAAAATCTAGACTCACAGGAGAACGAGCATATGGTGCCCGAGGCAGCACTAGACCCTTGGAGACAAGTCGGCTGTAGGACGATGTATTGAATCGCGACGCAATTTGTGTGTTCCATCGTCATTAAGAGGCTCTGAACGTTACAATTAACTGTCAGTTTTGCGCCGGATTCGAAAAACTAGACTCATAGGAGAACGACCAAGAGGTGCCAGGAGCAGCAATACTACCTCGGAGACATGTCGGCTGGAGGACGATGTATTGAATCGCGACGCAATTTGTGTGTTCCATCGTCAGTATCAGGCTCTGAACGTTACAATTAACTGTCAGTTTTGCGTCGGATGCGAAAATCTAGACTCACAGGAGAACGACCATAAGGTGGCCGAGGCAGCACTAGACCCTTGGAGACAAGTCGGCTGGAGGACGATGTATTGAGTCGCGTCGCAATTTGTGTGTCCCATCGTCAATAACAGGCTCTGAACGTTACAATTAACTGTCAGTTTTGCATTGCATTCGAAATACTAGACTCACAGGAGAACGACCATAAGGTGCCCGAGGCAGCAATAGACCCTTGGAGACAAGTCGGCTGTAGGACGATGTATTGAATCGCGACGCAATTTGTGTGTTCCATCGTCATCAAGAGGCTCTGAACGTTACAATTCACTGTCAGTTTTGCGTCGGAATCGAAAAACTAGACTCACAGGAGAACGACGATAAGGTGCCCGAGGCAGCACTAGACCCTTGGAGACAAGTCGGCTGGAGGACGATGTATTGAATCGCGACGCAATTTGTGTGTTCCATCGTCATCAAGAGGCTCTGAACGTTACAATTCACTGTCAGTTTTGCGTCGGATTCGAAAATCTAGACTCACAGGAGAACGAGCATATGGTGCCCGAGGCAGCACTAGACCCTTGGAGACAAGTCGGCTGTAGGACGATGTATTGAATCGCGACGCAATTTGTGTGTTCCATCGTCATTAACAGGCTCTGAACGTTACAATTCACTCTCAGTTTTGCGTCGGATTCGAAAATCTAGACTCACAGGAGAACGAGCATATGGTGCCCGAGGCAGCACTAGACCTTTGGAGACAAGTCGGCTGTAAGTCGATGTATTGAATCGCGACGCAATTTGTGTGTTCCATCGTCATTAAGAGGCTCTGAACGTTACAATTAACTGTCAGTTTTGCATCGCATTCGAAAAACTAGACTCACAGGAGAACGACCATAAGGTGCCCGAGGCAGCAATAGACCCTTGGAGACAAGTCGGCTGGAGGACGATGTATTGAATCGCGACGCAATTTGTGTGTCCCATCGTCAGTATCAGGCTCTGAACGTTACAATTCACTGTCAGTTTTGCGTCGGATTCGAAAAGCTAGACTCACAGGAGAACGACCATAAGGTGCCCGAGGCAGCACTAGACCCTTGGAGACAAGTCGGCTGGAGGACGATTTATTGAGTCGCGACGCAATTTGTGTTTCCCATCGTCATTAACAGGCTCTGATCGTTACAATTCACTGTCAGTTTTGCGTCGGATTCGAAAATCTAGACTCACAGGAGAACGAGCATATGGTGCCCGAGGCAGGAATAGACCCTTGGAGACAAGTCGGCTGGAGGACGATGTATTGAATCGCGACGCAATTTGTGTGTTCCATCGTCATCAAGAGGCTCTGAATGTTACAATTCACTATCAGTTTTGCGTCGGATTCGAAAATCTAGACTCACAGGAGAATGAGCATATGGTGCCCGCGGCAGCACTAGACCTTTGGAGACAAGTCGGCTGTAGGACGATGTATTGAATCGCGACGCAATTTGTGTGTTCCATCGTCATTAAGAGGCTCTGAACGTTACAATTAACTGTCAGTTTTGCATCGCATTCGAAAAACTAGACTCACAGGAGAACGACCATAAGGTGCCCGAGGCAGCAATAGACCCTTGGAGACAAGTCGGCTGGAGGACAATGTATTGAATCGCGACGCAATTTGTGTGTTCCATCGTCATTAAGAGGCTCTGAAAGTTACAATTAATAGTCAGTTTTGCGCCGGATTCGAAAAACTAGACTCATAGGAGAACGACCAAGAGGTGCCAGGAGCAGCAATACTACCTCGGAGACAAGTCGGCTGGAGGACGATGTATTGAATCGCGACGCAATTTGTGTGTTCCATCGTCAGTATCAGGCTCTGAACGTTACAATTAATTGTCAGTTTTGCATCGCATTCGAAAAACTAGACTCACACGAGAACGACCATAAGGTACCCGAGGCACCAATAGACCCTTCGAGACAAGTCGGCTGGAGGACGATGTATTGAATCGCGACGCAATTTGTGTGTTCCATCGTCATTAAGAGGCTCTGAGCGTTACAATTAATTGTCAGTTTTGCGCCGGATTCGAAAAACTAGACTCATAGGAGAATGACCAAGAGGTGCCAGGAGCAGCAATACTACCTCGGAGACATGTCGGCTGGAGGACGATGTATTGAATCGCGACGCAATTTGTGTGTTCCATCGTCAGTATCAGGCTCTGAACGTTACAATTAACTGTCAGTTTTGCGTCGGATTCGAAAATCTAGACTCACAGGAGAACGACCATAAGGTGCCCGAGGCAGCAATAGACCCTTGGAGACAAGTCGGCTGGGGGACGATGTATTGAGTCGCGACGCAATTTGTGTGTCCCATCGTCATTAACAGGCTCTGAACGTTACAATTAACTGTCAGTTTTGCATCGCATTCGAAAATCTAGACTCACAGATGAACGACCATAAGGTGCCCGAGGCAGCAATAGACCCTTCGAGACAAGTCGGCTGGAGGACGATGTATTGAATCGCGACGCAATTTGTGTGTTCCATCGTCATCAAGAGGCTCTGAACGTTACAATTCACTCTCAGTTTTGCGTCGGATTCGAAAATCTAGACTCACAGGAGAACGAGCATATGTGGCCCGAGGCAGCACTAGACCCTTGGAGACAAGTCGGCTGTAGGACGATGTATTGAATCGCGACGCAATTTGTGTGTTCCATCGTCATTAACAGGCTCTGAACGTTACAATTAACTGTCAGTTTTGCGTCGGATTCGAAAATCTAGACTCACAGGAGAACGACCATAAGGTGCCCGAGGCAGCAATAGACCCTTGGAGACAAGTCGGCTGGAGGACGATGAATTGAGACGCGACGCAATTTGTGTGTCCCATCGTCATTAAGAGGCTCTGAACGTTACAATTAACTTTCAGTTTTGCGTCGGATTCGAAAATCTAGACTCACAGGAGAACGACCTTAAGGTGCCCTAGGCAGCAATAGACCCTTGGAGACAAGTCGGCTGGAGGACGATGTATTGAATCGCGACGCAATTTGTGTGTTCCATCGTCATTAACAGGCTCTGAACGTTACAATTCACTGTCAGTTTTGCGTCGGATTCGAAAATCTAGACTCACAGGAGAACGAGCATATGGTGCCCGAGGCAGCACTAGACCCTTGGAGACAAGTCGGCTGTAGGACGATGTATTGAATCGCGACGCAATTTGTGTGTTCCATCGTCATTAAGAGGCTCTGAACGTTACAATTAATTGTCAGTTTTGCGCCGGATTCGAAAAACTAGACTCATAGGAGAACGACCAAGAGGTGCCAGGAGCAGCAATACTACCTCGGAGACAAGTCGGCTGGAGGACGATGTATTGAATCGCGACGCTATTTGTGTGTTCCATCGTCAGTATCAGGCTCTGAACGTTACAATTAATTGTCAGTTTTGCATCGCATTCGAAAAACTAGACTCACACGAGAACGACCATAAGGTACCCGAGGCACCAATAGACCCTTCGAGACAAGTCGGCTGGAGGACGATGTATTGAATCGCGACGCAATTTATGTGTTCCATCGTCATTAAGAGGCTCTGAGCGTTACAATTATTTGTCAGTTTTGCGCCGGATTCGAAAAACTAGACTCATAGGAGAATGACCAAGAGGTGCCAGGAGCAGCAATACTACCTCGGAGACATGTCGGCTGGAGGACGATGTATTGAATCGCGACGCAATTTGTGTGTTCCATCGTCAGTATCAGGCTCTGAACGTTACAATTAACAGTCAGTTTTGCGTCGGATTCGAAAATCTAGACTCACAGGAGGACGACCATAAGGTGCCCGAGGCAGCAATAGACCCTTGGAGACAAGTCGGCTGGAGGACGATGTATTGAGTCGCGACGCAATTTGTGTGTCCCATCGTCATTAACAGGCTCTGAACGTTACAATTAACTGTCAGTTTTGCATCGCATTCGAAAATCTAGACTCACAGATGAACGACCATAAGGTGCCCGAGGCAGCAATAGACCCTTCGAGACAAGTCGGCTGGAGGACGATGTATTGAATCGCGACGCAATTTGTGTGTTCCATCGTCATCAAGAGGCTCTGAACGTTACAATTCACTCTCAGTTTTGCGTCGGATTCGAAAATCTAGACTCACAGGAGAACGAGCATATGTGGCCCGAGGCAGCACTAGACCCTTGGAGACAAGTCGGCTGTAGGACGATGTATTGAATCGCGACGCAATTTGTGTGTCCCATCGTCATTAAGAGGCTCTGAACGTTACAATTAACTTTCAGTTTTGCGTCGGATTCGAAAATCTAGACTCATAGGAGAACGACCTTAAGGTGCCCTAGGCAGCAATAGACCCTTGGAGACAAGTCGGCTGGAGGACGATGTATTGATTCGCGACGCAATTTGTGTGTTCCATCGTCATTAAGAGGCTCTGAACCTTACAATTAACTGTCAGTTTTGCGTCGGATTCGAAAATCTAGACTCACCGATGAACGTCCATAAGGTGCCCGAGGCAGCAATAGACCCTTCGAGACAAGTCGGCTGGAGGACGATGTATTGAATCGCGACGCAATTTGTGTGTTCCATCGTCATTAACAGGCTCTGAACGTTACAATTCACTGTCAGTTTTGCGTCGTATTCTGAAATCTAGACTCACAGATGAACGACCATAAGGTGCCCGAGGCAGCAAGAGACCCTTGGAGACAGGTCGGCTGTGGGACGATGAATTGAATCGCGACGCAATTTGTGTGTTCCATCGTCATCAAGAGGCTCTGAACGTTACAATTCACTGTCAGTTTTGCATCGCATTCGAAAAACTAGATTCACAGGAGAACGACCATAAGGCGCCCGAGGCAGCAATAGACCCTTGGAGACAAGTCGGCTGGAGGACGATGTATTGAATCGCGACGCAATTTGTGTGTCCCATCGTCAGTATCAGGCTCTGAACGTTACAATTCACTGTCAGTTTTGCGTCGGATTCGAAAATCTAGACTCACAGGAGAACGAGCATATGGTGCCCGAGGCAGCACTAGACCCTTGGAGACAAGTCGGCTGTAGGACGATGTATTGAGTCGCGACGCAATTTGTGTGTCCCATCGTCATTAACAGGCTCTGAACGTTACAATTAATTGTCAGTTTTGCGTCGTATTCGAAAAACTAGACTCACAGGAGAACGACCATAAGGTGCCCGAGGCAGCAATAGACCCTTGGAGACAAGTCGGCTGTAGGACGATGTATTGAATCGCGACGCAATTTGTGTGTTCCATCGTCATTAAGAGGCTCTGAACGTTACAATTAACTGTCAGTTTTGCGTCGGATTCGAAAATCTAGACTCACAGGAGAACGAGCATAAGGTGCCCGAGGCAGCAATAGACCCTTCGAGACAAGTCGGCTGGAGGACGATGTATAGAATCGCGACGCAATTTGTGTGTTCCATCGTCATTAACAGCCTCTGAACGTTACAATTAATTGTCAGTTTTGCGTCGTATTCGAAAATCTAGACTCACAGGAGAACGAGCATATGGTGCCCGAGGCAGCTCTAGACCCTTGGAGACAAGTCGGCTGTAGGACGATGTATTGAATCGCGACGCAATTTGTGTGTTCCATCGTCATTAAGAGGCTCTGAACGTTACAATTAACTGTCAGTTTTGCGCCGGATTCGAAAAACTAGACTCATAGGAGAACGACCAAGAGGTGCCAGGAGCAGCAATACTACCTCGGAGACATGTCGGCTGGAGGACGATGTATTGAATCGCGACGCAATTTGTGTGTTCCATCGTCAGTATCAGGCTCTGAACGTTACAATTAACTGTCAGTTTTGCGTCGGATTCGAAAATCTAGACTCACAGGAGAACGACCATAAGGTGCCCGAGGCAGCACTAGACCCTTGGAGACAAGTCGGCTGGAGGACGATGTATTGAGTCGCGACGCAATTTGTGTGTCCCATCGTCATTAACAGGCTCTGAACGTTACAATTAACTGTCAGTTTTGCATCGCATTCGAAATACTAGACTCACAGGAGAACGACCATAAGGTGCCCGAGGCAGCAATAGACCCTTGGATACAAGTCGGCTGGAGGACGATGTATTGAATCGCGACGCAATTTGTGTGTTCCATCGTCATCGAGAGGCTCTGAACGTTACAATTCACTGTCAGTTTTGCGTCGGATTCGAAAATCTAGACTCACAGGAGAACGAGCATATGGTGCCCGAGGCAGCACTAGACCCTTGGAGACAAGTCGGCTGTAGGACGATGTATTGAATCGCGACGCAATTTGTGTGTTCCATCGTCATTAACAGGCTCTGAACGTTACAATTCACTGTCAGTTTTGCGTCGGATTCGAAAATCTAGACTCACAGGAGAACGAGCATATGGTGCCCGAGGCAGCACTAGACCCTTGGAGACAAGTCGGCTGTAGGACGATGTATTGAATCGCGACGCAATTTGTGTGTTCCATCGTCATTAACAGGCTCTGAACGTTACAATTAACTGTCAGTTTTGCGTCGGATTCGAAAATCTAACCTCACAGGAGAACGACCATAAGGTGCCCGAGGCAGCACTAGACCCTTGGAGACATGTCGGCTGGAGGACGATGTATTGAGTCGCGACGCAATTTGTGTGTCCCATCGTCATTAACAGGCTCTGAACGTTACAATTCACTGTAAGTTTTGCGTCGGATTCGAAAATGTAGACTCACCGATGAACGACCATAAGGTGCCCGAGGCAGCAATAGACCCTTCGAGACAAGTCGGCTGTAGGACGATGTATTGAATCGCGCCGCAATTTGTGTGTTCCATCGTCATTAAGAGGCTCTGAACGTTACAATTAACTGTCAGTTTTGCGTCGGATTCGAAAATCTAGACTCACAGGAGAACGACCATAAGGTGCCCGAGGCAGCAATAGACCCTTGGAAACAAGTCGGCTGGAGGACGATGTATTGAGACGCGACGCAATATGTGTGTCCCATCGTCATTAAGAGGCTCTGAACGTTACAATTAACTGTCAGTTTTGCGTCGGATTCGAAAATCTAGACTCACAGGAGAACGACCATAAGGTGCCCGAGGCAGCAATAGACCCTTGGAGACAAGTCGGCTGGAGGACGATGTATTGATTCGCGACGCAATTTGTGTGTTCCATCGTCATTAAGAGGCTCTGAACCTTACAATTAACTGTCAGTTTTGCGTTGGATTCGAAAATCTAGACTCACCGATGAACGACCATAAGGTGCCCGAGGCAGCAATAGACCCTTCGAGACAAGTCGGCTGGAGGACGATGTATTGAGTCGCGACGCAATTTGTGTGTTCTATCGTCATTAACAGGCTCTGAACGTTACAATTCACTGTCAGTTTTGCGTCGTATTCTGAAATCTAGACTCACAGATGAACGACCATAAGGTGCCCGAGGCAGCAAGAGACCCTTGGAGACAGGTCGGCTGTGGGACGATGAATTGAATCGCGACGCAATTTGTGTGTTCCATCGTCATCAAGAGGCTCTGAACGTTACAATTCACTGTCAGTTTTGCATCGCATTCGAAAAACTAGACTCACAGGAGAACGACCATAAGGTGCCCGAGGCAGCAATAGACCCTTGGAGACAAGTCGGCTGGAGGACGATGTATTGAATCGCGACGCAATTTGTGTGTCCCATCGTCAGTATCAGGCTCTGAACGTTACAATTCACTGTCAGTTTTGCGTCGGATTCGAAAATCTAGACTCACAGGAGAACGAACATATGGTGCCCGAGGCAGCACTAGACCCTTGGAGACAAGTCGGCTGTAGGACGATGTATTGAGTCGCGACGCAATTTGTGTGTCCCATCGTCATCAACAGGCTCTGAACGTTACAATTAATTGTCAGTTTTGCGTCGTATTCGAAAAACTAGACTCACAGGAGAACGACCATAAGGTGCCCGAGGCCGCACTAGACCCTTGGAGACAAGTCGGCTGTAGGAAGATGTATTGAATCGCGACGCAATTTGTGTGTTCCATCGTCATTAAGAGGCTCTGAACGTTACAATTAACTGTCAGTTTTGCGTCGGATTCGAAAATCTAGACTCACAGGAGAACGAGCATAAGGTGCCCGAGGCAGCAATAGACCCTTCGAGACAAGTCGGCTGGAGGACGATGTATTGAATCGCGACGCAATTTGCGTGTTCCATCGTCATTAACAGGCTCTGAACGTTACAATTAATTGTCAGTTTTGCGTCTTATTCGAAAATCTAGACTCACAGGAGAACGAGCATATGGTGCCCGAGGCAGCACTAGACCCTTGGAGACAAGTCGGCTGTAGGACGATGTATTGAATCGCGACGCAATTTGTGTGTTCCATCGTCATTAAGAGGCTCTGAACGTTACAATTAACTGTCAGTTTTGCGCCGGATTCGAAAAACTAGACTCATAGGAGAACGACCAAGAGGTGCCTGGAGCAGCAATACTACCTCGGAGACATGTCGGCTGGAGGACGATGAATTGAATCGCGACGCAATTTGCGTGTTCCATCGTCAGTATCAGGCTCTGAACGTTACAATTAACTGTCAGTTTTGCGTCGGATTCGAAAATCTAGACTCACAGGAGAACGACCATAAGGTGCCCGAGGCAGCACTAGACCCTTGGAGACAAGGCGGCTGGAGGACGATGTATTGAGTCGCGACGCAATTTGTGTGTCCCATCGTCATTAACAGGCTCTGAACGTTACAATTAACTGTCAGTTTTGCATCGCATTCGAAAAACTAGACTCACAGGAGAACGACCATAAGGTGCCCGAGGCAGCAATAGACCCTTGGAGACAAGTCGGCTGGAGGACGATGTATTGAATCGCGACGCAATTTGTGTGTTCCATCGTCATCAAGAGGCTCTGAACGTTACAATTCACTGTCAGTTTTGCGTCGGATTCGAAAAACTAGACTCACAGGAGAACGACGATAAGGTGCCCGAGGCAGCACTAGACCCTTGGAGACAAGTCGGCTGTAGGACGATGTATTGAATCGCGACGCAATTTGTGTGTTCCATCGTCATTAACAGGCTCTGAACGTTACAATTCACTGTCAGTTTTGCGTCGTATTCTGAAATCTAGACTCACAGATGAACGACCATAAGGTGCCCGAGGCAGCAAGAGACCCTTGGAGACAGGTCGGCTGTGGGACGATGAATTGAATCGCGACGCAATTTGTGTGTTCCATCGTCATCAAGAGGCTCTGAACGTTACAATTCACTGTCAGTTTTGCATCGCATTCGAAAAACTAGATTCACAGGAGAACGACCATAAGGTGCCCGAGGCAGCAATAGACCCTTGGAGACAAGTCGGCTGGAGGACGATGTATTGAATCGCGACGCAATTTGTGTGTCCCATCGTCACTATCAGGCTCTGAACGTTACAATTCACTGTCAGTTTTGCGTCGGATTCGAAAATCTAGACTCACAGGAGAACGAGCATATGGTGCCCGAGGCAGCACTAGACCCTTCGAGACAAGTCGGCTGTAGGACGATGTATTGAGTCGCGACGCAATTTGTGTGTCCCATCGTCATTAACAGGCTCTGAACGTTACAATTAATTGTCAGTTTTGCGTCGTATTCGAAAAACTAGACTCACAGGAGAACGACCATAAGGTGCCCGAGGCAGCACTAGACCCTTGGAGACAAGTCGGCTGTAGGACGATGTATTGAATCGCGACGCAATTTGTGTGTTCCATCGTCATTAAGAGGCTCTGAACGTTACAATTAACTGTCAGTTTTGCGTCGGATTCGAAAATCTAGACTCACAGGAGAACGAGCATAAGGTGTCCGAGGCAGCAATAGACCCTTCGAGACAAGTCGGCTGGAGGACGATGTATTGAATCGCGACGCAATTTGTGTGTTCCATCGTCATTAACAGGCTCTGAACGTTACAATTAATTGTCAGTTTTGCGTCGTATTCGAAAATCTAGACTCACAGGAGAACGAGCATATGGTGCCCGAGGCAGCTCTAGACCCTTGGAGACAAGTCGGCTGTAGGACGATGTATTGAATCGCGACGCAATTTGTGTGTTCCATCGTCATTAAGAGGCTCTGAACGTTACAATTAACTGTCAGTTTTGCGCCGGATTCGAAAAACTAGACTCATAGGAGAACGACCAAGAGGTGCCAGGAGCAGCAATACTACCTCGGAGACATGTCGGCTGGAGGACGATGTATTGAATCGCGACGCAATTTGTGTGTTCCATCGTCAGTATCAGGCTCTGAACGTTACAATTAACTGTCAGTTTTGCGTCGGATTCGAAAATCTAGACTCACAGGAGAACGACCATAAGGTGCCCGAGGCAGCACTAGACCCTTGGAGACAAGTCGGCTGGAGGACGATGTATTGAGTCGCGACGCAATTTGTGTGTCCCATCGTCATTAACAGGCTCTGAACGTTACAATTAACTGTCAGTTTTGCATCGCATTCGAAATACTAGACTCACAGGAGAACGACCATAAGGTGCCCGAGGCAGCAATAGACCCTTGGATACAAGTCGGCTGGAGGACGATGTATTGAATCGCGACGCAATTTGTGTGTTCCATCGTCATCAAGAGGCTCTGAACGTTACAATTCACTGTCAGTTTTGCGTCGGAATCGAAAAACTAGACTCACAGGAGAACGACGATAAGGTGCCCGAGGCAGCACTAGACCCTTGGAGACAAGTCGGCTGTAGGACGATGTATTGAATCGCGACGCAATTTGTGTGTTCCATCGTCATCAAGAGGCTCTGAACGTTACAATTCACTGTCAGTTTTGCGTCGGATTCGAAAATCTAATCTCACAGGAGAACGAGCATATGGTGCCCGAGGCAGCACTAGACCCTTGGAGACAAGTCGGCTGTAGGACGATGTATTGAATCGCGACGCAATTTGTGTGTTCCATCGTCATTAACAGGCTCTGAACGTTACAATTCACTGTCAGTTTTGCGTCGGATTCGAAAATCTAGACTCACAGGAGAACGAGCATATGGTGCCCGAGGCAGCACTAGACCCTTGGAGACAAGTCGGCTGTAGGACGATGTATTGAATCGCGACGCAATTTGTGTGTTCCATCGTCATTAACAGGCTCTGAACGTTACAATTAACTGTCAGTTTTGCGTCGGATTCGAAAATCTAACCTCACAGGAGAACGACCATAAGGTGCCCGAGGCAGCACTAGACCCTTGGAGACAAGTCGGCTGGAGGACGATGTATTGAGTCGCGACGCAATTTGTGTGTCCCATCGTCATTAACAGGCTCTGAACGTTACAATTCACTGTAAGTTTTGCGTCGGATTCGAAAATGTAGACTCACCGATGAACGACCATAAGGTGCCCGAGGCAGCAATAGACCCTTCGAGACAAGTCGGCTGTAGGACGATGTATTGAAACGCGACGCAATTTGTGTGTTCCATCGTCATTAAGAGGCTCTGAACGTTACAATTAACTGTCAGTTTTGCGTCGCATTCGAAAAACTAGACTCACAGGAGAACGACCATAAGGTGCCCGAAGCAGCAATAGACCCTTGGAGACAAGTCGGCTGGAGGACGATGTATTGAGACGCGACGCAATATGTGTGTCCCATCGTCATTAAGAGGCTCTGAACGTTACAATTAACTGTCAGTTTTGCGTCGGATTCGAAAATCTAGACTCACAGGAGAACGACCATAAGGTGCCCGAGGCAGCAATAGACCCTTGGAGACAAGTCGGCTGGAGGACGATGTATTGATTCGCGACGCAATTTGTGTGTTCCATCGTCATTAAGAGGCTCTGAACCTTACAATTAACTGTCAGTTTTGCGTCGGATTCGAAAATCTAGACTCACCGATGAACGACCATAAGGTGCCCGAGGCAGCAATAGACCCTTCGAGACAAGTCGGCTGGAGGACGATGTATTGAGTCGCGACGCAATTTGTGTGTTCTATCGTCATTAACAGGCTCTGAACGTTACAATTCACTGTCAGTTTTGCGTCGTATTCTGAAATCTAGACTCACAGATGAACGACCATAAGGTGCCCGAGGCAGCAAGAGACCCTTGGAGACAGGTCGGCTGTGGGACGATGAATTGAATCGCGACGCAATTTGTGTGTTCCATCGTCATCAAGAGGCTCTGAACGTTACAATTCACTGTCAGTTTTGCATCGCATTCGAAAAACTAGACTCACAGGAGAACGACCATAAGGTGCCCGAGGCAGCAATAGACCCTTGGAGACAAGTCGGCTGGAGGACGATGTATTGAATCGCGACGCAATTTGTGTGTCCCATCGTCAGTATCAGGCTCTGAACGTTACAATTCACTGTCAGTTTTGCGTCGGATTCGAAAATCTAGACTCACAGGAGAACGAACATATGGTGCCCGAGGCAGCACTAGACCCTTGGAGACAAGTCGGCTGTAGGACGATGTATTGAATCGCGACGCAATTTGTGTGTTCCATCGTCATTAAGAGGCTCTGAACGTTACAATTAACTGTCAGTTTTGCGCCGGATTCGAAAAACTAGACTCATAGGAGAACGACCAAGAGGTGCCTGGAGCAGCAATACTACCTCGGAGACATGTCGGCTGGAGGACGATGAATTGAATCGCGACGCAATTTGCGTGTTCCATCGTCAGTATCAGGCTCTGAACGTTACAATTAACTGTCAGTTTTGCGTCGGATTCGAAAATCTAGACTCACAGGAGAACGACGATAAGGTGCCCGAGGCAGCACTAGACCCTTGGAGACAAGTCGGCTGTAGGACGATGTATTGAATCGCGACGCAATTTGTGTGTTCCATCGTCATCAAGAGGCTCTGAACGTTACAAGTCACTGTCAGTTTTGCGTCGGATTCGAAAATCTAGACTCACAGGAGAACGAGCATATGGTGCCCGAGGCAGCACTAGACCCTTGGAGACAAGTCGGCTGTAGGACGATGTATTGAATCGCGACGCAATTTGTGTGTTCCATCGTCATTAACAGGCTCTGAACGTTACAATTCACTGTCAGTTTTGCGTCGTATTCGAAAATCTAGACTCACAGGAGAACGAGCATATGGTGCCCGAGGCAGCACTAGCTAGACCCTTGGAGACAAGTCGGCTGTAGGACGATGTATTGAATCGCGACGCAATTTGTGTGTTCCATCGTCATTAAGAGGCTCTGAACGTTACAATTAACTGTCAGTTTTGCGCCGGATTCGAAAAACTAGACTCATAGGAGAACGACCAAGAGGTGCCAGGAGCAGCAATACTACCTCGGAGACATGTCGGCTGGAGGACGATGTATTGAATCGCGACGCAATTTGTGTGTTCCATCGTCAGTATCAGGCTCTGAACGTTACAATTAACTGTCAGTTTTGCGTCGGATTCGAAAATCTAGACTCACAGGAGAACGACCATAAGGTGCCCGAGGCAGCACTAGACCCTTGGAGACAAGTCGGCTGGAGGACGATGTATTGAGTCGCGACAAAATTTGTGTGTCCCATCGTCATTAACAGGCTCTGAACGTTATAATTAACTGTCAGTTTTGCATCGCATTCGAAATACTAGACTCACAGGAGAACGACCATAAGGTGCCCGAGGCAGCAATAGACCCTTGGAGACAAGTCGGCTGGAGGACGATGTATTGAATCGCGACGCAATTTGTGTGTTCCATCGTCATCAAGAGGCTCTGAACGTTACAATTCACTGTCAGTTTTGCGTCGGAATCGAAAAACTAGACTCACAGGAGAACGACGATAAGGTGCCCGAGGCAGCACTAGAGCCTTGGAGACAAGTCGGCTGTAGGACGATGTATTGAATCGCGACGCAATTTGTGTGTTCCATCGTCATCAAGAGGCTCTGAACGTTACAATTCACTGTCAGTTTTGCGTCGGATTCGAAAATCTAGACTCACAGGAGAACGAGCATATGCTGCCCGAGGCAGCACTAGACCCTTGGAGACAAGTCGGCTGTAGGACGATGTATTGAATCGCGACGCAATTTGTGTGTTCCATCGTCATTAACAGGCTCTGAACGTTACAATTCACTGTCAGTTTTGCGTCGGATTTGAAAATCTAGACTCACAGGAGAACGAGCATATGGTGCCCGAGGCAGCACTAGACCCTTGGAGACAAGTCGGCTGTAGGACGATGTATTGTATCGCGACGCAATTTGTGTGTTCCATCGTCATTAACAGGCTCTGAACGTTACAATTAACTGTCAGTTTTGCGTCGGATTCGAAAATCTAGACTCACAGGAGAACGACCATAAGGTGCCCGAGGCAGCACTAGACCCTTGGAGACAAGTCGGCTGGAGGACGATGTATTGAGTCGCGACGCAATTTGTGTGTCCCATCGTCATTAACAGGCTCTGAACGTTACAATTCACTGTAAGTTTTGCGTCGGATTCGAAAATGTAGACTCACAGGAGAACGAGCATATGGTGCCCGAGGCAGCAATAGACCCTTCGAGACAAGTCGGCTGGAGGACGATGTATTGAATCGCGACGCAAGTTGTGTGTTCCATCGTCATCAAGAGGCTCTGAACGTTACAATTCACTCTCAGTTTTGCGTCGGATTCGAAAATCTAGACACACCGATGAACGACCATAAGGTGCCCGAGGCAGCAATAGACCCTTCGAGACAAGTCGGCTGTAGGACGATGTATTGAATCGCGACGCAATTTGTGTGTTCCATCGTCATTAAGAGGCTCTGAACGTTACAATTAACTGTCAGTTTTGCGTCGGATTCGAAAATCTAGACTCACAGGAGAACGACCATAAGGTGCCCGAGGCAGCAATAGACCCTTGGAGACAAGTCGGCTGGAGGACGATGTATTGAGACGCGACGCAATTTGTGTGTCCCATCGTCATTAAGAGGCTCTGAACGTTACAATTAACTGTCAGTTTTGCGTCGGATTCGAAAATCTAGACTCACAGGAGAACGACCATAAGGTGCCCGAGGCAGCAATAGACCCTTGGAGACAAGTCGGCTGGAGGACGATGTATTGATTCGCGACGCAATTTGTGTGTTCCATCGTCATTAAGAGGCTCTGAACCTTACAATTAACTGTCAGTTTTGCGTCGGATTCGAAAATCTAGACTCACCGATGAACGACCATAAGGTGCCCGAGGCAGCAATAGACCCTTCGAGACAAGTCGGCTGGAGGACGATGTATTGAGTCGCGACGCAATTTGTGTGTTCTATCGTCATTAACAGGCTCTGAACGTTACAATTCACTGTCAGTTTTGCGTCGTATTCTGAAATCTAGACTCACAGATGAACGACCATAAGGTGCCCGAGGCAGCAAGAGACCCTTGGAGACAGGTCGGCTGTGGGACGATGAATTGAATCGCGACGCAATTTGTGTGTTCCATCGTCATCAAGAGGCTCTGAACGTTACAATTCACTGTCAGTTTTGCATCGCATTCGAAAAACTAGACTCACAGGAGAACGACCATAAGGTGCCCGAGGCAGCAAAAGAGCCTTGGAGACAAGTCGGCTGGAGGACGATGTATTGAATCGCGACGCAATTTGTGTGTTCCATCGTCATCAAGAGGCTCTGAACGTTACAATTCACTGTCAGTTTTGCATCGCATTCGAAAAACTAGACTCACAGGAGAACGACCACAAGGTGCCCGAGGCAGCACTAGACCCTTGGAGACAAGTCGGCTGGAGGACGATGTATTGAGTCGCGACACAATTTGTGTGTCCCATCGTCATTAACAGGCTCTGAACGTTACAATTAACTGTCAGTTTTGCGTCGTATTCTGAAAACTAGACTCACAGGAGAACGACCATAAGGTGCCCGAGGCAGCAATAGACCCTTGGAGACAAGTCGGCTGGAGGACGATGTATTGAATCGCGACGCAATTTGTGTGTTCCATCGTCATTAAGAGGCTCTGAACGTTACAATTAACTGTCAGTTTTGCGTCGGATTCGAAAATCTAGACTCACAGGAGAACGACCATAAGGTGCCCGAGGCAGCACTAGACCCTTGGAGACAAGTCGGCTGGAGGACGATGTATTGAATCGCGACGCAATTTGTGTGTTCCATCGTCATTAAGAGGCTCTGAACGTTACAATTCACTGTCAGTTTTGCGTCGGATTCGAAAATCTAGACTCACAGATGAACGACCATAAGGTGTCGAGGCAGCAATAGACCCTTCGAGACAAGTCGGCTGGAGGACGATGTATTGAATCGCGACGCAATTTGTGTGTTCCATCGTCAGTATCAGGCTCTGAACGTTACAATTAAGTGTCAGTTTTGCGTCGGATTCGAAAATCTAGACTCATAGGAGAACGACCATAAGGTGCCCGAGGCAGCACTAGACCCTTGGAGACAAGTCGGCTGGAGGACGATGTATTGAGTCGCGATGCAATTTGTGTGTCCCATCGTCATTAACAGGCTCTGAACGTTACAATTCACTGTCAGTTTTGCGTCAGATTCGAAAATCTAGACTCACAGGAGAACGAGCATATGGTGCCCGAGGCAGCACTAGACCCTTGGAGACAAGTCGGCTGTAGGACGATGTATTGAATCGCGACGCAATTTGTGTGTTCCATCGTCATTAAGAGGCTCTGAACGTTACAATTAACTGTCAGTTTTGCGTCGGATTCGAAAATCTAGACTCACAGAAGAACGACCATAAGGTGCCCGAGGCAGCACTAGACCCTTGGAGACAAGTCGGCTGGAGGACGATGTATTGAGTCGCGACGCAATTTGTGTGTCCCATCGTCATTAACAGGCTCTGAACGTTACAATTAACTGTCAGTTTTGCATCGCATTCGAAAATCTAGACTCACAGGAGAACGACCATAAGGTGCCCGAGGCAGCAAGAGACCCTTGGAGACAGGTCGGCTGTGGGACGATGTATTGAATCGCGACGCTATTTGTGTGTTCAATCGTCATCAAGAGGCTCTGAACGTTACAATTAACTGTCAGTTTTGCATCGCATTCGAAAAACAAGAATCACAGGAGAACGACCATAAGGTGCCCGAGGCAGCAATAGACCCTTGGAGACAAATCGGCTGGAGGACGATGTATTGAATCGCGACGCAATTTGTGTGTTCCATCGTCATTAACAGGCTCTGAACGTTACAATTCACTGTCAGTTTTGCGTCGGATTTGAAAATCTAGACTCACAGGAGAACGAGCATATGGTGCCCGAGGCAGCACTAGACCCTTGGAGACAAGTCGGCTGTAGGACGATGAATTGTATCGCGACGCAATTTGTGTGTTCCATCGTCATTAACAGGCTCTGAACGTTACAATTAACTGTCAGTTTTGCGTCGGATTCGAAAATCTAGACTCACAGGAGAACGACCATAAGGTGCCCGAGGCAGCACTAGACCCTTGGAGACAAGTCGGCTGGAGGACGATGTATTGAGTCGCGACGCAATTTGTGTGTCCCATCGTCATTAACAGGCTCTGAACGTTACAATTCACTGTAAGTTTTGCGTCGGATTCGAAAATGTAGACTCACAGGAGAACGAGCATATGGTGCCCGAGGCAGCAATAGACCCTTCGAGACAAGTCGGCTGGAGGACGATGTATTGAATCGCGACGCAAGTTGTGTGTTCCATCGTCATCAAGAGGCTCTGAACGTTACAATTCACTCTCAGTTTTGCGTCGGATTCGAAAATCTAGACACACCGATGAACGACCATAAGGTGCCCGAGGCAGCAATAGACCCTTCGAGACAAGTCGGCTGTAGGACGATGTATTGAATCGCGACGCAATTCGTGTGTTCCATCGTCATTAAGAGGCTCTGAACGTTACAATTAACTGTCAGTTTTGCGTCGGATTCGAAAATCTAGACTCACAGGAGAACGACCATAAGGTGCCCGAGGCAGCAATAGACCCTTGGAGACAAGTCGGCTGGAGGACGATGTATTGAGACGCGACGCAATTTGTGTGTCCCATCGTCATTAAGAGGCTCTGAACGTTACAATTAACTGTCAGTTTTGCGTCGGATTCGAAAATCTAGACTCACAGGAGAACGACCATAAGGTGCCCGAGGCAGCAATAGACCCTTGGAGACAAGTCGGCTGGAGGACGATGTATTGATTCGCGACGCAATTTGTGTGTTCCATCGTCATTAAGAGGCTCTGAACCTTACAATTAACTGTCAGTTTTGCGTCGGATTCGAAAATCTAGACTCACCGATGAACGACCATAAGGTGCCCGAGGCAGCAATAGACCCTTCGAGACAAGTCGGCTGGAGGACGATGTATTGAGTCGCGACGCAATTTGTGTGTTCTATCGTCATTAACAGGCTCTGAACGTTACAATTCACTGTCAGTTTTGCGTCGTATTCTGAAATCTAGACTCACAGATGAACGACCATAAGGTGCCCGAGGCAGCAAGAGACCCTTGGAGACAGGTCGGCTGTGGGACGATGAATTGAATCGCGACGCAATTTGTGTGTTCCATCGTCATCAAGAGGCTCTGAACGTTACAATTCACTGTCAGTTTTGCATCGCATTCGAAAAACTAGACTCACAGGAGAACGACCATAAGGTGCCCGAGGCAGCAATAGACCCTTGGAGACAAGTCGGCTGGAGGACGATGTATTGAATCGCGACGCAATTTGTGTGTTCCATCGTCATCAAGGGGCTCTGAACGTTACAATTCACTGTCAGTTTTGCATCGCATTCGAAAAACTAGACTCACAGGAGAACGACCACAAGGTGCCCGAGGCAGCACTAGACCCTTGGAGACAAGTCGGCTGGAGGACGATGTATTGAGTCGCGACACAATTTGTGTGTCCCATCGTCATTAACAGGCTCTGAACGTTACAATTAACTGTCAGTTTTGCGTCGTATTCTGAAAACTAGACTCACAGGAGAACGACCATAAGGTGCCCGAGGCAGCAATAGACCCTTGGAGACAAGTCGGCTGGAGGACGATGTATTGAATCGCGACGCAATTTGTGTGTTCCATCGTCATTAAGAGGCTCTGAACGTTACAATTAACTGTCAGTTTTGCGTCGGATTCGAAAATCTAGACTCACAGGAGAACGACCATAAGGTGCCCGAGGCAGCACTAGACCCTTGGAGACAAGTCGGCTGGAGGACGATGTATTGAATCGCGACGCAATTTGTGTGTTCCATCGTCATTAAGAGGCTCTGAACGTTACAATTCACTGTCAGTTTTGCGTCGGATTCGAAAATCTAGACTCACAGATGAACGACCATAAGGTGTCGAGGCAGCAATAGACCCTTCGAGACAAGTCGGCTGGAGGACGATGTATTGAATCGCGACGCAATTTGTGTGTTCCATCGTCAGTATCAGGCTCTGAACGTTACAATTAAGTGTCAGTTTTGCGTCGGATTCGAAAATCTAGACTCATAGGAGAACGACCATAAGGTGCCCGAGGCAGCACTAGACCCTTGGAGACAAGTCGGCTGGAGGACGATGTATTGAGTCGCGATGCAATTTGTGTGTCCCATCGTCATTAACAGGCTCTGAACGTTACAATTCACTGTCAGTTTTGCGTCAGATTCGAAAATCTAGACTCACAGGAGAACGAGCATATGGTGCCCGAGGCAGCACTAGACCCTTGGAGACAAGTCGGCTGTAGGACGATGTATTGAATCGCGACGCAATTTGTGTGTTCCATCGTCATTAAGAGGCTCTGAACGTTACAATTAACTGTCAGTTTTGCGTCGGATTCGAAAATCTAGACTCACAGAAGAACGACCATAAGGTGCCCGAGGCAGCACTAGACCCTTGGAGACAAGTCGGCTGGAGGACGATGTATTGAGTCGCGACGCAATTTGTGTGTCCCATCGTCATTAACAGGCTCTGAACGTTACAATTAACTGTCAGTTTTGCATCGCATTCGAAAATCTAGACTCACAGGAGAACGACCATAAGGTGCCCGAGGCAGCAAGAGACCCTTGGAGACAGGTCGGCTGTGGGACGATGTATTGAATCGCGACGCTATTTGTGTGTTCAATCGTCATCAAGAGGCTCTGAACGTTACAATTAACTGTCAGTTTTGCATCGCATTCGAAAAACAAGAATCACAGGAGAACGACCATAAGGTGCCCGAGGCAGCAATAGACCCTTGGAGACAAATCGGCTGGAGGACGATGTATTGAATCGCGACGCAATTTGTGTGTTCCATCGTCATTAACAGGCTCTGAACGTTACAATTCACTGTCAGTTTTGCGTCGGATTTGAAAATCTAGACTCACAGGAGAACGAGCATATGGTGCCCGAGGCAGCACTAGACCCTTGGAGACAAGTCGGCTGTAGGACGATGTATTGTATCGCGACGCAATTTGTGTGTTCCATCGTCATTAACAGGCTCTGAACGTTACAATTAACTGTCAGTTTTGCGTCGGATTCGAAAATCTAGACTCACAGGAGAACGACCATAAGGTGCCCGAGGCAGCACTAGACCCTTGGAGACAAGTCGGCTGGAGGACGATGTATTGAGTCGCGACGCAATTTGTGTGTCCCATCGTCATTAACAGGCTCTGAACGTTACAATTCACTGTAAGTTTTGCGTCGGATTCGAAAATGTAGACTCACAGGAGAACGAGCATATGGTGCCCGAGGCAGCAATAGACCCTTCGAGACAAGTCGGCTGGAGGACGATGTATTGAATCGCGACGCAAGTTGTGTGTTCCATCGTCATCAAGAGGCTCTGAACGTTACAATTCACTCTCAGTTTTGCGTCGGATTCGAAAATCTAGACACACCGATGAACGACCATAAGGTGCCCGAGGCAGCAATAGACCCTTCGAGACAAGTCGGCTGTAGGACGATGTATTGAATCGCGACGCAATTTGTGTGTTCCATCGTCATTAAGAGGCTCTGAACGTTACAATTAACTGTCAGTTTTGCGTCGGATTCGAAAATCTAGACTCACAGGAGAACGACCATAAGGTGCCCGAGGCAGCAATAGACCCTTGGAGACAAGTCGGCTGGAGGACGATGTATTGAGACGCGACGCAATTTGTGTGTCCCATCGTCATTAAGAGGCTCTGAACGTTACAATTAACTGTCAGTTTTGCGTCGGATTCGAAAATCTAGACTCACCGATGAACGACCATAAGGTGCCCGAGGCAGCAATAGACCCTTCGAGACAAGTCGGCTGGAGGACGATGTATTGAGTCGCGACGCAATTTGTGTGTTCTATCGTCATTAACAGGCTCTGAACGTTACAATTCACTGTCAGTTTTGCGTCGTATTCTGAAATCTAGACTCACAGATGAACGACCATAAGGTGCCCGAGGCAGCAAGAGACCCTTGGAGACAGGTCGGCTGTGGGACGATGAATTGAATCGCGACGCAATTTGTGTGTTCCATCGTCATCAAGAGGCTCTGAACGTTACAATTCACTGTCAGTTTTGCATCGCATTCGAAAAACTAGACTCACAGGAGAACGACCATAAGGTGCCCGAGGCAGCAATAGACCCTTGGAGACAAGTCGGCTGGAGGACGATGTATTGAATCGCGACGCAATTTGTGTGTTCCATCGTCATCAAGGGGCTCTGAACGTTACAATTCACTGTCAGTTTTGCATCGCATTCGAAAAACTAGACTCACAGGAGAACGACCACAAGGTGCCCGAGGCAGCACTAGACCCTTGGAGACAAGTCGGCTGGAGGACGATGTATTGAGTCGCGACACAATTTGTGTGTCCCATCGTCATTAACAGGCTCTGAACGTTACAATTAACTGTCAGTTTTGCGTCGTATTCTGAAAACTAGACTCACAGGAGAACGACCATAAGGTGCCCGAGGCAGCAATAGACCCTTGGAGACAAGTCGGCTGGAGGACGATGTATTGAATCGCGACGCAATTTGTGTGTTCCATCGTCATTAAGAGGCTCTGAACGTTACAATTAACTGTCAGTTTTGCGTCGGATTCGAAAATCTAGACTCACAGGAGAACGACCATAAGGTGCCCGAGGCAGCACTAGACCCTTGGAGACAAGTCGGCTGGAGGACGATGTATTGAATCGCGACGCAATTTGTGTGTTCCATCGTCATTAAGAGGCTCTGAACGTTACAATTCACTGTCAGTTTTGCGTCGGATTCGAAAATCTAGACTCACAGATGAACGACCATAAGGTGTCGAGGCAGCAATAGACCCTTCGAGACAAGTCGGCTGGAGGACGATGTATTGAATCGCGACGCAATTTGTGTGTTCCATCGTCAGTATCAGGCTCTGAACGTTACAATTAAGTGTCAGTTTTGCGTCGGATTCGAAAATCTAGACTCATAGGAGAACGACCATAAGGTGCCCGAGGCAGCACTAGACCCTTGGAGACAAGTCGGCTGGAGGACGATGTATTGAGTCGCGATGCAATTTGTGTGTCCCATCGTCATTAACAGGCTCTGAACGTTACAATTCACTGTCAGTTTTGCGTCAGATTCGAAAATATAGACTCACAGGAGAACGAGCATATGGTGCCCGAGGCAGCACTAGACCCTTGGAGACAAGTCGGCTGTAGGACGATGTATTGAATCGCGACGCAATTTGTGTGTTCCATCGTCATTAAGAGGCTCTGAACGTTACAATTAACTGTCAGTTTTGCGTCGGATTCGAAAATCTAGACTCACAGAAGAACGACCATAAGGTGCCCGAGGCAGCACTAGACCCTTGGAGACAAGTCGGCTGGAGGACGATGTATTGAGTCGCGACGCAATTTGTGTGTCCCATCGTCATTAACAGGCTCTGAACGTTACAATTAACTGTCAGTTTTGCATCGCATTCGAAAATCTAGACTCACAGGAGAACGACCATAAGGTGCCCGAGGCAGCAAGAGACCCTTGGAGACAGGTCGGCTGTGGGACGATGTATTGAATCGCGACGCTATTTGTGTGTTCAATCGTCATCAAGAGGCTCTGAACGTTACAATTAACTGTCAGTTTTGCATCGCATTCGAAAAACAAGAATCACAGGAGAACGACCATAAGGTGCCCGAGGCAGCAATAGACCCTTGGAGACAAATCGGCTGGAGGACGATGTATTGAATCGCGACGCAATTTGTGTGTTCCATCGTCATTAAGAGGCTCTGAACGTTACAATTAACTGTCAGTTTTGCGTCGGATTCGAAAATGTAGACTCACAGGAGAACGACCATAAGGTGCCCGAGGCAGCACTAGACCCTTGGAGACAAGTCGGCTGGAGGACGATGTATTGAGTCGCGACGCAATATGTGTGTCCCATCGTCATTAACAGGCTCTGAACGTTACAATTCACTGTCAGTTTTGCGTCGGATTCGAAAATGTAGACTCACAGGAGAACGAGCATATGGTGCCCGAGGCAGCACTATACCCTTGGAGACAAGTCGGCTGTAGGACGATGTATCGAATCGCGACTCAATTTGTGTGTTCCATCGTCATTAAGAGGCTCTGAACGTTACAATTAACTGTCAGTTTTGCGTCGTATTCTGAAAACTAGACTCACAGGAGAACGACCATAAGGTGCCCGAGGCAGCAAGAGACCCTTGGAGACAGGTCGGCTGTGGGACGATGTATTGAATCGCGACGCAATTTGTGTGTTCCATCGTCATCAAGAGGCTCTGAACGTTACAATTCACTGTCAGTTTTGCGTCGGATTCGAAAATCTAGACTCACAGGAGAACGAGCATATGGTGCCCGAGGCAGCACTAGACCCTTGGAGACAAGTCGGCTGTAGGACGATGTATTGAATCGCGACGCAATTTGTGTGTTCCATCGTCATTAAGAGGCTCTGAACGTTACAATTCACTGTCAGTTTTGCGTCGGATTCGAAAATCTAGACTCACAGATGAACGACCATAAGGTGCCCGAGGCAGCAATAGACCCTTCGAGACAAGTCGGCTGGAGGACGATGTATTGAATCGCGACGCAATTTGTGTGTTCCATCGTCATTAACAGGCTCTTAACGTTACAATTAATTGTCAGTTTTGCGTCGTATTCGAAAAACTAGACTCACAGGAGAACGAGCATATGGTGCCCGAGGCAGCACTAGACCCTTGGAGACAAGTCGGCTGTAGGACGATGTATTGAATCGCGACGCAATTTGTGTGTTCCATTGTCATTAAGAGGCTCTGAACGTTACAATTAACTGTCAGTTTTGCGTCGGATTCGAAAATCTAGACTCACAGGAGAACGAACATAAGGTGCCCGAGGCAGCAAGAGACCCTTGGAGACAGGTCAGCTGGAGGACGATGTATTGAGTCGCGACGCAATTTGTGTGTCCCATCGTCATTAACAGGCTCTGAACGTTACAATTCACTGTTAGTTTTGCGTCGGATTCGAAAATCTAGACTCACAGGAGAACGAGCATATGGTGCCCGAGGCAGCACTAGACCCTTGGAGACAAGTCGGCTGTAGGACGATGTATTGAATCGCGACGCAATTTGTGTGTTCCATCGTCATTAAGGGGCTCTGAACGTTACAATTAACTGTCAGTTTTGCGTCGGATTCGAAAATCTAGACTCACAGGAGAACGACCATAAGGTGCCCGAGGCAGCACTAGACCCTTGGAGACAAGTCGGCTGGAGGACGATGTATTGAGTCGCGACGCAATTTGTGTGTTCCATCGTCATTAAGAGGCTCTGAACCTTACAATTAACTGTCAGTTTTGCGTCGGATTCGAAAATCTAGACTCACCGATGAACGACCATAAGGTGCCCGAGGCAGCAATAGACCCTTCGAGACAAGTCGGCTGGAGGACGATGTATTGAGTCGCGACGCAATTTGTGTGTTCTATCGTCATTAACAGGCTCTGAACGTTACAATTCACTGTCAGTTTTGCGTCGTATTCTGAAATCTAGACTCACAGATGAACGACCATAAGGTGCCCGAGGCAGCAAGAGACCCTTGGAGACAGGTCGGCTGTGGGACGATGAATTGAATCGCGACGCAATTTGTGTGTTCCATCGTCATCAAGAGGCTCTGAACGTTACAATTCACTGTCAGTTTTGCATCGCATTCGAAAAACTAGACTCACAGGAGAACGACCATAAGGTGCCCGAGGCAGCAATAGACCCTTGGAGACAAGTCGGCTGGAGGACGATGTATTGAATCGCGACGCAATTTGTGTGTTCCATCGTCATCAAGAGGCTCAGAACGTTACAATTCACTGTCAGTTTTGCATCGCATTCGAAAAACTAGACTCAAAGGAGAACGACCACAAGGTGCCCGAGGCAGCACTAGACCCTTGGAGACAAGTCGGCTGGAGGACGATGTATTGAGTCGCGACACAATTTGTGTGTCCCATCGTCATTAACAGGCTCTGAACGTTACAATTAACTGTCAGTTTTGCGTCGTATTCTGAAAACTAGACTCACAGGAGAACGACCATAAGGTGCCCGAGGCAGCAATAGACCCTTGGAGACAAGTCGGCTGGAGGACGATGTATTGAATCGCGACGCAATTTGTGTGTTCCATCGTCATTAAGAGGCTCTGAACGTTACAATTAACTGTCAGTTTTGCGTCGGATTCGAAAATCTAGACTCACAGGAGAACGACCATAAGGTGCCCGAGGCAGCACTAGACCCTTGGAGACAAGTCGGCTGGAGGACGATGTATTGAATCGCGACGCAATTTGTGTGTTCCATCGTCATTAAGAGGCTCTGAACGTTACAATTCACTGTCAGTTTTGCGTCGGATTCGAAAATCTAGACTCACAGATGAACGACCATAAGGTGTCGAGGCAGCAATAGACCCTTCGAGACAAGTCGGCTGGAGGACGATGTATTGAATCGCGACGCAATTTGTGTGTTCCATCGTCAGTATCAGGCTCTGAACGTTACAATTGTCAGTTTTGCGTCGGATTCGAAAATCTAGACTCATAGGAGAACGACCATAAGGTGCCCGAGGCAGCACTAGACCCTTGGAGACAAGTCGGCTGGAGGACGATGTATTGAGTCGCGATGCAATTTGTGTGTCCCATCGTCATTAACAGGCTCTGAACGTTACAATTCACTGTCAGTTTTGCGTCAGATTCGAAAATATAGACTCACAGGAGAACGAGCATATGGTGCCCGAGGCAGCACTAGACCCTTGGAGACAAGTCGGCTGTAGGACGATGTATTGAATCGCGACGCAATTTGTGTGTTCCATCGTCATTAAGAGGCTCTGAACGTTACAATTAACTGTCAGTTTTGCGTCGGATTCGAAAATCTAGACTCACAGAAGAACGACCATAAGGTGCCCGAGGCAGCACTAGACCCTTGGAGACAAGTCGGCTGGAGGACGATGTATTGAGTCGCGACGCAATTTGTGTGTCCCATCGTCATTAACAGGCTCTGAACGTTACAATTAACTGTCAGTTTTGCATCGCATTCGAAAATCTAGACTCACAGGAGAACGACCATAAGGTGCCCGAGGCAGCAAGAGACCCTTGGAGACAGGTCGGCTGTGGGACGATGTATTGAATCGCGACGCTATTTGTGTGTTCAATCGTCATCAAGAGGCTCTGAACGTTACAATTAACTGTCAGTTTTGCATCGCATTCGAAAAACAAGAATCACAGGAGAACGACCATAAGGTGCCCGAGGCAGCAATAGACCCTTGGAGACAAATCGGCTGGAGGACGATGTATTGAATCGCGACGCAATTTGTGTGTTCTATCGTCATTAAGAGGCTCTGAACGTTACAATTAACTGTCAGTTTTGCGTCGGATTCGAAAATGTAGACTCACAGGAGAACGACCATAAGGTGCCCGAGGCAGCACTAGACCCTTGGAGACAAGTCGGCTGGAGGACGATGTATTGAGTCGCGACGCAATATGTGTGTCCCATCGTCATTAACAGGCTCTGAACGTTACAATTCACTGTCAGTTTTGCGTCGGATTCGAAAATGTAGACTCACAGGAGAACGAGCATATGGTGCCCGAGGCAGCACTATACCCTTGGAGACAAGTCGGCTGTAGGACGATGTATCGAATCGCGACTCAATTTGTGTGTTCCATCGTCATTAAGAGGCTCTGAACGTTACAATTAACTGTCAGTTTTGCGTCGTATTCTGAAAACTAGACTCACAGGAGAACGACCATAAGGTGCCCGAGGCAGCAAGAGACCCTTGGAGGCAGGTCGGCTGTGGGACGATGTATTGAATCGCGACGCAATTTGTGTGTTCCATCGTCATCAAGAGGCTCTGAACGTTACAATTCACTGTCAGTTTTGCGTCGGATTCGAAAATCTAGACTCACAGGAGAACGAGCATATGGTGCCCGAGGCAGCACTAGACCCTTGGAGACAAGTCGGCTGTAGGACGATGTATTGAATCGCGACGCAATTTGTGTGTTCCATCGTCATTAAGAGGCTCTGAACGTTACAATTCACTGTCAGTTTTGCGTCGGATTCGAAAATCTAGACTCACAGATGAACGACCATAAGGTGCCCGAGGCAGCAATAGACCCTTCGAGACAAGTCGGCTGGAGGACGATGTATTGAATCGCGACGCAATTTGTGTGTTCCATCGTCATTAACAGGCTCTTAACGTTACAATTAATTGTCAGTTTTGCGTCGTATTCGAAAAACTAGACTCACAGGAGAACGAGCATATGGTGCCCGAGGCAGCACTAGACCCTTGGAGACAAGTCGGCTGTAGGACGATGTATTGAATCGCGACGCAATTTGTGTGTTCCATCGTCATTAAGAGGCTCTGAACGTTACAATTAACTGTCAGTTTTGCGTCGGATTCGAAAATCTAGACTCACAGGAGAACGAACATAAGGTGCCCGAGGCAGCAAGAGACCCTTGGAGACAGGTCAGCTGGAGGACGATGTATTGAGTCGCGACGCAATTTGTGTGTCCCATCGTCATTAACAGGCTCTGAACGTTACAATTCACTGTTAGTTTTGCGTCGGATTCGAAAATCTAGACTCACAGGAGAACGAGCATATGGTGCCCGAGGCAGCACTAGACCCTTGGAGACAAGTCGGCTGTAGGACGATGTATTGAATCGCGACGCAATTTGTGTGTTCCATCGTCATTAAGGGGCTCTGAACGTTACAATTAACTGTCAGTTTTGCGTCGGATTCGAAAATCTAGACTCACAGGAGAACGACCATAAGGTGCCCGAGGCAGCACTAGACCCTTGGAGACAAGTCGGCTGTAGGACGATGTATTGAGTCGCGACGCAATTTGTGTGTCCCATCGTCATTAACAGGCTCTGAACGTTACAATTAACTGTCAGTTTTGCGTCGTATTCTGAAAACTAGACTCACAGGAGAACGACCATAAGGTGCCCGAGGCAGCAATAGACCCTTGGAGACAAGTCGGCTGGAGGACGATGTATTGAATCGCGACGCAATTTGTGTGTTCCATCGTCATTAAGAGGCTCTGAACGTTACAATTCACTGTCAGTTTTGCGTCGGATTCGAAAATCTAGACTCACAGGAGAACGACCATAAGGTGCCCGAGGCAGCACTAGACCCTTGGAGACAAGTCGGCTGGAGGACGATGTATTGAATCGCGACGCAATTTGTGTGTTCCATCGTCATTAAGAGGCTCTGAACGTTACAATTCACTGTCAGTTTTGCGTCGGATTCGAAAATCTAGACTCACAGATGAACGACCATAAGGTGCCCGAGGCAGCAATAGAACCTTCGAGACAAGTCGGCTGGAGGACGATGTATTGAATCGCGACGCAATTAGTGTGTTCCATCGTCATTAACAGGCTCTGAACGTTACAATTAACTGTCAGTTTTGCGTCGTATTCTGAAAACTAGACTCACAGGAGAACGACCATAAGGTGCCCGAGGCAGCAAGAGACCCTTGGAGGCAGGTCGGCTGTGGGACGATGTATTGAATCGCGACGCAATTTGTGTGTTCCATCGTCATCAAGAGGCTCTGAACGTTACAATTCACTGTCAGTTTTGCGTCGGATTCGAAAATCTAGACTCACAGGAGAACGAGCATATGGTGCCCGAGGCAGCACTAGACCCTTGGAGACAAGTCGGCTGTAGGACGATGTATTGAATCGCGACGCAATTTGTGTGTTCCATCGTCATTAAGAGGCTCTGAACGTTACAATTCACTGTCAGTTTTGCGTCGGATTCGAAAATCTAGACTCACAGATGAACGACCATAAGGTGCCCGAGGCAGCAATAGACCCTTCGAGACAAGTCGGCTGGAGGACGATGTATTGAATCGCGACGCAATTTGTGTGTTCCATCGTCATTAACAGGCTCTTAACGTTACAATTAATTGTCAGTTTTGCGTCGTATTCGAAAAACTAGACTCACAGGAGAACGAGCATATGGTGCCCGAGGCAGCACTAGACCCTTGGAGACAAGTCGGCTGTAGGGCGATGTATTGAATCGCGACGCAATTTGTGTGTTCCATCGTCATTAAGAGGCTCTGAACGTTACAATTAACTGTCAGTTTTGCGTCGGATTCGAAAATCTAGACTCACAGGAGAACGAACATAAGGTGCCCGAGGCAGCAAGAGACCCTTGGAGACAGGTCAGCTGGAGGACGATGTATTGAGTCGCGACGCAATTTGTGTGTCCCATCGTCATTAACAGGCTCTGAACGTTACAATTCACTGTTAGTTTTGCGTCGGATTCGAAAATGTAGACTCACAGGAGAACGACCATAAGGTGCCCGAGGCAGCACTAGACCCTTGGAGACAAGTCGGCTGGAGGACGATGTATTGAGTCGCGACGCAATATGTGTGTCCCATCGTCATTAACAGGCTCTGAACGTTACAATTCACTGTCAGTTTTGCGTCGGATTCGAAAATGTAGACTCACAGGAGAACGAGCATATGGTGCCCGAGGCAGCACTATACCCTTGGAGACAAGTCGGCTGTAGGACGATGTATCGAATCGCGACTCAATTTGTGTGTTCCATCGTCATTAAGAGGCTCTGAACGTTACAATTAACTGTCAGTTTTGCGTCGTATTCTGAAAACTAGACTCACAGGAGAACGACCATAAGGTGCCCGAGGCAGCAAGAGACCCTTGGAGGCAGGTCGGCTGTGGGACGATGTATTGAATCGCGACGCAATTTGTGTGTTCCATCGTCATCAAGAGGCTCTGAACGTTACAATTCACTGTCAGTTTTGCGTCGGATTCGAAAATCTAGACTCACAGGAGAACGAGCATATGGTGCCCGAGGCAGCACTAGACCCTTGGAGACAAGTCGGCTGTAGGACGATGTATTGAATCGCGACGCAATTTGTGTGTTCCATCGTCATTAAGAGGCTCTGAACGTTACAATTCACTGTCAGTTTTGCGTCGGATTCGAAAATCTAGACTCACAGATGAACGACCATAAGGTGCCCGAGGCAGCAATAGACCCTTCGAGACAAGTCGGCTGGAGGACGATGTATTGAATCGCGACGCAATTTGTGTGTTCCATCGTCATTAACAGGCTCTTAACGTTACAATTAATTGTCAGTTTTGCGTCGTATTCGAAAAACTAGACTCACAGGAGAACGAGCATATGGTGCCCGAGGCAGCACTAGACCCTTGGAGACAAGTCGGCTGTAGGACGATGTATTGAATCGCGACGCAATTTGTGTGTTCCATCGTCATTAAGAGGCTCTGAACGTTACAATTAACTGTCAGTTTTGCGTCGGATTCGAAAATCTAGACTCACAGGAGAACGAACATAAGGTGCCCGAGGCAGCAAGAGACCCTTGGAGACAGGTCAGCTGGAGGACGATGTATTGAGTCGCGACGCAATTTGTGTGTCCCATCGTCATTAACAGGCTCTGAACGTTACAATTCACTGTTAGTTTTGCGTCGGATTCGAAAATCTAGACTCACAGGAGAACGAGCATATGGTGCCCGAGGCAGCACTAGACCCTTGGAGACAAGTCGGCTGTAGGACGATGTATTGAATCGCGACGCAATTTGTGTGTTCCATCGTCATTAAGGGGCTCTGAACGTTACAATTAACTGTCAGTTTTGCGTCGGATTCGAAAATCTAGACTCACAGGAGAACGACCATAAGGTGCCCGAGGCAGCACTAGACCCTTGGAGACAAGTCGGCTGTAGGACGATGTATTGAGTCGCGACGCAATTTGTGTGTCCCATCGTCATTAACAGGCTCTGAACGTTACAATTAACTGTCAGTTTTGCGTCGTATTCTGAAAACTAGACTCACAGGAGAACGACCATAAGGTGCCCGAGGCAGCAATAGACCCTTGGAGACAAGTCGGCTGGAGGACGATGTATTGAATCGCGACGCAATTTGTGTGTTCCATCGTCATTAAGAGGCTCTGAACGTTACAATTCACTGTCAGTTTTGCGTCGGATTCGAAAATCTAGACTCACAGGAGAACGACCATAAGGTGCCCGAGGCAGCACTAGACCCTTGGAGACAAGTCGGCTGGAGGACGATGTATTGAATCGCGACGCAATTTGTGTGTTCCATCGTCATTAAGAGGCTCTGAACGTTACAATTCACTGTCAGTTTTGCGTCGGATTCGAAAATCTAGACTCACAGATGAACGACCATAAGGTGCCCGAGGCAGCAATAGAACCTTCGAGACAAGTCGGCTGGAGGACGATGTATTGAATCGCGACGCAATTAGTGTGTTCCATCGTCATTAACAGGCTCTGAACGTTACAATTAACTGTCAGTTTTGCGTCGTATTCTGAAAACTAGACTCACAGGAGAACGACCATAAGGTGCCCGAGGCAGCAAGAGACCCTTGGAGACAGGTCGGCTGTGGGACGATGTATTGAATCGCGACGCAATTTGTGTGTTCCATCGTCATCAAGAGGCTCTGAACGTTACAATTCACTGTCAGTTTTGCGTCGGATACGAAAATCTAGACTCACAGGAGAACGAGCATATGGTGCCCGCGGCAGCACTAGACCCTTGCAGACAAGTCGGCTGTAGGACGATGTATTGAATCGCGACGCAATTTGTGTGTTCCATCGTCATTAAGAGGCTCTGAACGTTACAATTAACTGTCAGTTTTGCGTCGGATTCGAAAATCTAGACTCACAGGAGAACGACCATAAGGTGCCCGAGGCAGCAATAGACCATTGGAGACAAGTCGGCTGGAGGACGATGTATTGAATCGCGACGCAATTTGTGTGTTCCATCGTCATTAAGAGGCTCTGAACGTTACAATTAACTGTCAGTTTTGCGTCGGATTCGAAAATCTAGACTCACAGGAGAACGAGCATATGGTGCCCGAGGCAGCACTAGACCCTTGGAGACAAGTCGGCTGTAGGACGATGTATTGAATCGCGACGCAATTTGTGTGTTCCATCGTCATTAAGAGGCTCTGAACGTTACAATTAACTGTCAGTTTTGCGTCGGATTCGAGAAACTAGACTCATAGGAGAACGACCAAAAGGTGGCCGAGGCAGCAATAGACCCTTGGAGACAAGTCGGCTGGAGGACGATGTATTGAATCGCGACGCAATTTGTGTGTTCCATCGTCATTAAGAGGCTCTGAACGTTACAATTAACTGTCAGTTTTGCATCGCATTCGAAAAACTAGACTCACAGGAGAACGACCATAAGGTGCCCGAGGCAGCAATAGACCCTTGGAGACAAGTCGGCTGGAGGACGATGTATTGAATCGCGACGCAATTTGTGTGTTCCATCGTCATTAAGAGGCTCTGAACGTTACAATTCACTCTCAGTTCTGCATCGGATTCGAAAATCTAGAATCACAGGAGAACGACCATAAGGTGCCCGAGGCAGCAGTAGACCCTTGGAGACAAGTCGGCTGTAGGACGATGTATTGAATCGCGACGCAATTTGTGTGTTCCATCGTCATTAAGAGGCTCTGAACGTTACAATTCACTGTCAGTTTTGCGTCGGATTCGAAAATCTAGACTCACAGGAGAACGACCATAAGGTGCCCGAAGCAGCAAGAGACACTTGGAGACAAGTCGGCTGGAGGACGATGTATTGAGTCGCGACGCAATTTGTGTGTCCCATCGTCATTAACAGGCTCTGAACGTTACAATTCACTGTCAGTTTTGCGTCGGATTCGAAAATCTAGACTCACAGGAGAACGAGCATATGGTGCCCGAGGCAGCACTAGACCCTTGGAGACAAGTCGAATGGAGGACGAGGTATTGAATCGCGACGCAATTTGTGTGTTCCATCGTCATTAAGAGGCTCTGAACGTTACAATTAACTGTCAGTTTTGCGTCGGATTCGAAAATCTAGACTCACAGGAGAACGACCATAAGGTGCCCGAGGCAGCACTAGACCCTTGGAGACAAGTCGGCTGGAGGACGATGTATTGAGTCGCGACGCAATTTGTGTGTCCCATCATCATTAACAGGCTCTGAGCGTTACAATTAACTGTCAGTTTTGCGTCGTATTCTGAAAACTAGACTCACAGGAGAACGACCATAAGGTGCCCGAGGCAGCAATAGACCCTTGGAGACAAGTCGGCTGGAGGACGATGTATTGAATCGCGACGCAATTTGTGTGTTCCATCGTCATTAAGAGGCTCTGAACGTTACAATTAACTGTCAGTTTTGCGTCGGATTCGAAAATCTAGACTCACAGGAGAACGACCATAAGGTGCCCGAGGCAGCAATAGACCCTTGGAGACAAGTCGGCTGGAGCACGATGTATTGAATCGCGACGCAATTTGTGTGTTCCATCGTCATTAAGAGGCTCTGAACGTTACAATTCACTATCAGTTTTGCGTCGGATCCGAAAATCTAGACTCACAGATGAACGACCATAAGGTGCCCGAGGCAGCAATAGACCCTTCGAGACAAGTCGGCTGGAGGACGATGTATTGAATCGCGACGCAATTTGTGTGTTCCATCGTCAGTATCAGGCTCTGAACGTTACAATTAACTGTCAGTTTTGCGTCGGATTCGAAAATCTAGACTCACAGGAGAACGACCATAAGGTGCCCGAGGCAGCACTAGACCCTTGGAGACAAGTCGGCTGTAGGACGATATATTGAGTCGCGACGCAATTTGTGTGTCCCATCGTCATTAACAGGCTCTGAACGTTACAATTCACTGTCAGTTTTGCGTCAGATTCGAAAATCTAGACTCACAGGAGAACGAGCATATGGTGACCGAGGCAGCACTAGACCCTTGGAGACTAGTCGGCTGTAGGACGATGTATTGAATCGCGACGCAATTTGTGTGTTCCATCGTCATTAAGAGGCTCTGAACGTTACAATTCACTGTCAGTTTTGCGTCGGATTCGAAAATCTAGACTCACAGGAGAACGACCATAAGGTGCCCGAGGCAGCAATAGACCCTTCGAGACAAGTCGGCTGGAGGACGATGTATTGAATCGCGACGCAATTTGTGTGTTCCATCGTCATTAACAGGCTCTGAAGGTTACAATTAATTGTCAGTTTTGCGTCGTATTCGAAAAACTAGACTCACAGGAGAACGAGCATATGGTGCCCGAGGCAGCACTAGACCCTTGGAGACAAGTCGACTGTAGGACGATGTATTGAATCGCGACGCAATTTGTGTGTTCCATCGTCATTAAGAGGCTCTGAACGTTACAATTAACTGTCAGTTTTGCGTCGGATTCGAAAATCTAGACTCACAGGAGAACGACCATAAGGTGCCCGAGGCAGCACTAGACCCTTGGAGACAAGTCGGCTGGAGGACGATGTATTAAGTCGCGACGCAATTTGTGTGTCCCATCGTCATTAACAGGCTCTGAACGTTACAATTAACTGTCAGTTTTGCGTCGTATTCTGAAAACTAGACTCACAGGAGTACGACCATAAGGTGCCCGAGGCAGCAATAGACCCTTGGAGACAAGTCGGCTGGAGGACGATGTATTGAATCGCGACGCAATTTGTGTGTTCCATCGTCATTAAGAGGCTCTGAACGTTACAATTAACTGTCAGTTTTGCGTCGGATTCGAAAATCTAGACTCACAGGAGGACGACCATAAGGTGCCCGAGGCAGCAAGAGACCCTTGGAGACAGGTCGGCTGGAGGACGATGTATTGAGTCGCGACGCAATTTGTGTGTCCCATCGTCATTAACAGGCTCTGAACGTTACAATTCACTGTCAGTTTTGCGTCGGATTCGAAAATCTAGACTCACAGGAGAACGAGCATATGGTGCCCGAGGCAGCACTAGACCCTTGGAGACAAGTCGGCTGTAGGACGATGTATTGAATCGCGACGCAATTTGTGTGTTCCATCGTCATTAAGAGGCTCTGAACGTTACAATTAACTGTCAGTTTTGCGTCGGATTCGAAAATCTAGACTCACAGGATAACGACCATAAGGTGCCCGAGGCAGCACTAGACCCTTGGAGACAAGTCGGCTGGAGGACGATGTATTGAGTCGCGACGCAATTTGTGTGTCCCATCGTCATTAACAGGCTCTGAACGTTACAATTCACTGTCAGTTTTGCGTCAGATTCGAAAATCTAGACTCACAGGAGAACGAGCATATGATGCCCGAGGCAGCACTAGACCCTTGGAGACAAGTCGGCTGTAGGACGATGTATTGAATCGCGACGCAATTTGTGTGTTCCATCGTCATTAACAGGCTCTGAACGTTACAATTCACTGTCAGTTTTGCGTCGGATTCGAAAATCTAGACTCACAGGAGAACGACCATAAGGTGCCCGAGGCAGCACTAGACCCTTGGAGACAAGTCGGCTGGAGGACGATGTACTGAGTCGCGACGCAATTTGTGTGTCCCATCGTCATTAACAGGCTCTGAACGTTACAATTAACTGTCAGTTTTGCATCGCATTCGAAAATCTAGACTCACAGGAGAACGACCATAAGGTGCCCGAGGCAGCAAGAGACCCTTGGAGACAGGTCGGCTGTGGGACGATGTATTGAATCGCGACGCAATTTGTGTGTTCCATCGTCATCAAGAGGCTCTGAACGTTACAATTAACTGTCAGTTTTGCATCGCATTCGAAAAACAAGACTCACAGGAGAACGACCATAAGGTGCCCGAGGCAGCAATAGACCCTTGGAGACAAGTCGGCTGGAGGACGATGTATTGAATCGCGACGCAATTTGTGTGTTCCATCGTCATTAAGAGGCTCTGAACGTTACAATTAACTGTCAGTTTTGCGTCGGATTCGAAAATCTAGACTCACAGGAGAACGACCATAAGGTGCCCGAGGCAGCAATAGACCCTTGGAGACAAGTCGGCTGGAGGACGATGTATTGAGTCGCGACGCAATATGTGTGTCCCATCGTCATTAACAGGCTCTGAACGTTACAATTCACTGTCAGTTTTGCGTCGGATTCGAAAATCTAGACTCACAGGAGAACGAGCATATGGTGCCCGAGGGAGCACTAGACCCTTGGAGACAAGTCGGCTGTAGGACGATGTATTGAATCGCGACGCAATTTGTGTGTTCCATCGTCATTAAGAGGCTCTGAACGTTACAATTAACTGTCAGTTTTGCGTCGGATTCGAAAATCTAGACTCACAGGAGAACGACCATAAGGTGCCCGAGGCAGCAAGAGACCCTTGGAGACAGGTCGGCTGGAGGACGATGTATTGAGTCGCGACGCAATTTGTGTGTCCCATCGTCATTAACAGGCTCTGAACGTTACAATTCACTGTCAGTTTTGCGTCGGATTCGAAAATCTAGACTCACAGGAGAACGAGCATATGGTGCCCGAGGCAGCACTAGACCCTTGGAGACAAGTCGGCTGGAGGACGAGGTATTGAATCGCGACGCAATTTGTGTGTTCCATCGTCATTAAGAGGCTCTGAACGTTACAATTAACTGTCAGTTTTGCGTCGGATTCGAAAATCTAGACTCACAGGAGAACGACCATAAGGTGCCCGAGGCAGCACTAGACCCTTGGAGACAAGTCGGCTGGAGGACGATGTATTGAGTCGCGACACAATTTGTGTGTCCCATCGTCATTAACAGGCTCTGAACGTTACAATTAACTGTCAGTTTTGCGTCGTATTCTGAAAACTAGACTCACAGGAGAACGACCATAAGGTGCCCGAGGCAGCAATAGACCCTTGGAGACAAGTCGGCTGGAGGACGATGTATTGAATCGCGACGCAATTTGTGTGTTCCATCGTCATTAAGAGGCTCTGAACGTTACAATTAACTGTCAGTTTTGCGTCGGATTCGAAAATCTAGACTCACAGGAGAACGACCATAAGGTGCCCGAGGCAGCAAGAGACCCTTGGAGACAGGTCGGCTGGAGGACGATGTATTGAGTCGCGACGCAATTTGTGTGTCCCATCGTCATTAACAGGCTCTGAACGTTACAATTCACTGTCAGTTTTGCGTCGGATTCGAAAATCTAGACTCACAGGAGAACGAGCATATGGTGCCCGAGGCAGCACTAGACCCTTGGAGACAAGTCGGCTGTAGGACGATGTATTGAATCGCGACGCAATTTGTGTGTTCCATCGTCATTAAGAGGCTCTGAACGTTACAATTAACTGTCAGTTTTGCGTCGGATTCGAAAATCTAGACTCACAGGAGAACGACCATAAGGTGCCCGAGGCAGCACTAGACCCTTGGAGACAAGTCGGCTGGAGGACGATGTATTGAGTCGCGACGCAATTTGTGTGTCCCATCGTCATTAACAGGCTCTGAACGTTACAATTCACTGTCAGTTTTGCGTCAGATTCGAAAATCTAGACTCACAGGAGAACGAGCATATGATGCCCGAGGCAGCACTAGACCCTTGGAGACAAGTCGGCTGTAGGACGATGTATTGAATCGCGACGCAATTTGTGTGTTCCATCGTCATTAAGAGGCTCTGAACGTTACAATTAACTGTCAGTTTTGCGTCGGATTCGAAAATCTAGACTCACAGGAGAACGAGCATAAGGTGCCGGAGGCAGCAATAGACCCTTCGAGACAAGTCGGCTGGAGGACGATGTATTGAATCGCGACGCAATTTGTGTGTTCCACCGTCATTAACAGGCTCTGAACGTTACAATTAATTGTCAGTTTGGCGTCGTATTCGAAAAACTAGACTCACAGGAGAACGACCATAAGGTGCCCGAGGCACCAATAGACCCTTGGAGACAAGTCGGCTGTAGGACGATGTATTGAATCGCGACGCAATTTGTGTGTTCCATCGTCATTAAGAGGTTCTGAACGTTACCATTAATTGTCAGTTTTGCGCCGGATTCGAAAAACTAGACTCATAGGAGAACGACCAAGAGGTGCCAGGAGCAGCAATACTACCTCTGAGACATGTCGGCTGGAGGACGATGTATTGAATCGCGACGCAATTTGTGTGTTCCATCGTCAGTATCAGGCTCTGAACGTTACAATTCACTGTCAGTTTTGCGTCGGATTCGAAAATCTAGACTCACAGGAGAACGAGCATATGGTGCCCGAGGCAGCACTAGACCCTTGGAGACAAGTCGGCTGTAGGACGATGTATTGAATCGCGACGCAATTTGTGTGTTCCATCGTCATTAACAGGCTCTGAACGTTACAATTAACTGTCAGTTTTGCGTCGGATTCGAAAATCTAGACTCACAGGAGAACGACCATAAGGTGCCCGAGGCAGCAAGAGACCCTTGGAGACAGGTCGGCTGGAGGACGATGTATTGAGTCGCGACGCAATTTGTGTGTCCCATCGTCATTAACAGGCTCTGAACGTTACAATTCACTGTCAGTTTTGCGTCGGATTCGAAAATCTAGACTCACAGGAGAACGAGCATATGGTGCCCGAGGCAGCACTAGACCCTTGGAGACAAGTCGGCTGTAGGACGATGTATTGAATCGCGACGCAATTTGTGTGTTCCATCGTCATTAAGAGGCTCTGAAAGTTACAATTAACTGTCAGTTTTGCGTCGGATTCGAAAATCTAGACTCACAGGAGAACGACCATAAGGTGCCCGAGGCAGCACTAGACCCTTGGAGACAAGTCGGCTGGAGGACGATGTATTGAGTCGCGACGCAATTTGTGTGTCCCATCGTCATTAACAGGCTCTGAACGTTACAATTCACTGTCAGTTTTGCGTCAGATTCGAAAATCTAGACTCACAGGAGAACGAGCATATGATGCCCGAGGCAGCACTAGACCCTTGGAGACAAGTCGGCTGTAGGACGATGTATTGAATCGCGACGCAATTTGTGTGTTCCATCGTCATTAAGAGGCTCTGAACGTTACAATTAACTGTCAGTTTTGCGTCGGATTCGAAAATCTAGACTCACAGGAGAACGACCATAAGGTGCCCGAGGCAGCACTAGACCCTTGGAGACAAGTCGGCAGGAGGACGATGTACTGAGTCGCGACGCAATTTGTGTGTCCCATCGTCATTAACAGGCTCTGAACGTTACAATTAACTGTCAGTTTTGCATCGCATTCGAAAATCTAGACTCACAGGAGAACGACCATAAGGTGCCCGAGGCAGCAAGAGACCCTTGGAGACAGGTCGGCTGTGGGACGATGTATTGAATCGCGACGCAATTTGTGTGTTCCATCGTCATCAAGAGGCTCTGAACGTTACAATTAACTGTCAGTTTTGCATCGCATTCGAAAAACAAGACTCACAGGAGAACGACCATAAGGTGCCCGAGGCAGCAATAGACCCTTGGAGACAAGTCGCCTGGAGGACGATGTATTGAGTCGCGACGCAATATGTGTGTCCCATCGTCATTAACAGGCTCTGAACGTTACAATTCACTGTCAGTTTTGCGTCGGATTCGAAAATCAAGACTCACAGGAGAACGAGCATATGGTGCCCGAGGGAGCACTAGACCCTTGGAGACAAGTCGGCTGTAGGACGATGTATTGAATCGCGACGCAATTTGTGTGTTCCATCGTCATTAAGAGGCTCTGAACGTTACAATTAACTGTCAGTTTTGCGTCGGATTCGAAAATCTAGACTCACAGGAGAACGACCATAAGGTGCCCGAGGCAGCAAGAGACCCTTGGAGACAGGTCGGCTGGAGGACGATGTATTGAGTCGCGACGCAATTTGTGTGTCCCATCGTCATTAACAGGCTCTGAACGTTACAATTCACTGTCAGTTTTGCGTCGGATTCGAAAATCTAGACTCACAGGAGAACGAGCATATGGTGCCCGAGGCAGCACTAGACCCTTGGAGACAAGTCGGCTGGAGGACGAGGTATTGAATCGCGACGCAATTTGTGTGTTCCATCGTCATTAAGAGGCTCTGAACGTTACAATTAACTGTCAGTTTTGCGTCGGATTCGAAAATCTAGACTCACAGGAGAACGACCATAAGGTGCCCGAGGCAGCACTAGACCCTTGGAGACAAGTCGGCTGGAGGACGATGTATTGAGTCGCGACGCAATTTGTGTGTCCCATCGTCATTAACAGGCTCTGAACGTTACAATTAACTGTCAGTTTTGCGTCGTATTCTGAAAACTAGACTCACAGGAGAACGACCATAAGGTGCCCGAGGCAGCAATAGACCCTTCGAGACAAGTCGGCTGGAGGACGATGTATTGAATCGCGACGCAATTTGTGTGTTCCATCGTCATTAAGAGGCTCTGAACGTTACAATTAACTGTCAGTTTTGCGTCGGATTCGAAAATCTAGACTCACAGGAGAACGACCATAAGGTGCCCGAGGCAGCAAGAGACCCTTGGAGACAGGTCGGCTGGAGGACGATGTATTGAGTCGCGACGCAATTTGTGTGTCCCATCGTCATTAACAGGCTCTGAACGTTACAATTCACTGTCAGTTTTGCGTCGGATTCGAAAATCTAGACTCACAGGAGAACGAGCATATGGTGCCCGAGGCAGCACTAGACCCTTGGAGACAAGTCGGCTGTAGGACGATGTATTGAATCGCGACGCAATTTGTGTGTTCCATCGTCATTAAGAGGCTCTGAACGTTACAATTAACTGTCAGTTTTGCGTCGGATTCGAAAATCTAGACTCACAGGAGAACGACCATAAGGTGCCCGAGGCAGCACTAGACCCTTGGAGACAAGTCGGCTGGAGGACGATGTATTGAGTCGCGACGCAATTTGTGTGTCCCATCGTCATTAACAGGCTCTGAACGTTACAATTAATTGTCAGTTTGGCGTCGTATTCGAAAAACTAGACTCACAGGAGAACGACCATAAGGTGCCCGAGGCACCAATAGACCCTTGGAGACAAGTCGGCTGTAGGACGATGTATTGAATCGCGACGCAATTTGTGTGTTCCATCGTCATTAAGAGGTTCTGAACGTTACAATTAATTGTCAGTTTTGCGCCGGATTCGAAAAACTAGACTCATAGGAGAACGACCAAGAGGTGCCAGGAGCAGCAATACTACCTCGGAGACATGTCGGCTGGAGGACGATGTATTGAATCGCGACGCAATTTGTGTGTTCCATCGTCAGTATCAGGCTCTGAACGTTACAATTCACTGTCAGTTTTGCGTCGGATTCGAAAATCTAGACTCACAGGAGAACGACCATAAGGTGCCCGAGGCAGCACTAGACCCTTGGAGACAAGTCGGCTGGAGGACGATGTATTGAGTCGCGACGCAATTTGTGTGTCCGATCGTCATTAACAGGCTCTGAACGTTACAATTAACTGTCAGTTTTGCGTCGGATTCGAAAATCTAGACTCACAGGAGAACGAGCATATGGTGCCCGAGGCAGCACTAGACCCTTGGAGACAAGTCGGCTGTAGGACGATGTATTGAATCGCGACGCAATTTGTGTGTTCCATCGTCATCAAGAGGCTCTGAACGTTACAATTCACTGTCAGTTTTGCGTCGGATTCGAAAATCTAGACTCACAGGAGAACGAGCATATGGTGCCCGAGGCAGCACTAGACCCTTGGAGACAAGTCGGCTGTAGGACGATGTATTGAATCGCGACGCAATTTGTGTGTTCCATCGTCATTAACAGGCTCTGAACGTTACAATTAACTGTCAGTTTTGCGTCGGATTCGAAAATCTAGACTCACAGGAGAACGACCATAAGGTGCCCGAGGCAGCAAGAGACCCTTGGAGACAGGTCGGCTGGAGGACGATGTATTGAGTCGCGACGCAATTTGTGTGTCCCATCGTCATTAACAGGCTCTGAACGTTACAATTCACTGTCAGTTTTGCGTCGGATTCGAAAATGTAGACTCACAGGAGAACGACCATAAGGTGCCCGAGGCAGCACTAGACCCTTGGAGACAAGTCGGCTGGAGGACGATGTATTGAATCGCGACGCAATTTGTGTGTTCCATCGTCATTAAGAGGCTCTGAACGTTACAATTAACTGTCAGTTTTGCGTCGGATTCGAAAATCTAGACTCACAGGAGAACGACCATAAGGTGCCCGAGGCAGCACTAGACCCTTGGAGACAAGTCGGCTGGAGGACGATGTATTGAGTCGCGACGCAATTTGTGTGTCCCATCGTCATTAACAGGCTCTGAACGTTACAATTAACTGTCAGTTTTGCATCGCATTCGAAAATCTAGACTCACAGGAGAACGACCATAAGGTGCCCGAGGCAGCAAGAGACCCTTGGAGACAGGTCGGCTGTGGGACGATGTATTGAATCGCGACGCAATTTGTGTGTTCCATCGTCATCAAGAGGCTCTGAACGTTACAATTAACTGTCAGTTTTGCATCGCATTCGAAAAACAAGACTCACAGGAGAACGACCATAAGGTGCCCGAGGCAGCAATAGACCCTTGGAGACAAGTCGGCTGGAGGACGATGTATTGAATCGCGACGCAATTTGTGTGTTCCATCGTCATTAAGAGGCTCTGAACGTTACAATTCACTGTCAGTTTTGCGTCGGATTCGAAAATCTAGACTCACAGGAGAACGACCATAAGGTGCCCGAGGCAGCAATAGACCCTTGGAGACAAGTCGCCTGGAGGACGATGTATTGAGTCGCGACGCAATATGTGTGTCCCATCGTCATTAACAGGCTCTGAACGTTACAATTCACTGTCAGTTTTGCGTCGGATTCGAAAATCTAGACTCACAGGAGAACGAGCATATGGTGCCCGTGGGAGCACTAGACCCTTGGAGACAAGTCGGCTGTAGGACGATGTATTGAATCGCGACGCAATTTGTGTGTTCCATCGTCATTAAGAGGCTCTGAACGTTACAATTAACTGTCAGTTTTGCGTCGGATTCGAAAATCTAGACTCACAGGAGAACGAGCATAAGGTCCCGGAGGCAGCAATAGACCCTTCGAGACAAGTCGGCTGGAGGACGATGTATTGAATCGCGACGCAATTTGTGTGTTCCATCGTCATTAACAGGCTCTGAACGTTACAATTAATTGTCAGTTTGGCGTCGTATTCGAAAAACTAGACTCACAGGAGAACGACCATAAGGTGCTCGAGGCACCAATAGACCCTTGGAGACAAGTCGGCTGTAGGACGATGTATTGAATCGCGACGCAATTTGTGTGTTCCATCGTCATTAAGAGGTTCTGAACGTTACAATTAATTGTCAGTTTTGCGCCGGATTCGAAAAACTAGACTCATAGGAGAACGACCAAGAGGTGCCAGGAGCAGCAATACTACCTCGGAGACATGTCGGCTGGAGGACGATGTATTGAATCGCGACGCAATTTGTGTGTTCCATCGTCAGTATCAGGCTCTGAACGTTACAATTCACTGTCAGTTTTGCGTCGGATTCGAAAATCTAGACTCACAGGAGAACGACCATAAGGTGCCCGAGATAGCACTAGACCCTACGAGACAAGTCGGCTGGAGGACGATGTATTGAGTCGCGACGCAATTTGTGTGTCCGATCGTCATTAACAGGCTCTGAACGTTACAATTAACTGTCCGTTTTGCGTCGGATTCGAAAATCTAGACTCACAGGAGAACGAGCATATGGTGCCCGAGGCAGCACTAGACCCTTGGAGACAAGTCGGCTGTAGGACGATGTATTGAATCGCGACGCAATTTGTGTGTTCCATCGTCATCAAGAGGCTCTGAACGTTACAATTCACTGTCAGTTTTGCGTCGGATTCGAAAATCTAGACTCACAGGAGAACGAGCATATGGTGCCCGAGGCAGCACTAGACCCTTGGAGACAAGTCGGCTGTAGGACGATGTATTGAATCGCGACGCAATTTGTGTGTTCCATCGTCATTAACAGGCTCTGAACGTTACAATTCACTGTCAGTTTTGCGTCGGATTCGAAAATCTAGACTGACAGGAGAACGAGCATATGGTGCCCGAGGCAGCACTAGACCCTTGGAGACAAGTCGGCTGTAGGACGATGTATTGAATCGCGACGCAATTTGTGTGTTCCATCGTCATTAAGAGGCTCTGAACGTTACAATTAACTGTCAGTTTTGCGTCGGATTCGAAAATCTAGACTCACAGGAGAACGACCATAAGGTGCCCGAGGCAGCACTAGACCCTTGGAGACAAGTCGGCTGGAGGACGATGTATTGAATCGCGACGCAATTTGTGTGTTCCATCGTCATTAAGAGGCTCTGAACGTTACAATTAACTGTCAGTTTTGCGTCGGATTCGAAAATCTAGACTCACAGGAGAACGACCATAAGGTGCCCGAGGCAGCACTAGACCCTTGGAGACAAGTCGGCTGGAGGACGATGTATTGAGTCGCGACGCAATTTGTGTGTCCCATCGTCATTAACAGGCTCTGAACGTTACAATTAATTGTCAGTTTTGCGTCGTATTCGAAAAACTAGACTCACAGGAGAACGACCATAAGGTGCCCGAGGCACCAATAGACCCTTGGAGACAAGTCGGCTGTAGGACGATGTATTGAATCGCGACGCAATTTGTGTGTTCCATCGTCATTAAGAGGCTCTGAACGTTACAATTAATTGTCAGTTTTGCGCCGGATTCGAAAAACTAGACTCATAGGAGAACGAACAAGAGGTGCCAGGAGCAGCAATGCTACCTCGGAGACATGTCGGCTGGAGGACGATGTATTGAATCACGACGCAATTTGTGTGTTCCATCGTCAGTATCAGGCTCTGAACGTTACAATTCACTGTCAGTTTTGCGTCGGATTCGAAAATCTAGACTCACAGGAGAACGACCATAAGGTGCCTGAGGCTGCACTAGACCCTTGGAGACAAGTCGGCTGGAGGACGATGTATTGAGTCGCGACGCAATTTGTGTGTCCCATCGTCATTAACAGGCTCTGAACGTTACAATTAACTGTCAGTTTTGCGACGGATTCGAAAATCTAGACTCACAGGAGAACGAGCATATGGTGCCCGAGGCAGCACTAGACCCTTGGAGACAAGTCGGCTGTAGGACGATGTATTGAATCGCGACGCAATTTGTGTGTTCCATCGTCATCAAGAGGCTCTGAACGTTACAATTCACTGTCAGTTTTGCATCGCTTTCGAAAAACTAGACTCACAGGAGAACGACCATAAGGTGCCCGAGGCAGCAATAGACCCTTGGAGACAAGTCGGCTGGAGGACGATGTATTGAGTCGCGACGCAATTTGTGTGTCCCATCGTCATTAACAGGCTCTGAACGTTACAATTAACTGTCAGTTTTGCATCGCATTTGAAAAACTAGACTCACAGGAGAACGAGCATAAGGTGCCCGAGGCAGCAATAGACCCTTGGAGACAAGTCGGCTGTAGGATGATGTATTGAATCGCGACGCAATTTGTGTGTTCCATTGTCATCAAGAGGCTCTGAACGTTACAATTCACTGTCAGTTTTGCGTCGGATTCGAAAATCTAGACTCACAGGAGAACGAGCATATGGTGCCCGAGGCAGCACTAGACCCTTGGAGACAAGTCGGCTGTAGGACGATGTATTGAATCGCGACGCAATTTGTGTGTTCCATCGTAATTAACAGGCTCTGAACGTTACAATTCACTGTCAGTTTTGCGTCGTATTCTGAAATCTAGACTCACAGGAGAACGACCATAAGGTGCCCGAGGCAGCAAGAGACCCTTGGAGACAGGTCGGCTGTGGGACGATGTATTGAATCGCAACGCAATTTGTGTGTCCATCGTCATCAAGAGGCTCTGAACGTTACAATTCACTGTCAGTTTTGCATCGCATTCGAAAATCTAGACTCACAGGAGAACGAGCATATGGTGCCCGAGGCAGCACTAGACCCTTGGAGACAAGTCGGCTGTAGGACGATGTATTGAATCGCGACGCAATTTGTGTGTTCCATCGTCATTAAGAGGCTCTGAACGTTACAATTAACTGTCAGTTTTGCATCGCATTCGAAAAACTAGACTCACAGGAGAACGAGCATATGGTGAACGAGGCAGCACTAGACCCTTGGAGACAAGTCGGCTGTAGGACGATGTATTGAATCGCGACGCAATTTGTGTGTTCCATCGTCATTAAGAGGCTCTGAACGTTACAATTAACTGTCAGTTTTGCATCGCATTCGAAAAACTAGACTCACAGGAGAACGACCATAAGGTGCCCGAGGCAGCAATAGACCCTTGGAGACAAGTCGGCTGGAGTACGATGTATTGAGACGCGACGCAATTTGTGTGTCCCATCGTCATTAACAGGCTCTGAACGTTACAATTAACTGTCAGTTTTGCATCGCATTCGAAAAACTAGACTCACAGGAGAACGATCATAAGGTGCCCGAGGCAGCACTAGACCCTTGGAGACAAGTCGGCTGTAGGACGATGTATTGAATCGCGACGCAATTTGTGTGTTCCATCGTCATTAAGAGGCTCTGAACGTTACAATTAACTGTCAGTTTTGCATCGCATTCGAAATACTAGACTCACAGGAGAACGACCATAAGGTGCCCGAGGCAGCAAGAGACCCTTGGAGACAAGTCGGCTGGAGGACGATGTATTGAGACGCGACGCAATTTGTGTGTCCCATCGTCATTAACAGGCTCTGAACGTTACAATTCACTCTCAGTTTTGCGTCGGATTCGAAAATCTAGACTCACAGGAGAACGACCATAAGGTGCCCGAGGCAGCACTAGACCCTTGGAGACAAGTCGGCTGTAGGACGATGTATTGAGTCGCGACGCAATTTGTGTGTCCCCTCGTCATTAACAGGCTCTGAACGTTACAATTAACTGTCAGTTTTGCGTCGGATTCGAAAATCTAGACTCACAGGAGAACGAGCATATGGTGCCCGAGGCAGCACTAGACCCTTGGAGACAAGTCGGCTGTAGGACGATGTATTGAATCGCGACGCAATTTGTGTGTTCCATCGTCATCAAGAGGCTCTGAACGTTACAATTCACTCTCAGTTTTGCGTCGGATTCGAAAATCTAGACTCACAGGAGAACGAGCATATGGTGCCCGAGGCAGCACTAGACCCTTGGAGACAAGTCGGCTGTAGGACGATGTATTGAGTCGCGACGCAATTTGTGTGTCCCATCGTCATTAACAGGCTCTCAACGTTACAATTAACTGTCAGTTTTGCGTCGGATTCGAAAATCTAGACTCACAGGAGAACGAGCATATGGTGCCCGAGGCAGCACTAGACCCTTGGAGACAAGTCGGCTGTAGGACGATGTATTGAATAGCGACGCAATTTGTGTGTTCCATCGTCATCAAGAGGCTCTGAACGTTACAATTAACTGTCAGTTTTGCGTCGGATTCGAAAATCTAGACTCACAGGAGAACGACCATAAGGTGCCCGAGGCAGCACTAGACCCTTGGAGACAAGTCGGCTGGAGGACGATGTATTGAGTCGCGACGCAATTTGTGTGTCCCATCGTCATTAACAGGCTCTGAACGTTACAAATAACTGTCAGTTTTGCATCGCATTCGAAAATCTAGACTCACAGGAGAACGAGCATATGGTGCCCGAGGCAGCACTAGACCCTTGGGGACAAGTCGGCTGTAGGACGATGTATTGAATCGCGACGCAATTTGTGTGTTCCATCGTCATTAAGAGGCTCTGAACGTTACAATTAACTGTCAGTTTTGCATCGCATTCGAAAAACTAGACTCACAGGAGAACGACCATAAGGTGCCCTAGGCAGCAATAGACCCTTGGAGACAAGTCGGCTGGAGGACGATGTATTGAGACGCGACGCAATTTGTGTGTCCCATCGTCATTAACAGGCTCTGAACGTTACAATTCACTGTCAGTTTTGCATCGCATTCGAAAAACTAGACTCTCCGATGAACGACCATAAGGTGCCCGAGGCAGCAATAGACCCTTGGAGAAAAGTCGGCTGGAGGACGATGTATTGAATCGCGACGCAATTTGTGTGTTCCATCGTCAGTATCAGGCTCTGAACGTTACAATTAACCGTCAGTGTTGCGTTGTATTCTGAAAACTAGACTCACAGGAGATCGACGATAAAGTGCCCGAGGCAGCTATAGACCCTTGGAAACAAGTCGGCTGGAGGACGATATATTGAATCGCGACGCAATTTGTGTGTTCCATCGTCATTAAGAGGCTCTGAACCTTACAATTAACTGTCAGTTTTGCGTCGGATTCGAAAATCTAGACTCACCGATGAACGACCATAAGGTGCCCGAGGCAGCAATAGACCCTTCGAGACAAGTCGGCTGGAGGACGATGTATTGAATCGCGACGCAATTTGTGTGTTCCATCGTCATTAACAGGCTCTGAACGTTACAATTAATTGTCAGTTTTGCGTCGTATTCGAAAAACTAGACTCACAGGAGAACGAGCATATGGTGCCCGAGGCAGCACTAGACCCTTGGAGACAAGTCGGCTGTAGGACGATGTATTGAATCGCGACGCAATTTGTGTGTTCCATCGTCATTAAGAGGCTCTGAACGTTACAATTAACTGTCAGTTTTCCGTCGGATTCGAAAATCTAGACTCACAGGAGAACGACCATAAGGTGCCCGAGGCAGCAAGAGACCCTTGGAGACAAGTCGACTGGAGGACGATGTATTGAGTCGCGACGCAATTTGTGTGTCCCATCGTCATCAAGAGGCTCTGAACGTTACAATTCACTGTCAGTTTTGCGTCGGATTCGAAAATCTAGACTCACAGGAGAACGAGCATATGGTGCCCGAGGCAGCACTAGACCCTTGGAGACAAGTCGGCTGTAGGACGATGTATTGAATCGCGACGCAATTTGTGTGTTCCATCGTCATTAACAGGCTCTGAACGTTACAATTCACTGTCAGTTTTGCGTCGGATTCGAAAATCTAGACTCACAGGAGAACGAGTATATGGTGCCCGAGGCAGCACTAGACCCTTGGAGACAAGTCGGCTGTAGGACGATGTATTGAATCGCGACGCAATTTGTGTGTTCCATCGTCATTAAGAGGCTCTGAACGTTACAATTAACTGTCAGTTTTGCGTCGGATTCGAAAATCTAGACTCACAGGAGAACGACCATAAGGTGCCCGAGGCAGCACTAGACCCTTGGAGACAAGTCGGCTGGAGGACGATGTATTGAATCGCGACGCAATTTGTGTGTTCCATCGTCATTAAGAGGCTCTGAACGTTACAATTAACTGTCAGTTTTGCGTCGGATTCGAAAATCTAGACTCACAGGAGAACGACCATAAGGTGCCCGAGGCAGCACTAGACCCTTGGAGACAAGTCGGCTGAAGGACGATGTATTGAGTCGCGACGCAATTTGTGTGTCCCATCGTCATTAACAGGCACTGAACGTTACAATTCACTGTCAGTTTTGCGTCGGATTCGAAAATCTAGACTCACAGGAGAACGAGCATATGGTGCCCGAGGCAGCACTAGACCCTTGGAGACAAGTCGGCTGGAGGACAATGTATTGAATCGCGACGCAATTTGTGTGTTCCATCGTCATTAAGAGGCTCTGAACGTTACAATTAACTGTCAGTTTTGCGACGGATTCGAAAATCTAGACTCACAGGAGAACGAGCATAAGGTGCCCGAGGCAGCAATAGACCCTTCGAGACAAGTCGGCTGGAGGACGATGTATTGAATCGCGACGCAATTTGTGTGTTCCATCGTCAGTATCAGGCTCTGAACGTTACAATTAACCGTCAGTGTTGCGTTGTATTCTGAAAACTAGACTCACAGGAGATCGACGATAAAGTGCCCGAGGCAGCTATAGACCCTTGGAAACAAGTCGGCTGGAGGACGATATATTGAATCGCGACGCAATTTGTGTGTTCCATCGTCATTAAGAGGCTCTGAACCTTACAATTAACTGTCAGTTTTGCGTCGGATTCGAAAATCTAGACTCACCGATGAACGACCATAAGGTGCCCGAGGCAGCAATAGACCCTTCGAGACAAGTCGGCTGGAGGACGATGTATTGAATCGCGACGCAATTTGTGTGTTCCATCGTCATTAACAGGCTCTGAACGTTACAATTAATTGTCAGTTTTGCGTCGTATTCGAAAAACTAGACTCACAGGAGAACGAGCATATGGTGCCCGAGGCAGCACTAGACCCTTGGAGACAAGTCGGCTGTAGGACGATGTATTGAATCGCGACGCAATTTGTGTGTTCCATCGTCATTAAGAGGCTCTGAACGTTACAATTAACTGTCAGTTTTCCGTCGGATTCGAAAATCTAGACTCACAGGAGAACGACCATAAGGTGCCCGAGGCAGCAAGAGACCCTTGGAGACAAGTCGACTGGAGGACGATGTATTGAGTCGCGACGCAATTTGTGTGTCCCATCGTCATCAAGAGGCTCTGAACGTTACAATTCACTGTCAGTTTTGCGTCGGATTCGAAAATCTAGACTCACAGGAGAACGAGCATATGGTGCCCGAGGCAGCACTAGACCCTTGGAGACAAGTCGGCTGTAGGACGATGTATTGAATCGCGACGCAATTTGTGTGTTCCATCGTCATTAACAGGCTCTGAACGTTACAATTCACTGTCAGTTTTGCGTCGGATTCGAAAATCTAGACTCACAGGAGAACGAGTATATGGTGCCCGAGGCAGCACTAGACCCTTGGAGACAAGTCGGCTGTAGGACGATGTATTGAATCGCGACGCAATTTGTGTGTTCCATCGTCATTAAGAGGCTCTGAACGTTACAATTAACTGTCAGTTTTGCGTCGGATTCGAAAATCTAGACTCACAGGAGAACGACCATAAGGTGCCCGAGGCAGCACTAGACCCTTGGAGACAAGTCGGCTGGAGGACGATGTATTGAATCGCGACGCAATTTGTGTGTTCCATCGTCATTAAGAGGCTCTGAACGTTACAATTAACTGTCAGTTTTGCGTCGGATTCGAAAATCTAGACTCACAGGAGAACGACCATAAGGTGCCCGAGGCAGCACTAGACCCTTGGAGACAAGTCGGCTGAAGGACGATGTATTGAGTCGCGACGCAATTTGTGTGTCCCATCGTCATTAACAGGCACTGAACGTTACAATTCACTGTCAGTTTTGCGTCGGATTCGAAAATCTAGACTCACAGGAGAACGAGCATATGGTGCCCGAGGCAGCACTAGACCCTTGGAGACAAGTCGGCTGGAGGACAATGTATTGAATCGCGACGCAATTTGTGTGTTCCATCGTCATTAAGAGGCTCTGAACGTTACAATTAACTGTCAGTTTTGCGACGGATTCGAAAATCTAGACTCACAGGAGAACGAGCATAAGGTGCCCGAGGCAGCAATAGACCCTTCGAGACAAGTCGGCTGGAGGACGATGTATTGAATCGCGACGCAATTTGTGTGTTCCATCGTCAGTATCAGGCTCTGAACGTTACAATTAACCGTCAGTGTTGCGTTGTATTCTGAAAACTAGACTCACAGGAGATCGACGATAAAGTGCCCGAGGCAGCTATAGACCCTTGGAAACAAGTCGGCTGGAGGACGATATATTGAATCGCGACGCAATTTGTGTGTTCCATCGTCATTAAGAGGCTCTGAACCTTACAATTAACTGTCAGTTTTGCGTCGGATTCGAAAATCTAGACTCACCGATGAACGACCATAAGGTGCCCGAGGCAGCAATAGACCCTTCGAGACAAGTCGGCTGGAGGACGATGTATTGAATCGCGACGCAATTTGTGTGTTCCATCGTCATTAACAGGCTCTGAACGTTACAATTAATTGTCAGTTTTGCGTCGTATTCGAAAAACTAGACTCACAGGAGAACGAGCATATGGTGCCCGAGGCAGCACTAGACCCTTGGAGACAAGTCGGCTGTAGGACGATGTATTGAATCGCGACGCAATTTGTGTGTTCCATCGTCATTAAGAGGCTCTGAACGTTACAATTAACTGTCAGTTTTCCGTCGGATTCGAAAATCTAGACTCACAGGAGAACGACCATAAGGTGCCCGAGGCAGCAAGAGACCCTTGGAGACAAGTCGACTGGAGGACGATGTATTGAGTCGCGACGCAATTTGTGTGTCCCATCGTCATCAAGAGGCTCTGAACGTTACAATTCACTGTCAGTTTTGCGTCGGATTCGAAAATCTAGACTCACAGGAGAACGAGCATATGGTGCCCGAGGCAGCACTAGACCCTTGGAGACAAGTCGGCTGTAGGACGATGTATTGAATCGCGACGCAATTTGTGTGTTCCATCGTCATTAACAGGCTCTGAACGTTACAATTCACTGTCAGTTTTGCGTCGGATTCGAAAATCTAGACTCACAGGAGAACGAGTATATGGTGCCCGAGGCAGCACTAGACCCTTGGAGACAAGTCGGCTGTAGGACGATGTATTGAATCGCGACGCAATTTGTGTGTTCCATCGTCATTAAGAGGCTCTGAACGTTACAATTAACTGTCAGTTTTGCGTCGGATTCGAAAATCTAGACTCACAGGAGAACGACCATAAGGTGCCCGAGGCAGCACTAGACCCTTGGAGACAAGTCGGCTGGAGGACGATGTATTGAATCGCGACGCAATTTGTGTGTTCCATCGTCATTAAGAGGCTCTGAACGTTACAATTAACTGTCAGTTTTGCGTCGGATTCGAAAATCTAGACTCACAGGAGAACGACCATAAGGTGCCCGAGGCAGCACTAGACCCTTGGAGACAAGTCGGCTGAAGGACGATGTATTGAGTCGCGACGCAATTTGTGTGTCCCATCGTCATTAACAGGCACTGAACGTTACAATTCACTGTCAGTTTTGCGTCGGATTCGAAAATCTAGACTCACAGGAGAACGAGCATATGGTGCCCGAGGCAGCACTAGACCCTTGGAGACAAGTCGGCTGGAGGACAATGTATTGAATCGCGACGCAATTTGTGTGTTCCATCGTCATTAAGAGGCTCTGAACGTTACAATTAACTGTCAGTTTTGCGACGGATTCGAAAATCTAGACTCACAGGAGAACGAGCATAAGGTGCCCGAGGCAGCAATAGACCCTTCGAGACAAGTCGGCTGGAGGACGATGTATTGAATCGCGACGCAATTTGTGTGTTCCATCGTCATTAACAGGCTCTGAACGTTACAATTAATTGTCAGTTTTGCGTCGTATTCGAAAAACTAGACTCACAGGAGAACGACCATAAGGTGCCCGAGGCACCAATAGACCCTTGGAGACAAGTCGGCTGTAGGACGATGTATTGAATCGCGACGCAATTTGTGTGTTCCATCGTCATTAAGAGGCTCTGAACGTTACAATTAATTGTCAGTTTTGCGCCGGATTCGAAAAACTAGACTCATAGGAGAACGAACAAGAGGTGCCAGGAGCAGCAATACTACCTCGGAGACATGTCGGCTGGAGGACGATGTATTGAATCGCGACGCAATTTGTGTGTTCCATCGTCAGTATCAGGCTCTGAACGTTACAATTCACTGTCAGTTTTGCGTCGGATTCGAAAATCTAGACTCACAGGAGAACGACCATAAGGTGCCCGAGGCAGCACTAGACCCTTGGAGACAAGTCGGCTGTAGGACGATGTATTGAGTCGCGACGCAATTTGTGTGTCCCCTCGTCATTAACAGGCTCTGAACGTTACAATTAACTGTCAGTTTTGCGTCGGATTCGAAAATCTAGACTCACAGGAGAACGAGCATATGGTGCCCGAGGCAGCACTAGACCCTTGGAGACAAGTCGGCTGTAGGACGATGTATTGAATCGCGACGCAATTTGTGTGTTCCATCGTCATTAACAGGCTCTGAACGTTACAATTCACTGTCAGTTTTGCGTCGGATTCGAAAATCTAGACTCACAGGAGAACGAGCATATGGTGCCCGAGGCAGCACTAGACCCTTGGAGACAAGTCGGCTGTAGGACGATGTATTGAATCGCGACGCAATTTGTGTGTTCCATCGTCATTAAGAGGCTCTGAACGTTACAATTAACGTTCAGTTTTGCGTCGGATTCGAAAATCTAGACTCACAGGAGAACGACCATAAGGTGCCCGAGGCAGCACTAGACCCTTGGAGACAAGTCGGCTGGAGGACGATGTATTGAATCGCGACGCAATTTGTGTGTTCCATCGTCATTAAGAGGCTCTGAACGTTACAATTAACTGTCAGTTTTGCGTCGGATTCGAAAATCTAGACTCACAGGAGAACGACCATAAGGTGCCCGAGGCAGCACTAGACCCTTGGAGACAAGTCGGCTGAAGGACGATGTATTGAGTCGCGACGCAATTTGTGTGTCCCATCGTCATTAACAGGCACTGAACGTTACAATTCACTGTCAGTTTTGCGTCGGATTCGAAAATCTAGACTCACAGGAGAACGAGCATATGGTGCCCGAGGCAGCACTAGACCCTTGGAGACAAGTCGGCTGGAGGACAATGTATTGAATCGCGACGCAATTTGTGTGTTCCATCGTCATTAAGAGGCTCTGAACGTTACAATTAACTGTCAGTTTTGCGACGGATTCGAAAATCTAGACTCACAGGAGAACGAGCATAAGGTGCCCGAGGCAGCAATAGACCCTTCGAGACAAGTCGGCTGGAGGACGATGTATTGAATCGCGACGCAATTTGTGTGTTCCATCGTCATTAACAGGCTCTGAACGTTACAATTAATTGTCAGTTTTGCGTCGTATTCGAAAAACTAGACTCACAGGAGAACGACCATAAGGTGCCCGAGGCACCAATAGACCCTTGGAGACAAGTCGGCTGTAGGACGATGTATTGAATCGCGACGCAATTTGTGTGTTCCATCGTCATTAAGAGGCTCTGAACGTTACAATTAATTGTCAGTTTTGCGCCGGATTCGAAAAACTAGACTCATAGGAGAACGAACAAGAGGTGCCAGGAGCAGCAATACTACCTCGGAGACATGTCGGCTGGAGGACGATGTATTGAATCGCGACGCAATTTGTGTGTTCCATCGTCAGTATCAGGCTCTGAACGTTACAATTCACTGTCAGTTTTGCGTCGGATTCGAAAATCTAGACTCACAGGAGAACGACCATAAGGTGCCCGAGGCAGCACTAGACCCTTGGAGACAAGTCGGCTGTAGGACGATGTATTGAGTCGCGACGCAATTTGTGTGTCCCCTCGTCATTAACAGGCTCTGAACGTTACAATTAACTGTCAGTTTTGCGTCGGATTCGAAAATCTAGACTCACAGGAGAACGAGCATATGGTGCCCGAGGCAGCACTAGACCCTTGGAGACAAGTCGGCTGTAGGACGATGTATTGAGTCGCGACGCAATTTGTGTGTCCCATCGTCATTAACAGGCTCTCAACGTTACAATTAACTGTCAGTTTTGCGTCGGATTCGAAAATCTAGACTCACAGGAGAACGAGCATATGGTGCCCGAGGCAGCACTAGACCCTTGGAGACAAGTCGGCTGTAGGACGATGTATTGAATCGCGACGCAATTTGTGTGTTCCATCGTCATCAAGAGGCTCTGAACGTTACAATTAACTGTCAGTTTTGCGTCGGATTCGAAAATCTAGACTCACAGGAGAACGACCATAAGGTGCCCGAGGCAGCACTAGACCCTTGGAGACAAGTCGGCTGGAGGACGATGTATTGAGTCGCGACGCAATTTGTGTGTCCCATCGTCATTAACAGGCTCTGAACGTTACAAATAACTGTCAGTTTTGCATCGCATTCGAAAATCTAGACTCACAGGAGAACGAGCATATGGTGCCCGAGGCAGCACTAGACCCTTGGGGACAAGTCGGCTGTAGGACGATGTATTGAATCGCGACGCAATTTGTGTGTTCCATCGTCATTAAGAGGCTCTGAACGTTACAATTAACTGTCAGTTTTGCATCGCATTCGAAAAACTAGACTCACAGGAGAACGACCATAAGGTGCCCAAGGCAGCAATAGACCCTTGGAGACAAGTCGGCTGGAGGACGATGTATTGAGACGCGACGCAATTTGTGTGTCCCATCGTCATTAACAGGCTCTGAACGTTACAATTCACTGTCAGTTTTGCATCGCATTCGAAAAACTAGACTCACCGATGAACGACCATAAGGTGCCCGAGGCAGCAATAGACCCTTGGAGAAAAGTCGGCTGGAGGACGATGTATTGAATCGCGACGCAATTTGTGTGTTCCATCGTCAGTATCAGGCTCTGAACGTTACAATTAACCGTCAGTGTTGCGTTGTATTCTGAAAACTAGACTCACAGGAGATCGACGATAAAGTGCCCGAGGCAGCTATAGACCCTTGGAAACAAGTCGGCTGGAGGACGATATATTGAATCGCGACGCAATTTGTGTGTTCCATCGTCATTAAGAGGCTCTGAACCTTACAATTAACTGTCAGTTTTGCGTCGGATTCGAAAATCTAGACTCACCGATGAACGACCATAAGGTGCCCGAGGCAGCAATAGACCCTTCGAGACAAGTCGGCTGGAGGACGATGTATTGAATCGCGACGCAATTTGTGTGTTCCATCGTCATTAACAGGCTCTGAACGTTACAATTAATTGTCAGTTTTGCGTCGTATTCGAAAAACTAGACTCACAGGAGAACGAGCATATGGTGCCCGAGGCAGCACTAGACCCTTGGAGACAAGTCGGCTGTAGGACGATGTATTGAATCGCGACGCAATTTGTGTGTTCCATCGTCATTAAGAGGCTCTGAACGTTACAATTAACTGTCAGTTTTCCGTCGGATTCGAAAATCTAGACTCACAGGAGAACGACCATAAGGTGCCCGAGGCAGCAAGAGACCCTTGGAGACAAGTCGACTGGAGGACGATGTATTGAGTCGCGACGCAATTTGTGTGTCCCATCGTCATCAAGAGGCTCTGAACGTTACAATTCACTGTCAGTTTTGCTTCGGATTCGAAAATCTAGACTCACAGGAGAACGAGCATATGGTGCCCGAGGCAGCACTAGACCCTTGGAGACAAGTCGGCTGTAGGACGATGTATTGAATCGCGACGCAATTTGTGTGTTCCATCGTCATTAACAGGCTCTGAACGTTACAATTCACTGTCAGTTTTGCGTCGGATTCGAAAATCTAGACTCACAGGAGAACGAGCATATGGTGCCCGAGGCAGCACTAGACCCTTGGAGACAAGTCGGCTGTAGGACGATGTATTGAATCGCGACGCAATTTGTGTGTTCCATCGTCATTAAGAGGCTCTGAACGTTACAATTAACTGTCAGTTTTGCGTCGGATTCGAAAATCTAGACTCACAGGAGAACGACCATAAGGTGCCCGAGGCAGCACTAGACCCTTGGAGACAAGTCGGCTGGAGGACGATGTATTGAATCGCGACGCAATTTGTGTGTTCCATCGTCATTAAGAGGCTCTGAACGTTACAATTAACTGTCAGTTTTGCGTCGGATTCGAAAATCTAGACTCACAGGAGAACGACCATAAGGTGCCCGAGGCAGCACTAGACCCTTGGAGACAAGTCGGCTGAAGGACGATGTATTGAGTCGCGACGCAATTTGTGTGTCCCATCGTCATTAACAGGCACTGAACGTTACAATTCACTGTCAGTTTTGCGTCGGATTCGAAAATCTAGACTCACAGGAGAACGAGCATATGGTGCCCGAGGCAGCACTAGACCCTTGGAGACAAGTCGGCTGGAGGACAATGTATTGAATCGCGACGCAATTTGTGTGTTCCATCGTCATTAAGAGGCTCTGAACGTTACAATTAACTGTCAGTTTTGTGACGGATTCGAAAATCTAGACTCACAGGAGAACGAGCATAAGGTGCCCGAGGCAGCAATAGACCCTTCGAGACAAGTCGGCTGGAGGACGATGTATTGAATCGCGACGCAATTTGTGTGTTCCATCGTCATTAACAGGCTCTGAACGTTACAATTAATTGTCAGTTTTGCGTCGTATTCGAAAAACTAGACTCACAGGAGAACGACCATAAGGTGCCCGAGGCACCAATAGACCCTTGGAGACAAGTCGGCTGTAGGACGATGTATTGAATCGCGACGCAATTTGTGTGTTCCATCGTCATTAAGAGGCTCTGAACGTTACAATTAATTGTCAGTTTTGCGCCGGATTCGAAAAACTAGACTCATAGGAGAACGAACAAGAGGTGCCAGGAGCAGCAATACTACCTCGGAGACATGTCGGCTGGAGGACGATGTATTGAATCGCGACGCAATTTGTGTGTTCCATCGTCAGTATCAGGCTCTGAACGTTACAATTCACTGTCAGTTTTGCGTCGGATTCGAAAATCTAGACTCACAGGAGAACGACCATAAGGTGCCCGAGGCTGCACTAGACCCTTGGAGACAAGTCGGCTGGAGGACGATGTATTGAGTCGCGACGCAATTTGTGTGTCCCATCGTCATTAACAGGCTCTGAACGTTACAATTAACTGTCAGTTTTGCGACGGATTCGAAAATCTAGACTCACAGGAGAACGAGCATATGGTGCCCGAGGCAGCACTAGACCCTTGGAGACAAGTCGGCTGTAGGACGATGTATTGAATCGCGACGCAATTTGTGTGTTCCATCGTCATCAAGAGGCTCTGAACGTTACAATTCACTGTCAGTTTTGCATCGCATTCGAAAAACTAGACTCACAGGAGAACGACCATAAGGTGCCCGAGGCAGCAATAGACCCTTGGAGACAAGTCGGCTGGAGGACGATGTATTGAGTCGCGACGCAATTTGTGTGTCCCATCGTCATTAACAGGCTCTGAACGTTACAATTAACTGTCAGTTTTGCATCGCATTTGAAAAACTAGACTCACAGGAGAACGAGCATAAGGTGCCCGAGGCAGCAATAGACCCTTGGAGACAAGTCGGCTGTAGGACGATGTATTGAATCGCGACGCAATTTGTGTGTTCCATTGTCATCAAGAGGCTCTGAACGTTACAATTCACTGTCAGTTTTGCGTCGGATTCGAAAATCTAGACTCACAGGAGAACGAGCATATGGTGCCCGAGGCAGCACTAGACCCTTGGAGACAAGTCGGCTGTAGGACGATGTATTGAATCGCGACGCAATTTGTGTGTTCCATCGTAATTAACAGGCTCTGAACGTTACAATTCACTGTCAGTTTTGCGTCGTATTCTGAAATCTAGACTCACAGGAGAACGACCATAAGGTGCCCGAGGCAGCAAGAGACCCTTGGAGACAGGTCGGCTGTGGGACGATGTATTGAATCGCAACGCAATTTGTGTGTCCATCGTCATCAAGAGGCTCTGAACGTTACAATTCACTGTGAGTTTTGCATCGCATTCGAAAATCTAGACTCACAGCAGAACGAGCATATGGTGCCCGAGGCAGCACTAGACCCTTGGAGACAAGTCGGCTGTAGGACGATGTATTGAATCGCGACGCAATTTGTGTGTTCCATCGTCATTAAGAGGCTCTGAACGTTACAATTAACTGTCAGTTTTGCATCGCATTCGAAAAACTAGACTCACAGGAGAACGAGCATATGGTGCCCGAGGCAGCACTAGACCCTTGGAGACAAGTCGGCTGCAGGACGATGTATTGAATCGCGACGCAATTTGTGTGTTCCATCGTCATTAAGAGGCTCTGAACGTTACAATTAACTGTCAGTTTTGCATCGCATTCGAAAAACTAGACTCACAGGAGAACGACCATAAGGTGCCCGAGGCAGCAATAGACCCTTGGAGACAAGTCGGCTGGAGGACGATGTATTGAGACGCGACGCAATTTGTGTGTCCCATCGTCATTAACAGGCTCTGAACGTTACAATTAACTGTCAGTTTTGCATCGCATTCGAAAAACTAGACTCACAGGAGAACGATCATAAGGTGCCCGAGGCAGCACTAGACCCTTGGAGACAAGTCGGCTGTAGGACGATGTATTGAATCGCGACGCAATTTGTGTGTTCCATCGTCATTAAGAGGCTCTGAACGTTACAATTAACTGTCAGTTTTGCATCGCATTCGAAAAACTAGACTCACAGGAGAACGCCCATAAGGTGCCCGAGGCAGCAAGAGACCCTTGGAGACAAGTCGGCTGGAGGACGATGTATTGAGACGCGACGCAATTTGTGTGTCCCATCGTCATTAACAGGCTCTGAACGTTACAATTCACTCTCAGTTTTGCGTCGGATTCGAAAATCTAGACTCACAGGAGAACGACCATAAGGTGCCCGAGGCAGCACTAGACCCTTGGAGACAAGTCGGCTGTAGGACGATGTATTGAGTCGCGACGCAATTTGTGTGTCCCATCGTCATTAACAGGCTCTGAACGTTACAATTAACTGTCAGTTTTGCGTCGGATTCGAAAATCTAGACTCACAGGAGAACGAGCATATGGTGCCCGAGGCAGCACTAGACCCTTGGAGACAAGTCGGCTGTAGGACGATGTATTGAATCGCGACGCAATTTGTGTGTTCCATCGTCATCAAGAGGCTCTGAACGTTACAATTCACTCTCAGTTTTGCGTCGGATTCGAAAATCTAGACTCACAGGAGAACGAGCATATGGTGCCCGAGGCAGCACTAGACCCTTGGAGACAAGTCGGCTGTAGGACGATGTATTGAGTCGCGACGCAATTTGTGTGTCCCATCGTCATTAACAGGCTCTCAACGTTACAATTAACTGTCAGTTTTGCGTCGGATTCGAAAATCTAGACTCACAGGAGAACGAGCATATGGTGCCCGAGGCAGCACTAGACCCTTGGAGACAAGTCGGCTGTAGGACGATGTATTGAATCGCGACGCAATTTGTGTGTTCCATCGTCATCAAGAGGCTCTGAACGTTACAATTAACTGTCAGTTTTGCGTCGGATTCGAAAATCTAGACTCACAGGAGAACGACCATAAGGTGCCCGAGGCAGCACTAGACCCTTGGAGACAAGTCGGCTGGAGGACGATGTATTGAGTCGCGACGCAATTTGTGTGTCCCATCGTCATTAACAGGCTCTGAACGTTACAAATAACTGTCAGTTTTGCATCGCATTCGAAAATCTAGACTCACAGGAGAACGAGCATATGGTGCCCGAGGCAGCACTAGACCCTTGGGGACAAGTCGGCTGTAGGACGATGTATTGAATCGCGACGCAATTTGTGTGTTCCATCGTCAGTATCAGGCTCTGAACGTTACAATTAACTGTCAGTTTTGCATCGCATTCGAAAACTAGACTCACAGGAGAACGACCATAAGGTGCCCAAGGCAGCAATAGACCCTTGGAGACAAGTCGGCTGGAGGACGATGTATTGAGACGCGACGCAATTTGTGTGTCCCATCGTCATTAACAGGCTCTGAACGTTACAATTAACTGTCAGTTTTGCATCGCATTCGAAAAACTTGACTCACCGATGAACGACCATAAGGTGCCCGAGGCAGCAATAGACCCTTGGAGAAAAGTCGGCTGGAGGACGATGTATTGAATCGCGACGCAATTTGTGTGTTCCATCGTCAGTATCAGGCTCTGAACGTTACAATTAACCGTCAGTGTTGCGTTGTATTCTGAAAACTAGACTCACAGGAGAACGACGATAAAGTGCCCGAGGCAGCTATAGACCCTTGGAAACAAGTCGGCTGGAGGACGATATATTGAATCGCGACGCAATTTGTGTGTTCCATCGTCATTAAGAGGCTCTGAACCTTACAATTAACTGTCAGTTTTGCGTCGGATTCGAAAATCTAGACTCACCGATGAACGACCATAAGGTGCCCGAGGCAGCAATAGACCCTTCGAGACAAGTCGGCTGGAGGACGATGTATTGAATCGCGACGCAATTTGTGTGTTCCATCGTCATTAACAGGCTCTGAACGTTACAATTAATTGTCAGTTTTGCGTCGTATTCGAAAAACTAGACTCACAGGAGAACGAGCATATGGTGCCCGAGGCAGCACTAGACCCTTGGAGACAAGTCGGCTGTAGGACGATGTATTGAATCTCGACGCAATTTGTGTGTTCCATCGTCATTAAGAGGCTCTGAACGTTACAATTAACTGTCAGTTTTCCGTCGGATTCGAAAATCTAGACTCACAGGAGAACGACCATAAGGTGCCCGAGGCAGCAAGAGACCCTTGGAGACAAGTCGACTGGAGGACGATGTATTGAGTCGCGACGCAATTTGTGTGTCCCATCGTCATTAACAGGCTCTGAACGTTACAATTCACTGTCAGTTTTGCGTCGGATTCGAAAATCTAGACTCACAGGAGAACGAGCATATGGTGCCCGAGGCAGCACTAGACCCTTGGAGACAAGTCGGCTGTAGGACGATGTATTAAATCGCGACGCAATTTGTGTGTTCCATCGTCATTAAGAGGCTCTGAACGTTACAATTAACTGTCAGTTTTGCGTCGGATTCGAAAATCTAGACTCACAGGAGAACGACCATAAGGTGCCCGAGGCAGCACTAGACCCTTGGAGACAAGTCGGCTGGAGGACGATGTATTGAGTCGCGACGCAATTTGTGTGTTCCATCAACATTAACAGGCTCTGAACGTTACAATTAACTGTCAGTTTTGCATCGCATTCGAAAAACTAGACTCACAGGAGAACGACGATAAGGTGCCCGAAGCTGCAATAGACCCTTGGAGACAAGTCGGCTGGAGGACGATGTATTGAATCGCGACGCAATTTGTGTGTTCCATCGTCATTAAGAGGCTCTGAACGTTACAATTTACTGTCAGTTTTGCGTCGGATTCGAAAATCTAGACTCACAGGAGAACGACCATAAGGTGCCCGAGGCAGCACTAGACCCTTGGAGACAAGTCGGCTGGAGGACGATGTATTGAATCGCGACGCAATTTGTGTGTTCCATCGTCATTAACAGGCTCTGAACGTTACAATTCACTGTCAGTTTTGCGTCGGATTCGAAAATCTAGACTCACAGATGAACGACCATAAGGTGCCCGAGGCAGCAATAGACCCTTCGAGACAAGTCGGCTGGAGGACGATGTATTGAATCGCGACGCAATTTGTGTGTTCCATCGTCAGTATCAGGCTCTGAACGTTACAATTAACTGTCAGTTTTGCGTCGGATTCGAAAATCTAGATTCACAGGAGAACGACCATAAGGTGCCCGAGGCAGCACTAGACCCTTGGAGACAAGTCGGCTGGAGGACGATGTATTGAGTCGCGACGCAATTTGTGTGTCCCATCGTCATTAACAGGCTCTGAACGTTACAATTCACTGTCAGTTTTGCGTCGGATTCGAAAATCTAGACTCACAGGAGAACGAGCATATGGTGCCCGAGGCAGCACTAGACCCTTGGAGACATGTCGGCTGTAGGACGATGTATTGAGTCGCGACGCAATTTGTGTGTCCCATCGTCATTAACAGGCTCTGAACGTTACAATTAACTGTCAGTTTTGCATCGCATTCGAAAATCTAGACTCACAGGAGAACGACCATAAGGTGCCCGAGGCAGCAAGAGACCCTTGGAGACAGGTCGGCTGTGGGACGATGTATTGAGTCGCGACGCAATTTGTGTGTCCCATCGTCATTAACAGGCTCTGAACGTTACAATTCACTGTCAGTTTTGCGTCGGATTCGAAAATCTAGACTCACAGGAGAACGAGCATATGGTGCCCGAGGCAGCACTAGACCCTTGGAGACAAGTCGGCGGTAGGACGATGTATTGAATCGCGACGCAATTTGTGTGTTCCATCGTCATTAAGAGGCTCTGAACGTTACAATTAACTGTCAGTTTTGCGTCGGATTCGAAAATCTAGACTCACAGGAGAACGAGCATAAGGTGCCCGAGGCAGCAATAGACCCTTCGAGACAAGTCGGCTGGAGGACGATGTATTGAATCGCGACGCAATTTGTGTGTTCCATCGTCATTAACAGGCTCTGAACGTTACAATTAATTGTCAGTTTTGCGTCGTATTCGAAAAACTAGACTCACAGGAGAACGACCATAAGGTGCCCGAGGCACCAATAGACCCTTCGAGACAAGTCGGCTGGAGGACGATGTATTGAATCGCGACGCAATTTGTGTGTTCCATCGTCATTAAGAGGCTCTGAACGTTACAATTAATTGTCAGTTTTGCGCCGGATGCGAAAAACTAGACTCATAGGAGAACGACCAAGAGGTGCCAGGAGCAGCAATACTACCTCGGAGACATGTCGGCTGGAGGACGATGTATTGAATCGCGACGCAATTTGTGTGTTCCATCGTCAGTATCAGGCTCTGAACGTTACAATTAATTGTCAGTTTTGCGCCGGATTCGAAAAACTAGACTCATAGGAGAACGACCAAGAGGTGGCAGGAGCAGCAATACTACCTCGGAGACATGTCGGTTGGAGGACGATGTATTGAATCGCGACGCAATTTGTGTGTTCCATCGTCAGTATCAGGCTCTGAACGGTACAATTCACTGTCAGTTTTGCGTCGGATTCGAAAAACTAGACTCACAGGAGAACGACCATAAGGTGCCCGAGGCAGCACTAGACCCTTGTAGACAAGTCGGCTGGAGGACGGTGTATTGAGTCGCGACGCAATTTGTGTGTCCCATCGTCATTAACAGGCTCTGAACGTTACAATTAACTGTCAGTTTTGCGTCGGATTCGAAAATCTAGACTCACAGGAGAACGAGCATATGGTGCCCGTGGCAGCACTAGACCCTTGGAGACAAGTCGGCTGTAGGACGATGTATTGAATCGCGACGCAATTTGTGTGTTCCATCGTCATCAAGAGGCTCTGAACGTTACAATTCACTGTCAGTTTTGCGTCGGATTCGAAAATCTAGACTCACAGGAGAACGAGCATATGGTGCCCGAGGCAGCACTAGACCCTTGGAGACAAGTCGGCTGTAGCACGATGTATTGAATCGAGACGCAATTTGTGTGTTCCATCGTCATTAACAGGCTCTGAACGTTACAATTCACTGTCAATTTTGCGTCGGATTCGAAAATCTAGACTCACAGGAGAACGAGCATATGGTGCCCGAGGCAGCACTAGACCCTTGGAGACAAGTCGGCTGTAGGACGATGTATTGAATCGCGACGCAATTTGTGTGTTCCATCGTCATTAAGAGGCTCTGAACGTTACAATTAACTGTCAGTTTTGCGTCGGATTCGAAAATCTAGACTCACAGGAGAACGACTATAAGGTGCCCGAGGCAGCACTAGACCCTTGGAGACAAGTCGGCTGGAGGACGATGTATTGAGTCACGACGCAATTTGTGTGTCCCATCGTCATTAACAGGCTCTGAACGTTACAATTCACTGTCAGTTTTGCGTCGGATTCGAAAATCTAGACTCACAGGAGAACGAGCATATGGTGCCCGAGGCAGCACTAGACCCTTGGAGACAAGTCGGCTGTAGGACGATGTATTGAATCGCGACGCAATTTGTGTGTCCCATCGTCATTAACAGGCTCTGAACGTTACAATTAACTGTCAGTTTTGCATCGCATTCGAAAAACTAGACTCAGAGGAGAACGACCATAAGGTGCCCGAGGCAGCAATAGACCCTTGGAGACAAGTCGGCTGGAGGACGATGTATTGAGTCGCGACGCAATTTGTGTGTCCCATCGTCATTAACAGGCTCTGAACGTTACAATTAACTGTCAGTTTTGCATCGCATTCGAAAAACTACACTCACAGGAGAACGACCATAAGGTGCCCGAGGCAGCAATAGACCCTTGGAGACAAGTCGGCTGTAGGACGATGTATTGAATCGCGACGCAATTTGTGTGTTCCATCGTCATTAAGAGGCTCTGAACGTTACAATTAACTGTCAGTTTTGCGTCGGATTCGGAAATCTAGACTCACAGGAGAACGAGCATATGGTGCCCGAGGCAGCACTAGACCCTTGGAGACAAGTCGGCTGTAGGACGATGTATTGAATCGCGACGCAATTTGTGTGTTCCATCGTCATTAAGAGGCTCTGAACGTTACAATTAACTGTCAGTTTTGCGTCGGATTCGAAAATCTAGACTCACAGGAGAACGACCATAAGGTGCACGAGGCAGCACTAGACCCTTGGAGACAAGTCGGCTGGAGGACGATGTATTGAGTCGCGACGCAATTTGTGTGTCCCATCGTCATTAACAGGTTCTGAACGTTACAATTCACTGTCAGTTTTGCGTCGGATTCGAAAATCTAGACTCACAGGAGAACGAGCATATGGTGCCCGAGGCAGCACTACACCCTTGGAGACAAGTCGGCTGTAGGACGATGTATTGAATCGCGACGCAATTTGTGTGTCCCATCGTCATTAACAGGCTCTGAACGTTACAATTAACCGTCAGTTTGCATCGCATTCGAAAAACTAGACTCACAGAAGAACGACCATAAGGTGCCCGAGGCTGCAATAGACCCTTGGAGACAAGTCGGCTGGAGGACGATGTATTGAGTCGCGACGCAATTTGTGTGTCCCATCGTCATTAACAGGCTCTGAACGTTAAAATTAACTGTCAGTTTTGCATCGCATTCGAAAAACTAGACTCACAGGAGAACGACCATAACGTGCCCGAGGCAGCAATAGACCCTTGGAGACAAGTCGGCTGTAGGACGATGTATTGAATCGCGACGCAATTTGTGTGTTCCATCGTCATTAAGAGGCTCTGAACGTTACAATTAACTGTCAGTTTTGCGTCGGATTCGAAAATCTAGACTCACAGGAGAACGACCATAAGGTGCCCGAGGCAGCACTAGACCCTTGGAGACACGTCGGCTGGAGGACGATGTATTGAATCGCGACGCAATTTGTGTGTTCCATCGTCATTAAGAGGCTCTGAACGTTACAATTCACTGTCAGTTTTGCGTCGGATTCGAAAATCTAGACTCACAGATGAACGACCATAAGGTACCCGAGGCAGCAATAGACCCTTCGAGACAAGTCGGCTGGAGGACGATGTATTGAATCGCGACGCAATTTGTGTGTTCCATCGTCAGTATCAGGCTCTGAACGTTACAATTAACTGTCAGTTTTGCGTTGGATTCGAAAATCTAGACTCACAGGAGAACGACCATAAGGTGCCCGAGGCAGCACTAGACCCTTGGAGACAAGTCGGCTGGAGGACGATGTATTGAGTCGCGACGCAATTTGTGTGTCCCATCGTCATTAACAGGCTCTGAACGTTACAATTCACTGTCAGTTTTGCGTCGGATTCGAAAATCTAGACTCACAGGAGAACGAGCATATGGTGCCCGAGGCAGCACTAGACCCTTGGAGACAAGTCGGCTGTAGGACGATGTATTGAATCGCGACGCAATTTGTGTGTTCCATCGTCATTAAGAGGCTCTGAACGTTACAATTAACTGTCAGTTTTGCGTCGGATTCGAAAATCTAGACTCACAGGAGAACGACCATAAGGTGCCCGAGGCAGCACTAGACCCTTGGAGACAAGTCGGCTGGAGGACGATGTATTGAGTCGCGACGCAATTTGTGTGTCCCATCGTCATTAACAGGCTCTGAACGTTACAATTCACTGTCAGTTTTGCGTCAGATTCGAAAATCTAGACTCACAGGAGAACGAGCATATGGTGCCCGAGGCAGCACTAGACCCTTGGAGAAAAGTCGGCTGTAGGACGATGTATTGAATCGCGACGCAATTTGTGTGTTCCATCGTCATTAACAGGCTCTGAACGTTACAATTAACGTTCAGTTTTGCGTCGGATTCGAAAATCTAGACTCACAGGAGAACGACCATAAGGTGCCCGAGGCAGCACTAGACCCTTGGAGACAAGTCGGCTGGAGGACGATGTATTGAGTCGCGACGCAATTTGTGTGTTCCATCGTCATTAACAGGCTCTGAACGTTACAATTAATTGTCAGTTTTGCGTCGTAATCGAAAAACTAGACTCACAGGAGAACGACCATAAGGTGCCCGAGGGAGCAATAGACCCTTGGAGACAAGTCGGCTGGAGGACGATGTATTGAATCGCGACGCAATTTGTGTGTTCCATCGTCATTAACAGGCTCTGAACGTTACAATTCACTGTCAGTTTTGCGTCGGATTCGAAAATCTAGACTCACAGGAGAACGAGCATATGGTGCCCGAGGCAGCACTAGACCCTTGGAGACAAGTCGGCTGTAGGACGATGTATTGAATCGCGACGCAATTTGTGTGTCCCATCGTCATTAACAGGCTCTGAACGTTACAATTAACTGTCAGTTTTGCATCGCATTCGAAAAACTAGACTCACAGAAGAACGACCATAAGGTGCCCGAGGCAGCAATAGACCCTTGGAGACAAGTCGGCTGGAGGACGATGTATTGAGTCGCGACGCAATTTGTGTGTCGCATCGTCATTAACAGGCTCTGAACGTTACAATTAACTGTCAGTTTTGCATCGCATTCGAAAAACTAGACTCACAGGAGAACGACCATAACGTGCCCGAGGCAGCAATAGACCCTTGGAGACAAGTCGGCTGGAGGACGATGTATTGAGTCGCGACGCAATTTGTGTGTTCCATCGTCATTAACAGGCTCTGAACGTTACAATTAATTGTCAGTTTTGCGTCGTAATCGAAAAACTAGACTCACAGGAGAACGACCATAAGGTGCCCGAGGGAGCAATAGACCCTTGGAGACAAGTCGGCTGGAGGACGATGTATTGAATCGCGACGCAATTTGTGTGTTCCATCGTCATTAAGAGGCTCTGAACGTTACAATTCACTGTCATTTTTGCGTCGGATTCGAAAATCTAGACTCACAGATGAACGACCATAAGGTGCCCGAGGCAGCAATAGACCCTTCGAGACAAGTCGGCTGGAGGACGATGTATTGAATCGCGACGCAATTTGTGTGTTCCATCGTCAGTATCAGGCTCTGAACGTTACAATTAACTGTCAGTTTTGCGTCGGATTCGAAAATCTAGACTCACAGGAGAACGACCATAAGGTGCCCGAGGCAGCACTAGACCCTTGGAGACAAGTCGGCTGGAGGACGATGTATTGAGTCGCGACGCAATTTGTGTGTCCCATCGTCATTAACAGGCTCTGAACGTTACAATTCACTGTCAGTTTTGCGTCGGATTCGAAAATCTAGAATCACAGGAGAACGAGCATATGGTGCCCGAGGCAGCACTAGACCCTTGGAGACAAGTCGGCTGTAGGACGATGTATTGAATCGCGACGCAATTTGTGTGTTCCATCGTCATTAAGAGGCTCTGAACGTTATAATTAACTGTCAGTTTTGCGTCGGATTCGAAAATCTAGACTCACAGGAGAACGACCATAAGGTGCCCGAGGCAGCACTAGACCCTTGGAGACAAGTCGGCTGGAGGACGATGTATTGAGTCGCGACGCAATTTGTGTGTCCCATCGTCATTAACAGGCTCTGAACGTTACAATTCACTGTCAGTTTTGCGTCAGATTCGAAAATCTAGACTCACAGGAGAACGAGCATATGGTGCCCGAGGCAGCACTAGACCCTTGGAGACAAGTCGGCTGTAGGACGATGTATTGAATCGCGACGCAATTTGTGTGTTCCATCGTCAGTATCAGGCTCTGAACGTTACAATTAACTGTCCGTTTTGCGTCGGATTCGAAAATCTAGACTCACAGGAGAACGACCATAAGGTGCCCGAGGCAGCACTAGACCCTTGGAGACAAGTCGGCTGGAGGACGATGTATTGAGTCGCGACGCAACTTGTGTGTCCCATCGTCATTAACAGGCTCTGAACGTTACAATTAACTGTCAGTTTTGCGTCGGATTCGAAAATCTAGACTCACAGGAGAACGAGCATATGGTGCCCGAGGCAGCACTAGACCCTTGGAGACAAGTCGGCTGTAGGAAGATGTATTGAATCGCGACGCAATTTGTGTGTTCCATCGTCAGTATCAGGCTCTGAACGTTACAATTCACTGTCAGTTTTGCGTCGGATTCGAAAATCTAGACTCACAGGAGAACGACCATAAGGTGCCCGAGGCAGCACTAGACCCTTGGAGACAAGTCGGCTGGAGGACGATGTATTGAGTCGCGACGCAATTTGTGTGTCCCATCGTCATTAACAGGCTCTGAACGTTACAATTCACTGTCAGTTTTGCGTCAGATTCGAAAATCTAGACTCACAGGAGAACGAGCATATGGTGCCCGAGGCAGCACTAGACCCTTGGAGACAAGTCGGCTGTAGGACGATGTATTGAATCGCGACGCAATTTGTGTGTTCCATCGTCATTAACAGGCTCTGAACGTTACAATTCACTGTCAGTTTTGCGTCGGATTCGAAAATCTAGACTCACAGGAGAACGACCATAAGGTGCCCGAGGCAGCACTAGACCCTTGGAGACAAGTCGGCTGGAGGACGATGTATTGAGTCGCGACGCAATTTGTGTGTCCCATCGTCATTAACAGGCTCTGAACGTTACAATTAACGTTCAGTTTTGCATCGCATTCGAAAATCTAGACTCACAGGAGAACGAGCATAAGGTGCCCGAGGCAGCAATAGACCCTTCGAGACAAGTCGGCTGGAGGACGATGTATTGAACCGCGACGCAATTTGTGTGTTCCATCGTCATTAACAGGCTCTGAACGTTACAATTAATTGTCAGTTTTGCGCCGGATTCGAAAAACTAGACTCATAGGAGAACGACCAAGAGGTGCCAGGAGCAGCAATACTACCTCGGAGACATGTCGGCTGGAGGACGATGTATTGAATCGCGACGCAATTTGTGTGTTCCATCGTCAGTATCAGGCTCTGAACGTTACAATTCACTGTCAGTTTTGCGTCGGATTCGAAAATCTAGACTCACAGGAGAACGACCATAAGGTGCCCGAGGCAGCACTAGACCCTTGGAGACAAGTCGGCTGGAGGACGATGTATTGAGTCGCGACGCAATTTGTGTGTCCCATCGTCATTAACAGGCTCTGAACGTTACAATTAATTGTCAGTTTTGCGTCGTATTCGAAAAACTAGACTCACAGGAGAACGACCATAAGGTGCCCGAGGGAGCAATAGACCCTTGGAGACAAGTCGGCTGGAGGACGATGTATTGAATCGCGACGCAATTAGTGTGTTCCATCGTCATTAAGAGGCTCTGAACGTTACAATTAATTGTCAGTTTTGCGCCGGATTCGAAAAACTAGACTCATAGGAGAACGACCAAGAGGTGCCAGGAGCAGCAATACTACCTCGGAGACATGTCGGCTGGAGGACGATGTATTGAATCGCGACGCAATTTGTGTGTTCCATCGTCAGTATCAGGCTCTGAACGTTACAATTCACTGTCAGTTTTGCGTCGGATTCGAAAATCTAGACTCACAGGAGAACGACCATAAGGTGCCCGAGGCAGCACTAGACCCTTGGAGACAAGTCGGCTGGAGGACGATGTATTGAGTCGCGACGCAATTTGTGTGTCCCATCGTCATTAACAGGCTCTGAACGTTACAATTAACTGTCAGTTTTGCGTCGTATTCTGAAAACTAGACTCACAGGAGAACGACCATACGGTGCCCGAGGCAGCAAGAGACCCTTGGAGACAGGTCGGCTGTGGGACGATGTATTGAATCGCGACGCAATTTGTGTGTTCCATCGTCATCAAGAGGCTCTGAACGTTACAATTCACTGTCAGTTTTGCGTCGGATTCGAAAATCTAGACTCACAGGAGAACGAGCATATGGTGCCCGAGGCAGCACTAGACGCTTGGAGACAAGTCGGCTGTAGGACGATGTATTGAATCGCGACGCAATTTGTGTGTTCCATCGTCATTAAGAGGCTCTGAACGTTACAATTCACTGTCAGTTTTGCGTCGGATTCGAAACTCTAGACTCACAGATGAACGACCATAAGGTGCCCGAGGCAGCAATAGACCCTTCGAGACAAGTCGGCTGGAGGACGATGTATTGAATCGCGACGCAATTTGTGTGTTCCATCGTCATTAACAGGCTCTGAACGTTACAATTAATTGTCAGTTTTGCGTCGTATTCGAAAATCTAGACTCACAGGAGAACGAGCATATGGTGCCCGAGGCAGCACTAGACCCTTGGAGACAAGTCGGCTGTAGGACGATGTATTGAATCGCGACGCAATTTGTGTGTTCCATCGTCATTAAGAGGCTCTGAACGTTACAATTAACTGTCAGTTTTGCGTCGGATTCGAAAATCTAGACTCACAGGAGAACGACCATAAGGTGCCCGAGGCAGCAAGAGACCCTTGGAGACAGGTCGGCTGGAGGACGATGTATTGAGTCGCGACGCAATTTGTGTGTCCCATCGTCATTAACAGGCTCTGAACGTTACAATTCACTGTCAGTTTTGCTTCGGATTCGAAAATCTAGACTCACTGGAGAACGAGCATATGGTGCCCGAGGCAGCACTAGACCCTTGGAGACAAGTCGGCTGTAGGACGATGTATTGAATCGGGACGCAATTTGTGTGTTCCATCGTCAGTATCAGGCTCTGAACGTTACAATTAACTGTCAGTTTTGCGTCGGATTCGAAAATCTAGACTCACAGGAGAACGACCATAAGGTGCCCGAGGCAGCACTAGACCCTTGGAGACAAGTCGGCTGGAGGACGATGTATTGAGTCGCGACGCAATTTGTGTGTCCCATCGTCATTAACAGGCTCTGAACGTTACAATTAACGTTCAGTTTTGCATCGCATTCGAAAATCTAGACTCACAGGAGAACGAGCATAAGGTGCCCGAGGCAGCAATAGACCCTTCGAGACAAGTCGGCTGGAGGACGATGTATTGAACCGCGACGCAATTTGTGTGTTCCATCGTCATTAAGAGGCTCTGAACGTTACAATTCACTGTCAGTTTTGCGTCGGATTCGAAAATCTAGACTCACAGATGAACGACCATAAGGTACCCGAGGCAGCAATAGACCCTTCGAGACAAGTCGGCTGGAGGACGATGTATTGAATCGCGACGCAATTTGTGTGTTCCATCGTCAGTATCAGGCTCTGAACGTTACAATTAACTGTCAGTTTTGCGTTGGATTCGAAAATCTAGACTCACAGGAGAACGACCATAAGGTGCCCGAGGCAGCACTAGACCCTTGGAGACAAGTCGGCTGGAGGACGATGTATTGAGTCGCGACGCAATTTGTGTGTCCCATCGTCATTAACAGGCTCTGAACGTTACAATTCACTGTCAGTTTTGCGTCGGATTCGAAAATCTAGACTCACAGGAGAACGAGCATATGGTGCCCGAGGCAGCACTAGACCCTTGGAGACAAGTCGGCTGTAGGACGATGTATTGAATCGCGACGCAATTTGTGTGTTCCATCGTCATTAAGAGGCTCTGAACGTTACAATTAACTGTCAGTTTTGCGTCGGATTCGAAAATCTAGACTCACAGGAGAACGACCATAAGGTGCCCGAGGCAGCACTAGACCCTTGGAGACAAGTCGGCTGGAGGACGATGTATTGAGTCGCGACGCAATTTGTGTGTCCCATCGTCATTAACAGGCTCTGAACGTTACAATTCACTGTCAGTTTTGCGTCAGATTCGAAAATCTAGACTCACAGGAGAACGAGCATATGGTGCCCGAGGCAGCACTAGACCCTTGGAGAAAAGTCGGCTGTAGGACGATGTATTGAATCGCGACGCAATTTGTGTGTTCCATCGTCATTAACAGGCTCTGAACGTTACAATTAACGTTCAGTTTTGCGTCGGATTCGAAAATCTAGACTCACAGGAGAACGACCATAAGGTGCCCGAGGCAGCACTAGACCCTTGGAGACAAGTCGGCTGGAGGACGATGTATTGAGTCGCGACGCAATTTGTGTGTTCCATCGTCATTAACAGGCTCTGAACGTTACAATTAATTGTCAGTTTTGCGTCGTAATCGAAAAACTAGACTCACAGGAGAACGACCATAAGGTGCCCGAGGGAGCAATAGACCCTTGGAGACAAGTCGGCTGGAGGACGATGTATTGAATCGCGACGCAATTTGTGTGTTCCATCGTCATTAACAGGCTCTGAACGTTACAATTCACTGTCAGTTTTGCGTCGGATTCGAAAATCTAGACTCACAGGAGAACGAGCATATGGTGCCCGAGGCAGCACTAGACCCTTGGAGACAAGTCGGCTGTAGGACGATGTATTGAATCGCGACGCAATTTGTGTGTCCCATCGTCATTAACAGGCTCTGAACGTTACAATTAACTGTCAGTTTTGCATCGCATTCGAAAAACTAGACTCACAGAAGAACGACCATAAGGTGCCCGAGGCAGCAATAGACCCTTGGAGACAAGTCGGCTGGAGGACGATGTATTGAGTCGCGACGCAATTTGTGTGTCGCATCGTCATTAACAGGCTCTGAACGTTAAAATTAACTGTCAGTTTTGCATCGCATTCGAAAAACTAGACTCACAGGAGAACGACCATAACGTGCCCGAGGCAGCAATAGACCCTTGGAGACAAGTCGGCTGTAGGAAAATGTATTGAATCGCGACGCATTTTGTGTGTTCCATCGTCATTCAGAGGCTCTGAACGTTACAATTAACTGTCAGTTTTGCGTCGGATTCGAAAATCTAGACTCACAGGAGAACGACCATAAGGTGCCCGAGGCAGCACTAGACCCTTGGAGACAAGTCGGCTGGAGGACGATGTATTGAATCGCGACGCAATTTGTGTGTTCCATCGTCATTAAGAGGCTCTGAACGTTACAATTCACTGTCAGTTTTGCGTCGGATTCGAAAATCTAGACTCACAGATGAACGACCATAAGGTGCCCGAGGCAGCAATAGACCCTTCGAGACAAGTCGGCTGGAGGACGATGTATTGAATCGCGACGCAATTTGTGTGTTCTATCGTCAGTATCAGGCTCTGAACGTTACAATTAACTGTCAGTTTTGCGTCGGATTCGAAAATCTAGACTCACAGGAGAACGACCATAAGGTGCCCGAGGCAGCACTAGACCCTTGGAGACAAGTCGGCTGGAGGACGATGTATTGAGTCGCGACGCAATTTGTGTGTCCCATCGTCATTAACAGGCTCTGAACGTTACAATTCACTGTCAGTTTTGCGTCGGATTCGAAAATCTAGAATCACAGGAGAACGAGCATATGGTGCCCGAGGCAGCACTAGACCCTTGGAGACAAGTCGGCTGTAGGACGATGTATTGAATCGCGACGCAATTTGTGTGTTCCATCGTCATTAAGAGGCTCTGAACGTTATAATTAACTGTCAGTTTTGCGTCGGATTCGAAAATCTAGACTCACAGGAGAACGACCATAAGGTGCCCGAGGCAGCACTAGACCCTTGGAGACAAGTCGGCTGGAGGACGATGTATTGAGTCGCGACGCAATTTGTGTGTCCCATCGTCATTAATAGGCTCTGAACGTTACAATTCACTGTCAGTTTTGCGTCAGATTCGAAAATCTAGACTCACAGGAGAACGAGCATATGGTGCCCGAGGCAGCACTAGACCCTTGGAGACAAGTCGGCTGTAGGACGATGTATTGAATCGCGACGCAATTTGTGTGTTCCATCGTCAGTATCAGGCTCTGAACGTTACAATTAGCTGTCAGTTTTGCGTCGGATTCGAAAATCTAGACTCACAGGAGAACGACCATAAGGTGCCCGAGGCAGCACTAGACCCTTGGAGACAAGTCGGCTGGAGGACGATGTATTGAGTCGCGACGCAACTTGTGTGTCCCATCGTCATTAACAGGCTCTGAACGTTACAATTAACTGTCAGTTTTGCGTCGGATTCGAAAATCTAGACTCACAGGAGAACGAGCATATGGTGCCCGAGGCAGCACTAGACCCTTGGAGACAAGTCGGCTGTAGGAAGATGTATTGAATCGCGACGCAATTTGTGTGTTCCATCGTCATTAAGAGGCTCTGAACGTTACAATTAACTGTCAGTTTTGCGTCGGATTCGAAAATCTAGACTCACAGGAGAACGACCATAAGGTGCCCGAGGCAGCACTAGACCCTTGGAGACAAGTCGGCTGGAGGACGATGTATTGAGTCGCGACGCAATTTGTGTGTCCCATCGTCATTAACAGGCCTTGAACGTTACAATTCACTGTCAGTTTTGCGTCAGATTCGAAAATCTAGACTCACAGGAGAACGAGCATATGGTGCCCGAGGCAGCACTAGACCCTTGGAGACAAGTCGGCTGTAGGACGATGTATTGAATCGCGACGCAATTTGTGTGTTCCATCGTCATTAACAGGCTCTGAACGTTACAATTCACTGTCAGTTTTGCGTCGGATTCGAAAATCTAGACTCACAGGAGAACGACCATAAGGTGCCCGAGGCAGCACTAGACCCTTGGAGACAAGTCGGCTGGAGGACGATGTATTGAGTCGCGACGCAAGTTGTGTGTCCCATCGTCATTAACAGGCTCTGAACGTTACAATTAACGTTCAGTTTTGCATCGCATTCGAAAATCTAGACTCACAGGAGAACGAGCATAAGGTGCCCGAGGCAGCAATAGACCCTTCGAGACAAGTCGGCTGGAGGACGATGTATTGAACCGCGACGCAATTTGTGTGTTCCATCGTCATTAACAGGCTCTGAACGTTACAATTAATTGTCAGTTTTGCGTCGTATTCGAAAAACTAGACTCACAGGAGAACGACCATAAGGTGCCCGAGGGTGCAATAGACCCTTGGAGACAAGTCGGCTGGAGGACGATGTATTGAATCGCGACGCAATTAGTGTGTTCCATCGTCATTAAGAGGCTCTGAACGTTACAATTAATTGTCAGTTTTGCGCCGGATTCGAAAAACTAGACTCATAGGAGAACGACCAAGAGGTGCCAGGAGCAGCAATACTACCTCGGAGACATGTCGGCTGGAGGACGATGTATTGAATCGCGACGCAATTTGTGTGTTCCATCGTCAGTATCAGGCTCTGAACGTTACAATTCACTGTCAGTTTTGCGTCGGATTCGAAAATCTAGACTCACAGGAGAACGACCATAAGGTGCCCGAGGCAGCAAGAGACCCTTGGAGACAGGTCGGCTGGAGGACGATGTATTGAGTCGCGACGCAATTTGTGTGTCCCATCGTCATTAACAGGCTCTGAACGTTACAATTCACTGTCAGTTTTGCGTCGGATTCGAAAATCTAGACTCACAGGAGAACGAGCATATGGTGCCCGAGGCAGCACTAGACCCTTGGAGACAAGTCGGCTGTAGGACGATGTATTGAATCGGGACGCAATTTGTGTGTTCCATCGTCATTAAGAGGCTCTGAACGTTACAATTAACTGTCAGTTTTGCGTCGGATTCGAAAATCTAGACTCACAGGAGAACGACCATAAGGTGCCCGAGGCAGCACTAGACCCTTGGAGACAAGTCGGCTGGAGGACGATGTATTGAGTCGCGACGCAATTTGTGTGTCCCATCGTCATTAACAGGCTCTGAACGTTACAATTAACGTTCAGTTTTGCATCGCATTCGAAAATCTAGACTCACAGGAGAACGAGCATAAGGTGCCCGAGGCAGCAAAATAGACCCTTCGAGACAAGTCGGCTGGAGGACGATGTATTGAACCGCGACGCAATTTGTGTGTTCCATCGTCATTAACAGGCTCTGAACGTTACAATTAATTGTCAGTTTAGCGTCGTATTCGAAAAACTAGACTCACAGGAGAACGACCATAAGGTGCCCGAGGGAGCAATAGACCCTTGGAGACAAGTCGGCTGGAGGACGATGTATTGAATCGCGACGCAATTAGTGTGTTCCATCGTCATTAAGAGGCTCTGAACGTTACAATTAATTGTCAGTTTTGCGCCGGATTCGAAAAACTAGACTCATAGGAGAACGACCAAGAGGTGCCAGGAGCAGCAATACTACCTCGGAGACATGTCGGCTGGAGGACGATGTATTGAATCGCGACGCAATTTGTGTGTTCCATCGTCAGTATCAGGCTCTGAACGTTACAATTCACTGTCAGTTTTGCGTCGGATTCGAAAATCTAGACTCACAGGAGAACGACCATAAGGTGCCCGAGGCAGCACTAGACCCTTGGAGACAATCCGGCTGGAGGACGATGTATTGAGTCGCGACGCAATTAGTGTGTCCCATCGTCATTAACAGGCTCTGAACGTTACAATTAACTGTCAGTTTTGCGTCGTATTCTGAAAACTAGACTCACAGGAAAACGACCATAAGGTGCCCGAGGCAGCAAGAGACCCTTGGAGACAGGTCGGCTGTGGGACGATGTATTGAATCGCGACGCAATTTGTGTGTTCCATCGTCATCAAGAGGCTCTGAACGTTACAATTCACTGTCAGTTTTGCGTCGGATTCGAAAATCTAGACTCACAGGAGAACGAGCATATGGTGCCCGAGGCAGCACTAGACGCTGGGAGACAAGTCGGCTGTAGGACGATGTATTGAATCGCGACGCAATTTGTGTGTTCCATCGTCATTAAGAGGCTCTGAACGTTACAATTCACTGTCAGTTTTGCGTCGGATTCGAAACTCTAGACTCAGAGATGAACGACCATAAGGTGCCCGAGGCAGCAATAGACCCTTCGAGACAAGTCGGCTGGAGGACGATGTATTGAATCGCGACGCAATTTGTGTGTTCCATCATCATTAACAGGCTCTGAACGTTACAATTAATTGTCAGTTTTGCGTCGTATTCGAAAAACTAGACTCACAGGAGAACGAGCATATGGTGCCCGAGGCAGCACTTGACCCTTGGAGACAAGTCGGCTGTAGGACGATGTATTGAATCGCGACGCAATTTGTGTGTTCCATCGTCATTAAGAGGCTCTGAACGTTACAATTAACTGTCAGTTTTGCGTCGGATTCGAAAATCTAGACTCACAGGAGAACGACCATAAGGTGCCCGAGGCAGCAAGAGACCCTTGGAGACAGGTCGGCTGGAGGACGATGTATTGAGTCGTGACGCAATTTGTGTGTCCCATCGTCATTAACAGGCTCTGAACGTTACAATTCACTGTCAGTTTTGAGTCGGATTCGAAAATCTAGACTCACAGGAGAACGAGCATATGGTGCCCGAGGCAGCACTAGACCCTTGGAGACAAGTCGGCTGTAGGACGATGTATTGAATCGCGACGCAATTTGTGTGTTCCATCGTCATTAAGAGGCTCTGAACGTTACAATTAACTGTCAGTTTTGCGTCGGATTCGAAAATCTAGACTCACAGGAGAACGACCATAAGGTGCCCGAGGCAGCACTAGACCCTTGGAGACAAGTCGGCTGGAGGACGATGTATTGAGTCGCGACGCAATTTGTGTGTCCCATCGTCATTAACAGGCTCTGAACGTTACAATTAACTGTCAGTTTTGCGTCGTATTCTGAAAACTAGACTCACAGGAGAACGACCATAAGGTGCCCGAGGCAGCAATAGACCCTTGGAGACAAGTCGGCTGGAGGACGATGTATTGAATCGCGACGCAATTTGTGTGTTCCATCGTCATTAAGAGGCTCTGAACGTTACAATTAACTGTCAGTTTTGCGTGGGATTCGAAAATCTAGACTCACAGGAGAACGACCATAAGGTGCCCGAGGCAGCACTAGACCCTTGGAGACAAGTCGGCTGGAGGACGATGTATTGAATCGCGACGCAATTTGTGTGTTCCATCGTCATTAAGAGGCTCTGAACGTTACAATTCACTGACAGTTTTGCGTCGGATTCGAAAATCTAGACTCACAGATGAACGACCATAAGGTGCCCGAGGCAGCAATAGACCCTTCGAGACAAGTCGGCTGGAGGACGATGTATTGAATCGCGACGCAATTTGTGTGTTCCATCGTCAGTATCAGGCTCTGAACGTTACAATTAACTGTCAGTTTTGCGTCGGATTCGAAAATCTAGACTCACAGGAGAACGACCATAAGGTGCCCGAGGCAGCACTAGACCCTTGGAGACAAGTCGGCTGTAGGACGATGTATTGAATCGCGACGCAATTTGTGTGTTCCATCGTCATTAAGAGGCTCTGAACGTTACAATTTACTGTCAGTTTTACGTTGGATTCGAAAATCTAGTCTCACAGGAGACGACCATAAGGTGCCCGAGGCAGCACTAGACCCTTGGAGACAAGTCGGCTGGAGGACGATGTATTGAGTCGCGACGCAATTTGTGTGTCCCATCGTAATTAACAGGCTCTGAACGTTACAAATAACTGTCAGTTTTGCATCGCATTCGAAAATCTAGACTCACAGGAGAACGACCATAAGGTGCCCGAGGTAGCAAGAGACCCTTGGAGACAGGTCGGCTGTAGGACGATGTATTGAATCGCGACGCAATTTGTGTGTTCCATCGTCATCAAGAGGCTCTGAACGTTACAATTAACTGTCAGTTTTGCATCGCATTCGAAAAACAAGACTCACAGGAGAACGACCATAAGGTGCCCGAGGCAGCACTAGACCCTTGGAGACAAGTCGGCTGGAGGACGATGTATTGAGTCGCGACGCAATTTGTGTGTCCCATCGTCATTAACAGGCTCTGAACGTTACAATTAACGTTCAGTTTTGCATCGCATTCGAAAATCTAGACTCACAGGAGAACGAGCATAAGGTGCCCGAGGCAGCAATAGACCCTTCGAGACAAGTCGGCTGGAGGACGATGTATTGAACCGCGACGCAATTTGTGTGTTCCATCGTCATTAAGAGGCTCTGAACGTTACAATTTACTGTCAGTTTTGCGTTGGATTCGAAAATCTAGACTCACAGGAGACGACCATAAGGTGCCCGAGGCAGCACTAGACCCTTGGAGACAAGTCGGCTGGAGGACGATGTATTGAGTCGCGACGCAATTTGTGTGTCCCATCGTAATTAACAGGCTCTGAACGTTACAAATAACTGTCAGTTTTGCATCGCATTCGAAAATCTAGACTCACAGGAGAACGACCATAAGGTGCCCGAGGTAGCAAGAGACCCTTGGAGACAGGTCGGCTGTAGGACGATGTATTGAATCGCGACGCAATTTGTGTGTTCCATCGTCATCAAGAGGCTCTGAACGTTACAATTAACTGTCAGTTTTGCATCGCATTCGAAAAACAAGACTCACAGGAGAACGACCATAAGGTGCCCGAGGCAGCACTAGACCCTTGGAGACAAGTCGGCTGGAGGACGATGTATTGAGTCGCGACGCAATTTGTGTGTCCCATCGTCATTAACAGGCTCTGAACGTTACAATTAACGTTCAGTTTTGCATCGCATTCGAAAATCTAGACTCACAGGAGAACGAGCATAAGGTGCCCGAGGCAGCAATAGACCCTTCGAGACAAGTCGGCTGTAGGACGATGTATTGAACCGCGACGCAATTTGTGTGTTCCATCGTCATTAACAGGCTCTGAACGTTACAATTAATTGTCAGTTTAGCGTCGTATTCGAAAAACTAGACTCACAGGAGAACGACCATAAGGTGCCCGAGGGAGCAATAGACCCTTGGAGACAAGTCGGCTGGAGGACGATGTATTGAATCGCGACGCAATTAGTGTGTTCCATCGTCATTAAGAGGCTCTGAACGTTACAATTAATTGTCAGTTTTGCGCCGGATTCGAAAAACTAGACTCATAGGAGAACGACCAAGAGGTGCCAGGAGCAGCAATACTACCTCGGAGACATGTCGGCTGGAGGACGATGTATTGAATCGCGACGCAATTTGTGTGTTCCATCGTCAGTATCAGGCTCTGAACGTTACAATTCACTGTCAGTTTTGCGTCGGATTCGAAAATCTAGACTCACAGGAGAACGACCATAAGGTGCCCGAGGCAGCAAGAGACCCTTGGAGACAGGTCGGCTGTGGGACGATGTATTGAATCGCGACGCAATTTGTGTGTTCCATCGTCATCAAGAGGCTCTGAACGTTACAATTCACTGTCAGTTTTGCGTCGGATTCGAAAATCTAGACTCACAGGAGAACGAGCATATGGTGCCCGAGGCAGCACTAGACGCTTGGAGACAAGTCGGCTGTAGGACGATGTATTGAATCGCGACGCAATTTGTGTGTTCCAACGTCATTAAGAGGCTCTGAACGTTACAATTCACTGTCAGTTTTGCGTCGGATTCGAAACTCTAGACTCAGAGATGAACGACCATAAGGTGCCCGAGGCAGCAATAGACCCTTCGAGACAAGTCGGCTGGAGGACGATGTATTGAATCGCGACGCAATTTGTGTGTTCCATCGTCATTAACAGGCTCTGAACGTTACAATTAATTGTCAGTTTTGCGTCGTATTCGAAAAACTAGACTCACAGGAGAACGAGCATATGGTGCCCGAGGCAGCACTAGACCCTTGGAGACAAGTCGGCTGTAGGACGATGTATTGAATCGCGACGCAATTTGTGTGTTCCATCGTCATTAAGAGGCTCTGAACGTTACAATTAACTGTCAGTTTTGCGTCGGATTCGAAAATCTAGACTCACAGGAGAACGACCATAAGGTGCCCGAGGCAGCAAGAGACCCTTGGAGACAGGTCGGCTGGAGGACGATGTATTGAGTCGTGACGCAATTTGTGTGTCCCATCGTCATTAACAGGCTCTGAACGTTACAATTCACTGTCAGTTTTGAGTCGGATTCGAAAATCTAGACTCACAGGAGAACGAGCATATGGTGCCCGAGGCAGCACTAGACCCTTGGAGACAAGTCGGCTGTAGGACGATGTATTGAATCGCGACGCAATTTGTGTGTTCCATCGTCATTAAGAGGCTCTGAACGTTACAATTAACTGTCAGTTTTGCGTCGGATTCGAAAATCTAGACTCACAGGAGAACGACCATAAGGTGCCCGAGGCAGCACTAGACCCTTGGAGACAAGTCGGCTGGAGGACGATGTATTGAGTCGCGACGCAATTTGTGTGTCCCATCGTCATTAACAGGCTCTGAACGTTACAATTAACTGTCAGTTTTGCGTCGTATTCTGAAAACTAGACTCACAGGAGAACGACCATAAGGTGCCCGAGGCAGCAATAGACCCTTGGAGACAAGTCGGCTGGAGGACGATGTATTGAATCGCGACGCAATTTGTGTGTTCCATCGTCATTAAGAGGCTCTGAACGTTACAATTAACTGTCAGTTTTGCGTGGGATTCGAAAATCTAGACTCACAGGAGAACGACCATAAGGTGCCCGAGGCAGCACTAGACCCTTGGAGACAAGTCGGCTGGAGGACGATGTATTGAATCGCGACGCAATTTGTGTGTTCCATCGTCATTAAGAGGCTCTGAACGTTACAATTCACTGACAGTTTTGCGTCGGATTCGAAAATCTAGACTCACAGATGAACGACCATAAGGTGCCCGAGGCAGCAATAGACCCTTCGAGACAAGTCGGCTGGAGGACGATGTATTGAATCGCGACGCAATTTGTGTGTTCCGTCGTCAGTATCAGGCTCTGAACGTTACAATTAACTGTCAGTTTTGCGTCGGATTCGAAAATCTAGACTCACAGGAGAACGACCATAAGGTGCCCGAGGCAGCACTAGACCCTTGAAGACAAGTCGGCTGGAGGACGATGTATTGAGTCGCGACGCAATTTGTGTGTCCCATCGTCATTAACAGGCTCTGAACGTTACAATTCACTGTCAGTTTTGCGTCAGATTCGAAAATCTAGACTCACAGGAGAACGAGCATATGGTGCCCGAGGCAGCACTAGACCCTTGGAGACAAGTCGGCTGTAGGACGATGTATTGAATCGCGACGCAATTTGTGTGTTCCATCGTCATTAAGAGGCTCTGAACGTTACAATTTACTGTCAGTTTTGCGTTGGATTCGAAAATCTAGACTCACAGGAGACGACCATAAGGTGCCCGAGGCAGCACTAGACCCTTGGAGACAAGTCGGCTGGAGGACGATGTATTGAGTCGCGACGCAATTTGTGTGTCCCATCGTAATTAACAGGCTCTGAACGTTACAAATAACTGTCAGTTTTGCATCGCATTCGAAAATCTAGACTCACAGGAGAACGACCATAAGGTGCCCGAGGTAGCAAGAGACCCTTGGAGACAGGTCGGCTGTAGGACGATGTATTGAATCGCGACGCAATTTGTGTGTTCCATCGTCATCAAGAGGCTCTGAACGTTACAATTAACTGTCAGTTTTGCATCGCATTCGAAAAACAAGACTCACAGGAGAACGACCATAAGGTGCCCGAGGCAGCACTAGACCCTTGGAGACAAGTCGGCTGGAGGACGATGTATTGAGTCGCGACGCAATTTGTGTGTCCCATCGTCATTAACAGGCTCTGAACGTTACAATTAACGTTCAGTTTTGCATCGCATTCGAAAATCTAGACTCACAGGAGAACGAGCATAAGGTGCCCGAGGCAGCAATAGACCCTTCGAGACAAGTCGGCTGTAGGACGATGTATTGAACCGCGACGCAATTTGTGTGTTCCATCGTCATTAACAGGCTCTGAACGTTACAATTAATTGTCAGTTTAGCGTCGTATTCGAAAAACTAGACTCACAGGAGAACGACCATAAGGTGCCCGAGGGAGCAATAGACCCTTGGAGACAAGTCGGCTGGAGGACGATGTATTGAATCGCGACGCAATTAGTGTGTTCCATCGTCATTAAGAGGCTCTGAACGTTACAATTAATTGTCAGTTTTGCGCCGGATTCGAAAAACTAGACTCATAGGAGAACGACCAAGAGGTGCCAGGAGCAGCAATACTACCTCGGAGACATGTCGGCTGGAGGACGATGTATTGAATCGCGACGCAATTTGTGTGTTCCATCGTCAGTATCAGGCTCTGAACGTTACAATTCACTGTCAGTTTTGCGTCGGATTCGAAAATCTAGACTCACAGGAGAACGACCATAAGGTGCCCGAGGCAGCAAGAGACCCTTGGAGACAGGTCGGCTGTGGGACGATGTATTGAATCGCGACGCAATTTGTGTGTTCCATCGTCATCAAGAGGCTCTGAACGTTACAATTAACTGTCAGTTTTGCGTGGGATTCGAAAATCTAGACTCACAGGAGAACGACCATAAGGTGCCCGAGGCAGCACTAGACCCTTGGAGACAAGTCGGCTGGAGGACGATGTATTGAATCGCGACGCAATTTGTGTGTTCCATCGTCATTAAGAGGCTCTGAACGTTACAATTCACTGTCAGTTTTGCGTCGGATTCGAAAATCTAGACTCACAGATGAACGACCATAAGGTGCCCGAGGCAGCAATAGACCCTTCGAGACAAGTCGGCTGGAGGACGATGTATTGAATCGCGACGCAATTTGTGTGTTCCATCGTCAGTATCAGGCTCTGAACGTTACAATTAACTGTCAGTTTTGCGTCGGATTCGAAAATCTAGACTCACAGGAGAACGACCATAAGGTGCCCGAGGCAGCACTAGACCCTTGGAGACAAGTCGGCTGGAGGACGATGTATTGAGTCGCGACGCAATTTGTGTGTCCCATCGTCATTAACAGGCTCTGAACGTTACAATTCACTGTCAGTTTTGCGTCAGATTCGAAAATCTAGACTCACAGGAGAACGAGCATATGGTGCCAGAGGCAGCACTAGACCCTTGGAGACAAGTCGGCTGTAGGACGATGTATTGAATCGCGACGCAATTTGTGTGTTCCATCGTCATTAAGAGGCTCTGAAAGTTACAATTAACTGTCAGTTTTGCGTTGGATTCGAAAATCTAGACTCACAGGAGAACGACCATAAGGTGCCCGAGGCAGCACTAGACCCTTGGAGACAAGTCGGCTGGAGGACGATGTATTGAGTCGCGACGCAATTTGTGTGTCCCATCGTAATTAACAGGCTCTGAACGTTACAAATAACTGTCAGTTTTGCATCGCATTCGAAAATCTAGACTCACAGGAGAACGACCATAAGGTGCCCGAGGTAGCAAGAGACCCTTGGAGACAGGTCGGCTGTAGGACGATGTATTGAATCGCGACGCAATTTGTGTGTTCCATCGTCATCAAGAGGCTCTGAACGTTACAATTAACTGTCAGTTTTGCATCGCATTCGAAAAACAAGACTCACAGGAGAACGACCATAAGGTGCCCGAGGCAGCAATAGACTCTTGGAGACAAGTCGGCTGTCGGACGATGTATTGAATCGCGACGCAATTTGTGTGTTCCATCGTCATTAAGAGGCTCTGAACGTTACAATTAACTGTCAGTTTTGCGTCGGATTCGAAAATCTAGACTCACAAGAGAACGACCATAAGGTGCCCGAGGCAGCACTAGACCCTTGGAGACAAGTCGGCTGTAGGACGATGTATTGAGTCGCGTCGCAATTTGTGTGTCCCATCGTCATTAACAGGCTCTGAACGTTACAATTCACTGTCAGTTTTGCGTCGGATTCGAAAATCTAGACTCACAGGAGAACGAGCATAAGGTGCCCGAGGCAGCAATTGACCCTTCGAGACAAGTCGGCTGGAGGACGATGTATTGAATCGCGACGCAATTTGTGTGTTCCATCGTCATTAACAGGCTCTGAACGTTACAATTAATTGTCAGTTTGGCGTCGTATTCGAAAAACTAGACTCACAGGAGAACGACCATAACGTGCCCGAGGCACCAATAGACCCTTGGAGACAAGTCGACTGTAGGACGATGTATTGAATCGCGACGCAATTTGTGTGTTCCATCGTCATTAAGAGGCTCTGAACGTTACAATTAATTGTCAGTTTTGCGCCGGATTCGAAAAACTAGACTCATAGGAGAACGACCAAGAGGTGCCAGGAGCAGCAATACTACCTCGGAGACATGTCGGCTGGAGGACGATGTATTGAATCGCGACGCAATTTGTGTGTTCCATCGTCAGTATCAGGCTCTGAACGTTACAATTCACTGTCAGTTTTGCGTCGGATTCGAAAATCTAGACTCACAGGAGAACGACCATAAGGTGCCCGAGGCAGCACTAGACCCTTGGAGACAATCCGGCTGGAGGACGATGTATTGAGTCGCGACGCAATTAGTGTGTCCCATCGTCATTAACAGGCTCTGAACGTTACAATTAACTGTCAGTTTTGCGTCGTATTCTGAAAACTAGACTCACAGGAAAACGACCATAAGGTGCCCGAGGCAGCAAGAGACCCTTGGAGACAGGTCGGCTGTGGGACGATGTATTGAATCGCGACGCAATTTGTGTGTTCCATCGTCATCAAGAGGCTCTGAACGTTACAATTCACTGTCAGTTTTGCGTCGGATTCGAAAATCTAGACTCACAGGAGAACGAGCATATGGTGCCCGAGGCAGCACTAGACGCTGGGAGACAAGTCGGCTGTAGGACGATGTATTGAATCGCGACGCAATTTGTGTGTTCCATCGTCATTAAGAGGCTCTGAACGTTACAATTCACTGTCAGTTTTGCGTCGGATTCGAAACTCTAGACTCAGAGATGAACGACCATAAGGTGCCCGAGGCAGCAATAGACCCTTCGAGACAAGTCGGCTGGAGGACGATGTATTGAATCGCGACGCAATTTGTGTGTTCCATCATCATTAACAGGCTCTGAACGTTACAATTAATTGTCAGTTTTGCGTCGTATTCGAAAAACTAGACTCACAGGAGAACGAGCATATGGTGCCCGAGGCAGCACTTGACCCTTGGAGACAAGTCGGCTGTAGGACGATGTATTGAATCGCGACGCAATTTGTGTGTTCCATCGTCATTAAGAGGCTCTGAACGTTACAATTAACTGTCAGTTTTGCGTCGGATTCGAAAATCTAGACTCACAGGAGAACGACCATAAGGTGCCCGAGGCAGCAAGAGACCCTTGGAGACAGGTCGGCTGGAGGACGATGTATTGAGTCGTGACGCAATTTGTGTGTCCCATCGTCATTAACAGGCTCTGAACGTTACAATTCACTGTCAGTTTTGAGTCGGATTCGAAAATCTAGACTCACAGGAGAACGAGCATATGGTGCCCGAGGCAGCACTAGACCCTTGGAGACAAGTCGGCTGTAGGACGATGTATTGAATCGCGACGCAATTTGTGTGTTCCATCGTCATTAAGAGGCTCTGAACGTTACAATTAACTGTCAGTTTTGCGTCGGATTCGAAAATCTAGACTCACAGGAGAACGACCATAAGGTGCCCGAGGCAGCACTAGACCCTTGGAGACAAGTCGGCTGGAGGACGATGTATTGAGTCGCGACGCAATTTGTGTGTCCCATCGTCATTAACAGGCTCTGAACGTTACAATTAACTGTCAGTTTTGCGTCGTATTCTGAAAACTAGACTCACAGGAGAACGACCATAAGGTGCCCGAGGCAGCAATAGACCCTTGGAGACAAGTCGGCTGGAGGACGATGTATTGAATCGCGACGCAATTTGTGTGTTCCATCGTCATTAAGAGGCTCTGAACGTTACAATTAACTGTCAGTTTTGCGTGGGATTCGAAAATCTAGACTCACAGGAGAACGACCATAAGGTGCCCGAGGCAGCACTAGACCCTTGGAGACAAGTCGGCTGGAGGACGATGTATTGAATCGCGACGCAATTTGTGTGTTCCATCGTCATTAAGAGGCTCTGAACGTTACAATTCACTGACAGTTTTGCGTCGGATTCGAAAATCTAGACTCACAGATGAACGACCATAAGGTGCCCGAGGCAGCAATAGACCCTTCGAGACAAGTCGGCTGGAGGACGATGTATTGAATCGCGACGCAATTTGTGTGTTCCATCGTCAGTATCAGGCTCTGAACGTTACAATTAACTGTCAGTTTTGCGTCGGATTCGAAAATCTAGACTCACAGGAGAACGACCATAAGGTGCCCGAGGCAGCACTAGACCCTTGGAGACAAGTCGGCTGTAGGACGATGTATTGAATCGCGACGCAATTTGTGTGTTCCATCGTCATTAAGAGGCTCTGAACGTTACAATTTACTGTCAGTTTTACGTTGGATTCGAAAATCTAGTCTCACAGGAGACGACCATAAGGTGCCCGAGGCAGCACTAGACCCTTGGAGACAAGTCGGCTGGAGGACGATGTATTGAGTCGCGACGCAATTTGTGTGTCCCATCGTAATTAACAGGCTCTGAACGTTACAAATAACTGTCAGTTTTGCATCGCATTCGAAAATCTAGACTCACAGGAGAACGACCATAAGGTGCCCGAGGTAGCAAGAGACCCTTGGAGACAGGTCGGCTGTAGGACGATGTATTGAATCGCGACGCAATTTGTGTGTTCCATCGTCATCAAGAGGCTCTGAACGTTACAATTAACTGTCAGTTTTGCATCGCATTCGAAAAACAAGACTCACAGGAGAACGACCATAAGGTGCCCGAGGCAGCACTAGACCCTTGGAGACAAGTCGGCTGGAGGACGATGTATTGAGTCGCGACGCAATTTGTGTGTCCCATCGTCATTAACAGGCTCTGAACGTTACAATTAACGTTCAGTTTTGCATCGCATTCGAAAATCTAGACTCACAGGAGAACGAGCATAAGGTGCCCGAGGCAGCAATAGACCCTTCGAGACAAGTCGGCTGGAGGACGATGTATTGAACCGCGACGCAATTTGTGTGTTCCATCGTCATTAAGAGGCTCTGAACGTTACAATTTACTGTCAGTTTTGCGTTGGATTCGAAAATCTAGACTCACAGGAGACGACCATAAGGTGCCCGAGGCAGCACTAGACCCTTGGAGACAAGTCGGCTGGAGGACGATGTATTGAGTCGCGACGCAATTTGTGTGTCCCATCGTAATTAACAGGCTCTGAACGTTACAAATAACTGTCAGTTTTGCATCGCATTCGAAAATCTAGACTCACAGGAGAACGACCATAAGGTGCCCGAGGTAGCAAGAGACCCTTGGAGACAGGTCGGCTGTAGGACGATGTATTGAATCGCGACGCAATTTGTGTGTTCCATCGTCATCAAGAGGCTCTGAACGTTACAATTAACTGTCAGTTTTGCATCGCATTCGAAAAACAAGACTCACAGGAGAACGACCATAAGGTGCCCGAGGCAGCACTAGACCCTTGGAGACAAGTCGGTTGGAGGACGATGTATTGAGTCGCGACGCAATTTGTGTGTCCCATCGTCATTAACAGGCTCTGAACGTTACAATTAACGTTCAGTTTTGCATCGCATTCGAAAATCTAGACTCACAGGAGAACGAGCATAAGGTGCCCGAGGCAGCAATAGACCCTTCGAGACAAGTCGGCTGTAGGACGATGTATTGAACCGCGACGCAATTTGTGTGTTCCATCGTCATTAACAGGCTCTGAACGTTACAATTAATTGTCAGTTTAGCGTCGTATTCGAAAAACTAGACTCACAGGAGAACGACCATAAGGTGCCCGAGGGAGCAATAGACCCTTGGAGACAAGTCGGCTGGAGGACGATGTATTGAATCGCGACGCAATTAGTGTGTTCCATCGTCATTAAGAGGCTCTGAACGTTACAATTAATTGTCAGTTTTGCGCCGGATTCGAAAAACTAGACTCATAGGAGAACGACCAAGAGGTGCCAGGAGCAGCAATACTACCTCGGAGACATGTCGGCTGGAGGACGATGTATTGAATCGCGACGCAATTTGTGTGTTCCATCGTCAGTATCAGGCTCTGAACGTTACAATTCACTGTCAGTTTTGCGTCGGATTCGAAAATCTAGACTCACAGGAGAACGACCATAAGGTGCCCGAGGCAGCAAGAGACCCTTGGAGACAGGTCGGCTGTGGGACGATGTATTGAATCGCGACGCAATTTGTGTGTTCCATCGTCATCAAGAGGCTCTGAACGTTACAATTCACTGTCAGTTTTGCGTCGGATTCGAAAATCTAGACTCACAGGAGAACGAGCATATGGTGCCCGAGGCAGCACTAGACGCTTGGAGACAAGTCGGCTGTAGGACGATGTATTGAATCGCGACGCAATTTGTGTGTTCCAACGTCATTAAGAGGCTCTGAACGTTACAATTCACTGTCAGTTTTGCGTCGGATTCGAAACTCTAGACTCAGAGATGAACGACCATAAGGTGCCCGAGGCAGCAATAGACCCTTCGAGACAAGTCGGCTGGAGGACGATGTATTGAATCGCGACGCAATTTGTGTGTTCCATCGTCATTAACAGGCTCTGAACGTTACAATTAATTGTCAGTTTTGCGTCGTATTCGAAAAACTAGACTCACAGGAGAACGAGCATATGGTGCCCGAGGCAGCACTAGACCCTTGGAGACAAGTCGGCTGTAGGACGATGTATTGAATCGCGACGCAATTTGTGTGTTCCATCGTCATTAAGAGGCTCTGAACGTTACAATTAACTGTCAGTTTTGCGTCGGATTCGAAAATCTAGACTCACAGGAGAACGACCATAAGGTGCCCGAGGCAGCAAGAGACCCTTGGAGACAGGTCGGCTGGAGGACGATGTATTGAGTCGTGACGCAATTTGTGTGTCCCATCGTCATTAACAGGCTCTGAACGTTACAATTCACTGTCAGTTTTGAGTCGGATTCGAAAATCTAGACTCACAGGAGAACGAGCATATGGTGCCCGAGGCAGCACTAGACCCTTGGAGACAAGTCGGCTGTAGGACGATGTATTGAATCGCGACGCAATTTGTGTGTTCCATCGTCATTAAGAGGCTCTGAACGTTACAATTAACTGTCAGTTTTGCGTCGGATTCGAAAATCTAGACTCACAGGAGAACGACCATAAGGTGCCCGAGGCAGCACTAGACCCTTGGAGACAAGTCGGCTGGAGGACGATGTATTGAGTCGCGACGCAATTTGTGTGTCCCATCGTCATTAACAGGCTCTGAACGTTACAATTAACTGTCAGTTTTGCGTCGTATTCTGAAAACTAGACTCACAGGAGAACGACCATAAGGTGCCCGAGGCAGCAATAGACCCTTGGAGACAAGTCGGCTGGAGGACGATGTATTGAATCGCGACGCAATTTGTGTGTTCCATCGTCATTAAGAGGCTCTGAACGTTACAATTAACTGTCAGTTTTGCGTGGGATTCGAAAATCTAGACTCACAGGAGAACGACCATAAGGTGCCCGAGGCAGCACTAGACCCTTGGAGACAAGTCGGCTGGAGGACGATGTATTGAATCGCGACGCAATTTGTGTGTTCCATCGTCATTAAGAGGCTCTGAACGTTACAATTCACTGACAGTTTTGCGTCGGATTCGAAAATCTAGACTCACAGATGAACGACCATAAGGTGCCCGAGGCAGCAATAGACCCTTCGAGACAAGTCGGCTGGAGGACGATGTATTGAATCGCGACGCAATTTGTGTGTTCCATCGTCAGTATCAGGCTCTGAACGTTACAATTAACTGTCAGTTTTGCGTCGGATTCGAAAATCTAGACTCACAGGAGAACGACCATAAGGTGCCCGAGGCAGCACTAGACCCTTGAAGACAAGTCGGCTGGAGGACGATGTATTGAGTCGCGACGCAATTTGTGTGTCCCATCGTCATTAACAGGCTCTGAACGTTACAATTCACTGTCAGTTTTGCGTCAGATTCGAAAATCTAGACTCACAGGAGAACGAGCATATGGTGCCCGAGGCAGCACTAGACCCTTGGAGACAAGTCGGCTGTAGGACGATGTATTGAATCGCGACGCAATTTGTGTGTTCCATCGTCATTAAGAGGCTCTGAACGTTACAATTTACTGTCAGTTTTGCGTTGGATTCGAAAATCTAGACTCACAGGAGACGACCATAAGGTGCCCGAGGCAGCACTAGACCCTTGGAGACAAGTCGGCTGGAGGACGATGTATTGAGTCGCGACGCAATTTGTGTGTCCCATCGTAATTAACAGGCTCTGAACGTTACAAATAACTGTCAGTTTTGCATCGCATTCGAAAATCTAGACTCACAGGAGAACGACCATAAGGTGCCCGAGGTAGCAAGAGACCCTTGGAGACAGGTCGGCTGTAGGACGATGTATTGAATCGCGACGCAATTTGTGTGTTCCATCGTCATCAAGAGGCTCTGAACGTTACAATTAACTGTCAGTTTTGCATCGCATTCGAAAAACAAGACTCACAGGAGAACGACCATAAGGTGCCCGAGGCAGCACTAGACCCTTGGAGACAAGTCGGCTGGAGGACGATGTATTGAGTCGCGACGCAATTTGTGTGTCCCATCGTCATTAACAGGCTCTGAACGTTACAATTAACGTTCAGTTTTGCATCGCATTCGAAAATCTAGACTCACAGGAGAACGAGCATAAGGTGCCCGAGACAGCAATAGACCCTTCGAGACAAGTCGGCTGTAGGACGATGTATTGAACCGCGACGCAATTTGTGTGTTCCATCGTCATTAACAGGCTCTGAACGTTACAATTAATTGTCAGTTTAGCGTCGTATTCGAAAAACTAGACTCACAGGAGAACGACCATAAGGTGCCCGAGGGAGCAATAGACCCTTGGAGACAAGTCGGCTGGAGGACGATGTATTGAATCGCGACGCAATTAGTGTGTTCCATCGTCATTAAGAGGCTCTGAACGTTACAATTAATTGTCAGTTTTGCGCCGGATTCGAAAAACTAGACTCATAGGAGAACGACCAAGAGGTGCCAGGAGCAGCAATACTACCTCGGAGACATGTCGGCTGGAGGACGATGTATTGAATCGCGACGCAATTTGTGTGTTCCATCGTCAGTATCAGGCTCTGAACGTTACAATTCACTGTCAGTTTTGCGTCGGATTCGAAAATCTAGACTCACAGGAGAACGACCATAAGGTGCCCGAGGCAGCAAGAGACCCTTGGAGACAGGTCGGCTGTGGGACGATGTATTGAATCGCGACGCAATTTGTGTGTTCCATCGTCATCAAGAGGCTCTGAACGTTACAATTAACTGTCAGTTTTGCGTGGGATTCGAAAATCTAGACTCACAGGAGAACGACCATAAGGTGCCCGAGGCAGCACTAGACCCTTGGAGACAAGTCGGCTGGAGGACGATGTATTGAATCGCGACGCAATTTGTGTGTTCCATCGTCATTAAGAGGCTCTGAACGTTACAATTCACTGTCAGTTTTGCGTCGGATTCGAAAATCTAGACTCACAGATGAACGACCATAAGGTGCCCGAGGCAGCAATAGACCCTTCGAGACAAGTCGGCTGGAGGACGATGTATTGAATCGCGACGCAATTTGTGTGTTCCATCGTCAGTATCAGGCTCTGAACGTTACAATTAACTGTCAGTTTTGCGTCGGATTCGAAAATCTAGACTCACAGGAGAACGACCATAAGGTGCCCGAGGCAGCACTAGACCCTTGGAGACAAGTCGGCTGGAGGACGATGTATTGAGTCGCGACGCAATTTGTGTGTCCCATCGTCATTAACAGGCTCTGAACGTTACAATTCACTGTCAGTTTTGCGTCAGATTCGAAAATCTAGACTCACAGGAGAACGAGCATATGGTGCCAGAGGCAGCACTAGACCCTTGGAGACAAGTCGGCTGTAGGACGATGTATTGAATCGCGACGCAATTTGTGTGTTCCATCGTCATTAAGAGGCTCTGAAAGTTACAATTAACTGTCAGTTTTGCGTTGGATTCGAAAATCTAGACTCACAGGAGAACGACCATAAGGTGCCCGAGGCAGCACTAGACCCTTGGAGACAAGTCGGCTGGAGGACGATGTATTGAGTCGCGACGCAATTTGTGTGTCCCATCGTAATTAACAGGCTCTGAACGTTACAAATAACTGTCAGTTTTGCATCGCATTCGAAAATCTAGACTCACAGGAGAACGACCATAAGGTGCCCGAGGTAGCAAGAGACCCTTGGAGACAGGTCGGCTGTAGGACGATGTATTGAATCGCGACGCAATTTGTGTGTTCCATCGTCATCAAGAGGCTCTGAACGTTACAATTAACTGTCAGTTTTGCATCGCATTCGAAAAACAAGACTCACAGGAGAACGACCATAAGGTGCCCGAGGCAGCAATAGACTCTTGGAGACAAGTCGGCTGTCGGACGATGTATTGAATCGCGACGCAATTTGTGTGTTCCATCGTCATTAAGAGGCTCTGAACGTTACAATTAACTGTCAGTTTTGCGTCGGATTCGAAAATCTAGACTCACAAGAGAACGACCATAAGGTGCCCGAGGCAGCACTAGACCCTTGGAGACAAGTCGGCTGTAGGACGATGTATTGAGTCGCGTCGCAATTTGTGTGTCCCATCGTCATTAACAGGCTCTGAACGTTACAATTCACTGTCAGTTTTGCGTCGGATTCGAAAATCTAGACTCACAGGAGAACGAGCATAAGGTGCCCGAGGCAGCAATTGACCCTTCGAGACAAGTCGGCTGGAGGACGATGTATTGAATCGCGACGCAATTTGTGTGTTCCATCGTCATTAACAGGCTCTGAACGTTACAATTAATTGTCAGTTTGGCGTCGTATTCGAAAAACTAGACTCACAGGAGAACGACCATAACGTGCCCGAGGCACCAATAGACCCTTGGAGACAAGTCGACTGTAGGACGATGTATTGAATCGCGACGCAATTTGTGTGTTCCATCGTCATTAAGAGGCTCTGAACGTTACAATTAATTGTCAGTTTTGCGCCGGATTCGAAAAACTAGACTCATAGGAGAACGACCAAGAGGTGCCAGGAGCAGCAATACTACCTCGGAGACATGTCGGCTGGAGGACGATGTATTGAATCGCGACGCAATTTGTGTGTTCCATCGTCAGTATCAGGCTCTGAACGTTACAATTCACTGTCAGTTTTGCGTCGGATTCGAAAATCTAGACTCACAGGAGAACGACCATAAGGTGCCCGAGGCAGCAAGAGACCCTTGGAGACAGGTCGGCTGGAGGACGATGTATTGAGTCGTGACGCAATTTGTGTGCCCCATCGTCATTAACAGGCTCTGAACGTTACAATTCACTGTCAGTTTTGCGTCGGATTCGAAAATCTAGACTCACAGGAGAACGAGCATATGGTGCCCGAGGCAGCACTAGACCCTTGGAGACAAGTCGGCTGTAGGACGATGTATTGAATCGCGACGCAATTTGTGTGTTCCATCGTCATTAGGAGGCTCTGAACGTTACAATTAACTGTCAGTTTTGCGTCGGATTCGAAAATCTAGACTCACAGGAGAACGACCATAAGGTGCCCGAGGCAGCACTAGACCCTTGGAGACAAGTCGGCTGGAGGACGATGTATTGAGTCGCGACGCAATTTGTGTGTCCCATCGTCATTAACAGGCTCTGAACGTTACAATTAACTGTCAGTTTTGCGTCGTATTCTGAAAACTAGACTCACAGGAGAACGACCATAAGGTGCCCGAGGCAGCAATAGACCCTTGGAGACAAGTCGGCTGGAGGACGATGTATTGAATCGCGACGCAATTTGTGTGTTCCATCGTCATTAAGAGGCTCTGAACGTTACAATTGACTGTCAGTTTTGCGTGGGATTCGAAAATCTAGACTCACAGGAGAACGACCATAAGGTGCCCGAGGCAGCACTAGACCCTTGGAGACAAGTCGGCTGGAGGACGATGTATTGAATCGCGACGCAATTTGTGTGTTCCATCGTCATTAAGAGGCTCTGAACGTTACAATTCACTGTCAGTTTTGCGTCGGATTCGAAAATCTAGACTCACAGATGAACGACCATAAGGTGCCCGAGGCAGCAATAGACCCTTCGAGACAAGTCGGCTGGAGGACGATGTATTGAATCGCGACGCAATTTGTGTGTTCCATCGTCAGTATCAGGCTCTGAACGTTACAATTAACTGTCAGTTTTGCGTCGGATTCGAAAATCTAGACTCACAGGAGAACGACCATAAGGTGCCCGAGGCAGCACTAGACCCTTGGAGACAAGTCGGCTGGAGGACGATGTATTGAGTCGCGACGCAATTTGTGTGTCCCATCGTCATTAACAGGCTCTGAACGTTACAATTCACTGTCAGTTTTGCGTCAGATTCGAAAATCTAGACTCACAGGAGAACGAGCATATGGTGCCCGAGGCAGCACTAGACCCTTGGAGACAAGTCGGCTGTAGGACGATGTATTGAATCGCGACGCAATTTGTGTGTTCCATCGTCATTAAGAGGCTCTGAACGTTACAATTAACTGTCAGTTTTGCGTTGGATTCGAAAATCTAGACTCACAGGAGAACGACCATAAGGTGCCCGAGGCAGCACTAGACCCTTGGAGACAAGTCGGCTGGAGGACGATGTATTGAGTCGCGACGCAATTTGTGTGTCCCATCGTAATTAACAGGCTCTGAACGTTACAAATAACTGTCAGTTTTGCATCGCATTCGAAAATCTAGACTCACAGGAGAACGACCATAAGGTGCCCGAGGTAGCAAGAGACCCTTGGAGACAGGTCGGCTGTAGGACGATGTATTGAATCGCGACGCAATTTGTGTGTTCCATCGTCATCAAGAGGCTCTGAACGTTACAATTAACTGTCAGTTTTGCATCGCATTCGAAAAACAAGACTCACAGGAGAACGACCATAAGGTGCCCGAGGCAGCAATAGACTCTTGGAGACAAGTCGGCTGGAGGACGATGTATTGAATCGCGACGCAATTTGTGTGTTCCATCGTCATTAAGAGGCTCTGAACGTTACAATTAACTGTCAGTTTTGCGTCGGATTCGAAAATCTAGACTCACAAGAGAACGACCATAAGGTGCCCGAGGCAGCACTAGACCCTTGGAGACAAGTCGGCTGGAGGACGATGTATTGAGTCGCGTCGCAATTTGTGTGTCCCATCGTCATTAACAGGCTCTGAACGTTACAATTCACTGTCAGTTTTGCGTCGGATTCGAAAATCTAGACTCACAGGAGAACGAGCATAAGGTGCCCGAGGCAGCAATAGACCCTTCGAGACAAGTCGGCTGGAGGACGATGTATTGAATCGCGACGCAATTTGTGTGTTCCATCGTCATTAACAGGCTCTGAACGTTACAATTAATTGTCAGTTTGGCGTCGTATTCAAAAAACTAGACTCACAGGAGAACGACCATAACGTGCCCGAGGCACCAATAGACCCTTGGAGACAAGTCGACTGTAGGACGATGTATTGAATCGCGACGCAATTTGTGTGTTCCATCGTCATTAAGAGGCTCTGAACGTTACAATTAATTGTCAGTTTTGCGCCGGATTCGAAAAACTAGACTCATAGGAGAACGACCAAGAGGTGCCAGGAGCAGCAATACTACCTCGGAGACATGTCGGCTGGAGGACGATGTATTGAATCGCGACGCAATTTGTGTGTTCCATCGTCAGTATCAGGCTCTGAACGTTACAATTCACTGTCAGTTTTGCGTCGGATTCGAAAATCTAGACTCACAGGAGAACGAGCATATGGTGCCCGAGGCAGCACTAGACCCTTGGAGACAAGTCGGCTGTAGGACGATGTATTGAATCGCGACGCAATTTGTGTGTTCCATCGTCATCAATTGGCTCTGAACGTTACAATTCACTGTCAGTTTTTCGTCGGATTCGAAAATCTAGACTCACAGGAGAACGACCATAAGGTGCCCGAGGCAGCACTAGACCCTTGGAGACAAGTCGGCTGGAGGACGATGTATTAAATCGCGACGCAATTTGTGTGTTCCATCGTCATTAAGAGGCTCTGAACGTTACAATTAACTGTCAGTTTTGCGTCGGATTCGAAAATCTAGACTCACAGGAGAACGACCATAAGGTGCCCGAGGCAGCACTAGACCCTTGGAGACAAGTCGGCTGGAGGACGATGTATTGAGTCGCGACGCAATTTGTGTGTCCCATCGTCATTAACAGGCTCTGAACGTTACAATTCACTGTCAGTTTTGCGTCGGATTCGAAAATCTAGACTCACAGGAGAACGAGCATATGGTGCCCGAGGCAGCACTAGACCCTTGGAGACATGTCGGCTGTAGGACGATGTATTGAATCGCGACGCAATTTGTGTGTTCCATCGTCATTAAGAGGCTCTGAACGTTACAATTAACTGTCAGTTTTGCGTCGGATTCGAAAATCTAGACTCACAGGAGAACAAGCATAAGGTGCCCGAGGCAGCAATAGACCCTTCGAGACAAGTCGGCTGGAGGACGATGTATTGAATCGCGACGCAATTTGTGTGTTCCATCGTCAGTATCAGGCTCTGAACGTTACAATTCACTGTCAGTTTTGCGTCGGATTCGAAAATCTAGACTCACAGGAGAACGACCATAAGGTGCCCGAGGCACCAATAGACCCTTGGAAACAAGTCGGCTGTAGGACGATGTATTGAATCGCGACGCAATTTGTGTGTTCCATCGTCATTAAGAGGCTCTGAACGTTACAATTAATTGTCAGTTTTGCGCCGGATTCGAAAAACTAGACTCATAGGAGAACGACCAAGAGGTGCCAGGAGCAGCAATACTACCTCGGAGACATGTCGGCTGGAGGACGATGTATTGAATCGCGACGCAATTTGTGTGTTCCATCGTCAGTATCAGGCTCTGAACGTTACAATTCACTGTCAGTTTTGCGTCGGATTCGAAAATCTAGACTCACAGGAGAACGACCATAAGGTGCCCGAGGCTGCACTAGACCCTTGGAGACAAGTCGGCTGGAGGACGATGTATTGAGTCGCGATGCAATTTGTGTGTGTCATCGTCATTAACAGGCTCTGAACGTTACAATTAACTGTCAGTTTTGCGTCGGATTCGAAAATCTAGACTCACAGGAGATCGAGCATATGGTGCCCGAGGCAGCACTAGACCCTTGGAGACAAGTCGGCTGTAGGACGATGTATTGAATGGCGACGCAATTTGTGTGTTCCATCGTCATCAAGAGGCTCTGAACATTACAATTCACTCTCAGTTTTGCATCGCATTCGAAAAACTAGACTCACAGGAGAACGACCATAAGGTGCCCGAGGCAGCAATAGACCCTTGGAGACAAGTCGGCTGGAGGACGATGTATTGAGTCGCGACGCAATTTGTGTGTCCCATCGTCATTAACAGGCTCTGAACGTTACAATTAACTGTCAGTTTTGCATCGCATTTGAAAAACTAGACTCACAGGAGAACGAGCATAGGGTGCCCGAGGCAGCAATAGACCCTTGGAGACAAGTCGGCTGTAGGACAATGTATTGAATCGCGACGCAATTTGTGTGTCCCAACGTCATTAACAGGCTCTGAACGTTACAATTCACTGTCAGTTTTGCGTCGGATTCGAAAATCTAGACTCACAGGAGAACGAGCATATGGTGCCCGAGGCAGCACTAGACCCTTGGAGACAAGTCGGCTGTAGGACGATGTATTGAATCGCGACGCAATTTGTGTGTCCCATCGTCATTAACAGGCTCTGAACGTTACAATTAACTGTCAGTTTTGCATCGCATTCGAAAAACTAGACTCACAGGAGAACGACCATAAGGTGCCCGAGGCAGCAATAGACCCTTGGAGACAAGTCGGCTGGAGGACGATGTATTGAGTCGCGACGCAATTTGTGTGTCCCATCGTCATTAACAGGCTCTGAACAATTAACTGTCAGTTTTGCATCGCATTCGAAAAACTAGACTCACAGGAGAACGACCATAAGGTGCCCGAGGCAGCAATAGACCCTTGGAGACAAGTCGGCTGTAGGACGATGTATTGAATCGCGACGCAATTTGTGTGTTCCATCGTCATTAAGAGGCTCTGAACGTTACAATTAACTGTCCGTTTTGCGTCGGATTCGAAAATCTAGACTCACAGGAGAACGACCATAAGGTGCCCGAGGCAGCACTAGACCCTTGGAGACAAGTCGGCTGGAGGACGTTGTATTGAATCGCGACGCAATTTGTGTGTTCCATCGTCATTAAGAGGCTCTGAACGTTACAATTCACTGTCAGTTTTGCGTCGGATTCGAAAATCTAGACTCACAGATGAACGACCATAAGGTGCCCGAGGCAGCAATAGACCCTTCGAGACAAGTCGGCTGGAGGACGATGTATTGAATCGCGACGCAATTTGTGTGTTCCATCGTCAGTATCAGGCTCTGAACGTTACAATTAACTGTCAGTTTTGCGTCGGATTCGAAAATCTAGACTCACAGGAGAACGAGCATATGGTGCCCGAGGCAGCACCAGACCCTTGGAGACAAGTCGGCTGTAGGACGATGTATTGAATCGCGACGCAATTTGTGTGTTCCATCGTCATTAAGAGGCTCTGAACGTTACAATTAACTGTCAGTTTTGCGTCGGATTCGAAAATCTAGACTCACAGGAGAACGACCATAAGGTGCCCGAGGCAGCACTAGACCCTTGGAGACAAGTCGGCTGGAGGACGATGTATTGAGTCGCGACGCAATTTGTGTGTCCCATCGTCATTAACAGGCTCTGAACGTTACAATTCACTGTCAGTTTTGCGTCGGATTCGAAAATCTAGACTCACAGGAGAACGAGCATATGGTGCCCGAGGCAGCACTAGACCCTTGGAGACATGTCGGCTGTAGGACGATGTATTGAATCGCGACGCAATTTGTGTGTTCCATCGTCATTAAGAGGCTCTGAACGTTACAATTAACTGTCAGTTTTGCGTCGGATTCGAAAATCTAGACTCACAGGAGAACGACCATAAGGTGCCCGAGGCAGCACTAGACCCTTGGAGACAAGTCGGCTGGAGGACGATGTATTGAGTCGCGACGCAATTTGTGTGTCCCATCGTCATTAACAGGCTCTGAACGTTACAATTAACTGTCAGTTTTGCGTCGTATTCTGAAAACTAGACTCACAGGAAAACGACCATAAGGTGCCCGAGGCAGCAAGAGACCCTTGGAGACAGGTCGGCTGTGGGACGATGTATTGAATCGCGACGCAATTTGTGTGTTCCATCGTCATCAAGAGGCTCTGAACGTTACAATTCACTGTCAGTTTTGCGTCGGATTCGAAAATCTAGACTCACAGGAGAACGAGCATATGGTGCCCGAGGCAGCACTAGACGCTTGGAGACAAGTCGGCTGTAGGACGATGTATTGAATCGCGACGCAATTTGTGTGTTCCATCGTCATTAAGAGGCTCTGAACGTTACAATTCACTGTCAGTTTTGCGTCGGATTCGAAACTCTAGACTCAGAGATGAACGACCATAAGGTGCCCGAGGCAGCAATAGACCCTTCGAGACAAGTCGGCTGGAGGACGATGTATTGAATCGCGACGCAATTTGTGTGTTCCATCGTCATTAACAGGCTCTGAACGTTACAATTAATTGTCAGTTTTGCGTCGTATTCGAAAAACTAGACTCACAGGAGAACGAGCATATGGTGCCCGAGGCAGCACTAGACCCTTGGAGACAAGTCGGCTGTAGGACGATGTATTGAATCGCGACGCAATTTGTGTGTTCCATCGTCATTAAGAGGCTCTGAACGTTACAATTAACTGTCAGTTTTCCGTCGGATTCGAAATTCTAGACTCACAGGAGAACGACCATAACGTGCCCGAGGCACCAATAGACCCTTGGAGACAAGTCGACTGTAGGACGATGTATTGAATCGCGACGCAATTTGTGTGTTCCATCGTCATTAAGAGGCTCTGAACGTTACAATTAATTGTCAGTTTTGCGCCGGATTCGAAAAACTAGACTCATAGGAGAACGACCAAGAGGTGCCAGGAGCAGCAATACTACCTCGGAGACATGTCGGCTGGAGGACGATGTATTGAATCGCGACGCAATTTGTGTGTTCCATCGTCAGTATCAGGCTCTGAACGTTACAATTAACTGTCAGTTTTGCGTCGTATTCTGAAAACTAGACTCACAGCAGAACGACCATAAGGTGCCCGAGGCAGCAATAGACCCTTGGAGACAAGTCGGCTGGAGGACGATGTATTGAATCGCGACGCAATTTGTGTGTTCCATCGTCATTAAGAGGCTCTGAACGTTACAATTAACTGTCAGTTTTGCGTGGGATTCGAAAATCTAGACTCACAGGAGAACGACCATAAGGTGCCCGAGGCAGCACTAGACCCTTGGAGACAAGTCGGCTGGAGGACGATGTATTGAATCGCGACGCAATTTGTGTGTTCCATCGTCATTAAGATGCTCTGAACGTTACAATTCACTGACAGTTTTGCGTCGGATTCGAAAATCTAGACTCACAGATGAACGACCATAAGGTGCCCGAGGCAGCAATAGACCCTTCGAGACAAGTCGGCTGGAGGACGATGTATTGAATCGCGACGCAATTTGTGTGTTCCATCGTCAGTATCAGGCTCTGAACGTTACAATTAACTGTCAGTTTTGCGTCGGATTCGAAAATCTAGACTCACAGGAGAACGACCATAAGGTGCCCGAGGCAGCACTAGACCCTTGGAGACAAGTCGGCTGGAGGACGATGTATTGAGTCGCGACGCAATTTGTGTGTCCCATCGTCATTAACAGGCTCTGAACGTTACAATTCACTGTCAGTTTTGCGTCAGATTCGAAAATCTAGACTCACAGGAGAACGAGCATACGGTGCCCGAGGCAGCACTAGACCCTTGGAGACAAGTCGGCTGTAGGACGATGTATTGAATCGCGACGCAATTTGTGTGTTCCATCGTCATTAAGAGGCTCTGAACGTTACAATTAACTGTCAGTTTTGCGTTGGATTCGAAAATCTAGACTCACAGGAGACGACCATAAGGTGCCCGAGGCAGCACTAGACCCTTGGAGACAAGTCGGCTGGAGGACGATGTATTGAGTCGCGACGCAATTTGTGTGTCCCATCGTAATTAACAGGCTCTGAACGTTACAAATAACTGTCAGTTTTGCATCGCATTCGAAAATCTAGACTCACAGGAGAACGACCATAAGGTGCCCGAGGTAGCAAGAGACCCTTGGAGACAGGTCGGCTGTAGGACGATGTATTGAATCGCGACGCAATTTGTGTGTTCCATCGTCATCAAGAGGCTCTGAACGTTACAATTAACTGTCAGTTTTGCATCGCATTCGAAAAACAAGACTCACAGGAGAACGACCATAAGGTGCCCGAGGCAGCACTAGACCCTTGGAGACAAGTCGGCTGGAGGACGATGTATTGAGTCGCGACGCAATTTGTGTGTCCCATCGTCATTAACAGGCTCTGAACGTAACAATTAACGTTCAGATTTGCATCGCATTCGAAAATCTAGACTCACAGGAGAACGAGCATAAGGTGCCCGAGGCAGCAATAGACCCTTCGAGACAAGTCGGCTGGAGGACGATGTATTGAACCGCGACGCAATTTGTGTGTTCCATCGTCATTAACAGGCTCTGAACGTTACAATTAATTGTCAGTTTAGCGTCGTATTCGAAAAACTAGACTCACAGGAGAACGACCATAAGGTGCCCGAGGGAGCAATAGACCCTTGGAGACAAGTCGGCTGGAGGACGATGTATTGAATCGCGACGCAATTAGTGTGTTCCATCGTCATTAAGAGGCTCTGAACGTTACAATTAATTGTCAGTTTTGCGCCGGATTCGAAAAACTAGACTCATAGGAGAACGACCAAGAGGTGCCAGGAGCAGCAATACTACCTCGGAGACATGTCGGCTGGAGGACGATGTATTGAATCGCGACGCAATTTGTGTGTTCCATCGTCAGTATCAGGCTCTGAACGTTACAATTCACTGTCAGTTTTGCGTCGGATTCGAAAATCTAGACTCACAGGAGAACGACCATAAGGTGCCCGAGGCAGCAAGAGACCCTTGGAGACAGGTCGGCTGTGGGACGATGTATTGAATCGCGACGCAATTTGTGTGTTCCATCGTCATCAAGAGGCTCTGAACGTTACAATTCACTGTCAGTTTTGCGTCGGATTCGAAAATCTAGACTCACAGGAGAACGAGCATATGGTGCCCGAGGCAGCACTAGACGCTTGGAGACAAGTCGGCTGTAGGACGATGTATTGAATCGCGACGCAATTTGTGTGTTCCATCGTCATTAAGAGGCTCTGAACGTTACAATTCACTGTCAGTTTTGCGTCGGATTCGAAACTCTAGACTCAGAGATGAACGACCATAAGGTGCCCGAGGCAGCAATAGACCCTTGGAGACAAGTCGGCTGGAGGACGATGTTTTGAATCGCGACGCAATTTGTGTGTTCCATAGTCATTAACAGGCTCTGAACGTTACAATTAATTGTCAGTTTTGCGTCGTATTCGAAAAACTAGACTCACAGGAGAACGAGCATATGGTGCCCGAGGCAGCACTAGACCCTTGGAGACAAGTCGGCTGTAGGACGATGTATTGAATCGCGACGCAATTTGTGTGTTCCATCGTCATTAAGAGGCTCTGAACGTTACAATTCACTGTCAGTTTTGCGTCGGATTCGAAAATCTAGACTCACAGGAGAACGAGCATATGGTGCCCGAGGCAGCACTAGACCCTTGGAGACAAGTCGGCTGTAGGACGATGTATTGAATCGCGACGCAATTTGTGTGTTCCATCGTCATTAAGAGGCTCTGAACGTTACAATTAACTGTCAGTTTTGCGTCGGATTCGAAAATCTAGACTCACAGGAGAACGACCATAAGGTGCCCGAGGCAGCACTAGACCCTTGGAGACAAGTCGGCTGGAGGACGATGTATTGAGTCGCGACGCAATTTGTGTGTCCCATCGTCATTAACAGGCTCTGAACGTTACAATTAACTGTCAGTTTTGCGTCGTATTCTGAAAACTAGGCTCACAGGAGAACGACCATAAGGTGCCCGAGGCAGCAATAGACCCTTGGAGACAAGTCGGCTGGAGGACGATGTATTGAATCGCGACGCAATTTGTGTGTTCCATCGTCATTAAGAGGCTCTGAACGTTACAATTAACTGTCAGTTTTGCGTCGGATTCGAAAATCTAGACTCACAGATGAACGACCATAAGGTGCCCGAGGCAGCAATAGACCCTTCGAGACAAGTCGGCTGGAGAACGATGTATTGAATCGCGACGTAATTTGTGTGTTCCATCGTCAGTATCAGGCTCTGAACGTTACAATTAACTGTCAGTTTTGCGTCGGATTCGAAAATCTAGACTCACAGGAGAACGACCATAAGGTGCCCGAGGCAGCACTAGACCCTTGGAGACAAGTCGGCTGGAGGACGATGTATTGAGTCGCGACGCAATTTGTGTGTCCCATCGTCATTAACAGGCTCTGAACGTTACAATTCACTGTCAGTTTTGCGTCGGATTCGAAAATCTAGACTCACAGGAGAACGAGCATATGGTGCCCGAGGCAGCACTAGACCCTTGGAGACAAGTCGGCTGTAGGACGATGTATTGAATCGCGACGCAATTTGTGTGTTCCATCGTCATTAAGAGGCTCTGAACGTTACAATTAACTGTCAGTTTTGCGTCGGATTCGAAAATCTAGACTCACAGGAGAACGACCATAAGGTGCCCGAGGCAGCACTAGACCCTTGGAGACAAGTCGGCTGGAGGACGATGTATTGAGTCGCGACGCAATTTGTGTGTCCCATCGTAATTAACAGGCTCTGAACGTTACAAATAACTGTCAGTGTTGCATCGCATTCGAAAATCTAGACTCACAGGAGAACGACCATAAGGTGCCCGAGGTAGCAAGAGACCCTTGGAGACAGGTCGGCTGTAGGACGATGTATTGAATCGCGACGCAATTTGTGTGTTCCATCGTCATCAAGAGGCTCTGAACGTTACAATTAACTGTCAGTTTTGCATCGCATTCGAAAAACAAGACTCACAGGAGAACGACCATAAGGTGCCCGAGGCAGCAATAGACTCTTGGAGACAAGTCGGCTGGAGGACGATGTATTGAATCGCGACGCAATTTGTGTGTTCCATCGTCATTAAGAGGCTCTGAACGTTACAATTAACTGTCAGTTTTGCGTCGGATTCGAAAATCTAGACTCACAAGAGAACGACCATAAGGTGCCCGAGGCAGCACTAGACCCTTGGAGACAAGTCGGCTGTAGGACGATGTATTGAGTCGCGTCGCAATTTGTGTGTCCCATCGTCATTAACAGGCTCTGAACGTTACAATTCACTGTCAGTTTTGCGTCGGATTCGAAAATCTAGACTCACAGGAGAACGAGCATAAGGTGCCCGAGGCAGCAATAGACCCTTCGAGACAAGTCGGCTGGAGGACGATGTATTGAATCGCGACGCAATTTGTGTGTTCCATCGTCATTAACAGGCTCTGAACGTTACAATTAATTGTCAGTTTGGCGTCGTATTCGAAAAACTAGACTCACAGGAGAACGACCATAACGTGCCCGAGGCACCAATAGACCCTTGGAGACAAGTCGACTGTAGGACGATGTATTGAATCGCGACGCAATTTGTGTGTTCCATCGTCATTAAGAGGCTCTGAACGTTACAATTAATTGTCAGTTTTGCGCCGGATTCGAAAAACTAGACTCATAGGAGAACGACCAAGAGGTGCCAGGAGCAGCAATACTACCTCGGAGACATGTCGGCTGGAGGACGATGTATTGAATCGCGACGCAATTTGTGTGTTCCATCGTCAGTATCAGGCTCTGAACGTTACAATTCACTGTCAGTTTTGCGTCGGATTCGAAAATCTAGACTCACAGGAGAACGACCATAAGGTGCCCGAGGCAGCAAGAGACCCTTGGAGACAGGTCGGCTGGAGGACGATGTATTGAGTCGTGACGCAATTTGTGTGTCCCATCGTCATTAACAGGCTCTGAACGTTACAATTCACTGTCAGTTTTGCGTCGGATTCGAAAATCTAGACTCACAGGAGAACGAGCATATGGTGCCCGAGGCAGCACTAGACCCTTGGAGACAAGTCGGCTGGAGGACGATGTATTGAGTCGCGACGCAATTTGTGTGTCCCATCGTCATTAACAGGCTCTGAACGTTACAATTAACTGTCAGTTTTGCGTCGTATTCTGAAAACTAGACTCACAGGAGAACGACCATAAGGTGCCCGAGGCAGCACTAGACCCTTGGAGACAAGTCGGCTGGAGGACGATGTATTGAATCGCGACGCAATTTGTGTGTTCCATCGTCATTGAGAGGCTCTGAACGTTACAATTCACTGTCAGTTTTGCGTCGGATTCGAAAATCTAGACTCACAGATGAACGACCATAAGGTGCCCGAGGCAGCAATAGACCCTTCGAGACAAGTCGGCTGGAGGACGATGTATTGAATCGCGACGCAATTTGTGTGTTCCATCGTCAGTATCAGGCTCTGAACGTTACAATTAACTGTCAGTTTTGCGTCGGATTCGAAAATCTAGACTCACAGGAGAACGACCATAAGGTGCCCGAGGCAGCACTAGACCCTTGGAGACAAGTCGGCTGGAGGACGATGTATTGAGTCGCGACGCAATTTGTGTGTCCCATCGTCATTAACAGGCTCTGAACGTTACAATTCACTGTCAGTTTTGCGTCAGATTCGAAAATCTAGACTCACAGGAGAACGAGCATATGGTGCCCGAGGCAGCACTAGACCCTTGGAGACAAGTCGGCTGTAGGACGATGTATTGAATCGCGACGCAATTTGTGTGTTCCATCGTCATTAAGAGGCTCTGAACGTTACAATTAACTGTCAGTTTTGCGTTGGATTCGAAAATCTAGACTCACAGGAGAACGACCATAAGGTGCACGAGGCAGCACTAGACCCTTGGAGACAAGTCGGCTGGAGGACGATGTATTGAGTCGCGACGCAATTTGTGTGTCCCATCGTAATTAACAGGCTCTGAACGTTACAAATAACTGTCAGTTTTGCATCGCATTCGAAAATCTAGACTCACAGGAGAACGACCATAAGGTGCCCGAGGTAGCAAGAGACCCTTGGAGACAGGTCGGCTGTAGGACGATGTATTGAATCGCGACGCAATTTGTGTGTTCCATCGTCATCAAGAGGCTCTGAACGTTACAATTAACTGTCAGTTTTGCATCGCATTCGAAAAACAAGACTCACAGGAGAACGACCATAAGGTGCCCGAGGCAGCAATAGACTCTTGGAGACAAGTCGGCTGGAGGACGATGTATTGAATCGCGACGCAATTTGTGTGTTCCATCGTCATTAAGAGGCTCTGAACGTTACAATTAACTGTCAGTTTTGCGTCGGATTCGAAAATCTAGACTCACAAGAGAACGACCATAAGGTGCCCGAGGCAGCACTAGACCCTTGGAGACAAGTCGGCTGGAGGACGATGTATTGAGTCGCGTCGCAATTTGTGTGTCCCATCGTCATTAACAGGCTCTGAACGTTACAATTCACTGTCAGTTTTGCGTCGGATTCGAAAATCTAGACTCACAGGAGAACGAGCATAAGGTGCCCGAGGCAGCAATAGACCCTTCGGGACAAGTCGGCTGGAGGACGATGTATTGAATCGCGACGCAATTTGTGTGTTCCATCGTCATTAACAGGCTCTGAACGTTACAATTAATTGTCAGTTTGGCGTCGTATTCAAAAAACTAGACTCACAGGAGAACGACCATAACGTGCCCGAGGCACCAATAGACCCTTGGAGACAAGTCGACTGTAGGACGATGTATTGAATCGCGACGCAATTTGTGTGTTCCATCGTCATTAAGAGGCTCTGAACGTTACAATTAATTGTCAGTTTTGCGCCGGATTCGAAAAACTAGACTCATAGGAGAACGACCAAGATGTGCCAGGAGCAGCAATACTACCTCGGAGACATGTCGGCTGGAGGACGATGTATTGAATCGCGACGCAATTTGTGTGTTCCATCGTCAGTATCAGGCTCTGAACGTTACAATTCACTGTCAGTTTTGCGTCGGATTCGAAAATCTAGACTCACAGGAGAACGAGCATATGGTGCCCGAGGCAGCACTAGACCCTTGGAGACAAGTCGGCTGTAGGACGATGTATTGAATCGCGACGCAATTTGTGTGTTCCATCGTCATCAATTGGCTCTGAACGTTACAATTCACTGTCAGTTTTTCGTCGGATTCGAAAATCTAGACTCACAGGAGAACGAGCATATGGTGCCCGAGGCAGCACTAGACCCTTGGAGACAGGTCGGCTGTAGGACGATGTATTGAATCGCGACGCAATTTGTGTGTTCCATCGTCATTAACAGGCTCTGAACGTTACAATTCACTGTCAGTTTTGCGTCGGATTCGAAAATCTAGACTCACAGGAGAACGAGCATATGGTGCCCGAGGCAGCACTAGACCCTTGGAGACAAGTCGGCTGTAGGACGATGTATTGAATCGCGACGCAATTTGTGTGTTCCATCGTCATTAAGAGGCTCTGAACGTTACAATTAACTGTCAGTTTTGCGTCGGATTCGAAAATCTAGACTCACAGGAGAACGACCATAACGTGCCCGAGGCAGCAATAGACCTTTGGAGACAAGTCGGCTGTAGGACGATGTATTGAATCGCGACGCAATTAGTGTGTTCCATCGTCATTAAGAGGCTCTGAACGTTACAATTAATTGTCAGTTTTGCGCCGGATTCGAAAAACTAGACTCATAGGAGAACGACCAAGAGGTGCCAGGAGCAGCAATACTACCTCGGAGACATGTCGGCTGGAGGACGATGTATTGAATCGCGACGCAATTTGTGTGTTCCATCGTCAGTATCAGGCTCTGAACGTTACTATTCACTGTCAGTTTTGCGTCGGATTCGAAAATCTAGACTCACAGGAGAACGACCATAAGGTGCCCGAGGCACCAATAGACCCTTGGAAACAAGTCGGCTGTAGGACGATGTATTGAATCGCGACGCAATTTGTGTGTTCCATCGTCATTAAGAGGCTCTGAACGTTACAATTAATTGTCAGTTTTGCGCCGGATTCGAAAAACTAGACTCATAGGAGAACGACCAAGAGGTGCCAGGAGCAGCAATACTACCTCGGAGACATGTCGGCTGGAGGACGATGTATTGAATCGCGACGCAATTTGTGTGTTCCATCGTCAGTATCAGGCTCTGAACGTTACAATTCACTGTCAGTTTTGCGTCGGATTCGAAAATCTAGACTCACAGGAGAACGACCATAAGGTGCCCGAGGCTGCACTAGACCCTTGGAGACAAGTCGGCTGGAGGACGATGTATTGAGTCGCGACGCAATTTGTGTGTGTCATCGTCATTAACAGGCTCTGAACGTTACAATTAACTGTCAGTTTTGCGTCGGATTCGAAAATCTAGACTCACAGGAGATCGAGCATATGGTGCCCGAGGCAGCACTAGACCCTTGGAGACAAGTCGGCTGTAGGACGATGTATTGAATGGCGACGCAATTTGTGTGTCCCATCGTCATTAACAGGCTCTGAACAATTAACTGTCAGTTTTGCATCGCATTCGAAAAACTAGACTCACAGGAGAACGACCATAAGGTGCCCGAGGCAGCAATAGACCCTTGGAGACAAGTCGGCTGTAGGACGATGTATTGAATCGCGACGCAATTTGTGTGTTCCATCGTCATTAAGAGGCTCTGAACGTTACAATTAACTGTCCGTTTTGCGTCGGATTCGAAAATCTAGACTCACAGGAGAACGACCATAAGGTGCCCGAGGCAGCACTAGAACCTTGGAGACAAGTCGGCTGGAGGACGTTGTATTGAATCGCGACGCAATTTGTGTGTTCCATCGTCATTAAGAGGCTCTGAACGTTACAATTCACTGTCAGTTTTGCGTCGGATTCGAAAATCTAGACTCACAGATGAACGACCATAAGGTGCCCGAGGCAGCAATAGACCCTTCGAGACAAGTCGGCTGGAGGACGATGTATTGAATCGCGACGCAATTTGTGTGTTCCATCGTCAGTATCAGGCTCTGAACGTTACAATTAACTGTCAGTTTTGCGTCGGATTCGAAAATCTAGACTCACAGGAGAACGAGCATATGGTGCCCGAGGCAGCACCAGACCCTTGGAGACAAGTCGGCTGTAGGACGATGTATTGAATCGCGACGCAATTTGTGTGTTCCATCGTCATTAAGAGGCTCTGAACGTTACAATTAACTGTCAGTTTTGCGTCGGATTCGAAAATCTAGACTCACAGGAGAACGACCATAAGGTGCCCGAGGCAGCACTAGACCCTTGGAGACAAGTCGGCTGGAGGACGATGTATTAAATCGCGACGCAATTTGTGTGTTCCATCGTCATTAAGAGGCTCTGAACGTTACAATTAACTGTCAGTTTTGCGTCGGATTCGAAAATCTAGACTCACAGGAGAACGACCATAAGGTGCCCGAGGCAGCACTAGACCCTTGGAGACAAGTCGGCTGGAGGACGATGTATTGAGTCGCGACGCAATTTGTGTGTCCCATCGTCATTAACAGGCTCTGAACGTTACAATTAATTGTCAGTTTTGCGTCGTATTCGAAAATCTAGACTCACAGGAGAACGAGCATATGGTGCCCGAGGCAGCACTAGACCCTTGGAGACAAGTCGGCTGTAGGACGATGTATTGAATCGCGACGCAATTTGTGTGTTCCATCGTCATTAAGAGGCTCTGAACGTTACAATTAACTGTCAGTTTTGCGTCGGATTCGAAAATCTAGACTCACAGGAGAACAAGCATAAGGTGCCCGAGGCAGCAATAGACCCTTCGAGACAAGTCGGCTGGAGGACGATGTATTGAATCGCGACGCAATTTGTGTGTTCCATCGTCATTAACAGGCTCTGAACGTTACAATTAATTGTCAGTTTTGCGTCGTATTCGAAAAACTAGACTCACAGGAGAACGACCATAAGGTGCCCGAGGCACCAATAGACCCTTGGAGACAAGTCGGCTGTAGGACGATGTATTGAATCGCGACGCAATTTGTGTGTTCCATCGTCATTAAGAATCTCTGAACGTTACAATTAATTGTCAGTTTTGCGCCGGATTCGAAAAACTAGACTCGTAGGAGAACGACCAAGAGGTGCCAGGAGCAGCAATACTACCTCGGAGACATGTCGGCTGGAGGACGATGTATTGAATCGCGACGCAATTTCTGTGTTCCATCGTCAGTATCAGGCTCTGAACGTTACAATTCACTGTCAGTTTTGCGTCGGATTCGAAAATCTAGACTCACAGGAGAACGACCATAAGGTGCCCGAGGCTGCACTAGACCCTTGGAGACAAGTCGGCTGGAGGACGATGTATTGAGTCGCGACGCAATTTGTGTGTGTCATCGTCATTAACAGGCTCTGAACGTTACAATTAACTGTCAGTTTTGCGTCGGATTCGAAAATCAAGACTCACAGGGGATCGAGCATATGGTGCCCGAGGCAGCACTAGACCCTTGGAGACAAGTAGGCTGTAGGACGATGTATTGAATCGCGACGCAATTTGTGTGTTCCATCGTCATCAAGAGGCTCTGAACGTTACAATTCACTGTCAGTTTTGCATCGCATTCGAAAAACTAGACTCACAGGAGAACGACCATAAGGTGCCCGAGGCAGCAATAGACCCTTGGAGACAAGTCGGCTGGAGGACGATGTATTGAGTCGCGACGCGATTTGTGTGTCCCATCGTCATTAACAGGCTCTGAACGTTACAATTAACTGTCAGTTCTGCATCGCATTTGAAAAACTAGACTCACAGGAGAACGAGCATAAGGTGCCCGAGGCCGCAATAGACCCTTGGAGACAAGTCGGCTGTAGGACAATGTATTGAATCGCGACGCAATTTGTGTGTTCCATCGTCATTAACAGGCTCTGAACGTTACAATTCACTGTCAGTTTTAAGTCGGATTCGAAAATCTAGACTCACAGGAGAACGAGCATATGATGCCCGAGGCAGCACTAGACCCTTGGAGACAAGTCGGCTGGAGGACGATGTATTGAATCGCGACGCAATTTGTGTGTTCCATCGTCATTAAGAGGCTCTGAACGTTACAATTAACTGTCAGTTTTGCGTTGGATTCGAAAATCTAGACTCACAGGAGAACGACCATAAGGTGCCCGAGGCAGCACTAGACCCTTGGAGACAAGTCGGCTGGAGGACGATGTATTGAGTCGCGACGCAATTTGTGTGTCCCATCGTCATTAACAGGCTCTGAACGTTACAATTCACTGTCAGTTTTGCGTCAGATTCGAAAATCTAGACTCACAGGAGAACGAGCATATGGTGCCCGAGGCAGCACTAGACCCTTGGAGACAAGTCGGCTGTAGGACGATGTATTGAATCGCGACGCAATTTGTGTGTTCCATCGTCATTAAGAGGCTCTGAACGTTACAATTAACTGTCAGTTTTGCGTTGGATTCGAAAATCTAGACTCACAGGAGAACGACCATAAGGTGCACGAGGCAGCACTAGACCCTTGGAGACAAGTCGGCTGGAGGACGATGTATTGAGTCGCGACGCAATTTGTGTGTCCCATCGTAATTAACAGGCTCTGAACGTTACAAATAACTGTCAGTTTTGCATCGCATTCGAAAATCTAGACTCACAGGAGAACGACCATAAGGTGCCCGAGGTAGCAAGAGACCCTTGGAGACAGGTCGGCTGTAGGACGATGTATTGAATCGCGACGCAATTTGTGTGTTCCATCGTCATCAAGAGGCTCTGAACGTTACAATTAACTGTCAGTTTTGCATCGCATTCGAAAAACAAGACTCACAGGAGAACGACCATAAGGTGCCCGAGGCAGCAATAGACTCTTGGAGACAAGTCGGCTGGAGGACGATGTATTGAATCGCGACGCAATTTGTGTGTTCCATCGTCATTAAGAGGCTCTGAACGTTACAATTAACTGTCAGTTTTGCGTCGGATTCGAAAATCTAGACTCACAAGAGAACGACCATAAGGTGCCCGAGGCAGCACTAGACCCTTGGAGACAAGTCGGCTGGAGGACGATGTATTGAGTCGCGTCGCAATTTGTGTGTCCCATCGTCATTAACAGGCTCTGAACGTTACAATTCACTGTCAGTTTTGCGTCGGATTCGAAAATCTAGACTCACAGGAGAACGAGCATAAGGTGCCCGAGGCAGCAATAGACCCTTCGGGACAAGTCGGCTGGAGGACGATGTATTGAATCGCGACGCAATTTGTGTGTTCCATCGTCATTAACAGGCTCTGAACGTTACAATTAATTGTCAGTTTGGCGTCGTATTCAAAAAACTAGACTCACAGGAGAACGACCATAACGTGCCCGAGGCACCAATAGACCCTTGGAGACAAGTCGACTGTAGGACGATGTATTGAATCGCGACGCAATTTGTGTGTTCCATCGTCATTAAGAGGCTCTGAACGTTACAATTAATTGTCAGTTTTGCGCCGGATTCGAAAAACTAGACTCATAGGAGAACGACCAAGAGGTGCCAGGAGCAGCAATACTACCTCGGAGACATGTCGGCTGGAGGACGATGTATTGAATCGCGACGCAATTTGTGTGTTCCATCGTCAGTATCAGGCTCTGAACGTTACAATTCACTGTCAGTTTTGCGTCGGATTCGAAAATCTAGACTCACAGGAGAACGAGCATATGGTGCCCGAGGCAGCACTAGACCCTTGGAGACAAGTCGGCTGTAGGACGATGTATTGAATCGCGACGCAATTTGTGTGTTCCATCGTCATTAAGAGGCTCTGAACGTTACAATTAACTGTCAGTTTTGCGTCGGATTCGAAAATCTAGACTCACAGGAGAACGACCATAACGTGCCCGAGGCAGCAATAGACCTTTGGAGACAAGTCGGCTGTAGGACGATGTATTGAATCGCGACGCAATTAGTGTGTTCCATCGTCATTAAGAGGCTCTGAACGTTACAATTAATTGTCAGTTTTGCGCCGGATTCGAAAAACTAGACTCATAGGAGAACGACCAAGAGGTGCCAGGAGCAGCAATACTACCTCGGAGACATGTCGGCTGGAGGACGATGTATTGAATCGCGACGCAATTTGTGTGTTCCATCGTCAGTATCAGGCTCTGAACGTTACTATTCACTGTCAGTTTTGCGTCGGATTCGAAAATCTAGACTCACAGGAGAACGACCATAAGGTGCCCGAGGCACCAATAGACCCTTGGAAACAAGTCGGCTGTAGGACGATGTATTGAATCGCGACGCAATTTGTGTGTTCCATCGTCATTAAGAGGCTCTGAACGTTACAATTAATTGTCAGTTTTGCGCCGGATTCGAAAAACTAGACTCATAGGAGAACGACCAAGAGGTGCCAGGAGCAGCAATACTACCTCGGAGACATGTCGGCTGGAGGACGATGTATTGAATCGCGACGCAATTTGTGTGTTCCATCGTCAGTATCAGGCTCTGAACGTTACAATTCACTGTCAGTTTTGCGTCGGATTCGAAAATCTAGACTCACAGGAGAACGACCATAAGGTGCCCGAGGCTGCACTAGACCCTTGGAGACAAGTCGGCTGGAGGACGATGTATTGAGTCGCGACGCAATTTGTGTGTGTCATCGTCATTAACAGGCTCTGAACGTTACAATTAACTGTCAGTTTTGCGTCGGATTCGAAAATCTAGACTCACAGGAGATCGAGCATATGGTGCCCGAGGCAGCACTAGACCCTTGGAGACAAGTCGGCTGTAGGACGATGTATTGAATGGCGACGCAATTTGTGTGTCCCATCGTCATTAACAGGCTCTGAACAATTAACTGTCAGTTTTGCATCGCATTCGAAAAACTAGACTCACAGGAGAACGACCATAAGGTGCCCGAGGCAGCAATAGACCCTTGGAGACAAGTCGGCTGTAGGACGATGTATTGAATCGCGACGCAATTTGTGTGTTCCATCGTCATTAAGAGGCTCTGAACGTTACAATTAACTGTCCGTTTTGCGTCGGATTCGAAAATCTAGACTCACAGGAGAACGACCATAAGGTGCCCGAGGCAGCACTAGAACCTTGGAGACAAGTCGGCTGGAGGACGTTGTATTGAATCGCGACGCAATTTGTGTGTTCCATCGTCATTAAGAGGCTCTGAACGTTACAATTCACTGTCAGTTTTGCGTCGGATTCGAAAATCTAGACTCACAGATGAACGACCATAAGGTGCCCGAGGCAGCAATAGACCCTTCGAGACAAGTCGGCTGGAGGACGATGTATTGAATCGCGACGCAATTTGTGTGTTCCATCGTCAGTATCAGGCTCTGAACGTTACAATTAACTGTCAGTTTTGCGTCGGATTCGAAAATCTAGACTCACAGGAGAACGAGCATATGGTGCCCGAGGCAGCACCAGACCCTTGGAGACAAGTCGGCTGTAGGACGATGTATTGAATCGCGACGCAATTTGTGTGTTCCATCGTCATTAAGAGGCTCTGAACGTTACAATTAACTGTCAGTTTTGCGTCGGATTCGAAAATCTAGACTCACAGGAGAACGACCATAAGGTGCCCGAGGCAGCACTAGACCCTTGGAGACAAGTCGGCTGGAGGACGATGTATTAAATCGCGACGCAATTTGTGTGTTCCATCGTCATTAAGAGGCTCTGAACGTTACAATTAACTGTCAGTTTTGCGTCGGATTCGAAAACCTAGACTCACAGGAGAACGACCATAAGGTGCCCGAGGCAGCACTAGACCCTTGGAGACAAGTCGGCTGGAGGACGATGTATTGAGTCGCGACGCAATTTGTGTGTCCCATCGTCATTAACAGGCTCTGAACGTTACAATTAATTGTCAGTTTTGCGTCGTATTCGAAAATCTAGACTCACAGGAGAACGAGCATATGGTGCCCGAGGCAGCACTAGACCCTTGGAGACAAGTCGGCTGTAGGACGATGTATTGAATCGCGACGCAATTTGTGTGTTCCATCGTCATTAAGAGGCTCTGAACGTTACAATTAACTGTCAGTTTTGCGTCGGATTCGAAAATCTAGACTCACAGGAGAACAAGCATAAGGTGCCCGAGGCAGCAATAGACCCTTCGAGACAAGTCGGCTGGAGGACGATGTATTGAATCGCGACGCAATTTGTGTGTTCCATCGTCATTAACAGGCTCTGAACGTTACAATTAATTGTCAGTTTTGCGTCGTATTCGAAAAACTAGACTCACAGGAGAACGACCATAAGGTGCCCGAGGCACCAATAGACCCTTGGAGACAAGTCGGCTGTAGGACGATGTATTGAATCGCGACGCAATTTGTGTGTTCCATCGTCATTAAGAGGCTCTGAACGTTACAATTAATTGTCAGTTTTGCGCCGGATTCGAAAAACTAGACTCGTAGGAGAACGACCAAGAGGTGCCAGGAGCAGCAATACTACCTCGGAGACATGTCGGCTGGAGGACGATGTATTGAATCGCGACGCAATTTCTGTGTTCCATCGTCAGTATCAGGCTCTGAACGTTACAATTCACTGTCAGTTTTGCGTCGGATTCGAAAATCTAGACTCACAGGAGAACGACCATAAGGTGCCCGAGGCTGCACTAGACCCTTGGAGACAAGTCGGCTGGAGGACGATGTATTGAGTCGCGACGCAATTTGTGTGTGTCATCATCATTAACAGGCTCTGAACGTTACAATTAACTGTCAGTTTTGCGTCGGATTCGAAAATCAAGACTCACAGGGGATCGAGCATATGGTGCCCGAGGCAGCACTAGACCCTTGGAGACAAGTCGGCTGTAGGACGATGTATTGAATCGCGACGCAATTTGTGTGTTCCATCGTCATCAAGAGGCTCTGAACGTTACAATTCACTGTCAGTTTTGCATCGCATTCGAAAAACTAGACTCACAGGAGAACGACCATAAGGTGCCCGAGGCAGCAATAGACCCTTGGAGACAAGTCGGCTGGAGGACGATGTATTGAGTCGCGACGCGATTTGTGTGTCCCATCGTCATTAACAGGCTCTGAACGTTACAATTAACTGTCAGTTCTGCATCGCATTTGAAAAACTAGACTCACAGGAGAACGAGCATAAGGTGCCCGAGGCCGCAATAGACCCTTGGAGACAAGTCGGCTGTAGGACAATGTATTGAATCGCGACGCAATTTGTGTGTTCCATCGTCATTAACAGGCTCTGAACGTTACAATTCACTGTCAGTTTTAAGTCGGATTCGAAAATCTAGACTCACAGGAGAATGAGCATATGATGCCCGAGGCAGCACTAGACCCTTGGAGACAAGTCGGCTGTAGGACGATGTATTGAATCGCGACGCAATTTGTGTGTTCCATCGTCATTAAGAGGCTCTGAACGTTACAATTAACTGTCAGTTTTGCGTCGGATTCGAAAATCTAGACTCACAGGAGAACGAGCATATGGTGCCCGAGGCAGTGTGTCCCATCGTCATTAACAGGCTCTGAACGTTACAATTAACTGTCAGTTTTGCATCGCATTCGAAAAACTAGACTCACAGGAGAACGACCATAAGGTGCCCGAGGCAGCACTAGACCCTTGGAGACAAGTCGGCTGGAGGACGATGTATTGAGTCGCGACGCAATTTGTGTGTCCCATCGTCATTAACAGGCTCTGAACGTTACAATTAACTGTCAGTTTTGCATCGCATTCGAAAAACTAAACTCACAGGAGAACGACCATAAGGTGCCCGAGGCAGCAATAGACCCTTGGAGACAAGTCGGCTGTAGGACGATGTATTGAATCGCGACGAAATTTGTGTGTTCCATCGTCATTAAGAGGCTCTGAACGTTACAATTAACTGTCAGTTTTGCGTCGGATTCGAAAATCTAGACTCACAGGAGAACGACCATAAGGTGCCCGAGGCAGCACTAGACCCTTGGAGACAAGTCGGCTGGAGGACGATGTATTGAATCGCGACGCAATTTGTGGGTTCCATCGTCAGTATCAGGCTCTGAACGTTACAATTAACTGTCAGTTTTGCGTCGGATTCGAAAATCTAGACTCACAGGAGAACGACCATAAGGCGCCCGAGGCAGCACTAGACCCTTGGAGACAAGTCGGCTGGAGGACGATGTATTGAGTCGCGACGCAATTTGTGTGTCCCATCGTCATTAACAGGCTCTGAACGTTACAATTCACTGTCAGTTTTGCGTCGGATTCGAAAATCTAGACTCACAGGAGAACGAGCATATGGTGCCCGAGGCAGCACTAGACCCTTGGAGACAAGTCGGCTGTAGGACGATGTATTGAATCGCGACGCAATTTGTGTGTTCCATCGTCATTAAGAGGCTCTGAACGTTACAATTAACTGTCAGTTTTGCGTCGGATTCGAAAATCTAGACTCACAGGAGAACGACCATAAGGTGCCCGAGGCAGCACTAGACCCTTGGAGACAAGTCGGCTGGAGGACGATGTATTGAATCGCGACGCAATTTGTGTGTTCCATCGTCATTAACAGGCTCTGAACGTTACAATTAATTGTCAGTTTTGCGTCGTATTCGAAAAACTAGACTCACAGGGGAACGACCATAAGGTGCCCGAGGCAGCAATAGACCCTTGGAGACAAGTCGGCTGGAGGACGATGTATTGAATCGCGACGCAATTTGTGTGTTCCATCGTCATTAGGAGGCTCTGAACGTTACAATTAATTGTCAGTTTTCCGCCGGATTCGAAAAACTAGACTCATAGGAGAACGACCAAGAGGTGCCAGGAGCAGCAATACTACCTCGGAGACATGTCGGCTGGAGGACGATGTATTGAATCGCGACGCAATTTGTGTGTTCCATCGTCAGTATCAGGCTCACTGTCAGTTTTGCGTCGGATTCGAAAATCTAGACTCACAGGAGAACGACCATAAGGTGCCCGAGGCTGCACTAGACCCTTGGAGACAAGTCGGCTGGAGGACGATGTATTGAGTCGCGACGCAATTTGTGTGTGTCATCGTCATTAACAGGCTCTGAACGTTACAATTAACTGTCAGTTTTGCGTCGGATTCGAAAATCAAGACTCACAGGAGATCGAGCATATGGTGCCCGAGGCAGCACTAGACCCTTGGAGACAAGTCGGCTGTAGGACGATGTATTGAATCGCGACGCAATTTGTGTGTTCCATCGTCATCAAGAGGCTCTGAACGTTACAATTCACTGTCAGTTTTGCATCGCATTCGAAAAACTAGACTCACAAGAGAACGACCATAAGGTGCCGAGGCAGCAATAGACCCTTGGAGACAAGTCGGCTGGAGGACGATGTATTGAGTCGCGACGCAATTTGTGTGTCCCATCGTCATTAACAGGCTCTGAACGTTACAATTAACTGTCAGTTTTGCATCGCATTTGAAAAACTAGACTCACAGGAGAACGAGCATAAGGTGCCCGAGGCAGCACTAGACCCTTGGAGACAAGTCGGCTGGAGGACGATGTATTGAGTCGCGACGCAATTTGTGTGTCCCAACGACATTAACAGGCTCTGAACGTTACAATTCACTGTCAGTTTTGCGTCGGATTCGAAAATCTAGACTCACAGGAGAACGAGCATATGGTGCCCGAGGCAGCACTAGACCCTTGGAGACAAGTCGGCTGTAGGACGATGTATTGAATCGCGACGCAATTTGTGTGTCCCATCGTCATTAACAGGCTCTGAACGTTACAATTAACTGTCAGTTTTGCATCGCATTCGAAAAACTAGACTCACAGGAGAACGACCATAAGGTGCCCGAGGCAGCAATAGACCCTTGGAGACAAGTCGGCTGGAGGACGATGTATTGAGTCGCGACGCAATTTGTGTGTCCCATCGTCATTAACAGGCTCTGAACAATTAACTGTCAGTTTTGCATCGCATTCGAAAAACTAGACTCACAGGAGAACGACCATAAGGTGCCCCAGGCAGCATTAGACCCTTGGAGACAAGTCGGCTGTAGGACGATGTATTGAATCGCGACGCAATTTGTGTGTTCCATCGTCATTAAGAGGCTCTGAACGTTACAATTAACTGTAAGTTTTGCGTCGGATTCGAAAATCTAGACCCACAGGAGAACGACCATAAGGTGCCCGAGGCAGCACTAGACCCTTGGAGACAAGTCGGCTGGAGGACGATGTATTGAATCGCGACGCAATTTGTGTGTTCCATCGTCATTAACAGGCTCTGAACGTTACAATTCACTGTCAGTTTTGCGTCGGATTCGAAAATCTAGACTCACAGATGAACGACCATAAGGTGCCCGAGGCAGCAATAGACCCTTCGAGACAAGTCGGCTGGAGGACGATGTATTGAATCGCGACGCAATTTGTGTTTTCCATCGTCAGTATCAGGCTCTGAACGTTACAATTAACTGTCAGTTTTGCGTCGGATTCGAAAATCTAGACTCACAGGAGAACGAGCATATGGTGCCCGAGGCAGCACTAGGTCCTTGGAGACAAGTCGGCTGTAGCACGATGTATTGAATCGCGACGCAATTTGTGTGTTCCATCGTCATTAAGAGGCTCTGAACGTTACAATTAACTGTCAGTTTTGCGTCGGATTCGAAAATCTAGACTCACAGGAGAACGACCATAAGGTGCCCGAGGCAGCACTAGACCCTTGGAGACAAGTCGGCTGGAGGACGATGTATTGAATCGCGACGCAATTTGTGTGTTCCATCGTCATTAACAGGCTCTGAACGTTACAATTAATTGTCAGTTTTGCGTCGTATTCGAAAAACTAGACTCACAGGAGAACGACCATAAGGTGCCCGAGGCAGCAATAGACCCTTGGAGACAAGTCGGCTGGAGGACGATGTATTGAATCGCGACGCAATTTGTGTGTTCCATCGTCATTAAGAGGCTCTGAACGTTACAATTAATTGTCAGTTTTGCGCCGGATTCGAAAAACTAGACTCATAGGAGAACGACCAAGAGGTGCCAGGAGCAGCAATACTACCTCGGAGACATGTCGGCTGGAGGACGATGTATTGAATCGCGACGCAATTTGTGTGTTCCATCGTTAGTATCAGGCTCTGAACGTTACAATTCACTGTCAGTTTTGCGTCGGAATCGAAAATCTAGACTCACAGGAGAACGACCATAAGGTGCCCGAGGCAGCACTAGACCCTTGGAGACAAGTCGGCTGGAGGACGATGTATTGAGTCGCGACGCAATTTGTGTGTCCCATCGTCATTAACAGGCTCTGAACGTTACAATTAACTGTCAGTTTTGCGTCGGATTCGAAAATCTAGACTCACAGGAGAACGAGCATAAGGTGCCCGAGGCAGCACTAGACCTTTGGAGACAAGTCGGCTGTAGGACGATGTATTGAATCGCGACGCAATTTGTTTGTTCCATCGTCATCAAGAGGCTCTGAACGTTACAATTCACTGTCAGTTTTGCGTCGGATTCGAAAATCTAGACTCACAGGAGAACGAGCATATGGTGCCCGAGGCAGCACTAGACCCTTGGAGACAAGTCGGCTGTAGGACGATGTATTGAATCGCGACGCAATTTGTGTGTTCCATCGTCATTAACAGGCTCTGAACGTTACAATTCACTGTCAGTTTTGCGTCGGATTCGAAAATCTAGACTCACAGGAGAACGAGCATATGGTGCCCGAGGCAGCACTAGACCCTTGGAGACAAGTCGGCTGTAGGACGATGTATTGAATCGCGACGCAATTTGTGTGTTCCATCGTCATTAAGAGGCTCTGAACGTTACAATTAACTGTCAGTTTTGCGTCGGATTCGAAAATCTAGACTCACAGGAGAACGACCATAAGGTGCCCGAGGCAGCACTAGACCCTTGGAGACAAGTCGGCTGGAGGACGATGTATTGAGTCGCGACGCAATTTGTGTGTCCCATCGTCATTAACAGGCTCTGAACGTTACAATTCACTGTCAGTTTTGCGTCGGATTCGAAAATCTAGACTCACAGGAGAACGAGCATATGGTGCCCGAGGCAGCAATACACCCTTGGAGACAAGTCGGCTGGAGGAAAATGTATTGAATCTGACGCAATTTGTGTGTTCCATCGTCATCAAGAGGCTCTGAACGTTACAATTCACTCTCAGTTTTGCGTCGGATTCGAAAATCTAGACTCACAGGTGAACGAGCATATGGTGCCCGAGGCAGCACTAGACCCTTGGAGACAAGTCGGCTGTAGGACGATGTATTGAATCGCGACGCAATTTGTGTGTTCCATCGTCAGTATCAGGCTCTGAACGTTACAATTAACTGTCAGTTTATCGTCGGATTCGAAAATCTAGACTCACAGGAGAACGACCATAAGGTGCCCGAGGCAGCACTAGACCCTTGGAGACAAGTCGGCTGGAGGACGATGTATTGAGTCGCGACGCAATTTGTGTGTCCCATCGTCATTAACAGGCTCTGAACGTTACAATTAACTGTCAGTTTTGCGTCGGATTCGAAAAACTAGACTCACAGGAGAACGACCATAAGGTGCCCGAGGCAGCAATAGACCCTTGGAGACAAGTCGGCTGTAGGACGATGTATTGAATCGCGACGCAATTTGTGTGTTCCATCGTCATTAAGAGGCTCTGAACGTTACAATTAATTGTCAGTTTTGCGCCGGATTCGAAATACTAGACTCATAGGAGAACGACCAAGAGGTGCCAGGAGCAGCAATACTACCTCGGAGACAAGTCGGCTGGAGGACGATGTATCGAATCGCGACGCAATTTGTGTGTTCCATCGTCATCAAGAGGCTCTGAACGTTACAATTCACTGTCAGTTTTGCGTCGGATTCGAAAATCTAGACTCACAGGAGAACGAGCATATGGTGCCCGAGGCTCTAAACGTTACAATTAACTGTCAGATTTGCGTCGGATTCGAAAATCTAGACTCACAGGAGAACGACCATAAGGTGCCCGAGGCAGCACTAGACCCTTGCAGACAAGTCGGCTGGAGGACGATGTATTGAGTCGCGACGCAATTTGTGTGTCCCATCGTCATTAACAGGCTCTGAACGTTACAATTCACTCTCAGTTTTGCGTCGGATTCGAAAATCTAGACTCACAGGAGAACGACCATGAGGTGCCCGAGGCAGCACTAGACCCATGGAGACAAGTCGGCTGTAGGACGATGTATTGAGTCGCGACGCAATTTGTGTGTCCCATCGTCATTAAGAGGCTCTGAACGTTACAATTAACTGTCAGTTTTGCGTCGGATTCGAAAATCTAGACTCACAGGAGAACGACCATAAGGTGCCCGAGGCAGCACTAGACCCTTGGAGACAAGTCGGCTGGAGGACGATGTATTGAGTCGCGACGCAATTTGTGTGTCCCATCGTCATTAACAGGCTCTGAACGTTACAATTAACTGTCAGTTTTGCGTCGGATTCGAAAATCTAGACTCACAGGAGAACGACCATAAGGAGCCCGAGGCACCAATAGACCCTTCGAGACAAGTCGGCCGGAGGACGATGTATTGAATCGCGACGCAATTTGTGTGTTCCATCGTCATCAAGAGGCTCTGAACGTTACAATTCACTCTCAGTTTTGCTTCGGATTCGAAAATCTAGACTCACAGGAGAACGACCATAAGGTGCCCGAGGCAGCACTAGACCCATGGAGACAAGTCGGCTGTAGGACGATGTATTGAGTCGCGACGCAATTTGTGTGTCCCATCGTCATTAAGAGGCTCTGAACGTTACAATTAACTGTCAGTTTTGCGTCGGATTCGAAAATCTAGACTCACAGGAGAACGACCATAAGGTGCCCGAGGCAGCACTAGACCCTTGGAGACAAGTCGGCTGGAGGACGATGTATTGAGTCGCGACGCAATTTGTGTGTCCCATCGTCATTAACAGGCTCTGAACGTTACAATTCACTGTCAGTTTTGCGTCGGATTCGAAAATCTAGACTCACAGGAGAACGACCATAAGGTACCCGAGGCAGCAATAGACCCTTGGAGACAAGTCGGCAGGAGGACGATGTATTGAGTCGCGACGCAATTTGTGTGTCCCATCGTCATTAACAGGCTCTGAACGTTACAATTAACTGTCAGTTTTGCGTCGGATTCGAAAAACTAGACACACAGGAGAACGACCATAAGGTGCCCGAGGCAGCAATAGACCCTTGGAGACAAGTCGGCTGTAGGACGATGTATTGAATCGCGACGCAATTTGTGTGTTCCATCGTCATTAAGAGGCTCTGAACGTTACAATTAATTGTCAGTTTTGCGCCGGATTCGAAATACTAGACTCATAGGAGAACGACCAAGAGGTGCCAGGAGCAGCAATACTACCTCGGAGACAAGTCGGCTGGAGGACGATGTATTGAATCGCGACGCAATTTGTGTGTTCCATCGTCATCAAGAGGCTCTGAACATTACAATTCACTGTCAGTTTTGCGTCGGATTCGAAAATCTAGACTCACAGGAGAACGAGCATATGGTGCCCGAGGCTCTAAACGTTACAATTAACTGTCAGATTTGCGTCGGATTCGAAAATCTAGACTCACAGGAGAACGACCATAAGGTGCCCGAGGCAGCACTAGACCCTTGCAGACAAGTCGGCTGGAGGACGATGTATTGAGTCGCGACGCAATTTGTGTGTCCCATCGTCATTAACAGGCTCTGAACGTTACAATTCACTGTCAGTTTTGCGTCGGATTCGAAAATCTAGACTCACAGGAGAACGACCATAAGGTGCCCGAAGCAGCAATAGACCCTTGGAGACAAGTCGGCTGGAGGACGATGTATTGAATCGCGACGCAATTTGTGTGTTCCATCGTCATTAAGAGGCTCTGAACGTTACAATTAACTGTCAGTTTTGCGTCGGATTCGAAAATCTAGACTCACAGGAGAACGACCATAAGGTGCCCGAGGCACCAATAGACCCTTCGAGACAAGTCGGCCGGAGGACGATGTATTGAATCGCGACGCAATTTGTGTGTCCCATCGTCATCAAGAGGCTCTGAACGTTACAATTCACTCTCAGTTTTGCGTCGGATTCGAAAATCTAGACTCACAGGAGAACGACCATAAGGTGCCCGAGGCAGCACTAGACCCATGGAGACAAGTCGGCTGTAGGACGATGTATTGAGTCGCGACGCAATTTGTGTGTCCCATCGTCATTAAGAGGCTCTGAACGTTACAATTAACTGTCAGTTTTGCGTCGGATTCGAAAATCTAGACTCACAGGAGAACGACCATAAGGTGCCCGAGGCAGCACTAGACCCTTGGAGACAAGTCGGCTGGAGGACGATGTATTGAGTCGCGACGCAATTTGTGTGTCCCATCGTCATTAACAGGCTCTGAACGTTACAATTAACTGTCAGTTTTGCGTCGGATTCGAAAATCTAGACTCACAGGAGAACGAGCATAAGGTGCCCGAGGCAGCACTAGACCTTTGGAGACAAGTCGGCTGTAGGACGATGTATTGAATCGCGACGCAATTTGTTTGTTCCATCGTCATCAAGAGGCTCTGAACGTTACAATTCACTGTCAGTTTTGCGTCGGATTCGAAAATCTAGACTCACAGGAGAACGAGCATATGGTGCCCGAGGCAGCACTAGACCCTTGGAGACAAGTCGGCTGTAGGACGATGTATTGAATCGCGACGCAATTTGTGTGTTCCATCGTCATTAACAGGCTCTGAACGTTACAATTCACTGTCAGTTTTGCGTCGGATTCGAAAATCTAGACTCACAGGAGAACGAGCATATGGTGCCCGAGGCAGCACTAGACCCTTGGAGACAAGTCGGCTGTAGGACGATGTATTGAATCGCGACGCAATTTGTGTGTTCCATCGTCATTAAGAGGCTCTGAACGTTACAATTAACTGTCAGTTTTGCGTCGGATTCGAAAATCTAGACTCACAGGAGAACGACCATAAGGTGCCCGAGGCAGCACTAGACCCTTGGAGACAAGTCGGCTGGAGGACGATGTATTGAGTCGCGACGCAATTTGTGTGTCCCATCGTCATTAACAGGCTCTGAACGTTACAATTCACTGTCAGTTTTGCGTCGGATTCGAAAATCTAGACTCACAGGAGAACGAGCATATGGTGCCCGAGGCAGCAATACACCCTTGGAGACAAGTCGGCTGGAGGAAAATGTATTGAATCGCGACGCAATTTGTGTGGTCCATCGTCATCAAGAGGCTCTGAACGTTACAATTCACTCTCAGTTTTGCGTCGGATTCGAAAATCTAGACTCACAGGAGAACGAGCATATGGTGCCCGAGGCAGCACTAGACCCTTGGAGACAAGTCGGCTGTAGGACGATGTATTGAATCGCGACGCAATTTGTGTGTTCCATCGTCAGTATCAGGCTCTGAACGTTACAATTAACTGTCAGTTTATCGTCGGATTTGAAAATCTAGACTCACAGGAGAACGACCATAAGGTGCCCGAGGCAGCACTAGACCCTTGGAGACAAGTCGGCTGGAGGACGATCTATTGAGTCGCGATGCAATTTGTGTGTCCCATCGTCATTAACAGGCTCTGAACGTTACAATTAACTGTCAGTTTTGCGTCGGATTCGAAAAACTAGACTCACAGGAGAACGACCATAAGGTGCCCGAGGCAGCAATAGACCCTTGGAGACAAGTCGGCTGTAGGACGATGTATTGAATCGCGACGCAATTTGTGTGTTCCATTGTCATTAAGAGGCTCTGAACGTTACAATTAATTGTCAGTTTTGCGCCGGATTCGAAATACTAGACTCATAGGAGAACGACCAAGAGGTGCCAGGAGCAGCAATACTACCTCGGAGACAAGTCGGCTGGAGGACGATGTATTGAATCGCGACGCAATTTGTGTGTTCCATCGTCATCAAGAGGCTCTGAACGTTACAATTCACTGTCAGTTTTGCGTCGGATTCGAAAATCTAGACTCACAGGAGAACGAGCATATGGTGCCCGAGGCTCTAAACGTTACAATTAACTGTCAGATTTGCGTCGGATTCGAAAATCTAGACTCACAGGAGAACGACCATAAGGTGCCCGAGGCAGCACTAGACCCTTGCAGACAAGTCGGCTGGAGGACGATGTATTGAGTCGCGACGCAATTTGTGTGTTCCATCGTCATTAAGAGGCTCTGAACGTTACAATTAACTGTCAGTTTTGCGTCGGATTCGAAAATCTAGACTCACAGGAGAACGACCATAAGGTGCCCGAAGCAGCAATAGACCCTTGGAGACAAGTCGGCTGGAGGACGATGTATTGAATCGCGACGCAATTTGTGTGTTCCATCGTCATTAAGAGGCTCTGAACGTTACAATTAACTGTCAGTTTTGCGTTGGATTCGAAAATCTAGACTCACAGGAGAACGACCATAAGGAGCCCGAGGCACCAATAGACCCTTCGAGACAAGTCGGCCGGAGGACGATGTATTGAATCGCGACGCAATTTGTGTGTTCCATCGTCATCAAGAGGCTCTGAACGTTACAATTCACTCTCAGTTTTGCTTCGGATTCGAAAATCTAGACTCACAGGAGAACGACCATAAGGTGCCCGAGGCAGCACTAGACCCATGGAGACAAGTCGGCTGTAGGACGATGTATTGAGTCGCGACGCAATTTGTGTGTCCCATCGTCATTAAGAGGCTCTGAACGTTACAATTAACTGTCAGTTTTGCGTCGGATTCGAAAATCTAGACTCACAGGAGAACGACCATAAGGTGCCCGAGGCAGCACTAGACCCTTGGAGTCAAGTCGGCTGGAGGACGATGTATTGAGTCGCGACGCAATTTGTGTGTCCCATCGTCATTAACAGGCTCTGAACGTTACAATTCACTGTCAGTTTTGCGTCGGATTCGAAAATCTAGACTCACAGGAGAACGACCATAAGGTGCCCGAGGCAGCAATAGACCCTTGGAGACAAGTCGGCAGGAGGACGATGTATTGAATCGCGACGCAATTTGTGTGTTCCATCGTCATTAAGAGGCTCTGAACGTTACAATTAATTGTCAGTTTTGCGCCGGATTCGAAATACTAGACTCATAGGAGAACGACCAAGAGGTGCCAGGAGCAGCAATACTACCTCGGAGACAAGTCGGCTGGAGGACGATGTATTGAATCGCGACGCAATTTGTGTGTTCCATCATCAGTATCAGGCTCTGAACGTTACAATTAACTGTCAGTTTTGCGTCGGATTCGAAAATCTAGACTCACAGGAGAACGACCATAAGGTGCCCGAGGCAGCACTAGACCCTTGGAGACAAGTCGGCTGTAGGACGATGTATTGAATCGCGACGCAATTTGTGTGTTCCATCGTCATTAAGAGGCTCTGAACGTTACAATTAACTGTCAGTTTTGCGTCGGATTCGAAAATCTAGACTCACAGGAGAACGACCATAAGGTGCCCGAGGCAGCAATAGACCCTTGGAGACAAGTCGGCTGGAGGACGCTGTATTGAGTCGCGACGCAATTTGTGTGTCCCATCGTCATTAACAGGCTCTGAACGTTACAATTCACTGTCAGTTTTGCGTCGGATTCGAAAATCTAGACTCACAGGAGAACGACCATAAGGTGCCCGAGGCAGCAATAGACCCTTGGAGACAATTCGGCTGGAGGACGATGTATTGAATCGCGACGCAATTTGTGTGTTCCATCGTCATTAAGAGGCTCTGAACGTTACAATTAACTGTCAGTTTTGCGTCGGATTCGAAAATCTAGACTCACGGGAGAACGACCATAAGGTGCCCGAGGCACCAATAGGCACTTCGAGACAAGTCGGCTGGAGGACGATGTATTGAATCGCGACGCAATTTGTGTTTTCCATCGTCATCAAGAGGCTCTGAACGTTACAATTAACCGTCAGTTTTGCGTCGGATTCGGAAATCTAGACTCACAGGAGAACGACCATAAGGTGCCCGAGGCAGCACTAGACCCTTGGAGACAAGTCGGCTGTAGGACGATGTATTGAGTCGCGACGCAATTTGTGTGTCCCATCGTCATTAACAGGCTCTGAACGTTACAATTAACTGTCAGTTTTGCGTCGGATTCGAAAATCTAGACTCACAGGAGAACGAGCATATGGTGCCCGAGGCAGCACTAGACCCTTGGAGACAAGTCGGCTGTAGGACGATGTATTGAATCGCGACGCAATTTGTGTGTTCCATCGTCATCAAGAGGCTCTGAACGTTACAATTCACTGTCAGTTTTGCGTCGGATTCGAAAATCTAGACTCACAGGAGAACGAGCATATGGTGCCCGAGGCAGCACTAGACCTTTGGAGACAAGTCGGCTGTAGGACGATGTATTGAATCGCGACGCAATTTGTGTGTTCCATCGTCATTAAGAGGCTCTGAATGTTACAATTAACTGTCAGTTTTGCGTCGGATTCGAAAATCTAGACTCACAGGAGAAGGACCATAAGGTTCCCGACGCACCAATAGACACTTCGAGACAAATCGGCTGGAGGACGATGTATTGAGTCGCGACGCAATTTGTGTGTCCCATCGTCATTAACAGGCTCTGAACGTTACAATTAACTGTCAGTTTTGCGTCGGATTCGAAAATCTAGACTCACAGGAGAACGAGCATATGGTGCCCGAGGCAGCACTAGACCCTTGGAGACAAGTCGGCTGGAGGACGATGTATTGAATCGCGACGCAATTTGTGTGTTCCATCGTCATTAAGAGGCTCTGAACGTTACAATTAACCGTCAGTTTTGCGTCGTATTCTGAAAACTAGACTCACATTAGAACGAGCATATGGTGCACGAGGCAACACTAGACCCTTGGAGCCAAGTCGGCTGTAGGACGATGTATTGAATCGCGACGCAATTTGTGTGTTCCATCGTCATTAAGAGGCTCTGAACGTTACAATTAACTGTCAGTTTTGCGTCGGATTCGAAAATCTAGACTCACAGGAGAACGACCATAAGGTGCCCGAGGCAGCACTAGACCCTTGGAGACAAGTCGGCTGGAGGACGATGTATTGAGTCGCGACGCAATTTGTGTGTCCCATCGTCATTAACAGGCTCTGAACGTTACAATTCACTGTCAGTTTTGCGTCGGATTCGAAAATCTAGACTCACAGGAGAACGAGCATATGGTGCCCGAGGCAGCAATAGACCCTTGGAGACAAGTAGGCTGGAGGACGATGTATTGATTCGCGACGCAATTTGTGTGTTCCATCGTCATTAAGAGGCTCTGAACCTTACAATTAACTGTCAGTTTTGCGTCGGATTCGAAAATCTAGACTCACCGATGAACGACCATAAGGTGCCCGAGGCAGCAATAGACCCTTCGAGACAAGTCGGCTGGAGGACGATGTATTGAATCGCGACGCAATTTGTGTGTTCCATCGTCAGTATCAGGCTCTGAACGTTACATTTAACTGTCAGTTTTGCGTCGGAATCGAAAATCTAAACTCACAGGAGAACGACCATAAGGTGCCCGAGGCAGCACTAGACCCTTGGAGAAAAGTCGGCTGTGGGACGATGTATTGAATCGCGACAAAATTTGTGTGTTCCATCGTCATCAAGAGGCTCTGAAAGTTACAATTCACTGTCAGTTTTGCGTCGGATTCGAAAATCTAGACTCACAGGAGAACGACCATAAGGTGCCCGAGGCACCAATAGACCCTTCGAGACAAATCGGCTGGAGGACGATGTATTGAATCGCGACGCAATTTGTGTGTTCCATCGTCATCAAGAGGCTCTGAACGTTACAATTCACTCTCAGTTTTGCGTCGGATTCGAAAATCTAAACTCACAGGAGAACGACCATAAGGTGCCCGAGGCAGCACTAGACCCTTGGAGACAAGTCGGCTGGAGGACGATGTATTGAGTCGCGACGCAATTTGTGTGTCCCATCGTCATTAACAGGCTCTGAACGTTACAATTCACTGTCAGTTTTGCGTCGGATTCGAAAATCTAGACTCACAGGAGAACGACCATAAGGTGCCCGAGGCAGCAATAGACCCTTGGAGACAAGTCGGCTGGAGGACGATGTATTGAATCGCGACGCAATTTGTGTGTTCCATCGTCATTAAGAGGCTCTGAACGTTACAATTAACTGTCAGTTTTGCGTCGGATTCGAAAATCTAGACTCACAGGAGAACGACCATAAGGTGCCCGAGGCACCAATAGACCCTTCGAGACAAGTCGGCTGGAGGACGATGTATTGAATCGCGACGCAATTTGTGTGTTCCATCGTCATCAAGAGGCTCTGAACGTTACAATTCACTCTCAGTTTTGCGTCGGATTCGAAAATCTAGACTCACAGGAGAACGAGCATATGGTGCCCGAGGCAGCACTAGACCCTTGGAGACAAGTCGGCTGTAGGACGATGTATTGAATCGCGACGCAATTTGTGTGTTCCATCGTCATTAAGAGGCTCTGAACGTTACAATTAACTGTCAGTTTTGCGTCGGATTCGAAAATCTAGACTCACAGGAGAACGACCATAAGGTGCCCGAGGCAGCACTAGACCCATGGAGACAAGTCGGCTGGAGGACGATGTATTGGGTCGCGACGCAATTTGTGTGTCCCATCGTCATTAACAGGCTCTGAACGTTACAATGAACTGTCAGTTTTGCATCGCATTCGAAAAACTAGACTCACAGGACAACGACCATAAGGTGCCCGAGGCAGCAATAGACCCTTGGAGACAAGTCGGCTGGAGGACGATGTATTGAGACGCGACGCAATTTGTGTGTCCCATCGTCATTAACAGGCTCTGAACGTTACAATTAACTGTCAGTTTTGCGTCGGATTCGAAAATCTAGACTCACAGATGAACGACCATAAGGTGCCCGAGGCAGCACTAGACCCTTCGAGACAAGTCAGCTGGAGGACGATGTATTGAATCGCGACGCAATTTGTATGTTCCATCGTCATTAACAGGCTCTGAACATTACAATTAACTGTCAGTTTTGCGTCGGATTCGAAAAACTAGACTCACAGGAGAACGACCATAAGGTGCCCGAGGCAGCAATAGACCCTTCGAGACAAGTCGGCTGGAGGTCGATGTATTGAATCGCGACGCAATTTGTGTGTTCCATCGTCATTAACAGGCTCTGAACGTTACAATTAATTGTCAGTTTTGCGCCGGATTCGAAAAACTAGACTCATAGGAGAACGACCAAGAGGTGCCAGGAGCAGCAATACTACCTCGGAGACATGTCGGCTGGAGGACGATGTATTGAATCGCGACGCAATTTGTGTGTTCCATCGTCAGTATCAGGCTCTGAACGTTACAATTAACTGTCAGTATTGCGTCGGATTCGAAAATCTAGACTCACAGGAGAACGACCATAAGGTGCCCGAGGCAGCAATAGACCCTTGGAGACAAGTCGGCTGTAGGACGATGTATTGAGTCGCGACGCAATGTGTGTGTCCCATCGTCATTAACAGGCTCTGAACGTTACAATTAACTGTCAGTTTTGCATCGCATTCGAAAATCTAGACTCACAGATGAACGACCATAAGGTGCCCGAGGCAGCAATAGACCCTTCGAGACAAGTCGGCTGGAGGACGATGTATTGAATCGCGACGCAATTTGTGTGTTCCATCGTCATCAAGAGGCTCTGAACGTTACAATTCACTCTCAGTTTTGCGTCGGATTCGAAAATCTAGACTCACAGGAGAACGAGCATATGGTGCCCGAGGCAGCACTAGACCCCTGGAGACAAGTCAGCTGTAGGACGATGTATTGAATCGCGACGCAATTTGTGTGTTCCATCGTCATTAACAGGCTCTGAACGTTACAATTAACTGTCAGTTTTGCGTCGGATTCGAAAATCTAGACTCACAGGAGAACGACCATAAGGTGCCCGAGGCAGCACTAGACCCTTCGAGACAAGTCGGTTGGAGGACGATGTATTGAATCGCGACGCAATTTGTGTGTTCCATCGTCATTAAGAGGCTCTGAACGTTACAATTAATTGTCAGTTTTGCGTCGTATTCGAAAAACTAGACTCACAGGAGAACGACCATAAGGTGCCCGAGGCACCGATAGACCCTTCGAGACAAGTCGGCTGGAGGACGATGTATTGAATCGCGACGCAATTTGTGTGTTCCATCGTCATCAAGAGGCTCTGAACGTTACAATTCACTCTCAGTTTTGCGTCGGATTCGAAAATCTAGACTCACAGGAGAACGAGCATATGGTGCCCGAGGCAGCACTAGACCCTTGGAGACAAGTCGGCTGTAGGACGATGTATTGAATCGCGACGCAATTTGTGTGTTCCATCGTCAGTATCAGGCTCTGAACGTTACAATTAACTGTCAGTTTTGCGTCGGATTCGAAAATCTAGACTCACAGGAGAACGACCATAAGGTGCCCGAGGCAGCACTAGACCCTTCGAGACAAGTCGGCTGGAGGACGATGTATTGAATCGCGACGCAATTTGTGTGTTCCATCGTCATTAACAGGCTCTGAACGTTACAATTAACTGTCAGTTTTGCGTCGTATTCTGAAAACTAGACTCACAGGAGAACGACCATAAGGTGCCCGAGGCAGCAAGAGACCCTAGGAGACAGGTCGGCTGTGGGACGATGTATTGAATCGCGACGCAATTTGTGTGTTCCATCGTCATCAAGAGGCTCTGAACGTTACAATTCACTGTCAGTTTTGCGTCGGATTCGAAAATCTAGACTCACAGGAGAACGAGCATATGGTGCCCGAGGCAGCACTAGACCCTTGGAGACAAGTCGGCTGTAGGACGATGTATTGAATCGCGACGCAATTTGTGTGTTCCATCGTCATTAAGAGGCTCTGAACGTTACAATTAACTGTCAGTTTTGCGTCGGATTCGAAAATCTAAACTCACAGGAGAACGACCATAAGGTGCCCGAGGCAGCACTAGACCCTTGGAGACAAGTCGGCTGGAGGACGATGTATTGAGTCGCGACGCAATTTGTGTGTCCCATCGTCATTAACAGGCTCTGAACGTTACAATTCACTGTCAGTTTTGCGTCGGATTCGAAAATCTAGACTCACAGGAGAACGACCATAAGGTGCCCGAGGCAGCAATAGACCCTTGGAGACAAGTCGGCTGGAGGACGATGTATTGAATCGCGACGCAATTTGTGTGTTCCATCGTCATTAAGAGGCTCTGAACGTTACAATTAACTGTCAGTTTTGCGTCGGATTCGAAAATCTTGACTCACAGGAGAACGACCATAAGGTGCCCGAGGCACCAATAGACCCTTCGAGACAAGTCGGCTGGAGCACGATGTATTGAATCGCGACGCAATTTGTGTGTTCCATCGTCATCAAGAGGCTCTGAACGTTACAATTCACTCTCAGTTTTGCGTCGGATTCGAAAATCTAGACTCACAGGAGAACGAGCATATGGTGCCCGAGGCAGCACTAGACCCTTGGAGACAAGTCGGCTGTAGGACGATGTATTGAGTCGCGACGCAATTTGTGTGTCCCATCGTCATTAACAGGCTCAGAACGTTACAATTAACTGTCAGTTTTGCGTCGGATTCGAAAATCTAGACTCACAGGAATACGAGCATATGGTGCCCGAGGCAGCACTAGACCCTTGGAGACAAGTCGGCTGTAGGACGATGTATTGAATCGCGACGCAATTTGTGTGTTCCATCGTCATCAAGAGGCTCTGAACGTTACAATTCACTGTCAGTTTTGCGTCGGATTCGAAAATCTAGACTCACAGGAGAACGAGCATATGGTGCCCGAGGCAGCACTAGACCCTTGGAGACAAGTCGGCTGTAGGACGATGTATTGAATCGCGACGCAATTTGTGTGTTCCATCGTCATTAACAGGCTCTGAACGTTACAATTCACTGTCAGTTTTGCGTCGGATTCGAAAATCTAGACTCACAGGAGAACGAGCATATGGTGCCCGAGGCAGCACTAGACCCTTGGAGACAAGTCGGCTGTAGGACGATGTATTGAATCCCGACGCAATTTGTGTGTTCCATCGTCATTAAGAGGCTCTGAACGTTACAATTAACTGTCAGTTTTGCGTCGGATTCGAAAATCTAGACTCATAGGAGAACGACCATAAGGTGCCCGAGGCAGCACTAGACCCTTGGAGACAAGTCGGCTGGAGGACGATGTATTGAGTCGCGACGCAATTTGTGTGTCCCATCGTCATTGACAGGCTCTGAACGTTACAATGAACTGTCAGTTTTGCATCGCATTCGAAAAACTAGACTCACAGGACAACGACCATAAGGTGCCCGAGGCAGCAATAGACCCTTGGAGACAAGTCGGCTGGAGGACGATATATTGAGACGCGACGCAATTTGTGTGTCCCATCGTCATTAACAGGCTCTGAACGTTACAATTCACTCTCAGTTTTGCGTCGGATTCGAAAATCTAGACTCACAAGAGAACGAGCATATGGTGCCCGAGGCAGCACTAGACCCTTGGAGACAAGTCAGCTGTAGGACGATGTATTGAACCGCGACGCAATTTGTGTGTTCCATCGTCATTAACAGGCTCTGAACGTTACAATTAACTGTCAGTTTTGCGTCGGATTCGAAAATCTAGACTCACAGGAGAACGACCATAAGGTGCCCGAGGCAGCACTAGACCCTTCGAGACAAGTCGGTTGGAGGACGATGTATTGAATCGCGACGCAATTTGTGTGTTCCATCGTCATTAAGAGGCTCTGAACGTTACAATTAATTGTCAGTTTTGCGTCGTATTCGAAAAACTAGACTCATAGGAGAACGACCAAGAGGTGCCAGGAGCAGCAATACTACCTCGGAGACATGTCGGCTGGAGGACGATGTATTGAATCGCGACGCAATTTGTGTGTTCCATCGTCAGTATCAGGCTCTGAACGTTACAATTAACTGTCAGTTTTGCGTCGGATTCGAAAATCTAGACTCACAGGAGAACGACCATAAGGTGCCCGAGGCAGCAATAGACCCTTGGAGACAAGTCGGCTGTAGGACGATGTATTGAGTCGCGACGCAATTTGTGTGTCCCATCGTCATTAACAGGCTCTGAACGTTACAATTAACTGTCAGTTTTGCATCGCATTCGAAAATCTAGACTCACAGATGAACGACCATAAGGTGCCCGAGGCAGCAATAGACCCTTCGAGACAAGTCGGCTGGAGGACGATGTATTGAATCGCGACGCAATTTGTGTGTTCCATCGTCATCAAGAGGCTCTGAACGTTACAATTCACTCTCAGTTTTGCGTCGGATTCGAAAATCTAGACTCACAGGAGAACGAGCATATGGTGCCCGAGGCAGCACTAGACCCCTGGAGACAAGTCAGCTGTAGGACGATGTATTGAATCGCGACGCAATTTGTGTGTTCCATCGTCATTAACAGGCTCTGAACGTTACAATTAACTGTCAGTTTTGCGTCGGATTCGAAAATCTAGACTCACAGGAGAACGACCATAAGGTGCCCGAGGCAGCACTAGACCCTTCGAGACAAGTCGGTTGGAGGACGATGTATTGAATCGCGACGCAATTTGTGTGTTCCATCGTCATTAAGAGGCTCTGAACGTTACAATTAATTGTCAGTTTTGCGTCGTATTCGAAAAACTAGACTCACAGGAGAACGACCATAAGGTGCCCGAGGCACCGATAGACCCTTCGAGACAAGTCGGCTGGAGGACGATGTATTGAATCGCGACGCAATTTGTGTGTTCCATCGTCATCAAGAGGCTCTGAACGTTACAATTCACTCTCAGTTTTGCGTCGGATTCGAAAATCTAGACTCACAGGAGAACGAGCATATGGTGCCCGAGGCAGCACTAGACCCTTGGAGACAAGTCGGCTGTAGGACGATGTATTGAATCGCGACGCAATTTGTGTGTTCCATCGTCATTAACAGGCTCTGAACGTTACAATTCACTGTCAGTTTTGCGTCGGATTCGAAAATCTAGACTCACAGGAGAACGACCATAAGGTGCCCGAGGCAGCACTAGACCCTTCGAGACAAGTCGGCTGGAGGACGATGTATTGAATCGCGACGCAATTTGTGTGTTCCATCGTCATTAACAGGCTCTGAACGTTACAATTAACTGTCAGTTTTGCGTCGTATTCTGAAAACTAGACTCACAGGAGAACGACCATAAGGTGCCCGAGGCAGCAAGAGACCCTAGGAGACAGGTCGGCTGTGGGACGATGTATTGAATCGCGACGCAATTTGTGTGTTCCATCGTCATCAAGAGGCTCTGAACGTTACAATTCACTGTCAGTTTTGCGTCGGATTCGAAAATCTAGACTCACAGGAGAACGAGCATATGGTGCCCGAGGCAGCACTAGACCCTTGGAGACAAGTCGGCTGTAGGACGATGTATTGAATCGCGACGCAATTTGTGTGTTCCATCGTCATCAAGAGGCTCTGAACGTTACAATTCACTGTCAGTTTTGCGTCGGATTCGAAAATCTAGACTCACAGGAGAACGAGCATATGGTGCCCGAGGCAGCACTAGACCCTTGGAGACAAGTCGGCTGTAGGACGATGTATTGAATCGCGACGCAATTTGTGTGTTCCATCGTCATTAACAGGCTCTGAACGTTACAATTCACTGTCAGTTTTGCGTCGGATTCGAAAATCTAGACTCACAGGAGAACGAGCATATGGTGCCCGAGGCAGCACTAGACCCTTGGAGACAAGTCGGCTGTAGGACGATGTATTGAATCCCGACGCAATTTGTGTGTTCCATCGTCATTAAGAGGCTCTGAACGTTACAATTAACTGTCAGTTTTGCGTCGGATTCGAAAATCTAGACTCATAGGAGAACGACCATAAGGTGCCCGAGGCAGCACTAGACCCTTGGAGACAAGTCGGCTGGAGGACGATGTATTGAGTCGCGACGCAATTTGTGTGTCCCATCGTCATTGACAGGCTCTGAACGTTACAATGAACTGTCAGTTTTGCATCGCATTCGAAAAACTAGACTCACAGGACAACGACCATAAGGTGCCCGAGGCAGCAATAGACCCTTGGAGACAAGTCGGCTGGAGGACGATATATTGAGACGCGACGCAATTTGTGTGTCCCATCGTCATTAACAGGCTCTGAACGTTACAATTCACTCTCAGTTTTGCGTCGGATTCGAAAATCTAGACTCACAAGAGAACGAGCATATGGTGCCCGAGGCAGCACTAGACCCTTGGAGACAAGTCAGCTGTAGGACGATGTATTGAATCGCGACGCAATTTGTGTGTTCCATCGTCATTAACAGGCTCTGAACGTTACAATTAACTGTCAGTTTTGCGTCGGATTCGAAAATCTAGACTCACAGGAGAACGACCATAAGGTGCCCGAGGCAGCACTAGACCCTTCGAGACAAGTCGGTTGGAGGACGATGTATTGAATCGCGACGCAATTTGTGTGTTCCATCGTCATTAAGAGGCTCTGAACGTTACAATTAATTGTCAGTTTTGCGTCGTATTCGAAAAACTAGACTCACAGGAGAACGACCATAAGGTGCCCGAGGCACCGATAGACCCTTCGAGACAAGTCGGCTGGAGGACGATGTATTGAATCGCGACGCAATTTGTGTGTTCCATCGTCATCAAGAGGCTCTGAACGTTACATTTCACTCTCAGTTTTGCGTCGGATTCGAAAATCTAGACTCACAGGAGAACGAGCATATGGTGCCCGAGGCAGCACTAGACCCTTGGAGACAAGTCGGCTGTAGGACGATGTATTGAATCGCGACGCAATTTGTGTGTTCCATCGTCATTAAGAGGCTCTGAACGTTACAATTAACTGTCAGTTTTGCGTCGGATTCGAAAATCTAAACTCACAGGAGAACGACCATAAGGTGCCCGAGGCAGCACTAGACCCTTGGAGACAAGTCGGCTGGAGGACGATGTATTGAGTCGCGACGCAATTTGTGTGTCCCATCGTCATTAACAGGCTCTGAACGTTACAATTCACTGTCAGTTTTGCGTCGGATTCGAAAATCTAGACTCACAGGAGAACGACCATAAGGTGCCCGAGGCAGCAATAGACCCTTGGAGACAAGTCGGCTGGAGGACGATGTATTGAATCGCGACGCAATTTGTGTGTTCCATCGTCATTAAGAGGCTCTGAACGTTACAATTAACTGTCAGTTTTGCGTCGGATTCGAAAATCTAGACTCACAGGAGAACGACCATAAGGTGCCCGAGGCACCAATAGACCCTTCGAGACAAGTCGGCTGGAGGACGATGTATTGAATCGCGACGCAATTTGTGTGTTCCATCGTCATCAAGAGGCTCTGAACGTTACAATTCACTCTCAGTTTTGCGTCGGATTCGAAAATCTAGACTCACAGGAGAACGAGCATATGGTGCCCGAGGCAGCACTAGACCCTTGGAGACAAGTCGGCTGTAGGACGATGTATTGAGTCGCGACGCAATTTGTGTGTCCCATCGTCATTAACAGGCTCTGAACGTTACAATTAACTGTCAGTTTTGCGTCGGATTCGAAAATCTAGACTCACAGGAATACGAGCATATGGTGCCCGAGGCAGCACTAGACCCTTGGTGACAAGTCGGCTGTAGGACGATGTATTGAATCGCGACGCAATTTGTGTGTTCCATCGTCATCAAGAGGCTCTGAACGTTACAATTCACTGTCAGTTTTGCGTCGGATTCGAAAATCTAGACTCACAGGAGAACGAGCATATGGTGCCCGAGGCAGCACTAGACCCTTGGAGACAAGTCGGCTGTAGGACGATGTATTGAATCGCGACGCAATTTGTGTGTTCCATCGTCATTAACAGGCTCTGAACGTTACAATTCACTGTCAGTTTTGCGTCGGATTCGAAAATCTAGACTCACAGGAGAACGAGCATATGGTGCCCGAGGCAGCACTAGACCCTTGGAGACAAGTCGGCTGTAGGACGATGTATTGAATCGCGACGCAATTTGTGTGTTCCATCGTCATTAAGAGGCTCTGAACGTTACAATTAACTGTCAGTTTTGCGTCGGATTCGAAAATCTAGACTCACAGGAGAACGACCATAAGGTGCCCGAGGCAGCACTAGACCCTTGGAGTCAAGTCGGCTGGAGGACGATGTATTGAGTCGCGACGCAATTTGTGTGTCCCATCGTCATTAACAGGCTCTGAACGTTACAATGAACTGTCAGTTTTGCATCGCATTCGAAAAACTAGACTCACAGGACAACGACCATAAGGTGCCCATGGCAGCAATAGACCCTTGGAGACAAGTCGGCTGGAGGACGATGTATTGAGACGCGACGCAATTTGTGTGTCCTATCGTCATTAACAGGCTCTGAACGTTACAATTAACTGTCAGTTTTGCGTCGGATTCGAAAATCTAGACTCACAGATGAACGACCATAAGGTGCCCGAGGCAGCACTAGACCCTTCGAGACAAGTCAGCTGGAGGACGATGTATTGAATCGCGACGCAATTTGTATGTTCCATCGTCATTAACAGGCTCTGAACATTACAATTAACTGTCAGTTTTGCGTCGGATTCGAAAAACTAGACTCACAGGAGAACGACCATAAGGTGCCCGAGGCAGCAATAGACCCTTCGAGACAAGTCGGCTGGAGGACGATGTATTGAATCGCGACGCAATTTGTGTGTTCCATCGTCATTAACAGGCTCTGAACGTTACAATTAATTGTCAGTTTTGCGCCGGATTCGAAAAACTAGACTCATAGGAGAACGCCCAAGAGGTGCCAGGAGCAGCAATACTACCTCGGAGACATGTCGGCTGGAGGACGATGTATTGAATCGCGACGCAAATTGTGTGTTCCATCGTCAGTATCAGGCTCTGAACGTTACAATTAACTGTCAGTTTTGCGTCGGATTCGAAAATCTAGACTCACAGGAGAACGACCATAAGGTGCCCGAGGCAGCAATAGACCCTTGGAGACAAGTCGGCTGTAGGACGATGTATTGAGTCGCGACGCAATTTGTGTGTCCCATCGTCATTAACAGGCTCTGAACGTTACAATTAACTGTCAGTTTTGCATCGCATTCGAAAATCTAGACTCACAGATGAACGACCATAAGGTGCCCGAGGCAGCAATAGACCCTTCGAGACAAGTCGGCTGGAGGACGATGTATTGAATCGCGACGCAATTTGTGTGTTCCATCGTCATCAAGAGGCTCTGAACGTTACAATTCACTCTCAGTTTTGCGTCGGATTCGAAAATCTAGACTCACAGGAGAACGAGCATATGGTGCCCGAGGCAGCACTAGACCCTTGGAGACAAGTCGGCTGGAGGACGATGTATTGAATCGCGACGCAATTTGTGTGTTCCATCGTCATTAACAGGCTCTGAACGTTGCAATTAACTGTCAGTTTTGCGTCGGATTCGAAAATCTAGACTCACAGGAGAACGACCATAAGGTGCCCGAGGCAGCACTAGACCCTTCGAGACAAGTCGGTTGGAGGACGATGTATTGAATCGCGACGCAATTTGTGTGTTCCATCGTCATTAAGAGGCTCTGAACGTTACAATTAATTGTCAGTTTTGCGTCGTATTCGAAAAACTAGACTCACAGGAGAACGACCATAAGGTGCCCGAGGCACCGATAGACCCTTCGAGACAAGTCGGCTGGAGGACGATGTATTGAATCGCGACGCAATTTGTGTGTTCCATCGTCATCAAGAGGCTCTGAACGTTACAATTCACTCTCAGTTTTGCGTCGGATTCGAAAATCTAGACTCACAGGAGAACGAGCATATGGTGCACGAGGCAGCACTAGACCCTTGGAGACAAGTCGGCTGTAGGACGATGTATTGAATCGCGACGCAATTTGTGTGTTCCATCGTCATTAACAGGCTCTGAACGTTACAATTCACTGTCAGTTTTGCGTCGGATTCGAAAATCTAGACTCACAGGAGAACGACCATAAGGTGCCCGAGGCAGCACTAGACCCTTGGAGACAAGTCGGCTGGAGGACGATGTATTGAATCGCGACGCAATTTGTGTGTTCCATCGTCATTAACAGGCTCTGAACGTTACAATTAACTGTCAGTTTTGCGTCGTATTCTGAAAACTAGACTCACAGGAGAACGACCATAAGGTGCCCGAGGCAGCAAGAGACCCTAGGAGACAGGTCGGCTGTGGGACGATGTATTGAATCGCGACGCAATTTGTGTGTTCCATCGTCATCAAGAGGCTCGGAACGTTACAATTCACTGTCAGTTTTGCGTCGGATTCGAAAATCTAGACCTAGAGGAGAACGAGCATATGGTGCCCGAGGCAGCACTAGACCCTTGGAGACAAGTCGGCTGTAGGACGATGTATTGAATCGCGACGCAATTTGTGTGTTCCATCGTCATCATGAGGCTCTGAACGTTACAATTCACTGTCAGTTTTGCATCGGATTCGAAAAACTAGACTCACAGGAGAACGACCATAAGGTGCCCGAGGCAGCAATAGACCCTTGGAGACAAGTCGGCTGGAGGACGATGTATTGAGTCGCGACGCAATTTGTGTGTCCCATCGTCATTAACAGGCTCTGAACGTTACAATTAACTGTCAGTTTTGCATCGCATTTGAAAAACTAGACTCACAGGAGAACCAGCATAAGGTGCCCGAGGCAGCAATAGACCCTTGGAGACAAGTCGGCTGTAGGACAATGTATTGAATCGCGACGCAATTTGTGTGTTCCATCGTCATTAACAGGCTCTGAACGTTACAATTCACTGTCAGTTTTGCGTCGGATTCGAAAATCTAGACTCACAGGAGAACGAGCATATGGTGCCCGAGGCAGCACTAGACCCTTGGAGACAAGTCGGCTGTAGGACGATGTATTGAATCGCGACGCAATTTGTGTGTTCCATCGTCATTAAGAGGCTCTGAACGTTACAATTAACTGTCAGTTTTGCGTCGGATTCGAAAATCTAGACTCACAGGAGAACGACCATAAGGTGCCCGAGGCAGCACTAGACCCTTGGAGACAAGTCGGCTGTAGGACGATGTATTGAATCGCGACGCAATTTGTGTGTCCCATCGTCATTAACAGGCTCTGAACGTTACAATTAACTGTCAGTTTTGCGTCGGATTCGAAAATCTAGACTCACAGGAGAACGACCATAAGGTGCCCGAGGCAGCACTAGACCCTTCGAGACAAGTCGGCTGGAGGACGATGTATTGAATCGCGACGCAATTTGTGTGTCCCATCGTCATTAACAGGCTCTGAACGTTACAATTAACTGTCAGTTTTGCGTCGTATTCGAAAAACTAGACTCACAGCAGAACGACCATAAGGTGCCCGAGGCACCAATAGACCCTTGGAGACAAGTCGGCTGGAGGACGATGTATTGAATCGCGACGCAATTTGTGTGTTCCATCGTCATTAAGGGGCTCTGAACGTTACAATTAATTGTCAGTTTTGCGCCGGATTCGAAAAACTAGACTCATAGGAGAACGACCAAGAGGTGCCAGGAGCAGCAATACTACCTCGGAGACATGTCGGCTGGAGGACGATGTATTGAATCGCGATGCAATTTGTGTGTTCCATCGTCAGTATCAGGCTCTGAACGTTACAATTCACTGTCAGTTTTGCGTCGGATTCGAAAATCTAGACTCACAGGAGAACGACCATAAGGTGCCCGAGGCAGCACTAGACCCTTGGAGACAAGTCGGCTGGAGGACGATGTATTGAATCGCGACGCAATTTGTGTGTTCCATCGTCATTAACAGGCTCTGAACGTTACAATTAACTGTCAGTTTTGCGTCGTATTCTGAAAACTAGACTCACAGGAGAACGACCATAAGGTGCCCGAGGCAGCAAGAGACCCTAGGAGACAGGTCGGCTGTGGGACGATGTATTGAATCGCGACGCAATTTGTGTGTTCCATCGTCATCAAGAGGCTCGGAACGTTACAATTCACTGTCAGTTTTGCGTCGGATTCGAAAATCTAGACCTAGAGGAGAACGAGCATATGGTGCCCGAGGCAGCACTAGACCCTTGGAGACAAGTCGGCTGTAGGACGATGTATTGAATCGCGACGCAATTTGTGTGTTCCATCGTCATCATGAGGCTCTGAACGTTACAATTCACTGTCAGTTTTGCATCGGATTCGAAAAACTAGACTCACAGGAGAACGACCATAAGGTGCCCGAGGCAGCAATAGACCCTTGGAGACAAGTCGGCTGGAGGACGATGTATTGAGTCGCGACGCAATTTGTGTGTCCCATCGTCATTAACAGGCTCTGAACGTTACAATTAACTGTCAGTTTTGCATCGCATTTGAAAAACTAGACTCACAGGAGAACCAGCATAAGGTGCCCGAGGCAGCAATAGACCCTTGGAGACAAGTCGGCTGTAGGACAATGTATTGAATCGCGACGCAATTTGTGTGTTCCATCGTCATTAACAGGCTCTGAACGTTACAATTCACTGTCAGTTTTGCGTCGGATTCGAAAATCTAGACTCACAGGAGAACGAGCATATGGTGCCCGAGGCAGCACTAGACCCTTGGAGACAAGTCGGCTGTAGGACGATGTATTGAATCGCGACGCAATTTGTGTGTTCCATCGTCATTAAGAGGCTCTGAACGTTACAATTAACTGTCAGTTTTGCGTCGGATTCGAAAATCTAGACTCACAGGAGAACGACCATAAGGTGCCCGAGGCAGCACTAGACCCTTGGAGACAAGTCGGCTGTAGGACGATGTATTGAATCGCGACGCAATTTGTGTGTCCCATCGTCATTAACAGGCTCTGAACGTTACAATTAACTGTCAGTTTTGCGTCGGATTCGAAAATCTAGACTCACAGGAGAACGACCATAAGGTGCCCGAGGCAGCACTAGACCCTTCGAGACAAGTCGGCTGGAGGACGATGTATTGAATCGCGACGCAATTTGTGTGTCCCATCGTCATTAACAGGCTCTGAACGTTACAATTAACTGTCAGTTTTGCGTCGTATTCGAAAAACTAGACTCACAGCAGAACGACCATAAGGTGCCCGAGGCACCAATAGACCCTTGGAGACAAGTCGGCTGGAGGACGATGTATTGAATCGCGACGCAATTTGTGTGTTCCATCGTCATTAAGGGGCTCTGAACGTTACAATTAATTGTCAGTTTTGCGCCGGATTCGAAAAACTAGACTCATAGGAGAACGACCAAGAGGTGCCAGGAGCAGCAATACTACCTCGGAGACATGTCGGCTGGAGGACGATGTATTGAATCGCGATGCAATTTGTGTGTTCCATCGTCAGTATCAGGCTCTGAACGTTACAATTCACTGTCAGTTTTGCGTCGGATTCGAAAATCTAGACTCACAGGAGAACGACCATAAGGTGCCCGAGGCAGCACTAGACCCTTGGAGACAAGTCGGCTGGAGGACGATGTATTGAGTCGCGACACAATTTGTGTGTCCCATCGTCATTAACAGGCTCTGAACGTTACAATTAACTGTCAGTTTTGCGTCGGATTCGAAAATCTAGACTCACAGGAGAACGAGCATAAGGTGCCCGAGGCAGCACTAGACCCTTGGAGACAAGTCGGCTGTAGGACGATGTATTGAATCGCGACGCAATTTGTGTGTTCCATCGTCATCAAGAGGCTCTGAACGTTACAATTCACTGTCAGTTTTGCGTCGGATTCGAAATTCTAGACTCACAGGAGAACGAGCATATGGTGCCCGAGGCAGCACTAGACCCTTGGAGACAAGTCGGCTGTAGGACGATGTATTGAGTCGCGACGCAATTTGTGTGTCCCATCGTCATTAACAGGCTCTGAACGTTACAATTAACTGTCAGTTTTGCGTCGGATTCGAAAATCTAAACTCACAGGAGAACGACCATAAGGTGCCCGAGGCAGCACTAGACCCTTGGAGACAAGTCGGCTGGAGGACGATGTATTGAGTCGCGACGCAATTTGTGTGTTCCATCGTCATTAAGAGGCTCTGAACGTTACAATTAACTGTCAGTTTTGCGTCGGATTCGAAAATCTAGACTCACAGGAGAACGACCATAAGGTGCCCGAGGCACCAATAGACCCTTCGAGACAAGTCGGCTGGAGGACGATGTAATGAATCGCGACGCAATTTGTGTGTTCCATCGTCATCAAGAGGCTCTGAACGTTACAATTCACTCTCAGTTTTGCGTCGGATTCGAAAATCTAGACTCACAGGAGAACGAGCATATGGTGCCCGAGGCAGCACTAGACCCTTGGAGACAAGTCGGCTGTAGGACGATGTATTTAGTCGCGTCGCAATTTGTGTGTCCCATCGTCATTAACAGGCTCTGAACGTTACAATTAACTGTCACTTTTGCGTCGGATTCGAAAATCTAGACTCACAGGAATACGAGCATATGGTGCCCGAGGCAGCACTAGACCCTTGGAGACAAGTCGGCTGTAGGACGATGTATTGAATCGCGACGCAATTTGTGTGTTCCATCGTCATCAAGAGGCTCTGAACGTTACAATTCACTGTCAGATTTGCGTCGGATTCGAAAATCTAGACTCACAGGAGAACGAGCATATGGTGCCCGAGGCAGCACTAGACCCTTGGAGACAAGTCGGCTGTAGGACGATGTATTGAATCGCGACGCAATTTGTGTGTTCCATCGTCATTAACAGGCTCTGAAAGTTACAATTAACTGTCAGTTTTGCGTCGGATTCGAAAATCTAGACTCACAGGAGAACGACCTTAAGGTGCCCGAGGCAGCACTAGACCCTTGGAGACAAGTCGGCTGGAGGACGATGTATTGAGTCGCGACGCAATTTGTGTGTCCCATCGTCATTAACAGGCTCTGAACGTTACAATGAACTGTCAGTTTTGCATCGCATTCGAAAAACTAGACTCACAGGAGAACGACCATAAGGTGCCCGAGGCAGCAATAGACCCTTGGAGACAAGTCGGCTGGAGGACGATGTATTGAGACGCGACGCAATTTGTGTGTCCCATCGTCATTAACAGGCTCTGAACGTTACAATTAACTGTCAGTTTTGCGTCGGATTCGAAAATCTAGACTCACAGATGAACGACCATAAGGTGCCCGAGGCAGCAATAGACCCTTCGAGACAAGTCAGCTGGAGGACGATGTATTGAATCGCGACGCAATTTGTGTGTCCCATCGTCATTAACAGGCTCTGAACATTACAATTAACTGTCAGTTTTGCATCGCATTCGAAAAACTAGACTCACAGGAGAACGACCATAAGGTGCCCGAGGCAGCAATAGACCCTTGAAGACAAGTCGGCTGGAGGACGATGTATTGAGTCGCGACGCAATTTGTGTGTCCCATCGTCATTAACAGGCTCTGAACAATTAACTGTCAGTTTTGCATCGCAGTCGAAAAACTAGACTCACAGGAGAACGACCATAAGGTGCCCGAGGCAGCAATAGACCCTTGGAGACAAGTCGGCTGTAGGACGATGTATTGAATCGCGACGCAATTTGTGTGTTCCATCGTCATTAAGAGGCTCTGAACGTTACAATTAACTGTTAGTTTTGCGTCGGATTCGAAAATCTAGACTCACAGGAGAACGACCATAAGGTGCCCGAGGCAGCACTAGACCCTTGGAGACAAGTCGGCTGGAGGACGATGTATTGAATCGCGACGCAATTTGTGTGTTCCATCGTCATTAACAGGCTCTGAACGTTACAATTAACTGTCAGTTTTGCGTCGTATTCTGAAAACTAGACTCACAGGAGAACGACCATAAGGTGCCCGAGGCAGCAAGAGACCCTAGGAGACAGGTCGGCTGTGGGACGATGTATTGAATCGCGACGCAATTTGTGTGTTCCATCGTCATCAAGAGGCTCTGAACGTTACAATTCACTGTCAGTTTTGCGACGGATTCGAAAATCTAGACTCACAGGAGAACGAGCATATGGTGCCCGAGGCAGCACTAGACCCTTGGAGACAAGTCGGCTGTAGGACGATGTATTGAATCGCGACGCAGTTTGTGTGTTCCATCGTCATCAAGAGGCTCTGAACGTTACAATTCACTCTCAGTTTTGCGTCGGATTCGAAAATCTAGACTCACAGGAGAACGAGCATATGGTGCCCGAGGCAGCACTAGACCCTTGGAGACAAGTCGGCTGTAGGACGATGTATTGAATCGCGACGCAATTTGTGTGTTCCATCGTCATTAACAGGCTCTGAACGTTACAATTCACTGTCAGTTTTGCGTCGGATTCGAAAATCTAGACTCACAGGAGAACGACCATAAGGTGCCCGAGGTAGCACTAGACCCTTCGAGACAAGTCGGCTGGAGGACGATGTATTGAATTGCGACGCAATTTGTGTGTTCCATCGTCATTAACAGGCTCTGAACGTTACAATTAATTGTCAGTTTTGCGTCGTATTCGAAAAACTAGACTCACAGGAGAACGACCATAAGGTGCCCGAGGCAGCAATAGACCCTTGGAGACAAGTCGGCTGGAGGACGATGTATTGAATCGCGACGCAATTTGTGTGTTCCATCGTCATTAAGAGGCTCTGAACGTTACAATTAATTGTCAGTTTTGCGCCGGATTCGAAAAACTAGACTCATAGGAGAACGACCAAGAGGTGCCAGGAGCAGCAATACTACCTCGGAGACAAGTCGGCTGGAGGACGATGTATTGATTCGCGACGCAATTTGTGTGTTCCATCGTCATTAAGAGGCTCTGAACGTTACAATTAACTGTCAGTATTGCGTCGGATTCGAAACTCTAGACTCACAGGAGAACGAGCATAAGGTGCCCGAGGCAGCACTAGACCCTTGGAGACAAGTCGGCTGTAGGACGATGTATTGAATCGCGACGCAATTTGTGTGTTCCATCGTCATCAAGAGGCTCTGAACGTTACAATTCACTCTCAGTTTTGCGTCGGATTCGAAAATCTAGACTCACAGGAGAACGAGCATATGGTGCCCGAGGCAGCACAAGACCCTTGGAGACAAGTCGGCTGTAGGACGATGTATTGAGTCGCGACGCAATTTGTGTGTCCCATCGTCATTAACAGGCTCTGAACGTTACAATTAACTGTCAGTTTTGCGTCGGATTCGAAAATCTAAACTCACAGGAGAACGACCATAAGGTGCCCGAGGCAGCACTAGACCCTTGGAGACAAGTCGGCTGGAGGACGATGTATTGAGTCGCGACGCAATTTGTGTGTTCCATCGTCATTAAGAGGCTCTGAACGTTACAATTAACTGTCAGTTTTGCGTCGGATTCGAAAATCTAGACTCACAGGAGAACGACCATAAGGTGCCCGAGGCACCAATAGACCCTTGGAGACAAGTCGGCTGTAGGACGATGTATTGAATCGCGACGCAATTTGTGTGTTCCATCGTCATCAAGAGGCTCTGAACGTTACAATTCACTGTCAGTTTTGCGTCGGATTCGAAAATCTAGGCTCACAGGAGAACGAGCATATGGTGCCCGAGGCAGCACTAGACCCTTGGAGACAAGTCGGCTGTAGGACGATGTATTGAATCGCGACGCAATTTGTGTGTTCCATCGTCATTAACAGGCTCTGAACGTTACAATTAACTGTCAGTTTTGCGTCGGATTCGAAAATCTAGACTCACAGGAGAACGACCATAAGGTGCCCAAGGCAGCACTAGACCCTTGGAGAAAAGTCGGCTGTGGGACGATGTATTGAGTCGCGACGCAATTTGTGTGTCCCATCGTCATTAACAGGCTCTGAACGTTACAATGAACTGTCAGTTTTGCATCGCATTCGAAAAACTAGACTCACAGGAGAACGACCATAAGGTGCCCGAGGCAGCAATAGACCCTTGGAGACAAGTCGGCTGGAGGACGATGTATTGAGACGCGACGCAATTTGTGTGTCCCATCGTCATTAACAGGCTCTGAACGTTACAATTAACTGTCAGTTTTGCGTCGGATTCGAAAATCTAGACTCACAGATGAACGACCATAAGGTGCCCGAGGCAGCAATAGACCCTTCGAGACAAGTCAGCTGGAGGACGATGTATTGAATCGCGACGCAATTTGTATGTTCCATCGTCATTAACAGGCTCTGAACATTACAATTAACTGTCAGTTTTGCGTCGGATTCGAAAAACTAGACTCACAGGAGAACGACCATAAGGTGCCCGAGGCAGCAATAGACCCTTCGAGACAAGTCGGCTGGAGGACGATGTATTGAATCGCGACGCAATTTGTGTGTTCCATCGTCAGTATCAGGCTCTGAACGTTACAATTAACTGTCAGTTTTGCGTCGGATTCGAAAATCTAGACTCACAGGAGAACGACCATAAGGTGCCCGAGGCAGCAATAGACCCTTGGAGACAAGTCGGCTGGAGGACGATGTATTGAGTCGCGACGCAATTTGTGTGTCCCATCGTCATTAACAGGCTCTGAACGTTACAATTAACTGTCAGTTTTGCGTCGGATTCGAAAATCTAGACTCACAGATGAACGACCATAAGGTGCCCGAGGCAGCAATAGACCCTTCGAGACAAGTCGGCTGGAGGACGATGTATTGAATCGCGACGCAATTTGTGTGCTCCATCGTCATCAAGAGGCTCTGAACGTTACAATTCACTCTCAGTTTTGCGTCGGATTCGAAAATCTAGACTCACAGGAGAACGAGCATATGGTGCCCGAGGCAGCACTAGACCCTTGGAGACAAGTCAGCTGTAGGACGATGTATTGAATCGCGACGCAATTTGTGTGTTCCATCGTCATTAACAGGCTCTGAACGATACAATTAACTGTCAGTTTTGCGTCGGATTCGAAAATCTAGACTCACAGGAGAACGACCATAAGGTGCTCGAGGCAGCACTAGACACTTCGAGACAAGTCGGCTGGAGGACGATGTATTGAATCGCGACGCAATTTGTGTGTTCCATCGTCATTAAGAGGCTCTGAACGTTACAATTAATTGTCAGTTTTGCGTCGTATTCGAAAAACTAGACTCACAGGAGAACGACCATAAGGTGCCCGAGGCACTAATAGACCCTTCGAGACAAGTCGGCTGGAGGACGATGTATTGAATCGCGACGCAATTTGTGTGTTCCATCGCTTCAAGAGGCTCTGAACGTTACAATTCACTCTCAGTTTTGCGTCGGATTCGAAAATCTAGACTCACAGGAGAACGAGCATATGGTGCCCGAGGCAGCACTAGACCCTTGGAGACAAGTCGGCTGTAGGACGGTGTATTGAATCGCGACGCAATTTGTGTGTTCCATCGTCATTAACAGGCTCTGAACGTTACAATTAACTGTCAGTTTTGCGTCGGATTCGAAAATCTAGACTCACAGGAGAACGACCATAAGGTGCCCGAGGCAGCACTAGACCCTTCGAGACAAGTCGGCTGGAGGACGATGTATTGAATCGCGACGCAATTTGTGTGTTCCAACGTCATTAACAGGCTCTGAACGTTACAATTAACTGTCAGTTTTGCGTCGTATTCTGAAAACTAGACTCACAGGAGAACGACCATAAGGTGCCCGAGGCAGCAAGAGACCCTAGGAGACAGGTCGGCTGTGGGACGATGTATTGAATCGCGACGCAATTTGTGTGTTCCATCGTCATCAAGAGGCTCTGAACGTTACAATTCACTGTCAGTTTTGCGTCGGATTCGAAAATCTAGACCTACAGGAGAACGAGCATATGGTGCCCGAGGCAGCACTAGACCCTTGGAGACAAGTCGGCTGTAGGACGATGTATTGAATCGCGACGCAATTTGTGTGTTCCATCGTCATCAAGAGGCTCTGAACGTTACAATTCACTGTCAGTTTTGCATCGCATTCGAAAAACTAGACTCACAGGAGAACGGCCATAAGGTGCCCGAGGCAGCAATAGACCCTTGGAGACAAGTCGGCTGGAGGACGATGTATTGAGTCGCGACGCAATTTGTGTGTCCCATCGTCATTAACAGGCTCTGAACGTTACAATTAACTGTCAGTTTTGCATCGCATTTGAAAAACTAGACTCACAGGAGAACGAGCATAAGGTGCCCGAGGCAGCAATAGACCCTTGGAGACAAGTCGGCTGTAGGACGATGTATTGAATCGCGACGCAATTTGTGTGTTCCATCGTCATTAACAGGCTCTGAACGTTACAATTCACTGTCAGTTTTGCGTCAGATTCGAAAATCTAGACTCACAGGAGAAAGAGCATATGGTGCCCGAGGCAGCACTAGACCCTTGGAGACAAGTCGGCTGTAGGACGATGTATTGAATCGCGACGCAATTTGTGTGTCCCATCGTCATTAACAGGCTCTGAACAATTAACTGTCAGTTTTGCATCGCATTCGAAAAACTAGACTCACAGGAGAACGACCATAAGGTGCCCGAGGCAGCAATAGACCCTTGGAGACAAGTCGGCTGTAGGACGATGTATTGAATCGCGACGCAATTTGTGTGTTCCATCGTCATTAAGAGGCTCTGAACGTTACAATTAACTGTCAGTTTTGCGTCGGATTCGAAAATCTAGACTCACAGGAGAACGACCATAAGGTGCCCGAGGCAGCACTAGACCCTTGGAGACAAGTCGGCTGGAGGACGATGTATTGAATCGCGACGCAATTTGTGTGTTCCATCGTCATTAAGAGGCTCTGAACGTTACTATTCACAGTCAGTTTTGCGTCGGATTCGAAAATCTAGACTCACAGATGAACGACCATAAGGTGCCCGAGGCAGCAATAGACCCTTCGAGACAAGTCGGCTGGAGGACGATGTATTGAATCGCGACGCAATTTGTGTGTTCCATCGTCAGTATCAGGCTCTGAACGTTACAATTAACTGTCAGTTTTGCGTCGGATTCGAAAATCTAGACTCACAGGAGAACGACCATAAGGTGCCCGAGGCAGCACTAGACCCGTGGAGACAAGTCGGCTGGAGGACGATGTATTGAGTCGCGATGCAATTTGTGTGTCCCATCGTCATTAACAGGCTCTGAACGTTACAATTCACTGTCAGTTTTGCGTCGGATTCGAAAATCTAGACTCACAGGAGAACGAGCATATGGTGCCCGAGGCAGCACTAGACCCTTGGAGACAAGTCGGCTGTAGGACGATGTATTGAATCGCGACGCAATTTGTGTGTTCCATCGTCATTAAGAGGCTCTGAACGTTACAATTAACTGTCAGTTTTGCGTCGGATTCTAAAATCTAGACTCAAAGGAGAACGACCATAAGGTGCCCGAGGCACCAATAGACCCTTCGAGACAAGTCGGCTGGTGGACGATGTATTGAATCGCGACGCAATTTGTGTGTTCCATCGTCATTAACAGGCTCTGAACGTTACAATTAATTGTCAGTTTTGCGTCGTATTCGAAAAACTAGACTCACAGGAGAACGACCATAAGGTGCCCGAGGCAGCAATAGACCCTTGGAGACAAGTCGGCTGGAGGACGATGTATTGAATCGCGACGCAATTTGTGTGTTCCATCGTCATTAAGAGGCTCTGAACGTTACAATTAATTGTCACTTTTGCGCCGGATTCGAAAAACTAGACTCATAGGAGAACGACCAAGAGGTGCCAGGAGCAGCAATACTACCTCGGAGACATGTCGGCTGGAGGACGATGTATTGAATCGCGACGCAATTTGTGTGTTCCATCGTCAGTATCAGGCTCTGAACGTTACAATTCACTGTCAGTTTTGCGTCGGATTCGAAAATCTAGACTCCAGGAGAACGACCATAAGGTGCCCGAGGCAGCACTAGACCCTTGGAGACAAGTCGGCTGGAGGACGATGTATTGAGTCGCGACGCAATTTGTGTGTCCCGTCGTCATTAACAGGCTCTGAACGTTACAATTAACTGTCAGTTTTGCGTCGGATTCGAAAATCTAGACTCACAGGAGAACGAGCATAAGGTGCCCGAGGCAGCACTAGACTCTTGGAGACAAGTCGGCTGTAGGACGATGTATTGAATCGCGACGCAATTTGTGTGTTCCATCGTCATCAAGAGGCTCTGAACGTTACAATTCACTGTCAGTTTTGCGTCGGATTCGAAAATCTAGACTCACAAGAGAACGAGCATATGGTGCCCGAGGCAGCACTAGACCCTTGGAGACAAGTCGGCTGTAGGACGATGTATTGAATCGCGACGCAATTTGTGTGTTCCATCGTCAGTATCAGGCTCTGAACGTTACAATTAACTGTCAGTTTTGCGTCGGATTCGAAAATCTAGACTCACAGGAGAACGACCATAAGGTGCCCGAGGCAGCACTAGACCCTTGGAGACAAGTCGGCTGTAGGACGATGTATTGAATCGCGACGCAATTTGTGTGTTCCATCGTCATTAAGAGGCTCTGAACGTTACAATTCACTGTCAGTTTTGCGTCGGATTCGAAAATCTAGACTCCAGGAGAACGACCATAAGGTGCCCGAGGCAGCACTAGACCCTTGGAGACAAGTCGGCTGGAGGACGATGTATTGAGTCGCGACGCAATTTGTGTGTCCCGTCGTCATTAACAGGCTCTGAACGTTACAATTAACTGTCAGTTTTGCGTCGGATTCGAAAATCTAGACTCACAGGAGAACGAGCATAAGGTGCCCAAGGCAGCACTAGACCCTTGGAGACAAGTCGGCTGTAGGACGATGTATTGAATCGCAACGCAATTTGTGTGTTCCATCGTCATCAAGAGGCTCTGAACGTTACAATTCACTGTCAGTTTTGCGTCGGGTTCGAAAATCTAGACTCACAAGAGAACGAGCATATGGTGCCCGAGGCAGCACTAGACCCTTGGAGACAAGTCGGCTGTAGGACGATGTATTGAATCGCGACGCAATTTGTGTGTTCCATCGTCAGTATCAGGCTCTGAACGTTACAATTAACTGTCAGTTTTGCGTCGGATTCGAAAATCTAGACTCACAGGAGAACGACCATAAGGTGCCCGAGGCAGCACTAGACCCTTGGAGACAAGTCGGCTGTAGGACGATGTATTGAATCGCGACGCAATTTGTGTGTTCCATCGTCATTAAGAGGCTCTGAACGTTACAATTCACTGTCAGTTTTGCGTCGGATTCGAAAATCTAGACTCCAGGAGAACGACCATAAGGTGCCCGAGGCAGCACTAGACCCTTGGAGACAAGTCGGCTGGAGGACGATGTATTGAGTCGCGACGCAATTTGTGTGTTCCATCGTCATTAAGAGGCTCTGAACGTTACAATTAATTGTCACTTTTGCGCCGGATTCGAAAAACTAGACTCATAGGAGAACGACCAAGAGGTGCCAGGAGCAGCAATACTACCTCGGAGACATGTCGGCTGGAGGACGATGTATTGAATCGCGACGCAATTTGTGTGTTCCATCGTCAGTATCAGGCTCTGAACGTTACAATTCACTGTCAGTTTTGCGTCGGATTCGAAAATCTAGACTCCAGGAGAACGACAATAAGGTGCCCGAGGCAGCACTAGACCCTTGGAGACAAGTCGGCTGGAGGACGATGTATTGAGTCGCGACGCAATTTGTGTGTCCCATCGTCATTAACAGGCTCTGAACGTTACAATTAACTGTCAGTTTTGCGTCGGATTCGAAAATCTAGACTCACAGGAGAACGAGCATAAGGTGCCCGAGGCAGCACTAGACCCTTGGAGACAAGTCGGCTGTAGGACGATGTATTGAATCGCGACGCAATTTGTGTGTTCCATCGTCATCAAGAGGCTCTGAACGTTACAATTCACTGTCAGTTTTGCGTCGGATTCGAAAATCTAGACTCACAAGAGAACGAGCATATGGTGCCCGAGGCAGCACTAGACCCTTGGAGACAAGTCGGCTGTAGGACGATGTATTGAATCGCGACGCAATTTGTGTGTTCCATCGTCATTAACAGGCTCTGAACGTTACAATTCACTGTCAGTTTTGCGTCAGATTCGAAAATCTAGACTCACAGGAGAACGAGCATATGGTGCCCGAGGCAGCACTAGACCCTTGGAGACAAGTCGGCTGTAGGACGATGTATTGAATCGCGACGCAATTTGTGTGTTCCATCGTCATTAAGAGGCTCTCAACGTTACAATTAACTGTCAGTTTTGCGTCGGATTCGAAAATCTAGACTCACAGGAGAACGACCATAAGGTGCCCGAGGCAGCACTAGACCCTTGGAGACAAGTCGGCTGGAGGACGATGTATTGAGTCGCGACGCAATTTGTGTGTCCCATCGTCATTAACAGGCTCTGAACGTTACAATTCACTGTCAGTTTTGCGTCGGATTCGAAAATCTAGACTCACAGGAGAACGACCATAAGGTGCCCGAGGCAGCACTAGACCCTTGGAGACAAGTCGGCTGTAGGACGATGTATTGAGTCGCGACGCAATTTGTGTGTCCCATCGTCATTAAGAGGCTCTGAACGTTACAATTAACTGTCAGATTTGCGTCGGATTCGAAAATCTAGACTCACAGGAGAACGACCATAAGGTGCCCGAGGCAGCACTAGACCCTTGGAGACAAGTCGGCTGGAGGACGATGTATTGAGTCGCGACGCAATTTGTGTGTCCCATCGTCATTAACAGGCTCTGAACGTTACAATTCACTGTCAGTTTTGCGTCGGATTCGAAAATCTAGACTCACAGGAGAACGACCATAAGGTGCCCGAGGCAGCAATAGACCCTTGGAGACAAGTCGGCTGGAGGACGATGTATTGAATCGCGACGCAATTTGTGTGTTCCATCGTCATTAAGAGGCTCTGAACGTTACAATTAACTGTCAGTTTTGCGTCGGATTCGAAAATCTAGACTCTCCGATGAACGACCATAAGATGCCCGAGGCAGCAATAGACCCTTCGAGACAAGTCGGCTGGAGGACGATATATTGAATCGCGACGCAATTTGTGTGTTCCATCGTCATTAACAGGCTCTGAACGTTACAATTAACTGTCAGTTTTGCGTCGTATTCTGAAAACTAGACTCACAGGAGAACGACCATAAGGTGCCCGAGGCAGCACTAGACCCTTGGAGACAAGTCGGCTGGAGGACGATGTATTGAATCGCGACGCAATTTGTGTGTTCCATCGTCATTAAGAGGCTCTGAACGTTACAATTCACAGTCAGTTTTGCGTAGGATTCGAAAATCTAGACTCACAGATGAACGACCATAAGGTGCCCGAGGCAGCAATAGACCCTTCGAGACAAGTCGGCTGGAGGACGATGTATTGAATCGCGACGCAATTTGTGTGTTCCATCGTCAGCATCAGGCTCTGAACGTTACAATTAACTGTCAGTTTTGCGTCGGATTCGAAAATCTAGACTCACAGGAGAACAACCATAAGGTGCCCGAGGCACCAATAGACCCTTCGAGACAAGTCGGCTGGTGGACGATGTATTGAATCGCGACGCAATTTGTGTGTTCCATCGTCATTAACAGGCTCTGAACGTTACAATTAATTGTCAGTTTTGCGTCGTATTCGAAAAACTAGACTCACAGGAGAACGACCATAAGGTGACCGAGGCACCAATAGACCCTTGGAGACAAGTCGGCTGGAGGACGATGTATTGAATCACGACGCAATTTGTGTGTTCCATCGTCATTAACAGGCTCCGAACGTTACAATTAATTGTCACTTTTGCGCCGGATTCGAAAAACTAGACTCATAGGAGAACGACCAAGAGGTGCCAGGAGCAGCAATACTACCTCGGAGACATGTCGGCTGGAGGACGATGTATTGAATCGCGACGCAATTTGTGTGTTCCATCGTCAGTATCAGGCTCTGAACGTTACAATTCACTGTCAGTTTTGCGTCGGATTCGAAAATCTAGACTCACAGGAGAACGAGCATAAGGTGCCCGAGGCAGCACTAGACCCTTGGAGACAAGTCGGCTGGAGGACGATGTGTTGAGTCGCGACGCAATTTGTGTGTCCCATCGTCATTAACAGGCTCTGAACGTTACAATTAACTGTCAGTTTTGCGTCGGATTCGAAAATCTAGACTCACAGGAGAACGAGCATAAGGTGCCCGAGGCAGCACTAGACCCTTGGAGACAAGTCGGCTGTAGGACGATGTATTGAATCGCGACGCAATTTGTGTGTTCCATCGTCATCAAGAGGCTCTGAACGTTACAATTCACTGTCAGTTTTGCGTCGGATTCGAAAATCTAGACTCACAGGAGAACGAGCATATGGTGCCCGAGGCAGCACTAGACCCTTGGAGACAAGTCGGCTGTAGGACGATGTATTGAATCGCGACGCAATTTGTGTGTTCCATCGTCATTAACAGGCTCTGAACGTTACAATTCACTGTCAGTTTTGCGTCAGATTCGAAAATCTAGACTCACAGGGAACGAGCATATGGTGCCCGAGGCAGCACTAGACCCTTGGAGACAAGTCGGCTGTAGGACGATGTATTGAATCGCGACGCAATTTGTGTGTTCCATCGTCATTAAGAGGCTCTGAACGTTACAATTAACTGTCAGTTTTAAGTCGGATTCGAAAATCTAGACTCACAGGAGAACGACCATAAGGTGCCCGAGGCAGCACTAGACCCTTGGAGACAAGTCGGCTGGAGGACGATGTATTGAGTCGCGACGCAATTTGTGTGTCCCATCGTCATTAACAGGCTCTGAACGTTACAATTCACTGTCAGTTTTGCGTCGGATTCGAAAATCTAGACTCACAGGAGAATGATCATAAGGTGCCCGAGGCACCAATAGACCCTTGGAGACAAGTCGGCTGGAGGACGATGTATTGAATCGCGACGCAATTTGTGTGTTCCATCGTCATTAAGAGGCTCTGAACGTTACAATTAACTGTCAGTTTTGCGTCGGATTCGAAAATCTAGACTCACAGGAGAACGACCATAACGTGCCCGAGGCACCAATAGTCCCTTCGAGACAAGTCGGCTGGAGGACGATGTATTCAATCGCGACGCAATTTGTGTTTTCCATCGTCATCAAGAGGCTCTGAACGTTACAATTCACTGTCAGTTTTGCGTCGGATTCGAAAATCTAGACTCACAGGAGAACGACCATAAGGTGCCCGAGGCAGCACTAGACCCTTGGAGACAAGTCGGCTGTAGGACGATGTATTGAGTCGCGACGCAATTTGTGTGTCCCATCGTCATTAAGAGGCTCTGAACGTTACAATTAACTGTCAGATTTGCGTCGGATTCGAAAATCTAGACTCACAGGAGAACGACCATAAGGTGCCCGAGGCAGCACTAGACCCTTGGAGACAAGTCGGCTGGAGGACGATGTATTGAGTCGCGACGCAATTTGTGTGTCCCATCGTCATTAACAGGCTCTGAACGTTACAATTCACTGTCAGTTTTGCGTCGGATTCGAAAATCTAGACTCACAGGAGAACGACCATAAGGTGCCCGAGGCAGCAATAGACCCTTGGAGACAAGTCGGCTGGAGGACGATGTATTGAATCGCGACGCAATTTGTGTGTTCCATCGTCATTAAGAGGCTCTGAACGTTACAATTAACTGTCAGTTTTGCGTCGGATTCGAAAATCTAGACTCACCGATGAACGACCATAAGATGCCCGAGGCAGCAATAGACCCTTCGAGACAAGTCGGCTGGAGGACGATATATTGAATCGCGACGCAATTTGTGTGTTCCATCGTCATTAACAGGCTCTGAACGTTACAATTAACTGTCAGTTTTGCGTCGTATTCTGAAAACTAGACTCACAGGAGAACGACCATAAGGTGCCCGAGGCAGCACTAGACCCTTGGAGACAAGTCGGCTGGAGGACGATGTATTGAATCGCGACGCAATTTGTGTGTTCCATCGTCATTAAGAGGCTCTGAACGTTACAATTCACAGTCAGTTTTGCGTAGGATTCGAAAATCTAGACTCACAGATGAACGACCATAAGGTGCCCGAGGCAGCAATAGACCCTTCGAGACAAGTCGGCTGGAGGACGATGTATTGAATCGCGACGCAATTTGTGTGTTCCATCGTCAGCATCAGGCTCTGAACGTTACAATTAACTGTCAGTTTTGCGTCGGATTCGAAAATCTAGACTCACAGGAGAACAACCATAAGGTGCCCGAGGCACCAATAGACCCTTCGAGACAAGTCGGCTGGTGGACGATGTATTGAATCGCGACGCAATTTGTGTGTTCCATCGTCATTAACAGGCTCTGAACGTTACAATTAATTGTCAGTTTTGCGTCGTATTCGAAAAACTAGACTCACAGGAGAACGACCATAAGGTGACCGAGGCACCAATAGACCCTTGGAGACAAGTCGGCTGGAGGACGATGTATTGAATCACGACGCAATTTGTGTGTTCCATCGTCATTAACAGGCTCCGAACGTTACAATTAATTGTCACTTTTGCGCCGGATTCGAAAAACTAGACTCATAGGAGAACGACCAAGAGGTGCCAGGAGCAGCAATACTACCTCGGAGACATGTCGGCTGGAGGACGATGTATTGAATCGCGACGCAATTTGTGTGTTCCATCGTCAGTATCAGGCTCTGAACGTTACAATTCACTGTCAGTTTTGCGTCGGATTCGAAAATCTAGACTCACAGGAGAACGAGCATAAGGTGCCCGAGGCAGCACTAGACCCTTGGAGACAAGTCGGCTGGAGGACGATGTGTTGAGTCGCGACGCAATTTGTGTGTCCCATCGTCATTAACAGGCTCTGAACGTTACAATTAACTGTCAGTTTTGCGTCGGATTCGAAAATCTAGACTCACAGGAGAACGAGCATAAGGTGCCCGAGGCAGCACTAGACCCTTGGAGACAAGTCGGCTGTAGGACGATGTATTGAATCGCGACGCAATTTGTGTGTTCCATCGTCATCAAGAGGCTCTGAACGTTACAATTCACTGTCAGTTTTGCGTCGGATTCGAAAATCTAGACTCACAGGAGAACGAGCATATGGTGCCCGAGGCAGCACTAGACCCTTGGAGACAAGTCGGCTGTAGGACGATGTATTGAATCGCGACGCAATTTGTGTGTTCCATCGTCATTAACAGGCTCTGAACGTTACAATTCACTGTCAGTTTTGCGTCAGATTCGAAAATCTAGACTCACAGGGAACGAGCATATGGTGCCCGAGGCAGCACTAGACCCTTGGAGACAAGTCGGCTGTAGGACGATGTATTGAATCGCGACGCAATTTGTGTGTTCCATCGTCATTAAGAGGCTCTGAACGTTACAATTAACTGTCAGTTTTAAGTCGGATTCGAAAATCTAGACTCACAGGAGAACGACCATAAGGTGCCCGAGGCAGCACTAGACCCTTGGAGACAAGTCGGCTGGAGGACGATGTATTGAGTCGCGACGCAATTTGTGTGTCCCATCGTCATTAACAGGCTCTGAACGTTACAATTCACTGTCAGTTTTGCGTCGGATTCGAAAATCTAGACTCACAGGAGAATGATCATAAGGTGCCCGAGGCACCAATAGACCCTTGGAGACAAGTCGGCTGGAGGACGATGTATTGAATCGCGACGCAATTTGTGTGTTCCATCGTCATTAAGAGGCTCTGAACGTTACAATTAACTGTCAGTTTTGCGTCGGATTCCAAAATCTAGACTCACAGGAGAACGACCATAAGGTGCCCGAGGCACCAATAGTCCCTTCGAGACAAGTCGGCTGGAGGACGATGTATTCAATCGCGACGCAATTTGTGTTTTCCATCGTCATCAAGAGGCTCTGAACGTTACAATTCACTCTCAGTTTTGCGTCGGATTCGGAAATCTAGACTCACAAGAGAACGACCATAAGGTGCCCGAGGCAGCACTAGACCCTTGGAGACAAGTCGGCTGGAGGACGATGTATTGAGTCGCGACGCAATTTGTGTGTCCCATCGTCATTAACAGGCTCTGAACGTTACAATTAACTGTCAGTTTTGCGTCGGATTCGAAAATCTAGACTCACAGGAGAACGAGCATAAAGTGCCCGAGGCAGCACTAGACCCTTGGAGACAAGTCGGCTGTAGGACGATGTATTGAATCGCGACGCAATTTGTGTGTTCCATCGTCATCAAGAGGCTCTGAACGTTACAATTCACTGTCAGTTTTGCGTCGGATTCGAAAATCTAGACTCACAGGAGAACGAGCATATGGTGCCCGAGGCAGCACTAGACCCTTGGAGACAAGTCGGCTGTAGGACGATGTATTGAATCGCGACGCAATTTGTGTGTTCCATCGTCATTAAGAGGCTCTGAACGTTACTATTCACAGTCAGTTTTGCGTCGGATTCGAAAATCTAGACTCACAGATGAACGACCATAAGGTGCCCGAGGCAGCAATAGACCCTTCGAGACAAGTCGGCTGGAGGACGATGTATTGAATCGCGACGCAATTTGTGTGTTCCATCGTCAGTATCAGGCTCTGAACGTTACAATTAACTGTCAGTTTTGCGTCGGATTCGAAAATCTAGACTCACAGGAGAACGACCATAAGGTGCCCGAGGCAGCACTAGACCCGTGGAGACAAGTCGGCTGGAGGACGATGTATTGAGTCGCGATGCAATTTGTGTGTCCCATCGTCATTAACAGGCTCTGAACGTTACAATTCACTGTCAGTTTTGCGTCGGATTCGAAAATCTAGACTCACAGGAGAACGAGCATATGGTGCCCGAGGCAGCACTAGACCCTTGGAGACAAGTCGGCTGGAGGACGATGTATTGAATCGCGACGCAATTTGTGTGTTCCATCGTCATTAAGAGGCTCTGAACGTTACAATTAACTGTCAGTTTTGCGTCGGATTCGAAAATCTAGACTCAAAGGAGAACGACCATAAGGTGCCCGAGGCACCAATAGACCCTTCGAGACAAGTCGGCTGGTGGACGATGTATTGAATCGCGACGCAATTTGTGTGTTCCATCGTCATTAACAGGCTCTGAACGTTACAATTAATTGTCAGTTTTGCGTCGTATTCGAAAAACTAGACTCACAGGAGAACGACCATAAGGTGCCCGAGGCAGCAATAGACCCTTGGAGACAAGTCGGCTGGAGGACGATGTATTGAATCGCGACGCAATTTGTGTGTTCCATCGTCATTAAGAGGCTCTGAACGTTACAATTAATTGTCAGTTTTGCGCCGGATTCGAAAAACTAGACTCATAGGAGAACGACCAAGAGGTGCCAGGAGCAGCAATACTACCTCGGAGACATGTCGGCTGGAGGACGATGTATTGAATCGCGACGCAATTTGTGTGTTCCATCGTCAGTATCAGGCTCTGAACGTTACAATTCACTGTCAGTTTTGCGTCGGATTCGAAAATCTAGACTCACAGGAGAACGAGCATAAGGTGCCCGAGGCAGCACTAGACTCTTGGAGACAAGTCGGCTGTAGGACGATGTATTGAATCGCGACGCAATTTGTGTGTTCCATCGTCATCAAGAGGCTCTGAACGTTACAATTCACTGTCAGTTTTGCGTCGGATTCGAAAATCTAGACTCACAAGAGAACGAGCATATGGTGCCCGAGGCAGCACTAGACCCTTGGAGACAAGTCGGCTGTAGGACGATGTATTGAATCGCGACGCAATTTGTGTGTTCCATCGTCAGTATCAGGCTCTGAACGTTACAATTAACTGTCAGTTTTGCGTCGGATTCGAAAATCTAGACTCACAGGAGAACGACCATAAGGTGCCCGAGGCAGCACTAGACCCTTGGAGACAAGTCGGCTGTAGGACGATGTATTGAATCGCGACGCAATTTGTGTGTTCCATCGTCATTAAGAGGCTCTGAACGTTACAATTCACTGTCAGTTTTGCGTCGGATTCGAAAATCTAGACTCCAGGAGAACGACCATAAGGTGCCCGAGGCAGCACTAGACCCTTGGAGACAAGTCGGCTGGAGGACGATGTATTGAGTCGCGACGCAATTTGTGTGTCCCGTCGTCATTAACAGGCTCTGAACGTTACAATTAACTGTCAGTTTTGCGTCGGATTCGAAAATCTAGACTCACAGGAGAACGAGCATAAGGTGCCCAAGGCAGCACTAGACCCTTGGAGACAAGTCGGCTGTAGGACGATGTATTGAATCGCGACGCAATTTGTGTGTTCCATCGTCATCAAGAGGCTCTGAACGTTACAATTCACTGTCAGTTTTGCGTCGGATTCGAAAATCTAGACTCACAAGAGAACGAGCATATGGTGCCCGAGGCAGCACTAGACCCTTGGAGACAAGTCGGCTGTAGGACGATGTATTGAATCGCGACGCAATTTGTGTGTTCCATCGTCAGTATCAGGCTCTGAACGTTACAATTAACTGTCAGTTTTGCGTCGGATTCGAAAATCTAGACTCACAGGAGAACGACCATAAGGTGCCCGAGGCAGCACTAGACCCTTGGAGACAAGTCGGCTGTAGGACGATGTATTGAATCGCGACGCAATTTGTGTGTTCCATCGTCATTAACAGGCTCTGAACGTTACAATTCACTGTCAGTTTTGCGTCGGATTCGAAAATCTAGACTCCAGGAGAACGACCATAAGGTGCCCGAGGCAGCACTAGACCCTTGGAGACAAGTCGGCTGGAGGACGATGTATTGAGTCGCGACGCAATTTGTGTGTTCCATCGTCATTAAGAGGCTCTGAACGTTACAATTAATTGTCACTTTTGCGCCGGATTCGAAAAACTAGACTCATAGGAGAACGACCAAGAGGTGCCAGGAGCAGCAATACTACCTCGGAGACATGTCGGCTGGAGGACGATGTATTGAATCGCGACGCAATTTGTGTGTTCCATCGTCAGTATCAGGCTCTGAACGTTACAATTCACTGTCAGTTTTGCGTCGGATTCGAAAATCTAGACTCCAGGAGAACGACAATAAGGTGCCCGAGGCAGCACTAGACCCTTGGAGACAAGTCGGCTGGAGGACGATGTATTGAGTCGCGACGCAATTTGTGTGTTCCATCGTCATTAACAGGCTCTGAACGTTACAATTAACTGTCAGTTTTGCGTCGGATTCGAAAATCTAGACTCACAGGAGAACGAGCATAAGGTGCCCGAGGCAGCACTAGACCCTTGGAGACAAGTCGGCTGTAGGACGATGTATTGAATCGCGACGCAATTTGTGTGTTCCATCGTCATCAAGAGGCTCTGAACGTTACAATTCACTGTCAGTTTTGCGTCGGATTCGAAAATCTAGACTCACAAGAGAACGAGCATATGGTGCCCGAGGCAGCACTAGACCCTTGGAGACAAGTCGGCTGTAGGACGATGTATTGAATCGCGACGCAATTTGTGTGTTCCATCGTCATTAACAGGCTCTGAACGTTACAATTCACTGTCAGTTTTGCGTCAGATTCGAAAATCTAGACTCACAGGAGAACGAGCATATGGTGCCCGAGGCAGCACTAGACCCTTGGAGACAAGTCGGCTGTAGGACGATGTATTGAATCGCGACGCAATTTGTGTGTTCCATCGTCATTAAGAGGCTCTCAACGTTACAATTAACTGTCAGTTTTGCGTCGGATTCGAAAATCTAGACTCACAGGAGAACGACCATAAGGTGCCCGAGGCAGCACTAGACCCTTGGAGACAAGTCGGCTGGAGGACGATGTATTGAGTCGCGACGCAATTTGTGTGTCCCATCGTCATTAACAGGCTCTGAACGTTACAATTCACTGTCAGTTTTGCGTCGGATTCGAAAATCTAGACTCACAGGAGAACGACCATAAGGTGCCCGAGGCAGCACTAGACCCTTGGAGACAAGTCGGCTGTAGGACGATGTATTGAGTCGCGACGCAATTTGTGTGTCCCATCGTCATTAAGAGGCTCTGAACGTTACAATTAACTGTCAGATTTGCGTCGGATTCGAAAATCTAGACTCACAGGAGAACGACCATAAGGTGCCCGAGGCAGCACTAGACCCTTGGAGACAAGTCGGCTGGAGGACGATGTATTGAGTCGCGACGCAATTTGTGTGTCCCATCGTCATTAACAGGCTCTGAACGTTACAATTCACTGTCAGTTTTGCGTCGGATTCGAAAATCTAGACTCACAGGAGAACGACCATAAGGTGCCCGAGGCAGCAATAGACCCTTCGAGACAAGTCGGCTGGAGGACGATATATTGAATCGCGACGCAATTTGTGTGTTCCATCGTCATTAACAGGCTCTGAACGTTACAATTAACTGTCAGTTTTGCGTCGTATTCTGAAAACTAGACTCACAGGAGAACGACCATAAGGTGCCCGAGGCAGCACTAGACCCTTGGAGACAAGTCGGCTGGAGGACGATGTATTGAATCGCGACGCAATTTGTGTGTTCCATCGTCATTAAGAGGCTCTGAACGTTGCAATTCACAGTCAGTTTTGCGTCGGATTCGAAAATCTAGACTCACAGATGAACGACCATAAGGTGCCCGAGGCAGCAATAGACCCTTCGAGACAAGTCGGCTGGAGGACGATGTATTGAATCGCGACGCAATTTGTGTGTTCCATCGTCAGCATCAGGCTCTGAACGTTACAATTAACTGTCAGTTTTGCGTCGGATTCGAAAATCTAGACTCACAGGAGAACAACCATAAGGTGCCCGAGGCACCAATAGACCCTTCGAGACAAGTCGGCTGGTGGACGATGTATTGAATCGCGACGCAATTTGTGTGTTCCATCGTCATTAACAGGCTCTGAACGTTACAATTAATTGTCAGTTTTGCGTCGTATTCGAAAAACTAGACTCACAGGAGAACGACCATAAGGTGACCGAGGCACCAATAGACCCTTGGAGACAAGTCGGCTGGAGGACGATGTATTGAATCGCGACGCAATTTGTGTGTTCCATCGTCATTAACAGGCTCCGAACGTTACAATTAATTGTCACTTTTGCGCCGGATTCGAAAAACTAGACTCATAGGAGAACGACCAAGAGGTGCCAGGAGCAGCAATACTACCTCGGAGACATGTCGGCTGGAGGACGATGTATTGAATCGCGACGCAATTTGTGTGTTCCATCGTCAGTATCAGGCTCTGAACGTTACAATTCACTGTCAGTTTTGCGTCGGATTCGAAAATCTAGACTCACAGGAGAACGAGCATAAGGTGCCCGAGGCAGCACTAGACCCTTGGAGACAAGTCGGCTGGAGGACGATGTGTTGAGTCGCGACGCAATTTGTGTGTCCCATCGTCATTAACAGGCTCTGAACGTTACAATTAACTGTCAGTTTTGCGTCGGATTCGAAAATCTAGACTCACAGGAGAACGAGCATAAGGTGCCCGAGGCAGCACTAGACCCTTGGAGACAAGTCGGCTGTAGGACGATGTATTGAATCGCGACGCAATTTGTGTGTTCCATCGTCATCAAGAGGCTCTGAACGTTACAATTCACTGTCAGTTTTGCGTCGGATTCGAAAATCTAGACTCACAGGAGAACGAGCATATGGTGCCCGAGGCAGCACTAGACCCTTGGAGACAAGTCGGCTGTAGGACGATGTATTGAATCGCGACGCAATTTGTGTGTTCCATCGTCATTAACAGGCTCTGAACGTTACAATTAACTGTCAGTTTTGCGTCAGATTCGAAAATCTAGACTCACAGGGAACGAGCATATGGTGCCCGAGGCAGCACTAGACCCTTGGAGACAAGTCGGCTGTAGGACGATGTATTGATTCGCGACGCAATTTGTGTGTTCCATCGTCATTAAGAGGCTCTGAACGTTACAATTAACTGTCAGTTTTAAGTCGGATTCGAAAATCTAGACTCACAGGAGAACGACCATAAGGTGCCCGAGGCAGCACTAGACCCTTGGAGACAAGTCGGCTGGAGGACGATGTATTGAGTCGCGACGCAATTTGTGTGTCCCATCGTCATTAACAGGCTCTGAACGTTACAATTCACTGTCAGTTTTGCGTCGGATTCGAAAATCTAGACTCACAGGAGAATGATCATAAGGTGCCCGAGGCAGCAATAGACCCTTGGAGACAAGTCGGCTGGAGGACGATGTATTGAATCGCGACGCAATTTGTGTGTTCCATCGTCATTAAGAGGCTCTGAAAGTTACAATTAACTGTCAGTTTTGCGTCGGATTCGAAAATCTAGACTCACAGGAGAACGACCATAAGGTGCCCGAGGCACCAATAGTCCCTTCGAGACAAGTCGGCTGGAGGACGATGTATTCAATCGCGACGCAATTTGTGTTTTCCATCGTCATCAAGAGGCTCTGAACGTTACAATTCACTCTCAGTTTTGCGTCGGATTCGGAAATCTAGACTCACAAGAGAACGACCATAAGGTGCCCGAGGCAGCACTAGACCCTTGGAGACAAGTCGGCTGGAGGACGATGTATTGAGTCGCGACGCAATTTGTGTGTCCCATCGTCATTAACAGGCTCTGAACGTTACAATTAACTGTCAGTTTTGCGTCGGATTCGAAAATCTAGACTCACAGGAGAACGAGCATAAAGTGCCCGAGGCAGCACTAGACCCTTGGAGACAAGTCGGCTGTAGGACGATGTATTGAATCGCGACGCAATTTGTGTGTTCCATCGTCATCAAGAGGCTCTGAACGTTACAATTCACTGTCAGTTTTGCGTCGGATTCGAAAATCTAGACTCACAGGAGAACGAGCATATGGTGCCCGAGGCAGCACTAGACCCTTGGAGACAAGTCGGCTGTAGGACGATGTATTGAATCGCGACGCAATTTGTGTGTTCCATCGTCATTAACAGGCTCTGAACGTTACAATTCACTGTCAGTTTTGCGTCAGATTCGAAAATCTAGACTCACAGGAGAACGAGCATATGGTGCCCGAGGCAGCACTAGACCCTTGGAGACAAGTCGGCTGTAGGACGATGTATTGAATCGCGACGCAATTTGTGTGTTCCATCGTCATTAAGAGGCTCTGAACGTTACAATTAACTGTCAGTTTTGCGTCGGATTCGAAAATCTAGACTCACAGGAGAACGACCATAAGGTGCCCGAGGCAGCACTAGACCCTTGGAGACAAGTCGGCTGGAGGACGATGTATTGAGTCGCGACGCAATTTGTGTGTCTCATCGTCATTAACAGGCTCTGAACGTTACAATTCACTGTCAGTTTTGCGTCGGATTCGAAAATCTAGACTCACAGGAGAACGACCATAAGGTGCCCGAGGCAGCACTAGACCCCTGGAGACAAGTCGGCTGTAGGACGATGTATTGAGTCGCGACGCAATTTGTGTGTCCCATCGTCATTAAGAGGCTCTGAACGTTACAATTAACTGTCAGTTTTGCGTCGGATTCGAAAATCTAGACTCACAGGAGAACGACCTTAAGGTGCCCGAGGCAGCACTAGACCCTTGGAGACAAGTCGGCTGGAGGACGATGTATTGTGTCGCGACGCAATTTGTGTGTCCCATCGTCATTAACAGGCTCTGAACGTTACAATTCACTGTCAGTTTTGCGTCGGATTCGAAAATCTAGACTCACAGGAGAACGACCATAAGGTGCCCGAGGCACCAATAGACCCTTGGAGACAAGTCGGCTGGAGGACGATGTATTGAATCGCGACGCAATTTGTGTGTTCCATCGTCATTAAGAGGCTCTGAACGTTACAATTAATTGTCACTTTTGCGCCGGATTCGAAAAACTAGACTCATAGGAGAACGACCAAGAGGTGCCAGGAGCAGCAATACTACCTCGGAGACATGTCGGCTGGAGGACGATGTATTGAATCGCGACGCAATTTGTGTGTTCCATCGTCAGTATCAGGCTCTGAACGTTACAATTCACTGTCAGTTTTGCGTCGGATTCGAAAATCTAGACTCCAGGAGAACGACCATAAGGTGCCCGAGGAAGCACTAGACCCTTGGAGACAAGTCGGCTGGAGGACGATGTGTTGAGTCGCGACGCAATTTGTGTGTCCCATCGTCATTAACAGGCTCTGAACGTTGCAATTAACTGTCAGTTTTGCGTCGGATTCGAAAATCTAGACTCACAGGAGAACGAGCATAAAGTGCCCGAGGCAGCACTAGACCCTTGGAGACAAGTCGGCTGTAGGACGATGTATTGAACCGCGACGCAATTTGTGTGTTCCATCGTCATCAAGAGGCTCTGAACGTTACAATTCACTGTCAGTTTTGCGTCGGATTCGAAAATCTAGACTCACAGGAGAACGAGCATATGGTGCCCGAGGCAGCACTAGACCCTTGGAGACAAGTCGGCTGTAGGACGATGTATTGAATCGCGACGCAATTTGTGTGTTCCATCGTCATTAACAGGCTCTGAACGTTACAATTCACTGTCAGTTTTGCGTCAGATTCGAAAATCTAGACTCACAGGAGAACGAGCATATGGTGCCCGAGGCAGCACTAGACCCTTGGAGACAAGTCGGCTGTAGGACGATGTATTGAATCGCGACGCAATTTGTGTGTTCCATCGTCATTAAGAGGCTCTGAACGTTACAATTAACTGTCAGTTTTGCGTCGGATTCGAAAATCTAGACTCACAGGAGAACGACCATAAGGTGCCCGAGGCAGCACTAGACCCTTGGAGACAAGTCGGCTGGAGGACGATGTATTGAGTCGCGACGCAATTTGTGTGTCCCATCGTCATTAACAGGCTCTGAACGTTACAATTCACTGTCAGTTTAGCGTCGGATTCGAAAATCTAGACTCACAGGAGAACGACCATAAGGTGCCCGAGGCAGCACTAGACCCTTGGAGACAAGTCGGCTGTAGGACGATGTATTGAGTCGCGACGCAATTTGTGTGTCCCATCGTCATTAAGAGGCTCTGAACGTTACAATTAACTGTCAGTTTTGCGTCGGATTCGAAAATCTAGACTCACAGGAGAACGACCATAAGGTGCCCGAGGCAGCACTAGACCCTTGGAGACAAGTCGGCTGGAGGACGATGTATTGAGTCGCGACGCAATTTGTGTGTCCCATCGTCATTAACAGGCTCTGAACGTTACAATTCACTGTCAGTTTTGCGTCGGATTCGAAAATCTAGACTCACAGGAGAACGACCATAAGGTGCCCGAGGCAGCAATAGACCCTTGGAGACAAGTCGGCTGGAGGACGATGTATTGAATCGCGACGCAATTTGTGTGTTCCATCGTCATTAAGAGGCTCTGAACGTTACAATTAATTGTCAGTTTTGCGCCGGATTCAAAATACTAGACTCATAGGAGAACGACCAAGAGGTGCCAGGAGCAGCAATACTACCTCGGAGACAAGTCGGCTGGAGGACGATGTATTGAATCGCGACGCAATTTGTGTGTTCCATCGTCAGTATCAGGCTCTGAACGTTACAATTAACTGTCAGTTTTGCGTCGGATTCGAAAATCTAGACTCACAGGAGAACGACCATAAGGTGCCCGAGGCAGCACTAGACCCTTGGAGACAAGTCGGCTGTAGGACGATGTATTGAATCGCGACGCAATTTGTGTGTTCCATCGTCATTAAGAGGCTCTGAACGTTACAATTAACTGTCAGTTTTGCGTCGGATTCGAAAATCTAGACTCACAGGAGAACGACCATAAGGTGCCCGAGGCAGCAATAGACCCTTGGAGACAAGTCGGCTGGAGGACGATGTATTGAATCGCGACGCAATTTGTGTGTTCCATCGTCATTAAGAGGCTCTGAACGTTACAATTAACTGTCAGTTTTGCGTCGGATTCGAAAATCTAGACTCACAGGAGAACGACCATAAGGTGCCCGAGGCACCAATAGTCCCTTCGAGACAAGTCGGCTGGAGGACGATGTATTCAATCGCGACGCAATTTGTGTTTTCCATCGTCATCAAGAGGCTCTGAACGTTACAATTCACTCTCAGTTTTGCGTCGGATTCGGAAATCTAGACTCACAAGAGAACGACCATAAGGTGCCCGAGGCAGCACTAGACCCTTGGAGACAAGTCGGCTGGAGGACGATGTATTGAGTCGCGACGCAATTTGTGTGTCCCATCGTCATTAACAGGCTCTGAACGTTACAATTAACTGTCAGTTTTGCGTCGGATTCGAAAATCTAGACTCACAGGAGAACGAGCATATGGTGCCCGAGGCAGCACTAGACCCTTGGAGACAAGTCGGCTGTAGGACGATGTATTGAATCACGACGCAATGTGTGTGTCCCATCGTCATCAAGAGGCTCTGAACGTTACAATTCACTGTCAGTTTTGCGTCGGATTCGAAAATCTAGACTCACAGGAGAACGAGCATATGGTGCCCGAGGCAGCAGTAGACCCTTGGAGACAAGTCGGCTGTAGGACGATGTATTGAATCGCGACGCAATTTGTGTGTTCCATCGTCATTAAGAGGCTCTGACCGTTACAATTAACTGTCAGTTTTGCATCGCATTCGAAAAACTAGACTCACAGGAGAACGACCATAAGGTGCCCGAGGCAGCAATAGACCCTTGGAGTCAAGTCGGCTGGAGGACGATGTATTGAATCGCGACGCAATTTGTGTGTTCCATCGTCATTAAGAGGCTCTGAACGTTACAATTAACTGTCAGTTTTGCGTCGGATTCGAAAATCTAGACTCACAGGAGAACGACCATAAGGTGCCCGAGGCACCAATAGACCCTTCGAGACAAGTCGGCTGGAGGACGATGTATTGAGTCGCGACGCAATTTGTGTGTCCCATCGTCATTAACAGGCTCTGAACGTTACAATTAACTGTCAGTTTTGCGTCGGATTCGAAAATCTTGACTCACAGGAGAACGAGCATATGGTGCCCGAGGCAGCACTAGACCCTTGGAGACAAGTCGGCTGGAGGACGATGTATTGAATCGCGACGCAATTTGTGTGTTCCATCGTCATTAAGAGGCTCTGAACGTTACAATTAACCGTCAGTTTTGTGTCGTATTCTGAAAACTAGACTCACAGGAGAACGAGCATATGGTGCACGAGGCAGCACTAGACCCTTGGAGACAAGTCGGCTGTAGGACGATGTATTGAATCGCGACGCAATTTGTGTGTTCCATCGTCATTAAGAGGCTCTGAACGTTACAATTAACTGTCAGTTTTGCGTCGGATCCGAATATCTAGACTCACAGGAGAACGACCATAAGGTGCCCGAGGCAGCACTAGACCCTTGGAGACAAGTCGGCTGGAGGACGATGAATTGAGTCGCGACGCAATTTGTGTGTCCCATCGTCATTAACAGGCTCTGAACGTTACAATTCACTGTCAGTTTTGCGTCGGATTCGAAAATCTAGACTCACAGGAGAACGAGCATATGGTGCCCGAGGCAGCAATAGACCCTTGGAGACAAGTCGGCTGGAGGACGATGTATTGATTCGCGACGCAATTTGTGTGTTCCATCGTCATTAAGAGGCTCTGAACGTTACAATTAACTGTCAGTTTTGCGTCGGATTCGAAAATCTAGACTCACCGATGAACGACCATAAGGTGCCCGAGGCAGCAATAGACCCTTCGAGACAAGTCGGCTGGAGGACGATGTATTGAATCGCGACGCAATTTGTGTGTTCCATCGTCAGTATCAGGCTCTGAACGTTACAATTAACTGTCAGTTTTACGTCGGATTCGAAAATCTAGACTCACAGGAGAACGACCATAAGGTGCCCGAGGCAGCACTAGACCCTTGGAGAAAATTCGGCTGTGGGACGATGTATTGAATCGCGACAAAATATGTGTGTTCCATCGTCATCAAGAGGCTCTGAAAGTTACAATTCACTGTCAGTTTTGCGTCGGATTCGAAAATCTAGACTCACAGGAGAACGAGGATATGGTGCCCGAGGCAGCACTAGACCCTTGGAGACAAGTCGGCTGTAGGACGATGTATTGAATCGCGACGCAATTTGTGTGTTCCATCGTCATTAAGAGGCTCTGAAGGTTACAATTAACTGTCAGTTTTGCGTCGGATTCGAAAATCTAGACTCACAGGAGAACGACCATAAGGTGCCCGAGGCAGCACTAGACCCTTGGAGACAAGTCGGCTGGAGGTCGATGTATTGAGTCGCGACGCAATTTGTGTGTCCCATCGTCATTAACAGGCTCTGAATGTTACAATTCACTGTCAGTTTTGCGTCGGATTCGAAAATCTAGACTCACAGGAGAACGACCATAAGGTGCCCGAGGCAGCACTAGACCCTTGGAGACAAGTCGGCTGTAGGACGATGTATTGAGTCGCGACGCAATTTGTGTGTCCCATCGTCATTAAGAGGCTCTGAACGTTACAGTTAACTGTCAGTTTTGCGTCGGATTCGAAAATCTAGACTCACAGGAGAACGACCATAAGGTGCCCGAGGCAGCACTAGTCCCTTGGAGACAAGTCGGCTGGAGGACGATGTATTGAGTCGCGACGCAATTTGTGTGTCCCATCGTCATTAACAGGCTCTGAACGTTACAATTCACTGTCAGTTTTGCGTCGGATTCGAAAATCTAGACTCACAGGAGAACGACCATAAGGTGCCCGAGGCACCAATAGACCCTTGGAGACAAGTCGGCTGGAGGACGATGTATTGAATCGCGACGCAATTTCTGTGTTCCATCGTCATTAAGAGGCTCTGAACGTTACAATTAATTGTCACTTTTGCGCCGGATTCGAAAAACTAGACTCATAGGAGAACGACCAAGAGGTGCCAGGAGCAGCAATACTACCTCGGAGACATGTCGGCTGTAGGACGATGTATTGAATCGCGACGCAATTTGTGTGTTCCATCGTCATCAAGAGGCTCTGAACGTTAGAATTCACTCTCAGTTTTGCGTCGGATTCGAAAATCTAGACTCACAGGAGAACGAGCATATGGTGCCCGAGGCAGCACTAGACCCTTGGAGACAAGTCGGCTGTAGGACGATGTATTGAATCGCGACGCAATTTGTGTGTTCCATCGTCATTAACAGGCTCTGAACGTTACAATTCACTGTCAGTTTTGCGTCAGATTCGAAAATCTAGACTCACAGGAGAACGAGCATATGGTGCCCGAGGCAGCACTAGACCCTTGGAGACAAGTCGGCTGTAGGACGATGTATTGAATCGCGACGCAATTTGTGTGTTCCATCGTCATTAAGAGGCTCTGAACGTTACAATTAACTGTCAGTTTTGCGTCGGATTCGAAAATCTAGACTCACAGGAGAACGACCATAAGGTGCCCGAGGCAGAACTAGACCCTTGGAGACAAGTCGGCTGGAGGACGATGTATTGAGTCGCGACGCAATTTGTGTGTCCCATCGTCATTAACAGGCTCTGAACGTTACAATTCACTGTCAGTTTTGCGTCGGATTCGAAAATCTAGACTCACAGGAGAACGACCATAAGGTGCCCGAGGCAGCACTAGACCCTTGGAGACAAGTCGGCTGTAGGACGATGTATTGAGTCGCGACGCAATTTGTGTGTCCCATCGTCATTAAGAGGCTCTGAACGTTACAATTAACTGTCAGTTTTGCGTCGGATTCGAAAATCTAGACTCACAGGAGAACGACCATAAGGTGCCCGAGGCAGCACTAGACCCTTGGAGACAAGTCGGCTGGAGGACGATGTATTGAGTCGCGACGCAATTTGTGTGTCCCATCGTCATTAACAGGCTCTGAACGTTACAATTCACTGTCAGTTTTGCGTCGGATTCGAAAATCTAGACTCACAGGAGAACGACCATAAGGTGCCCGAGGCAGCAATAGACCCTTGGAGACAAGTCGGCTGGAGGACGATGTATTGAATCGCGACGCAATTTGTGTGTTCCATCGTCATTAAGAGGCTCTGAACGTTACAATTAATTGTCAGTTTTGCGCCGGATTCAAAATACTAGACTCATAGGAGAACGACCAAGAGGTGCCAGGAGCAGCAATACTACCTCGGAGACAAGTCGGCTGGAGGACGATGTATTGAATCGCGACGCAATTTGTGTGTTCCATCGTCAGTATCAGGCTCTGAACGTTACAATTAACTGTCAGTTTTGCGTCGGATTCGAAAATCTAGACTCACAGGAGAACGACCATAAGGTGCCCGAGGCAGCACTAGACCCTTGGAGACAAGTCGGCTGTAGGACGATGTATTGAATCGCGACGCAATTTGTGTGTTCCATCGTCATTAAGAGGCTCTGAACGTTACAATTAACTGTCAGTTTTGCGTCGGATTCGAAAATCTAGACTCACAGGAGAACGACCATAAGGTGCCCGAGGCACCAATAGACCCTTCGAGACAAGTCGGCTGGAGGACGATGTATTGAGTCGCGACGCAATTTGTGTGTCCCATCGTCATTAACAGGCTCTGAACGTTACAATTCACTGTCAGTTTTGCGTCGGATTCGAAAATCTAGACTCACAGGAGAACGACCATAAGGTGCCCGAGGCAGCAATAGACCCTTGGAGACAAGTCGGCTGGAGGACGATGTATTGAATCGCGACGCAATTTGTGTGTTCCATCGTCATTAAGAGGCTCTGAACGTTACAATTAACTGTCAGTTTTGCGTCGGATTCGAAAATCTAGACTCACAGGAGAACGACCATAAGGTGCCCGAGGCACCAATAGTCCCTTCGAGACAAGTCGGCTGGAGGACGATGTATTCAATCGCGACGCAATTTGTGTTTTCCATCGTCATCAAGAGGCTCTGAACGTTACAATTCACTCTCAGTTTTGCGTCGGATTCGGAAATCTAGACTCACAAGAGAACGACCATAAGGTGCCCGAGGCAGCACTAGACCCTTGGAGACAAGTCGGCTGGAGGACGATGTATTGAGTCGCGACGCAATTTGTGTGTCCCATCGTCATTAACAGGCTCTGAACGTTACAATTAACTGTCAGTTTTGCGTCGGATTCGAAAATCTAGACTCACAGGAGAACGAGCATATGGTGCCCGAGGCAGCACTAGACCCTTGGAGACAAGTCGGCTGTAGGACGATGTATTGAATCGCGACGCAATTTGTGTGTTCCATCGTCATCAAGAGGCTCTGAACGTTACAATTCACTGTCAGTTTTGCGTCGGATTCGAAAATCTAGACTCACAGGAGAACGAGCATATGGTGCCCGAGGCAGCACTAGACCCTTGGAGACAAGTCGGCTGTAGGACGATGTATTGAATCGCGACGCAATTTGTGTGTTCCATCGTCATTAAGAGGCTCTGACCGTTACAATTAACTGTCAGTTTTGCATCGCATTCGAAAAACTAGACTCACAGGAGAACGACCATAAGGTGCCCGAGGCAGCAATAGACCCTTGGAGACAAGTCGGCTGGAGGACGATGTATTGAATCGCGACGCAATTTGTGTGTTCCATCGTCATTAAGAGGCTCTGAACGTTACAATTAACTGTCAGTTTTGCGTCGGATTCGAAAATCTAGACTCACAGGAGAACGACCATAAGGTGCCCGAGGCACCAATAGACCCTTCGAGACAAGTCGGCTGGAGGACGATGTATTGAGTCGCGACGCAATTTGTGTGTCCCATCGTCATTAACAGGCTCTGAACGTTACAATTAACTGTCAGTTTTGCGTCGGATTCGAAAATCTAGACTCACAGGAGAACGAGCATATGGTGCCCGAGGCAGCACTAGACCCTTGGAGACAAGTCGGCTGGAGGACGATGTATTGAATCGCGACGCAATTTGTGTGTTCCATCGTCATTAAGAGGCTCTGAACGTTACAATTAACCGTCAGTTTTGTGTCGTATTCTGAAAACTAGACTCACAGGAGAACGAGCATATGGTGCACGAGGCAGCACTAGACCCTTGGAGACAAGTCGGCTGTAGGACGATGTATTGAATCGCGACGCAATTTGTGTGTTCCATCGTCATTAAGAGGCTCTGAACGTTACAATTAACTGTCAGTTTTGCGTCGGATCCGAATATCTAGACTCACAGGAGAACGACCATAAGGTGCCCGAGGCAGCACTAGACCCTTGGAGACAAGTCGGCTGGAGGACGATGTATTGAGTCGCGACGCAATTTGTGTGTCCCATCGTCATTAACAGGCTCTGAACGTTACAATTCACTGTCAGTTTTGCGTCGGATTCGAAAATCTAGACTCACAGGAGAACGAGCATATGGTGCCCGAGGCAGCAATAGACCCTTGGAGACAAGTCGGCTGGAGGACGATGTATTGAGTCGCGACGCAATTTGTGTGTTCCATCGTCATTAAGAGGCTCTGAACCTTACAATTAACTGTCAGTTTTGCGTCGGATTCGAAAATCTAGACTCACCGATGAACGACCATAAGGTGCCCGTGGCAGCAATAGACCCTTCGAGACAAGTCGGCTGGAGGACGATGTATTGAATCGCGACGCAATTTGTGTGTTCCATCGTCATTAAGAGGCTCTGAACGTTACAATTAACTGTCAGTTTTGAGTCGGATTCGAAAATCTAAACTCACAGGAGAACGACCATAAGGTGCCCGAGGCAGCACTAGACCCTTGGAGACAAGTCGGCTGGAGGACGATGTATTGAGTCGCGACGCAATTTGTGTGTCCCATCGTCATTAACAGGCTCTGAACGTTACAATTCACTGTCAGTTTTGCGTCGGATTCGAAAATCTAGACTCACAGGAGAACGACCATAAGGTGCCCGAGGCAGCAATAGACCCTTGGAGACAAGTCGGCTGGAGGACGATGTATTGAATCGCGACGCAATTTGTGTGTTCCATCGTCATTAAGAGGCTCTGAACGTTACAATTAACTGTCAGTTTTGCGTCGGATTCGAAAATCTAGACTCACAGGAGAACGACCATAAGGTGCCCGAGGCACCATTAGACCCTTCGAGACAAGTCGGCTGGAGGACGATGTATTGAATCGCGACGCAATTTGTGTGTTCCATCGTCATCAAGAGGCTCTGAACGTTACAATTCACTCTCAGTTTTGCGTCGGATTCGAAAATCTAGACTCACAGGAGAACGAGCATATGGTGCCCGAGGCAGCACTAGACCCTTGGAGACAAGTCGGCTGTAGGACGATGTATTGAGTCGCGACGCAATTTGTGTGTCCCATCTTCATTAACAGGCTCTGAACGTTACAATTAACTGTCAGTTTTGCGTCGGATTCGAAAATCTAGACTCACAGGAATACGAGCATATGGTGCCCGAGGCAGCACTAGACCCTTGGAGACAAGTCGGCTGTAGGACGATGTATTGAATCTCGACGCAATTTGTGTGTTCCATCGTCATCAAGAGGCTCTGAACGTTACAATTCACTGTCAGTTTTGCGTCGGATTCGAAAATCTAGACTCACAGGAGAACGAGCATATGGTGCCCGAGGCAGCACTAGACCCTTGGAGACAAGTCGGCTGTAGGACGATGTATTGAATCGCGACGCAATTTGTGTGTTCCATCGTCATTAACAGGCTCTGAACGTTACAATTCACTGTCAGTTTTGCGTCGGATTCGAAAATCTAGACTCACAGGAGAACGAGCATATGGTGCCCGAGGCAGCACTAGACCCTTGGAGACAAGTCGGCTGTAGGACGATGTATTGAATCGCGACGCAATTTGTGTGTTCCATCGTCATTAAGAGGTTCTGAACGTTACAATTAACTGTCAGTTTTGCGTCGGATTCGAAAATCTAGACTCACAGGAGAACGACCATAAGGTGCCCGAGGCAGCACTAGACCCTTGGAGACAAGTCGGCTGGAGGACGATGCATTGAGTCGCGACGCAATTTGTGTGTCCCATCGTCATTAACAGGCTCTGAACGTTACAATGAACTGTCAATTTTGCATCGCTTTCGAAAAACTAGACTCACAGGAGAACGACCATAAGGTGCCCGAGGCAGCAATAGACCCTTGGAGACAAGTCGGCTGGAGGACGATGTATTGAGACACGACGCAATTTGTGTGTCCCATCGTCATTAACAGGCTTTGAACGTTACAATTAACTGTCAGTTTTGCGTCGGATTCGAAAATCTAGACTCACAGATGAACGACCATAAGGTGCCCGAGGCAGCAATAGACCCTTCGAGACAAGTCAGCTGGAGGACGATGTATTGAATCGCGACGCAATTTGTATGTTCCATCGTCATTAACAGGTTCTGAACATTACAATTAACTGTCAGTTTTGCGTCGGATTCGAAAAACTAGACTCACAGGAGAACGACCATAAGGTGCCCGAGGCAGCAATAGACCCTTAGAGACAAGTCGGCTGGAGGACGATGTATTGAATCGCGACGCAATTTGTGTGTTCCATCGTCATTAACAGGCTCTGAACGTTACAATTAATGGTCAGTTTTGCGCCGGATTCGTAAAACTAGACTCATAGGAGAACGACCAAGAGGTGCCAGGAGCAGCAATACTACCTTGGAGACATGACGGCTGGAGGACGATGTATTGAATCGCGACGCAATTTGTGTGTTCCATCGTCATTAACAGGCTCTGAACGTTACAATTAATTGTCAGTTTTGCGTCGTATTCGAAAAACTAGACTCACAGGAGAACGACCATAAGGTGCCCGAGGCACCAATAGACCCTTGGAGACAAGTCGGCTGCAGGACGATGTATAGAATCGCGACGCAATTTGTGTGTTCCATCGTCATCAAGAGGCTCTGAACGTTACAATTCACTCTCAGTTTTGCGTCGGATTCGAAACTCTAGACTCACAGGAGAACGAGCATATGGTGCCCGAGGCAGCACTAGACCCTTGGAGACAAGTCGGCTGTAGGACGATGTATTGAATCGCGACGCAATTTGTGTGTTCCATCGTCATTAACACGCTCTGAAAGTTACAATTAACTGCCAGTTTTGCGTCGGATTCGAAAATCTAGACTCACAGGAGAACGACCATAAGGTGCCCGAGGCAGCACTAGACCCTTCGAGACAAGTCGGCTGGAGGACGATGTATTGAATCGCGACGCAATTTGTGTGTTCCATCGTCATTAACAGGCTCTGAACGTTACAATTAACTGTCAGTTTTGCGTCGTATTCTAAAAACTAGACTCACAGGAGAACGACCATAAGGTGCCCGAGGCAGCAAGAGACCCTAGGAGACAGGTCGGCTGTGGGACGATGTATTGAATCGCGACGCAATTTGTGTGTTCCATCGTCATCAAGAGGCTCTGAACGTTACAATTCACTGTCAGTTTTGCGTCGGATTCGAAAATCTAGACTCACAGGAGAACGAGCATATGGTGCCCGAGGCAGCACTAGACCCTTGGAGACAAGTCGGCTGTAGGACGATGTATTGAATCGCGACGCAGTTTGTGTGTTCCATCGTCATCAAGAGGCTCTGAACGTTACAATTCGCTGTCAGTTTTGCGTCGGATTCGAAAAACTAGACTCACAGGAGAACGACGATAAGGTGCCCGAGGCAGCACTAGACCCTTGGAGACAAGTCGGCTGTAGGACGATGTATTGAATCGCGACGCAATTTGTGTGTTCCATCGTCATCAAGAGGCTCTGAACGTTACAATTCACTGTGAGTTTTGCGTCGGATTCGAAAATCTAGACTCACAGGAGAACGACCATAAGGTGCCCGAGGCAGCAATAGACCCTTGGAGACAAGTCGGCTGGAGGACGATGTATTGAATCGCGACGCAATTTGTGTGTTCCATCGTCATTAAGAGGCTCTGAACCTTACAATTAACTGTCAGTTTTGCGTCGGATTCGAAAATCTAGACTCACAGATGAACGACCATAAGGTGCCCGAGGCAGCAATAGACCCTTCGAGACAAGTCGGCTGGAGAACGATGTATTGAATCGCGACGCAATTTGTGTGTTCCATGGTCATCAAGAGGCTCTGAACGTTACAATTCACTCTCAGTTTTGCGTCGGATTCGAAAATCTAGACTCACAGGAGAACGAGCATATGGTGCCCGAGGCAGCACTAGACCCTTGGAGACAAGTCGGCTGTAGGACGATGTATTGAATCGCGACGCAATTTGTGTGTTCCATCGTCATTAAGAGGCTCTGAACGTTACAATTCACTGTCAGTTTTGCATCGCATTCGAAAAACTAGACTCACAGGAGAACGACCATAAGGTGCCCGAGGCAGCAATAGACCCTTGGAGACAAGTCGGCTGGAGGACGATGTATTGAGACGCGACGCAATTTGTGTGTCCCATCGTCATTAACAGGCTCTGAACGTTACAATTAACTGTCAGTTTTGCATCGCATTCGAAAAACTAGACTCACAGGAGAACGACCATAAGGTGCCCGAGGCAGCAATAGACCCTTGGAGACAAGTCGGCTGTAGGACGATGTATTGAATCGCGACGCAATTTGTGTGTTCCATCGTCATTAAGAGGCTCTGAACGTTACAATTAATTGTCAGTTTTGCGCCGGATTCGAAAAACTAGACTCATAGGAGAACGACCAAGAGGTGCCAGGAGCAGCAATACTACCTCGGAGACAAGTCGGCTGGAGGACGATGTATTGAATCGCGACGCAATTTGTGTGTTCCATCGTCATTAAGAGGCTCTGAACCTTACAATTAACTGTCAGTTTTGCGTCGGACTCGAAAATCTAGACACACCGATGAACGACCATAAGGTGCCCGAGGCAGCAATAGACCCTTGGAGACAAGTCGGCTGTAGGACGATGTATTGAATCGCGACGCAATTTTTGTGTTCCATCGTCATTAAGAGGCTCTGAACGTTACAATTAATTGTCAGTTTTGCGTCGGATTCGAAAATCTAGACTCACAGGAGAACGAGCATATGGTGCCCGAGGCAGCAATAGACCCTTGAAGACAAGTCGGCTGTAGGACGATGTATTGAATCGCGACGCAATTTGTGTGTTCCATCGTCATTAACAGGCTCTGAACGTTACAATTAACTGTCAGTTTTGCGTCGGATTCGAAAATCTAGACTCACAGGAGAACGACCATAAGGTGCCCGAGGCAGCACTAGACCCTTGGAGACAAGTCGGCTGGAGGACGATGTATTGAGTCGCGACGCAATTTGTGAGTCCCATCGTCACTAACAGGCTCTGAACGTTACAATGAACTGTCAGTTTTGCATCGCATTCGAAAAACTAGACTCACAGGAGAACGACCATAAGGTGCCCGAGGCAGCAATAGACCCTTGGAGACAAGTCGGCTGGAGGACGATGTATTGAGACGCGACGCAATTTGTGTGTCCCATCGTCATTAACAGGCTCTGAACGTTACAATTAACTGTCAGTTTTGCGTCGGATTCGAAAATCTAGACTCACAGATGAACGACCATAAGGTGCCCGAGGCAGCAATAGACCCTTCGAGACAAGTCAGCTGGAGGACGATGTATTGAATCGCGACGCAATTTGTATGTTCCATCGTCATTAACAGGCTCTGAACATTACAATTAACTGTCAGTTTTGCGTCGGATTCGAAAAACTAGACTCACAGGAGAACGACCATAAGGTGCCCGAGGCAGAAATAGACCCTTCGAGACAAGTCGGCTGGAGGACGATGTATTGAATCGCGACGCAATTTGTGTGTTCCATCGTCATTAACAGGCTCTGAACGTTACAATTAATGGTCAGTTTTGCGCCGGATTCGAAAAACTAGACTCATAGGAGAACGACCAAGAGGTGCCAGGAGCAGCAATACTACCTTGGTGACATGTCGGCTGGAGGACGATGTATTGAATCGCGACGCAATTTGTGTGTTCCATCGTCAGTATCAGGCTCTGATCGTTACAATTAACTGTCAGTTTTGCATCGCATTCGAAAATCTAGACTCACAGATGAACGACCATAAGGTGCCCGAGGCAGCAATAGACCCTTCGAGACAAGTCGGCTGGAGGACGATGTATTGAATCGCGACGCAATTTGTGTGTTCCATCGTCATCAAGAGGCTCTGAACGTTACAATTCACTCTCAGTTTTGCGTCGGATTCGAAAATCTAGACTCACAGGAGAACGAGCAAATGGTGCCCGAGGCAGCACTAGACCCTTGGAGACAAGTCAGCTGTAGGACGATGTATTGAATCGCGACGCAATTTGTGTGTTCCATCGTCATTAACAGGCTCTGAACGTTACAATTAACTGTCAGTTTTGCGTCGGATTCGAAAATCTAGACTCACAGGAGAACGACCATAAGGTGCCCGAGGCAGCACTAGACCCTTAGAGACAAGTCGGCTGGAGGACGATGTATTGAATCGCGACGCAATTTGTGTGTTCCATCGTCATTAAGAGGCTCTGAACGTTACAATTAATTGTCAGTTTTGCGTCGTATTCGAAAAACTAGACTCACAGGAGAACGACCATAAGGTGCCCGAGGCACCAATAGACCCTTGGAGACAAGTCGGCTGGAGGACGATGTATTGAATCGCGACGCAATTTGTGTGTTCCATCGTCATCAAGAGGCTCTGAACGTTACAATTCACTCTCAGTTTTGCGTCGGATTCGAAAATCTAGACTCACAGGAGAACGAGCATATGGTGCCCGAGGCAGCACTAGACCCTTGGAGACAAGTCGGCTGTAGGACGATGTATTGAATCGCGACGCAATTTGTGTGTTCCATCGTCATTAACACGCTCTGAACGTTACAATTAACTGTCAGTTTTGCGTCGGATTCGAAAATCTAGACTCACAGGAGAACGACCATAAGGTGCCCGAGGCAGCACTAGACCCTTCGAGACAAGTCGGCTGGAGGACGATGTATTGAATCGCGACGCAATTTGTGTGTTCCATCGTCATTAACAGGCTCTGAACGTTACAATTAACTGTCAGTTTTGCGTCGTATTCTAAAAACTAGACTCACAGGAGAACGACCATAAGGTGCCCGAGGCAGCAAGAGACCCTAGGAGACAGGTCGGCTGTGGGACGATGTATTGAATCGCGACGCAATTTGTGTGTTCCATCGTCATCAAGAGGCTCTGAACGTTACAATTCACTGTCAGTTTTGCGTCGGATTCGAAAATCTAGACTCACAGGAGAACGAGCATATGGTGCCCGAGGCAGCAGTAGACCCTTGGAGACAAGTCGGCTGTAGGACGATGTATTGAATCGCGACGCAGTTTGTGTGTTCCATCGTCATCAAGAGGCTCTGAACGTTACAATTCACTGTCAGTTTTGCGTCGGACTCGAAAAACTAGACTCACAGGAGAACGACGATAAGGTGCCCGAGGCAGCACTAGACCCTTGGAGACAAGTCGGCTGTAGGACGATGTATTGAATCGCGACGCAATTTGTGTGTTCCATCGTCATCAAGAGGCTCTGAACGTTACAATTCACTGTGAGTTTTGCGTCGGATTCGAAAATCTAGACTCACAGGAGAACGACCATAAGGTGCCCGAGGCAGCAATAGACCCTTGGTGACAAGTCGGCTGGAGGACGATGTATTGAATCGCGACGCAATTTGTGTGTTCCATCGTCATTAAGAGGCTCTGAACCTTACAATTAACTGTCAGTTTTGCGTCGGATTCGAAAATCTAGACTCACAGATGAACGACCATAAGGTGCCCGAGGCAGCAATAGACCCTTCGAGACAAGTCGGCTGGAGGACGATGTATTGAATCGCGACGCAATTTGTGTGTTCCATCGACATCAAGAGGCTCTGAACGTTACAATTCACTCTCAGTTTTGCGTCGGATTCGAAAATCTAGACTCAAAGGAGAACGAGCATATGGTGCCCGAGGCAGCACTAGACCCCTGGAGACAAGTCGGCTGTAGGACGATGTATTGAATCGCGACGCAATATGTGTGTTCCATCGTCATTAAGAGGCTCTGAACGTTACAATTAACTGTCAGTTTTGCATCGCATTCGAAAAACTAGACTCACAGGAGAACGACCATAAGGTGCCCGAGGCAGCAATAGACCCTTAAGTCGGCTGGAGGACGATGTATTGAGACGCGACGCAATTTGTGTGTCCCATCGTCATTAACAGGCTCTGAACCTTACAATTAACTGTCAGTTTTGCATCGCATTCGAAAAACTAGACTCACAGGAGAACGACCATAAGGTGCCCGAGGCAGCAATAGACCCTTGGAGACAAGTCGGCTGTAGGACGATGTATTGAATCGCGACGCAATTTGTGTGTTCCATCGTCATTAAGAGGCTCTGAACGTTACAATTAATTGTCAGTTTTGCGCCGGATTCGAAAAACTAGACTCATAGGAGAACGACCAAGAGGTGCCAGGAGCAGCAATACTACCTCGGAGACAAGTCGGCTGGAGGACGATGTATTGAATCGCGACGCAATTTGTGTGTTCCATCGTCATTAAGAGGCTCTGAACCTTACAATTAACTGTCAGTTTTGCGTCGGATTCGAAAATCTAGACTCACCGATGAACGACCATAAGGTGCCCGAGGCAGCAATAGACCCTTCGAGACAAGTCGGCTGGAGGACGATGTATTGAATCGCGACGCAATTTGTGTGTTCCATCGTCATTAAGAGGCTCTGAACGTTACAATTAATTGTCAGTTTTGCGTCGGATTCGAAAATCTAGACTCACAGGAGAACGAGCATATGGTGCCCGAGGCAGCAATAGACCCTTGGAGACAAGTCGGCTGTAGGACGATGTATTGAATCGCGACGCAATTTGTGTGTTCCATCGTCATTAACAGGCTCTGAACGTTACAATTAACTGTCAGTTTTGCGTCGGATTCGAAAATCTAGACTCACAGGAGAACGACCATAAGGTGCCCGAGGCAGCAATAGACCCTTGGAGACAAGTCGGCTGGAGGCCGATGTATTGAGTCGCGACGCAATTTGTGTGTCCCATCGTCATTAACAGGCTCTGAACGTTACAATTAACTGTCAGTTTTGCACCGCATTCGAAAATCTAGACCCACAGATGAACGACCATAAGGTGCCCGAGGCAGCAATAGACCCTTCGAGACAAGTCGGCTGGAGGACGATGTATTGAATCGCGACGCAATTTGTGTGTTCCATCGTCATCAAGAGGCTCTGAACGTTACAATTCACTCTCAGTTTTGCGTCGGATTCGAAAATCTAGACTCACAGGAGAACGAGCATATGGTGCCCGAGGCAGCACTAGACCCTTGGAGACAAGTCAGCTGTAGGACGATGTATTGAATCGCGTCGCAATTTGTGTGTTCCATCGTCATTAACAGGCTCTGAACGTTACAATTAACTGTCAGTTTTGCGTCGGATTCGAAAATCTAGACTCACAGGAGAACGAGCATAAGGTGCCCGAGGCAGCACTAGACCCTTCGAGACAAGTCGGCTGGAGGACGATGTATTGAATCGCGACGCAATTTGTGTGTTCCATCGTCATTAAGAGGCCCTGAACGTTACAATTAATTGTCAGTTTTGCGTCGTATTCGAAAAACTAGACTCACAGGAGAACGACCATAAGGTGCCCGAGGCACCAATAGACCCTTCGAGACAAGTCGGCTGGAGGACGATGTATTGAATCGCGACGCAATTTGTGTGTTCCATCGTCATCAAGAGGCTCTGAACGTTACAATTCACTCTCAGTTTTGCGTCGGATTCGAAAATCTAGACTCACAGGAGAACGAGCATATGGTGCCCGAGGCAGCACTAGACCCTTGGAGACAAGTCGGCTGTAGGACGATGTATTGAATCGCGACGCAATTTGTGTGTTCCATCGTCATTAACAGGCTCTGAACGTTACAATTAACTGTCAGTTTTGCGTCGGATTCGAAAATCTAGACTCACAGGAGAACGACCATAAGGTGCCCGAGGCAGCACTAGACCCTTCGAGAAAAGTCGGCTGGAGGACGATGTATTGAATCGCGACGCAATTTGTGTGTTCCATCGTCATTAACAGGCTCTGAACGTTACAATTAACTGTCAGTTTTGCGTCGTATTCTGAAAACTAGACTCACAGGAGAACGACCATAAGGTGCCCGAGGCAGCAAGAGACCCTAGGAGACAGGTCGGCTGTGGGACGATGTATTGAATCGCGACGCAATTTGTGTGTTCCATCGTCATCAAGAGGCTCTGAACGTTACAATTCACTGTCAGTTTTGCGTCGGATTCGGAAATCTAGACTCACAGGAGAACGAGCATATGGTGCCCGAGGCAGCACTAGACCCTTGGAGACAAGTCGGCTGTAGGACGATGTATTGAATCGCGACGCAGTTTGTGTGTTCCATCGTCATCAAGAGGCTCTGAACGTTACAATTCACTGTCAGTTTTGCGTCGGACTCGAAAAACTAGACTCACAGGAGAACGACGATAAGGTGCCCGAGGCAGCACTAGACCCTTGGAGACAAGTCGGCTGTAGGACGATGTATTGAATCGCGACGCAATTTGTGTGTTCCATCGTCATCAAGAGGCTCTGAACGTTACAATTCACTGTGAGTTTTGCGTCGGATTCGAAAATCTAGACTCACAGGAGAGCGACCATAAGGTGCCCGAGGCAGCAATAGACCCTTGGTGACAAGTCGGCTGGAGGACGATGTATTGAATCGCGACGCAATTTGTGTGTTCCATCGTCATTTAGAGGCTCTGAACCTTACAATTAACTGTCAGTTTTGCGTCGGATTCGAAAATCTAGACTCACAGATGAACGACCATAAGGTGCCCGAGGCAGCAATAGACCCTTCGAGACAAGTCGGCTGGAGGACGATGTATTGAATCGCGACGCAATTTGTGTGTTCCATCGACATCAAGAGGCTCTGAACGTTACAATTCACTCTCAGTTTTGCGTCGGATTCGAAAATCTAGACTCAAAGGAGAACGAGCATATGGTGCCCGAGGCAGCACTAGACCCTTGGAGACAAGTCGGCTGTAGGACGATGTATTGAATCGCGACGCAATATGTGTGTTCCATCGTCATTAAGAGGCTCTGAACGTTACAATTAACTGTCAGTTTTGCATCGCATTCGAAAAACTAGACTCACAGGAGAACGACCATAAGATGCCCGAGGCAGCAATAGACCCTTGGAGACAAGTCGGCTGGAGGACGATGTATTGAGACGCGACGCAATTTGTGTGTCCCATCGTCATTAACAGGCTCTGAACCTTACAATTAACTGTCAGTTTTGCATCGCATTCGAAAAACTAGACTCACAGGAGAACGACCATAAGGTGCCCGAGGCAGCAATAGACCCTTGGAGACAAGTCGGCTGTAGGACGATGTATTGAATCGCGACGCAATTTGTGTGTTCCATCGTCATTAAGAGGCTCTGAACGTTACAATTAATTGTCAGTTTTGCGCCGGATTCGAAAAACTAGACTCATAGGAGAACGACCAAGAGGTGCCAGGAGCAGCAATACTACCTCGGAGACAAGTCGGCTGGAGGACGATGTATTGAATCGCGACGCAATTTGTGTGTTCCATCGTCATTAAGAGGCTCAGAACCTTACAATTAACTGTCAGTTTTGCGTCGGATTCGAAAATCTAGACTCACCGATGAACGACCATAAGGTGCCCGAGGCAGCAATAGACCCTTCGAGACAAGTCGGCTGGAGGACGATGTATTGAATCGCGACGCAATTTGTGTGTTCCATCGTCATTAAGAGGCTCTGAACGTTACAATTAATTGTCAGTTTTGCGTCGGATTCGAAAATCTCACAGGAGAACGAGCATATGGTGCCCGAGGCAGCAATAGACCCTTGGAGACAAGTCGGCTGTAGGACGATGTATTGAATCGCGACGCAATTTGTGTGTTCCATCGTCATTAACAGGCTCTGAACGTTACAATTAACTGTCAGTTTTGCGTCGGATTCGAAAATCTAGACTCACAGGAGAACGACCATAAGGTGCCCGAGGCAGCAATAGACCCTTGGAGACAAGTCGGCTGGAGGACGATGTATTGAGTCGCGACGCAATTTGTGTGTCCCATCGTCATTAACAGGCTCTGAACGTTACAATTAACTGTCAGTTTTGCACCGCATTCGAAAATCTAGACCCACAGATGAACGACCATAAGGTGCCCGAGGCAGCAATAGACCCTTCGAGACAAGTCGGCTGGAGGACGATGTATTGAATCGCGACGCAATTTGTGTGTTCCATCGTCATCAAGAGGCTCTGAACGTTACAATTCACTCTCAGTTTTGCGTCGGATTCGAAAATCTAGACTCACAGGAGAACGAGCATATGGTGCCCGAGGCAGCACTAGACCCTTGGAGACAAGTCAGCTGTAGGACGATGTATTGAATCGCGTCGCAATTTGTGTGTTCCATCGTCATTAACAGGCTCTGAACGTTACAATTAACTGTCAGTTTTGCGTCGGATTCGAAAATCTAGACTCACAGGAGAACGAGCATAAGGTGCCCGAGGCAGCACTAGACCCTTCGAGACAAGTCGGCTGGAGGACGATGTATTGAATCGCGACGCAATTTGTGTGTTCCATCGTCATTAAGAGGCTCTGAACGTTACAATTAATTGTCAGTTTTGCGTCGTATTCGAAAAACTAGACTCACAGGAGAACGACCATAAGGTGCCCGAGGCACCAATAGACCCTTCGAGACAAGTCGGCTGGAGGACGATGTATTGAATCGCGACGCAATTTGTGTGTTCCATCGTCATCAAGAGGCTCTGAACGTTACAATTCACTCTCAGTTTTGCGTCGGATTCGAAAATCTAGACTCACAGGAGAACGAGCATATGGTGCCCGAGGCAGCACTAGACCCTTGGAGACAAGTCGGCTGTAGGACGATGTATTGAATCGCGACGCAATTTGTGTGTTCCATCGTCATTAACAGGCTCTGAACGTTACAATTAACTGTCAGTTTTGCGTCGGATTCGAAAATCTAGACTCACAGGAGAACGACCATAAGGTGCCCGAGGCAGCACTAGACCCTTCGAGACAAGTCGGCTGGAGGACGATGTATTGAATCGCGACGCAATTTGTGTGTTCCATCGTCATTAACAGGCTCTGAACGTTACAATTAACTGTCAGTTTTGCGTCGTATTCTGAAAACTAGACTCACAGGAGAACGACCATAAGGTGCCCGAGGCAGCAAGAGACCCTAGGAGACAGGTCGGCTGTGGGACGATGTATTGAATCGCGACGCAATTTGTGTGTTCCATCGTCATCAAGAGGCTCTGAATGTTACAATTCACTGTCAGTTTTGCGTCGGATTCGGAAATCTAGACTCACAGGAGAACGAGCATATGGTGCCCGAGGCAGCACTAGACCCTTGGAGACAAGTCGGCTGTAGGACGATGTATTGAATCGCGACGCAGTTTGTGTGTTCCATCGTCATCAAGAGGCTCTGAACGTTACAATTCACTGTCAGTTTTGCGTCGGACTCGAAAAACTAGACTTACAGGAGAACGACGATAAGGTGCCCGAGGCAGCACTAGACCCTTGGAGACAAGTCGGCTGTAGGACGATGTATTGAATCGCGACGCAATTTGTGTGTTCCATCGTCATCAAGAGGCTCTGAACGTTACAATTCACTGTGAGTTTTGCGTCGGATTCGAAAATCTAGACTCACAGGAGAGCGACCATAAGGTGCCCGAGGCAGCAATAGACCCTTGGTGACAAGTCGGCTGGAGGACGATGTATTGAATCGCGACGCAATTTGTGTGTTCCATCGTCATTAAGAGGCTCTGAACCTTACAATTAACTGTCAGTTTTGCGTCGGATTCGAAAATCTAGACTCACAGATGAACGACCATAAGGTGCCCGAGGCAGCAATAGACCCTTCGAGACAAGTCGGCTGGAGGACGATGTATTGAATCGCGACGCAATTTGTGTGTTCCATCGACATCAAGAGGCTCTGAACGTTACAATTCACTCTCAGTTTTGCGTCGGATTCGAAAATCTAGACTCAAAGGAGAACGAGCAAATGGTGCCCGAGGCAGCACTAGACCCTTGGAGACAAGTCGGCTGTAGGACGATGTATTGAATCGCGACGCAATATGTGTGTTCCATCGTCATTAAGAGGCTCTGAACGTTACAATTAACTGTCAGTTTTGCATCGCATTCGAAAAACTAGACTCACAGGAGAACGACGATAAGGTGCCCGAGGCAGCAATAGACCCTTGGAGACAAGTCGGCTGGAGGACGATGTATTGAGACGCGACGCAATTTGTGTGTCCCATCGTCATTAACAGGCTCTGAACCTTACAATTAACTGTCAGTTTTGCATCGCATTCGAAAAACTAGACTCACAGGAGAACGACCATAAGGTGCCCGAGGCAGCAATAGACCCTTGGAGACAAGTCGGCTGTAGGACGATGTATTGAATCGCGACGCAATTTGTGTGTTCCATCGTCATTAAGAGGCTCTGAACGTTACAATTAATTGTCAGTTTTGCGCCGGATTCGAAAAACTAGACTCATAGGAGAACGACCAAGAGGTGCCAGGAGCAGCAATACTACCTCGGAGACAAGTCGGCTGGAGGACGATGTATTGAATCGCGACGCAATTTGTGTGTTCCATCGTCATTAAGAGGCTCTGAACCTTACAATTAACTGTCAGTTTTGCGTCGGATTCGAAAATCTAGACTCACCGATGAACGACCATAAGGTGCCCGAGGCAGCAATAGACCCTTCGAGACAAGTCGGCTGGAGGACGATGTATTGAATCGCGACGCAATTTGTGTGTTCCATCGTCATTAACAGGCTCTGAACGTTACAATTAATTGTCAGTTTTGCGTCGGATTCGAAAATCTAGACTCACAGGAGAACGAGCATATGGTGCCCGAGGCAGCAATAGACCCTTGGAGACAAGTCGGCTGTAGGACGATGTATTGAATCGCGACGCAATTTGTGTGTTCCATCGTCATTAACAGGCTCTGAACGTTACAATTAACTGTCAGTTTTGCGTCGGATTCGAAAATCTAGACTCACAGGAGAACGACCATAAGGTGCCCGAGGCAGCAATAGACCCTTGGAGACAAGTCGGCTGGAGGACGATGTATTGAGTCGCGACGCAATTTGTGTGTCCCATCGTCATTAACAGGCTCTGAACGTTACAATTAACTGTCAGTTTTGCACCGCATTCGAAAATCTAGACCCACAGATGAACGACCATAAGGTGCCCGAGGCAGCAATAGACCCTTCGAGACAAGTCGGCTGGAGGACGATGTATTGAATCGCGACGCAATTTGTGTGTTCCATCGTCATCAAGAGGCTCTGAACGTTACAATTCACTCTCAGTTTTGCGTCGGATTCGAAAATCTAGACTCACAGGAGAACGAGCATATGGTGCCCGAGGCAGCACTAGACCCTTGGAGACAAGTCAGCTGTAGGACGATGTATTGAATCGCGTCGCAATTTGTGTGTTCCATCGTCATTAACAGGCTCTGAACGTTACAATTAACTGTCAGTTTTGCGTCGGATTCGAAAATCTAGACTCACAGGAGAACGAGCATAAGGTGCCCGAGGCAGCACTAGACCCTTCGAGACAAGTCGGCTGGAGGACGATGTATTGAATCGCGACGCAATTTGTGTGTTCCATCGTCATTAAGAGGCTCTGAACGTTACAATTAATTGTCAGTTTTGCGTCGTATTCGAAAAACTAGACTCACAGGAGAACGACCATAAGGTGCCCGAGGCACCAATAGACCCTTCGAGACAAGTCGGCTGGAGGACGATGTATTGAATCGCGACGCAATTTGTGTGTTCCATCGTCATCAAGAGGCTCTGAACGTTACAATTCACTCTCAGTTTTGCGTCGGATTCGAAAATCTAGACTCACAGGAGAACGAGCATATGGTGCCCGAGGCAGCACTAGACCCTTGGAGACAAGTCAGCTGTAGGACGATGTATTGAATCGCGTCGCAATTTGTGTGTTCCATCGTCATTAACAGGCGCTGAACGTTACAATTAACTGTCAGTTTTGCGTCGGATTCGAAAATCTAGACTCACAGGAGAACGAGCATAAGGTGCCCGAGGCAGCACTAGACCCTTCGAGACAAGTCGGCTGGAGGACGATGTATTGAATCTCGACGCAATTTGTGTGTTCCATCGTCATTAAGAGGCTCTGAACGTTACAATTAATTGTCAGTTTTGCGTCGTATTCGAAAAACTAGACTCACAGGAGAACGACCATAAGGTGCCCGAGGCACCAATAGACCCTTCGAGACAAGTCGGCTGGAGGACGATGTATTGAATCGCGACGCAATTTGTGTGTTCCATCGTCATCAAGAGGCTCTGAACGTTACAATTCACTCTCAGTTTTGCGTCGGATTCGAAAATCTAGACTCACAGGAGAACGAGCATATGGTGCCCGAGGCAGCACTAGACCCTTGGAGACAAGTCGGCTGTAGGACGATGTATTGAATCGCGACGCAATTTGTGTGTTCCATCGTCATTAACAGGCTCTGAACGTTACAATTAACTGTCAGTTTTGCGTCGGATTCGAAAATCTAGACTCACAGGAGAACGACCATAAGGTGCCCGAGGCAGCACTAGACCCTTCGAGACAAGTCGGCTGGAGGACGATGTATTGAATCGCGACGCAATTTGTGTGTTCCATCGTCATTAACAGGTTCTGAACGTTACAATTAACTGTCAGTTTTGCGTCGTATTCTGAAAACTAGACTCACAGGAGAACGACCATAAGGTGCCCGAGGCAGCAAGAGACCCTAGGAGACAGGTCGGCTGTGGGACGATGTATTGAATCGCGACGCAATTTGTGTGTTCCATCGTCATCAAGAGGCTCTGAACGTTACAATTCACTGTCAGTTTTGCGTCGGATTCGAAAATCTAGACTCACAGGAGAACGAGCATATGGTGCCCGAGGCAGCACTAGACCCTTGGAGACAAGTCGGCTGTAGGACGATGTATTGAATCGCGACGCAGTTTGTGTGTTCCATCGTCATCAAGAGGCTCTGAACGTTACAATTCACTGTCAGTTTTGCGTCGGACTCGAAAAACTAGACTCACAGGAGAACGACGATAAGGTGCCCGAGGCAGCACTAGACCCTTGGAGACAAGTCGGCTGTAGGACGATGTATTGAATCGCGAAGCAATTTGTGTGTTCCATCGTCATCAAGAGGCTCTGAACGTTACAATTCACTGTGAGTTTTGCGTCGGATTCGAAAATCTAGACTCACAGGAGAACGACCATAAGGTGCCCGAGGCAGCAATAGACCCTTGGTGACAAGTCGGCTGGAGGACGATGTATTGAATCGCGACGCAATTTGTGTGTTCCATCGTCATTAAGAGGCTCTGAACCTTACAATTAACTGTCAGTTTTGCGTCGGATTCGAAAATCTAGACTCACAGATGAACGACCATAAGGTGCCCGAGGCAGCAATAGACCCTTCGAGACAAGTCGGCTGGAGGACGATGTATTGAATCGCGACGCAATTTGTGTGTTCCATCGACATCAAGAGGCTCTGAACGTTACAATTCACTCTCAGTTTTGCGTCGGATTCGAAAATCTAGACTCAAAGGAGAACGAGCATATGGTGCCCGAGGCAGCACTAGACCCTTGGAGACAAGTCGGCTGTAGGACGATGTATTGAATCGCGACGCAATATGTGTGTTCCATCGTCATTAAGAGGCTCTGAACGTTACAATTAACTGTCAGTTTTGCATCGCATTCGAAAAACTAGACTCACAGGAGAACGACCATAAGGTGCCCGAGGCAGCAATAGACCCTTGGAGACAAGTCGGCTGGAGGACGATGTATTGAGACGCGACGCAATTTGTGTGTCCCATCGTCATTAACAGGCTCTGAACCTTACAATTAACTGTCAGTTTTGCATCGCATTCGAAAAACTAGACTCACAGGAGAACGACCATAAGGTGCCCGAGGCAGCAATAGACCCTTGGAGACAAGTCGGCTGTAGGACGATGTATTGAATCGCGACGCAATTTGTGTGTTCCATCGTCATTAAGAGGCTCTGAACGTTACAATTAATTGTCAGTTTTGCGCCGGATTCGAAAAACTAGACTCATAGGAGAACGACCAAGAGGTGCCAGGAGCAGCAATACTACCTCGGAGACAAGTCGGCTGGAGGACGATGTATTGAATCGCGACGCAATTTGTGTGTTCCATCGTCATTAAGAGGCTCTGAACCTTACAATTAACTGTCAGTTTTGCGTCGGATTCGAAAATCTAGACTCACCGATGAACGACCATAAGGTGCCCGAGGCAGCAATAGACCCTTCGAGACAAGTCGGCTGGAGGACGATGTATTGAATCGCGACGCAATTTGTGTGTTCCATCGTCATTAACAGGCTCTGAACGTTACAATTAATTGTCAGTTTTGCGTCGGATTCGAAAATCTAGACTCACAGGAGAACGAGCATATGGTGCCCGAGGCAGCAATAGACCCTTGGAGACAAGTCGGCTGTAGGACGATGTATTGAATCGCGACGCAATTTGTGTGTTCCATCGTCATTAACAGGCTCTGAACGTTACAATTAACTGTCAGTTTTGCGTCGGATTCGAAAATCTAGACTCACAGGAGAACGACCATAAGGTGCCCGAGGCAGCAATAGACCCTTGGAGACAAGTCGGCTGGAGGACGATGTATTGAGTCGCGACGCAATTTGTGTGTCCCATCGTCATTAACAGGCTCTGAACGTTACAATTGTCAGTTTTGCACCGCATTCGAAAATCTAGACCCACAGATGAACGACCATAAGGTGCCCGAGGCAGCAATAGACCCTTCGAGACAAGTCGGCTGGAGGACGATGTATTGAATCGCGACGCAATTTGTGTGTTCCATCGTCATCAAGAGGCTCTGAACGTTACAATTCACTCTCAGTTTTGCGTCGGATTCGAAAATCTAGACTCACAGGAGAACGAGCATATGGTGCCCGAGGCAGCACTAGACCCTTGGAGACAAGTCAGCTGTAGGACGATGTATTGAATCGCGTCGCAATTTGTGTGTTCCATCGTCATTAACAGGCTCTGAACGTTACAATTAACTGTCAGTTTTGCGTCGGATTCGAAAATCAAGACTCACAGGAGAACGAGCATAAGGTGCCCGAGGCAGCACTAGACCCTTGGAGACAAGTCGGCTGGAGGACGATGTATTGAATCGCGACGCAATTTGTGTGTTCCATCGTCATTAAGAGGCTCTGAACGTTACAATTAATTGTCAGTTTTGCGTCGTATTCGAAAAACTAGACTCACAGGAGAACGACCATAAGGTGCCCGAGGCACCAATAGACCCTTCGAGACAAGTCGGCTGGAGGACGATGTATTGAATCGCGACGCAATTTGTGTGTTCCATCGTCATCAAGAGGCTCTGAACGTTACAATTCACTCTCAGTTTTGCGTCGGATTCGAAAATCTAGACTCACAGGAGAACGAGCATATGGTGCCCGAGGCAGCACTAGACCCTTGGAGACAAGTCGGCTGTAGGACGATGTATTGAATCGCGACGCAATTTGTGTGTTCCATCGTCATTAACAGGCTCTGAACGTTACAATTAACTGTCAGTTTTGCGTCGGATTCGAAAATCTAGACTCACAGGAGAACGACCATAAGGTGCCCGAGGCAGCACTAGACCCTTCGAGACAAGTCGGCTGGAGGACGATGTATTGAATCGCGACGCAATTTGTGTGTTCCATCGTCATTAACAGGCTCTGAACGTTACAATTAACTGTCAGTTTTGCGTCGTATTCTGAAAACTAGACTCACAGGAGAACGACCATAAGGTGCCCGAGGCAGCAAGAGACCCTAGGAGACAGGTCGGCTGTGGGACGATGTATTGAATCGCGACGCAATTTGTGTGTTCCATCGTCATCAAGAGGCTCTGAACGTTACAATTAACTGTCAGTTTTGCGTCGGATTCGAAAATCTAGACTCACAGGAGAACGACCATAAGGTGCCCGAGGCAGCACTAGACCCTTCGAGACAAGTCGGCTGGAGGACGATGTATTGAATCGCGACGCAATTTGTGTGTTCCATCGTCATTAACAGGCTCTGAACGTTACAATTAACTGTCAGTTTTGCGTCGTATTCTGAAAACTAGACTCACAGGAGAACGACCATAAGGTGCCCGAGGCAGCAAGAGACCCTAGGAGACAGGTCGGCTGTGGGACGATGTATTGAATCGCGACGCAATTTGTGTGTTCCATCGTCATCAAGAGGCTCTGAACGTTACAATTCACTGTCAGTTTTGCGTCGGATTCGAAAATCTAGACTCACAGGAGAACGAGCATATGGTGCCCGAGGCAGCACTAGACCCTTGGAGACAAGTCGGCTGTAGGACGATGTATTGAATCGCGACGCAGTTGGTGTGTTCCATCGTCATCAAGAGGCTCTGAACGTTACAATTCACTGTCAGTTTTGCGTCGGACTCGAAAAACTAGACTCACAGGAGAACGACGATAAGGTGCCCGATGCAGCACTAGACCCTTGGAGACAAGTCGGCTGTAGGACGATGTATTGAATCGCGACGCAATTTGTGTGTTCCATCGTCATCAAGAGGCTCTGAACGTTACAATTCACTCTCATTTTTGCGTCGGATTCGAAAATCTAGACTCACAGGAGAGCGACCATAAGGTGCCCGAGGCAGCAATAGACCCTTGGTGACAAGTCGGCTGGAGGACGATGTATTGAATCGCGACGCAATTTGTGTGTTCCATCGTCATTAAGAGGCTCTGAACCTTACAATTAACTGTCAGTTTTGCGTCGGATTCGAAAATCTAGACTCACAGATGAACGACCATAAGGTGCCCGAGGCAGCAATAGACCCTTCGAGACAAGTCGGCTGGAGGACGATGTATTGAATCGCGACGCAATATGTGTGTTCCATCGTCATTAAGAGGCTCTGAACGTTACAATTAACTGTCAGTTTTGCATCGCATTCGAAAAACTAGACTCACAGGAGAACGACCATAAGGTGCCCGAGGCAGCAATAGACCCTTGGAGACAAGTCGGCTGGAGGACGATGTATTGAGACGCGACGCAATTTGTGTGTCCCATCGTCATTAACAGGCTCTGAACCTTACAATTAACTGTCAGTTTTGCATCGCATTCGAAAAACTAGACTCACAGGAGAACGACCATAAGGTGCCCGAGGCAGCACTAGACCCTTCGAGACAAGTCGGCTGGAGGACGATGTATTGAATCGCGACGCAATTTGTGTGTTCCATCGTCATTAACAGGCTCTGAACGTTACAATTAACTGTCAGTTTTGCGTCGTATTCTGAAAACTAGACTCACAGGAGAACGACCATAAGGTGCCCGAGGCAGCAAGAGACCCTAGGAGACAGGTCGGCTGTGGGACGATGTATTGAATCGCGACGCAATTTGTGTGTTCCATCGTCATCAAGAGGCTCTGAACGTTACAATTCACTGTCAGTTTTGCGTCGGATTCGAAAATCTAGACTCACAGGAGAACGACCATAAGGTGCCCGAGGCAGCACTAGACCCTTCGAGACAAGTCGGCTGGAGGACGATGTATTGAATCGCGACGCAATTTGTGTGTTCCATCGTCATTAACAGGCTCTGAACGTTACAATTAACTGTCAGTTTTGCGTCGTATTCTGAAAACTAGACTCACAGGAGAACGACCATAAGGTGCCCGAGGCAGCAAGAGACCCTAGGAGACAGGTCGGCTGTGGGACGATGTATTGAATCGCGACGCAATTTGTGTGTTCCATCGTCATCAAGAGGCTCTGAACGTTACAATTCACTGTCAGTTTTGCGTCGGATTCGAAAATCTAGACTCACAGGAGAACGAGCATATGGTGCCCGAGGCAGCACTAGACCCTTGGAGACAAGTCGGCTGTAGGACGATGTATTGAATCGCGACGCAGTTGGTGTGTTCCATCGTCATCAAGAGGCTCTGAACGTTACAATTCACTGTCAGTTTTGCGTCGGACTCGAAAAACTAGACTCACAGGAGAACGACGATAAGGTGCCCGATGCAGCACTAGACCCTTGGAGACAAGTCGGCTGTAGGACGATGTATTGAATCGCGACGCAATTTGTGTGTTCCATCGTCATCAAGAGGCTCTGAACGTTACAATTCACTCTCATTTTTGCGTCGGATTCGAAAATCTAGACTCACAGGAGAGCGACCATAAGGTGCCCGAGGCAGCAATAGACCCTTGGTGACAAGTCGGCTGGAGGACGATGTATTGAATCGCGACGCAATTTGTGTGTTCCATCGTCATTAAGAGGCTCTGAACCTTACAATTAACTGTCAGTTTTGCGTCGGATTCGAAAATCTAGACTCACAGATGAACGACCATAAGGTGCCCGAGGCAGCAATAGACCCTTCGAGACAAGTCGGCTGGAGGACGATGTATTGAATCGCGACGCAATATGTGTGTTCCATCGTCATTAAGAGGCTCTGAACGTTACAATTAACTGTCAGTTTTGCATCGCATTCGAAAAACTAGACTCACAGGAGAACGACCATAAGGTGCCCGAGGCAGCAATAGACCCTTGGAGACAAGTCGGCTGGAGGACGATGTATTGAGACGCGACGCAATTTGTGTGTCCCATCGTCATTAACAGGCTCTGAACCTTACAATTAACTGTCAGTTTTGCATCGCATTCGAAAAACTAGACTCACAGGAGAACGACCATAAGGTGCCCGAGGCAGCAATAGACCCTTGGAGACAAGTCGGCTGTAGGACGATGTATTGAATCGCGACGCAATTTGTGTGTTCCATCGTCATTAAGAGGCTCTGAACGTTACAATTAATTGTCAGTTTTGCGCCGGATTCGAAAAACTAGACTCATAGGAGAACGACCAAGAGGTGCCAGGAGCAGCAATACTACCTCGGAGACAAGTCGGCTGGAGGACGATGTATTGAATCGCGACGCAATTTGTGTGTTCCATCGTCATTAAGAGGCTCTGAACCTTACAATTAACTGTCAGTTTTGCGTCGGATTCGAAAATCTAGACTCACCGATGAACGACCATAAGGTGCCCGAGGCAGCAATAGACCCTTCGAGACAAGTCGGCTGGAGGACGATGTATTGAATCGCGACGCAATTTGTGTGTTCCATCGTCATTAAGAGGCTCTGAACGTTACAATTAATTGTCAGTTTTGCGTCGGATTCGAAAATCTAGACTCACAGGAGAACGAGCATATGGTGCCCGAGGCAGCAATAGACCCTTGGAGACAAGTCGGCTGTAGGACGATGTATTGAATCGCGACGCAATTTGTGTGTTCCATCGTCATTAACAGGCTCTGAACGTTACAATTAACTGTCAGTTTTGCGTCGGATTCGAAAATCTAGACTCACAGGAGAACGACCATAAGGTGCCCGAGGCAGCAATAGACCCTTGGAGACAAGTCGGCTGGAGGACGATGTATTGAGTCGCGACGCAATTTGTGTGTCCCATCGTCATTAACAGGCTCTGAACGTTACAATTAACTGTCAGTTTTGCACCGCATTCGAAAATCTAGACCCACAGATGAACGACCATAAGGTGCCCGAGGCAGCAATAGACCCTTCGAGACAAGTCGGCTGGAGGACGATGTATTGAATCGCGACGCAATTTGTGTGTTCCATCGTCATCAAGAGGCTCTGAACGTTACAATTCACTCTCAGTTTTGCGTCGGATTCGAAAATCTAGACTCACAGGAGAACGAGCATATGGTGCCCGAGGCAGCACTAGACCCTTGGAGACAAGTCAGCTGTAGGACGATGTATTGAATCGCGTCGCAATTTGTGTGTTCCATCGTCATTAACAGGCTCTGAACGTTACAATTAACTGTCAGTTTTGCGTCGGATTCGAAAATCTAGACTCACAGGAGAACGAGCATAAGGTGCCCGAGGCAGCACTAGACCCTTCGAGACAAGTCGGCTGGAGGACGATGTATTGAATCTCGACGCAATTTGTGTGTTCCATCGTCATTAAGAGGCTCTGAACGTTACAATTAATTGTCAGTTTTGCGTCGTATTCGAAAAACTAGACTCACAGGAGAACGACCATAAGGTGCCCGAGGCACCAATAGACCCTTCGAGACAAGTCGGCTGGAGGACGATGTATTGAATCGCGACGCAATTTGTGTGTTCCATCGTCATCAAGAGGCTCTGAACGTTACAATTCACTCTCAGTTTTGCGTCGGATTCGAAAATCTAGACTCACAGGAGAACGAGCATATGGTGCCCGAGGCAGCACTAGACCCTTGGAGACAAGTCGGCTGTAGGACGATGTATTGAATCGCGACGCTATTTGTGTGTTCCATCGTCATTAACAGGCTCTGAACGTTACAATTAACTGTCAGTTTTGCGTCGGATTCGAAAATCTAGACTCACAGGAGAACGACCATAAGGTGCCCGAGGCAGCACTAGACCCTTCGAGACAAGTCGGCTGGAGGACGATGTATTGAATCGCGACGCAATTTGTGTGTTCCATCGTCATTAACAGGTTCTGAACGTTACAATTAACTGTCAGTTTTGCGTCGTATTCTGAAAACTAGACTCACAGGAGAACGACCATAAGGTGCCCGAGGCAGCAAGAGACCCTTGGAGACAAGTCGTCTGGAGGACGATGTATTGAATCGCGACGCAATTTGTGTGTTCCATCGACATCAAGAGGCTCTGAACGTTACAATTCACTCTCAGTTTTGCGTCGGATTCGAAAATCTAGACTCAAAGGAGAACGAGCATATGGTGCCCGAGGCAGCACTAGACCCTTGGAGACAAGTCGGCTGTAGGACGATGTATTGAATCGCGACGCAATATGTGTGTTCCATCGTCATTAAGAGGCTCTGAACGTTACAATTAACTGTCAGTTTTGCATCGCATTCGAAAAACTAGACTCACAGGAGAACGACCATAAGGTGCCCGAGGCAGCAATAGACCCTTGGAGACAAGTCGGCTGGAGGACGATGTATTGAGACGCGACGCAATTTGTGTGTCCCATCGTCATTAACAGGCTCTGAACCTTACAATTAACTGTCAGTTTTGCATCGCATTCGAAAAACTAGACTCACAGGAGAACGACCATAAGGTGCCCGAGGCAGCAATAGACCCTTGGAGACAAGTCGGCTGTAGGACGATGTATTGAATCGCGACGCAATTTGTGTGTTCCATCGTCATTAAGAGGCTCTGAACGTTACAATTAATTGTCAGTTTTGCGCCGGATTCGAAAAACTAGACTCATAGGAGAACGACCAAGAGGTGCCAGGAGCAGCAATACTACCTCGGAGACAAGTCGGCTGGAGGACGATGTATTGAATCGCGACGCAATTTGTGTGTTCCATCGTCATTAAGAGGCTCTGAACCTTACAATTAACTGTCAGTTTTGCGTCGGATTCGATTATCTAGACTCACCGATGAACGACCATAAGGTGCCCGAGGCAGCAATAGACCCTTCGAGACAAGTCGGCTGGAGGACGATGTATTGAATCGCGACGCAATTTGTGTGTTCCATCGTCATTAAGAGGCTCTGAACGTTACAATTAATTGTCAGTTTTGCGTCGGATTCGAAAATCTAGACTCACAGGAGAACGAGCATATGGTGCCCGAGGCAGCAATAGACCCTTGGAGACAAGTCGGCTGTAGGACGATGTATTGAATCGCGACGCAATTTGTGTGTTCCATCGTCATTAACAGGCTCTGAACGTTACAATTAACTGTCAGTTTTGCGTCGGATTCGAAAATCTAGACTCACAGGAGAACGACCATAAGGTGCCCGAGGCAGCAATAGACCCTTGGAGACAAGTCGGCTGGAGGACGATGTATTGAGTCGCGACGCAATTTGTGTGTCCCATCGTCATTAACAGGCTCTGAACGTTACAATTAACTGTCAGTTTTGCACCGCATTCGAAAATCTAGACCCACAGATGAACGACCATAAGGTGCCCGAGGCAGCAATAGACCCTTCGAGACAAGTCGGCTGGAGGACGATGTATTGAATCGCGACGCAATTTGTGTGTTCCATCGTCATCAAGAGGCTCTGAACGTTACAATTCACTCTCAGTTTTGCGTCGGATTCGAAAATCTAGACTCACAGGAGAACGAGCAAATGGTGCCCGAGGCAGCACTAGACCCTTGGAGACAAGTCAGCTGTAGGACGATGTATTGAATCGCGTCGCAATTTGTGTGTTCCATCGTCATTAAGAGGCTCTGAACGTTACAATTCACTGTCAGTTTTGCGTCGGATTCGAAAATCTAGACTCACAGGAGAACGAGCATATGGTGCCCGAGGCAGCACTAGACCCTTGGAGACAAGTCGGCTGTAGGACGATGTATTGAATCGCGACGCAGTTTGTGTGTTCCATCGTCATCAAGAGGCTCTGAACGTTACAATTCACTGTCAGTTTTGCGTCGGACTCGAAAAACTAGACTCACAGGAAAACGACGATAAGGTGCCCGAGGCAGCACTAGACCCTTGGAGACAAGTCGGCTGTAGGACGATGTATTGAATCGCGACGCAATTTGTGTGTTCCATCGTCATCAAGAGGCTCTGAACGTTACAATTCACTGTGAGTTTTGCGTCGGATTCGAAAATCTAGACTCACAGGAGAACGACCATAAGGTGCCCGAGGCAGCAATAGACCCTTGGTGACAAGTCGGCTGGAGGACGATGTATTGAAACGCGACGCAATTTGTGTGTTCCATCGTCATTAAGAGGCTCTGAACCTTACAATTAACTGTCAGTTTTGCGTCGGATTCGAAAATCTAGACTCACAGATGAACGACCATAAGGTGCCCGAGGCAGCAATAGACCCTTCGAGACAAGTCGGCTGGAGGACGATGTATTGAATCGCGACGCAATTTGTGTGTTCCATCGACATCAAGAGGCTCTGAACGTTACAATTCACTCTCAGTTTTGCGTCGGATTCGAAAATCTAGACTCAAAGGAGAACGAGCATATGGTGCCCGAGGCAGCACTAGACCCTTGGAGACAAGTCGGCTGTAGGACGATGTATTGAATCGCGACGCAATATGTGTGTTCCATCGTCATTAAGAGGCTCTGAACGTTACAATTAACTGTCAGTTTTGCATCGCATTCGAAAAACTAGACTCACAGGAGAACGACCATAAGATGCCCGAGGCAGCAATAGACCCTTGGAGACAAGTCGGCTGGAGGACGATGTATTGAGACGCGACGCAATTTGTGTGTCCCATCGTCATTAACAGGCTCTGAACCTTACAATTAACTGTCAGTTTTGCATCGCATTCGAAAAACTAGACTCACAGGAGAACGACCATAAGGTGCCCGAGGCAGCAATAGACCCTTGGAGACAAGTCGGCTGTAGGACGATGTATTGAATCGCGACGCAATTTGTGTGTTCCATCGTCATTAAGAGGCTCTGAACGTTACAATTAATTGTCAGTTTTGCGCCGGATTCGAAAAACTAGACTCATAGGAGAACGACCAAGAGGTGCCAGGAGCAGCAATACTACCTCGGAGACAAGTCGGCTGGAGGACGATGTATTGAATCGCGACGCAATTTGTGTGTTCCATCGTCATTAAGAGGCTCTGAACCTTACAATTAACTGTCAGTTTTGCGTCGGATTCGAAAATCTAGACTCACCGATGAACGACCATAAGGTGCCCGAGGCAGCAATAGACCCTTCGAGACAAGTCGGCTGGAGGACGATGTATTGAATCGCGACGCAATTTGTGTGTTCCATCGTCATTAAGAGGCTCTGAACGTTACAATTAATTGTCAGTTTTGCGTCGGATTCGAAAATCTCACAGGAGAACGAGCATATGGTGCCCGAGGCAGCAATAGACCCTTGGAGACAAGTCGGCTGTAGGACGATGTATTGAATCGCGACGCAATTTGTGTGTTCCATCGTCATTAACAGGCTCTGAACGTTACAATTAACTGTCAGTTTTGCGTCGGATTCGAAAATCTAGACTCACAGGAGAACGACCATAAGGTGCCCGAGGCAGCAATAGACCCTTGGAGACAAGTCGGCTGGAGGACGATGTATTGAGTCGCGACGCAATTTGTGTGTCCCATCGTCATTAACAGGCTCTGAACGTTACAATTAACTGTCAGTTTTGCACCGCATTCGAAAATCTAGACCCACAGATGAACGACCATAAGGTGCCCGAGGCAGCAATAGACCCTTCGAGACAAGTCGGCTGGAGGACGATGTATTGAATCGCGACGCAATTTGTGTGTTCCATCGTCATCAAGAGGCTCTGAACGTTACAATTCACTCTCAGTTTTGCGTCGGATTCGAAAATCTAGACTCACAGGAGAACGAGCATATGGTGCCCGAGGCAGCACTAGACCCTTGGAGACAAGTCAGCTGTAGGACGATGTATTGAATCGCGTCGCAATTTGTGTGTTCCATCGTCATTAACAGGCTCTGAACGTTACAATTAACTGTCAGTTTTGCGTCGGATTCGAAAATCTAGACTCACAGGAGAACGAGCATAAGGTGCCCGAGGCAGCACTAGACCCTTCGAGACAAGTCGGCTGGAGGACGATGTATTGAATCGCGACGCAATTTGTGTGTTCCATCGTCATTAAGAGGCTCTGAACGTTACAATTAATTGTCAGTTTTGCGTCGTATTCGAAAAACTAGACTCACAGGAGAACGACCATAAGGTGCCCGAGGCACCAATAGACCCTTCGAGACAAGTCGGCTGGAGGACGATGTATTGAATCGCGACGCAATTTGTGTGTTCCATCGTCATCAAGAGGCTCTGAACGTTACAATTCACTCTCAGTTTTGCGTCGGATTCGAAAATCTAGACTCACAGGAGAACGAGCATATGGTGCCCGAGGCAGCACTAGACCCTTCGAGACAAGTCGGCTGGAGGACGATGTATTGAATCGCGACGCAATTTGTGTGTTCCATCGTCATTAACAGGCTCTGAACGTTACAATTAACTGTCAGTTTGCGTCGTATTCTGAAAACTAGACTCACAGGAGAACGACCATGAGGTGCCCGAGGCAGCAAGAGACCCTAGGAGACAGGTCGGCTGTGGGACGATGTATTGAATCGCGACGCAATTTGTGTGTTCCATCGTCATCAAGAGGCTCTGAACGTTACAATTCACTGTCAGTTTTGCGTCGGATTCGAAAATCTAGACTCACAGGAGAACGAGCATATGGTGCCCGAGGCAGCACTAGAAACTTGAAGACAAGTCGGCTGTAGGACGATGTATTGAATCGCGACGCAGTTTGTGTGTTCCATCGTCATCAAGAGGCTCTGAACGTTACAATTCACTGTCAGTTTTGCGTCGGATTCGAAAAACTAGACTCACAGGAGAACGACGATAAGGTGCCCGAGGCAGCACTAGACCCTTGGAGACAAGTCGGTTGTAGGACGATGTATTGAATCGCGACGCAATTTGTGTGTTCCATCGTCATCAAGAGGCTCTGAACGTTACAATTCACTCTCAGTTTTGCGTCGGATTCAAATATCTAGACTCACAGGAGAACGACCATAAGGTGCCCGAGGCAGCACTAGACCCTTGGAGACAAGTCGGCTGGAGGACGATGTATTGAATCGCGACGCAATTTGTGTGTTCCATCGTCATTAACAGGCTCTGAACCTTACAATTAACTGTCAGTTTTGCGTCGGATTCGAAAATCTAGACTCACAGATGAACGACCATAAGGTGCCCGAGGCAGCAATAGACCCTTGGAGACAAGTCGGCTGGAGGACGATGTATTGAATCGCGACGCAATTTGTGTGTTCCATCGTCATCAAGAGGCTCTGAACGTTACAATTCACTCTCAGTTTTGCGTCGGATTCGAAAATCTAGACTCACAGTAGAACGAGCATATGGTGCCCGAGGCAGCACTAGACCCTTGGAGACAAGTCGGCTGTAGGACGATGTATTGAATCGCGACGCAATTTGTGTGTTCCATCGTCATTAAGAGGCTCTGAACGTTACAATTAACTGTCAGTTTTGCATCGCATTCGAAAAACTAGACTCACAGGAGAACGACCATAAGGCGCCCGAGGCAGCAATAGACCCTTGGAGACAAGTCGGCTGGTGGACGATGTATTGAGACGCGACTCAATTTGTGTGTCCCATCGTCATTAACAGGCTCTGAACGTTACAATTAACTGTCAGTTTTGCATCGCATTCGAAAAACTAGACTCACAGGAGAACGACCATAAGGTGCCCGAGGCAGCAATAGACCCTTGGAGACAAGTCGGCTGGAGGACGATGTATTGATTCGCGACGCAATTTGTGTGTTCCATCGTCATTAAGAGGCTCTGAACGTTACAATTCACTGTCAGTTTTGCGTCGGATTCGAAAATCTAGACTCACAGGAGAACGAGCGTATGGTGCCCGAGGCAGCAATAGACCCTTCGAGACAAGTCGGCTGTAGGACGATGTATTGAATCGCGACGCAATTTGTGTGTTCCATCGTCATTAAGAGGCTCTGAACGTTACAATTCACTGTCAGTTTTGCGTCGTATTCTGAAATCTAGACTCACAGATGAACGACCATAAGGTGCCCGAGGCAGCAAGAGACCCTTGGAGACAGGTCGGCTGTGGGACGATGTATTGAATCGCGACGCAGTTTGTGTGTTCCATCGTCATCAAGAGGCTCTGAACGTTACAATTAACTCAGTTTTGCATCGCATTCGAAAAACTAGACTCACAGGAGAACGACCATAAGGTGCCCGAGGCAGCAATAGACCGTTGGAGACAAGTCGGCTGGAGGACGATGTATTGAATCGCGACGCCATTTGTGTGTCCCATCGTCAGTATCAGGCTCTGAACGTTACAGTTCACTGTCAGTTTTGCGTCGGATTCGAAAATCTAGACTCAGAGGAGAACGAGCATATGTTGCCCGAGGCAGCACTTGACCCTTGGAGACAAGTCGGCTGTAGGACGATGTATTGAGTCGCGACGCAATTTGTGTGTCCCATCGTCATTAACAGGCTCTGAACGTTACAATTAACTGTCAGTTTTGCGTCGGATTCGAAATACTAGACTCACAGGAGAACGACCATAAGGTGCCCGAGGCAACACTAGACCCTTGGAGACAAGTCGGCTGTAGGACGATGAATTGAATCGCGACGCAATTTGTGTGTTCCATCGTCATTAAGAGGCTCTGAACGTTACAATTAACTGTCAGTTTTGCGTCGGATTCGAAAAACTAGGCTCACAGGAGAACGACCATAAGGTACCCGAGGCAGCAGTAGACCCTTCGAGACAAGTCGGCTGGAGGACGATGTATTGAATCGCGACGCAATTTGTGTGTTCCATCGTCATTAACAGGCTCTGAACGTTACAATTAATTGTCAATTTTGCGTCGGATTCGAAAATCTAGACTCACAGGAGAACGAGCATATGGTGCCCGAGGCAGCACTAGACCCTTGGAGACAAGTCGGCTGTAGGACGATGTATTGAATCGCGACGCAATTTGTGTGTTCCATCGTCATTAAGAGGCTCTGAACGTTACAATTAACTGTCAGTTTTGCGCCGGATTCGAAAAACTAGACTCATAGGAGAACGACCAAGAGGTGCCAGGAGCAGCAATACTACCTCGGAGACATGTCGGCTAGAGGACGATGTATTGAATCGCGACGCAATTTGTGTGTTCCATCGTCAGTATCAGGCTCTGAACGTTACAATTAACTGTCAGTTTTGCGTCGGATTCGAAAATCTAGACTCACAGGAGAACGACCATAAGGTGCCCGAGGCAGCACTAGACCCTTGGAGACAAGTCGGCTGGAGGACGATGTATTGAGTCGCGACGCAATTTGTGTGTCCCATCGTCATTAACAGGCTCTGAACGTTACAATTAACTGTCAGTTTTGCGTCGGATTCGAAAATCTAGACTCACAGGAGAACGAGCATATGGTGCCCGAGGCAGCACTAGACCCTTGGAGACAAGTCGGCTGTAGGACGATGTATTGAATCGCGACGCAATTTGTGTGTTCCATCGTCATCAAGAGGCTCTGAACGTTACAATTAACTGTCAGTTTTGCGTCGGATTCGAAAATCTAGACTCACAGGAGAACGACCATAAGGTGCCCGAGGCAGCACTAGACCCTTCCAGACAAGTCGGCTGGAGGACGATGTATTGAATCGCGACGCAATTTGTGTGTTCCATCGTCATTAAGAGGCTCTGAACGTTACAATTAATTGTGAGTTTTGCGTCGTATTCGAAAAACTAGACTCACAGGAGAACGACCATAAGGTGTCCGAGGCACCAATAGACCCTTCGAGACAAGTCGGCTGGAGGACGATGTATTGAATCGCGACGCAATTTGTGTGTTCCATCGTCATCAAGAGGCTCTGAACGTTACAATTCACTCTCAGTTTTGCGTCGGATTCGAAAATCTAGACTCACAGGAGAACGACCATAAGGTGCCCGAGGCAGCACTAGACCCTTCGAGACAAGTCGGCTGGAGGACGATGTATTGAATCGCGACGCAATTTGTGTGTTCCATCGTCATTAACAGGCTCTGAACGTTACAATTAACTGTCAGTTTTGCGTCGTATTCTGAAAACTAGACTCACAGGAGAACGACCATAAGGTGCCCGAGGCAGCAAGAGACCCTAGGAGACAGGTCGGCTGTGGGACGATGTATTGAATCGCGACGCAATTTGTGTGTTCCATCGTCATCAAGAGGCTCTGAACGTTACAATTCACTGTCAGTTTTGCGTCGGATTCGAAAATCTAGACTCACAGGAGAACGAGCATATGGTGCCCGAGGCAGCACTAGAAACTTGGAGACAAGTCGGCTGTAGGACGATGTATTGAATCGCGACGCAGTTTGTGTGTTCCATCGTCATCAAGAGGCTCTGAACGTTACAATTCACTGTCAGTTTTGCGTCGGATTTGAAAAACTAGACTCACAGGAGAACGACGATAAGGTGCCCGAGGCAGCACTAGACCCTTGGAGACAAGTCGGCTGTAGGACGATGTATTGAATCGCGACGCAAATTGTGTGTTCCATCGTCATCAAGAGGCTCTGAACGTTACAATTCACTGTGAGTTTTGCGACGGATTCGAAAATCTAGACTCACAGGAGAACGAGCATAAGGTGCCCGAGGCAGCAATAGACCCTTGGAGACAAGTCGGCTGGAGGACGATGTATTGAATCGCGACACAATTTGTGTGTTCCATCGTCATTAAGAGGCTCTGAACCTTACAATTAACTGTCAGTTTTGCGTCGGATTCGAAAATCTAGACTCACAGATGAACGACCATAAGGTGCCCGAGGCAGCAATAGACCCTTCGAGACAAGTCGGCTGGAGGACGATGTATTGAATCGCGACGCAATTTGTGTGTTCCATCGTCATCAAGAGGCTCTGAACGTTACAATTCACTCTCAGTTTTGCGTCGGATTCGAAAATCTAGACTCACAGGAGAACGAGCATATGGTGCCCGAGGCAGCACTAGACCCTTGGAGACAAGTCGGCTGTAGGACGATGTATTGAATCGCGACGCAATTTGTGTGTTCCATCGTCATTAAGAGGCTCTGAACGTTACAATTAACTGTCAGTTTTGCATCGCATTCGAAAAACTAGACTCACAGGAGAACGACCATAAGGTGCCCGAGGCAGCAATAGACCCTTGGAGACAAGTCGGCTGGAGGACGATGTATTGAGACGCGACTCAATTTGTGTGTCCCATCGTCATTAACAGGCTCTGAACGTTACAATTAACTGTCAGTTTTGCATCGCATTCGAAAAACTAGACTCACAGGAGAACGACCATAAGGTGCCCGAGGCAGCAATAGACCCTTGGAGACAAGTCGGCTGGAGGACGATGTATTGATTCGCGACGCAATTTGTGCGTTCCATCGTCATTAAGAGGCTCTGAACGTTACAATTCACTGTCAGTTTTGCGTCGGATTCGAAAATCTAGACTCACAGGAGAACGAGCGTATGGTGCCCGAGGCAGCAATAGACCCTTCGAGACAAGTCGGCTGGAGGACGATGTATTGAATCGCGACGCAATTTGTGTGTTCCATCGTCATTAAGAGGCTCTGAACGTTACAATTAAATGTCAGTTTTGCATCGCATTCGAAAAACTAGACTCACAGGAGAACGACCATAAGGTGCCCGAGGCAGCAATAGACCCTTGGAGACAAGTCGGCTGGAGGACGATGTATTGAGACGCGACGCAATTTGTGTGTCCCATCGTCATTAACAGGCTCTGAACGTTACAATTAACTGTCAGTTTTGCATCGCATTCGAATAACTAGACTCACAGGAGAACGACCATAAGGTGCCCGAGGCAGCAATAGACCCTTGGAGACAAGTCGGCTGGAGGACGATGTATTGATTCGCGACGCAATTTGTGTGTTCCATCGTCATTAACAGGCTCTGAACGTTACAATTAACTGTCAGTTTTGCATCGCATTCGAAACACTAGACTCACAGGAGAACGACCATAAGGTGCCCGAGGCAGCAATAGACCCTTGGAGACAAGTCGGCTGTAGGACGATGTATTGAATCGCGACGCAATTTGTGTGTTCCATCGTCATTAAGAGGCTCTGAACGTTACAATTCACTCTCAGTTTTGCGCCGGATTCGAAAAACTAGACTCATAGGAGAACGACCAAGAGGTGCCAGGAGCAGCAATACTACCTCGGAGACAAGTCGGCTGGAGGACGATGTATTGAATCGCGACGCAATTTGTGTGTTCCATCGTCATTAAGAGGCTCTGAACCTTACAATTAACTGTCAGTTTTGCGTCGGATTCGAAAATCTAGACTCACAGGAGAACGAGCATATGGTGCCCGAGGCAGCACTAGACCCTTGGAGACAAGTCGGCTGTAGGACGATGTATTGAATCGCGACGCAATTTGTGTGTTCCATCGTCATTAAGAGGCTCTGAACGTTACAATTAACTGTCAGTTTTGCGCCGGATTCGAAAAACTAGACTCATAGGAGAACGACCAAGAGGTGCCAGGAGCAGCAATACTACCTCGGAGACATGTCGGCTAGAGGACGATGTATTGAATCGCGACGCAATTTGTGTGTTCCATCGTCAGTATCAGGCTCTGAACGTTACAATTAACTGTCAGTTTTGCGTCGGATTCGAAAATCTAGACTCACAGGAGAACGACCATAAGGTGCCCGAGGCAGCACTAGACCCTTCGAGACAAGTCGGCTGGAGGACGATGTATTGAATCGCGACGCAATTTGTGTGTTCCATCGTCATTAAGAGGCTCTGAACGTTACAATTAACTGTCAGTTTTGCGTCGGATTCGAAAAACTAGACTCATAGGAGAACGACCAAGAGGTGCCAGGAGCAGCAATACTACCTCGGAGACATGTCGGCTAGAGGACGATGTATTGAATCGCGACGCAATTTGTGTGTTCCATCGTCAGTATCAGGCTCTGAACGTTACAATTAACTGTCAGTTTTGCGTCGGATTCGAAAATCTAGACTCACAGGAGAACGACCATAAGGTGCCCGAGGCAGCACTAGACCCTTGGAGACAAGTCGGCTGGAGGACGATGTATTGAGTCGCGACGCAATTTGTGTGTCCCATCGTCATTAACAGGCTCTGAACGTTACAATTAACTGTCAGTTTTGCGTCGGATTCGAAAATCTAGACTCACAGGAGAACGAGCATATGGTGCCCGAGGCAGCACTAGACCCTTGGAGACAAGTCGGCTGTAGGACGATGTATTGAATCGCGACGCAATTTGTGTGTTCCATCGTCATCAAGAGGCTCTGAACGTTACAATTAACTGTCAGTTTTGCGTCGGATTCGAAAATCTAGACTCACAGGAGAACGACCATAAGGTGCCCGAGGCAGCACTAGACCCTTCCAGACAAGTCGGCTGGAGGACGATGTATTGAATCGCGACGCAATTTGTGTGTTCCATCGTCATTAAGAGGCTCTGAACGTTACAATTAATTGTCAGTTTTGCGTCGTATTCGAAAAACTAGACTCACAGGAGAACGACCATAAGGTGTCCGAGGCACCAATAGACCCTTCGAGACAAGTCGGCTGGAGGACGATGTATTGAATCGCGACGCAATTTGTGTGTTCCATCGTCATCAAGAGGCTCTGAACGTTACAATTCACTCTCAGTTTTGCGTCGGATTCGAAAATCTAGACTCACAGGAGAACGACCATAAGGTGCCAGAGGCAGCACTAGACCCTTCGAGACAAGTCGGCTGGAGGACGATGTATTGAATCGCGACGCAATTTGTGTGTTCCATCGTCATTAACAGGCTCTGAACGTTACAATTAACTGTCAGTTTTGCGTCGTATTCTGAAAACTAGACTCACAGGAGAACGACCATAAGGTGCCCGAGGCAGCAAGAGACCCTAGGAGACAGGTCGGCTGTGGGACGATGTATTGAATCGCGACGCAATTTGTGTGTTCCATCGTCATCAAGAGGCTCTGAACGTTACAATTCACTGTCAGTTTTGCGTCGGATTCGAAAATCTAGACTCACAGGAGAACGGGCATATGGTGCCCGAGGCAGCACTAGAAACTTGGAGACAAGTCGGCTGTAGGACGATGTATTGAATCGCGACGCAGTTTGTGTGTTCCATCGTCATCAAGAGGCTCTGAACGTTACAATTCACTGTCAGTTTTGCGTCGGATTTGAAAAACTAGACTCACAGGAGAACGACGATAAGGTGCCCGAGGCAGCACTAGACCCTTGGAGACAAGTCGGCTGTAGGACGATGTATTGAATCGCGACGCAATTTGTGTGTTCCATCGTCATCAAGAGGCTCTGAACGTTACAATTCACTGTGAGTTTTGCGTCGGATTCGAAAATCTAGACTCACAGGAGAACGAGCATAAGGTGCCCGAGGCAGCAATAGACCCTTGGAGACAAGTCGGCTGGAGGACGATGTATTGAATCGCGACGCAATTTGTGTGTTCCATCGTCATTAAGAGGCTCTGAACCTTACAATTAACTGTCAGTTTTGCGTCGGATTCGAAAATCTAGACTCACAGATGAACGACCATAAGGTGCCCGAGGCAGCATTAGACCCTTCGAGACAAGTCGGCTGGAGGACGATGTATTGAATCGCGACGCAATTTGTGTGTTCCATCGTCATCAAGAGGCTCTGAACGTTACAATTCACTCTCAGTTTTGCGTCGGATTCGAAAATCTAGACTCACAGGAGAACGAGCATATGGTGCCCGAGGCAGCACTAGACCCTTGGAGACAAGTCGGCTGTAGGACGATGTATTGAATCGCGACGCAATTTGTGTGTTCCATCGTCATTAAGAGGCTCTGAACGTTACAATTAACTGTCAGTTTTGCATCGCATTCGAAAAACTAGACTCACAGGAGAACGACCATAAGGTGCCCGAGGCAGCAATAGACCCTTGGAGACAAGTCGGCTGGAGGACGATGTATTGAGACGCGACTCAATTTGTGTGTCCCATCGTCATTAACAGGCTCTGAACGTTACAATTAACTGTCAGTTTTGCATCGCATTCGAAAAACTAGACTCACAGGAGAACGACCATAAGGTGCCCGAGGCAGCAATAGACCCTTGGAGACAAGTCGGCTGGAGGACGATGTATTGATTCGCGACGCAATTTGTGCGTTCCATCGTCATTAAGAGGCTCTGAACGTTACAATTCACTGTCAGTTTTGCGTCGGATTCGAAAATCTAGACTCACAGGACAACGAGCGTATGGTGCCCGAGGCAGCAATAGACCCTTCGAGACAAGTCGGCTGGAGGACGATGTATTGAATCGCGACGCAATTTGTGTGTTCCATCGTCATTAAGAGGCTCTGAACGTTACAATTAAATGTCAGTTTTGCATCGCATTCGAAAAACTAGACTCACAGGAGAACGACCATAAGGTGCCCGAGGCAGCAATAGACCCTTGGAGACAAGTCGGCTGGAGGACGATGTATTGAGACGCGACGCAATTTGTGTGTCCCATCGTCATTAACAGGCTCTGAACGTTACAATTAACTGTCAGTTTTGCATCGCATTCGAATAACTAGACTCACAGGAGAACGACCATAAGGTGCCCGAGGCAGCAATAGACCCTTGGAGACAAGTCGGCTGGAGGACGATGTATTGATTCGCGACGCAATTTGTGTGTTCCATCGTCATTAACAGGCTCTGAACGTTACAATTAACTGTCAGTTTTGCATCGCATTCGAAACACTAGACTCACAGGAGAACGACCATAAGGTGCCCGAGGCAGCAATAGACCCTTGGAGACAAGTCGGCTGTAGGACGATGTATTGAATCGCGACGCAATTTGTGTGTTCCATCGTCATTAAGAGGCTCTGAACGTTACAATTCACTCTCAGTTTTGCGCCGGATTCGAAAAACTAGACTCATAGGAGAACGACCAAGAGGTGCCAGGAGCAGCAATACTACCTCGGAGACAAGTCGGCTGGAGGACGATGTATTGAATCGCGACGCAATTTGTGTGTTCCATCGTCATTAAGAGGCTCTGAACCTTACAATTAACTGTCAGTTTTGCGTCGGATTCGAAAATCTAGACTCACAGGAGAACGAGCATATGGTGCCCGAGGCAGCACTAGACCCTTGGAGACAAGTCGGCTGTAGGACGATGTATTGAATCGCGACGCAATTTGTGTGTTCCATCGTCATTAAGAGGCTCTGAACGTTACAATTAACTGTCAGTTTTGCGCCGGATTCGAAAAACTAGACTCATAGGAGAACGACCAAGAGGTGCCAGGAGCAGCAATACTACCTCGGAGACATGTCGGCTAGAGGACGATGTATTGAATCGCGACGCAATTTGTGTGTTCCATCGTCAGTATCAGGCTCTGAACGTTACAATTAACTGTCAGTTTTGCGTCGGATTCGAAAATCTAGACTCACAGGAGAACGACCATAAGGTGCCCGAGGCAGCACTAGACCCTTCGAGACAAGTCGGCTGGAGGACGATGTATTGAATCGCGACGCAATTTGTGTGTTCCATCGTCATTAAGAGGCTCTGAACGTTACAATTAACTGTCAGTTTTGCGTCGGATTCGAAAAACTAGACTCATAGGAGAACGACCAAGAGGTGCCAGGAGCAGCAATACTACCTCGGAGACATGTCGGCTGGAGGACGATGTATTGAATCGCGACGCAATTTGTGTGTTCCATCGTCAGTATCAGGCTCTGAACGTTACAATTAACTGTCAGTTTTGCGTCGGATTCGAAAATCTAGACTCACAGGACAACGACCATAAGGTGCCCGAGGCAGCAATAGACCCTTGGAGACAAGTCGGCTGGAGGACGACGTATTGAGTCGCGACGCGATTTGTGTGTCCCATCGTCATTAACAGGCTCTGAACGTTACAATTAACTGTCAGTTTTGCGTCGGATTCGAAAATCTAGACTCACAGGAGAACGACCATAAGGTGCCCGAGGCAGCAATAGACCCTTGGAGACAACTCCGCTGGAGGACGATGTATTGAGACGCGACGCAATTTGTGTGTCCCATCGTCATTAAGAGGCTCTGAACGTTACAATTAACTGTCAGTTTTGCGTCGGATTCGAAAATCTAGACTCACAGGAGAACGACCATAAGGTGCCCGAGGCAGCAATAGAGCCTTGGAGACAAGTCGGCTGGAGGACGATGTATTGATTCGCGACGCAATTTGTGTGTTCCATCGTCATTAAGAGGCTCTGAACCTTGCAATTAACTGTCAGTTTTGCGTCGGATTCGAAAATCTAGACTCACCGATGAACGACCATAAGGTGCCCGAGGCAGCAATAGACCCTTCGAGACAAGTCGGCTGGAGGACGATGTATTGAATCGCGACGCAATTTGTGTGTTCCATCGTCATTAAGAGGCTCTGAACGTTACAATTCACTGTCAGTTTTGCGTCGTATTCTGAAATCTAGACTCACAGATGAACGACCATAAGGTGCCCGAGGCAGCAAGAGACCCTTGGAGACAGGTCGGCTGTGGGACGATGTATTGAATCGCGACGCAATTTGTGTGTTCCATCGTCATCAAGAGGCTCTGAACGTTACAATTAACTCAGTTTTGCATCGCATTCGAAAAACTAGACTCACAGGAGAACGACCATAAGGTGCCCGAGGCAGCAATAGACCCTTGGAGACAAGTCGGCTGGAGGACGATGTATTGAATCGCGACGCCATTTGTGTGTCCCATCGTCAGTATCAGGCTCTGAACGTTACAATTCACTGTCAGTTTTGCGTCGGATTCGAAATACTAGACTCACAGGAGAACGACCATAAGGTGCCCGAGGCAACACTAGACCCTTGGAGACAAGTCGGCTGTAGGACGATGAATTGAATCGCGACGCAATTTGTGTGTTCCATCGTCATTAAGAGGCTCTGAACGTTACAATTAACTGTCAGTTTTGCGTCGGATTCGAAAAACTAGGCTCACAGGAGAACGACCATAAGGTGCCCGAGGCAGCAGTAGACCCTTCGAGACAGGTCGGCTGGAGGACGATGTATTGAATCGCGACGCAATTTGTGTGTTCCATCGTCATTAACAGGCTCTGAACGTTACAATTAATTGTCAGTTTTGCGTCGGATTCGAAAATCTAGACTCACAGGAGAACGAGCATATGGTGCCCGAGGCAGCACTAGACCCTTGGAGACAAGTCGGCTGTAGGACGATGTATTGAATCGCGACGCAATTTGTGTGTTCCATCGTCATTAAGAGGCTCTGAACGTTACAATTAACTGTCAGTTTTGCGCCGGATTCGAAAAACTAGACTCATAGGAGAACGACCAAGAGGTGCCAGGAGCAGCAATACTACCTCGGAGACATGTCGGCTAGAGGACGATGTATTGAATCGCGACGCAATTTGTGTGTTCCATCGTCAGTATCAGGCTCTGAACGTTACAATTAACTGTCAGTTTTGCGTCGGATTCGAAAATCTAGACTCACAGGAGAACGACCATAAGGTGCCCGAGGCAGCACCAGACCCTTGGAGACAAGTCGGCTGGAGGACGATGTATTGAGTCGCGACGCAATTTGTGTGTCCCATCGTCATTAACAGGCTCTGAACGTTACAATTAACTGTCAGTTTTGCGTCGGATTCGAAAATCTAGACTCACAGGAGAACGAGCATATGGTGCCCGAGGCAGCACTAGACCCTTGGAGACAAGTCGGCTGTAGGACGATGTATTGAATCGCGACGCAATTTGTGTGTTCCATCGTCATCAAGAGGCTCTGAACGTTACAATTAACTGTCAGTTTTGCGTCGGATTCGAAAATCTAGACTCACAGGAGAACGACCATAAGGTGCCCGAGGCAGCACTAGACCGTTCGAGACAAGTCGGCTGGAGGACGATGTATTGAATCGCGACGCAATTTGTGTGTTCCATCGTCATTAAGAGGCTCTGAACGTTACAATTAATTGTCAGTTTTGCGTCGTATTCGAAAAACTAGACTCACAGGAGAACGACCATAAGGTGCCCGAGGCACCAATAGACCCTTCGAGACAAGTCGGCTGGAGGACGATGTATTGAATCGCGACGCAATTTGTGTGTTCCATCGTCATCAAGAGGCTCTGAACGTTACAATTCACTCTCAGTTTTGCGTCGGATTCGAAAATCTAGACTCACAGGAGAACGAGCATATGGTGCCCGAGGCAGCACTAGACCCTTGGAGAAAAGTCGGCTGTAGGACGATGTATTGAATCGCGACGCAATTTGTGTGTTCCATCGTCATTAACAGGCTCTGAACGTTACAATTAACTGTCAGTTTTGCGTCGGATTCGAAAATCTAGACTCACAGGAGAACGACCATAAGGTGCCCGAGGCAGCACTAGACCCTTCGAGACAAGTCGGCTGGAGGACGATGTATTGAATCGCGACGCAATTTGTGTGTTCCATCGTCATTAACAGGCTCTGAACGTTACAATTAACTGTCAGTTTTGCGTCGTATTCTGAAAACTAGACTCACAGGAGAACGACCATAAGGTGCCCGAGGCAGCAAGAGACCCTAGGAGACAGGTCGGCTGTGGGACGATGTATTGAATCGCGACGCAATTTGTGTGTTCCATCGTCATCAAGAGGCTTTGAACGTTACAATTCACTGTGAGTTTTGCGTCGGATTCGAAAATCTAGACTCACAGGAGAACGAGCATATGGTGCCCGAGGCAGCACTAGAAACTTGGAGACAAGTCGGCTGTAGGACGATGTATTGAATCGCGACGCAGTTTGTGTGTTCCATCGTCATCAAGAGGCTCTGAACGTTACAATTCACTGTCAGTTTTGCGTCGGATTCGAAAAACTAGACTCACAGGAGAACGACGATAAGGTGCCCGAGGCAGCACTAGACCCTTGGAGACAAGTCGGCTGTAGGACGATGTATTGAATCGCGACGCAATTTGTGTGTTCCATCGTCATCAAGAGGCTCTGAACGTTACAATTCACTGTGAGTTTTGCGTCGGATTCGAAAATCTAGACTCACAGGAGAACGAGCATAAGGTGCCCGAGGCAGCAATAGACCCTTGGAGACAAGTCGGCTGGAGGACGATGTATTGAATCGCGACGCAATTTGTGTGTTCCATCGTCATTAAGAGGCTCTGAACCTTACAATTAACTGTCAGTTTTGCGTCGGATTCGAATATCTAGACTCACAGATGAACGACCATAAGGTGCCCGAGGCAGCAATAGACCCTTCGAGACAAGTCGGCTGGAGGACGATGTATTGAATCGCGACGCAATTTGTGTGTTCCATCGTCATCAAGAGGCTCTGAACGTTACAATTCACTCTCAGTTTTGCGTCGGATTCGAAAATCTAGACTCACAGGAGAACGAGCATATGGTGCCCGAGGCAGCACTAGACCCTTGGAGACAAGTCGGCTGTAGGACGATGTATTGAATCGCGACGCAATTTGTGTGTTCCATCGTCATTAAGATACTCTGAACGTTACAATTAACTGTCAGTTTTGCATCGCATTCGAAAAACTAGACTCACAGGAGAACGACCATAAGGTGCCCGAGGCAGCAATAGACCCTTGGAGACAAGTCGGCTGGAGGACGATGTATCGAGACGCGACTCAATTTGTGTGTCCCATCGTCATTAACAGGCTCTGAACGTTACAATTAACTGTCAGTTTTGCATCGCATTCGAAAAACTAGACTCACAGGAGAACGACCATAAGGTGCCCGAGGCAGCAATAGACCCTTGGAGACAAGTCGGCTGGAGGACGATGTATTGATTCGCGACGCAATTTGTGTGTTCCATCGTCATTAAGAGGCTCTGAACGTTACAATTCACTGTCAGTTTTGCGTCGGATTCGAAAATCTAGACTCACAGGAGAACGAGCGTATGGTGCCCGAGGCAGCAATAGACCCTTCGAGACAAGTCGGCTGGAGGACGATGTATTGAATCGCGACGCAATTTGTGTGTTCCATCGTCATTAAGAGGCTCTGAACGTTACAATTAAATGTCAGTTTTGCATCGCATTCGAAAAACTAGACTCACACGAGAACGACCATAAGGTGCCCGAGGCAGCAATAGACCCTTGGAGACAAGTCGGCTGGAGAACGATGTATTGAGACGCGACGCAATTTGTGTGTCCCATCGTCATTAACAGGCTCTGAACGTTACAATTAACTGTCAGTTTTGCATCGCAGTCGAATAACTAGACTCACAGGAGATCGACCATAAGGTGCCCGAGGCAGCAATAGACCCTTGGAGACAAGTCGGCTGGAGGACGATGTATTGATTCGCGACGCAATTTGTGTGTTCCATCGTCATTAACAGGCTCTGAACGTTACAATTAACTGTCAGTTTTGCATCGCATTCGAAACACTAGACTCACAGGAGAACGACCATAAGGTGCCCGAGGCAGCAATAGACCCTTGGAGACAAGTCGGCTGTAGGACGATGTATTGAATCGCGACGCAATTTGTGTGTTCCATCGTCATTAAGAGGCTCTGAACGTTACAATTAATTGTCAGTTTTGCGCCGGATTCGAAAAACTAGACTCATAGGAGAACGACCATGAGGTGCCAGGAGCAGCAGTACTACCTCGGAGACACGTCGGCTGGAGGACGATGTATTGAATCGCGACGCAATTTGTGTGTTCCATCGTCATTAAGAGGCTCTGAACCTTACAATTAACTGTCAGTTTTGCGTCGGATTCGAAAATCTAGCCTCACCGATGAACGACCATAAGGTGCCCGAGGCAGCAATAGACCCTTCGAGACAATCGGCTGGAGGACGATGTATTGAATCGCGACGCAATTTGTGTGTTCCATCGTCATTAAGAGGCTCTGAACGTTACAATTAATTGTCAGTTTTGCGTCGGATTCGAAAATCTAGACTCACAGGAGAACGAGCATATGGTGCCCGAGGCAGCACTAGACCCTTGGAGACAAGTCGGCTGTAGGACGATGTATTGAATCGCGACGCAATTTGTGTGTTCCATCGTCATTAAGAGGCTCTGAACGTTACAATTAACTGTCAGTTTTGCGCCGGATTCGAAAAACTAGACTCATAGGAGAACGACCAAGAGGTGCCAGGAGCAGCAATACTACCTCGGAGACATGTCGGCTAGAGGACGATGTATTGAATCGCGACGCAATTTGTGTGTTCCATCGTCAGTATCAGGCTCTGAACGTTACAATTAACTGTCAGTTTTGCGTCGGATTCGAAAATCTAGATTCACAGGAGAACGACCATACGGTGCCCGAGGCAGCACTAGACCCTTGGAGACAAGTCGGCTGGAGGACGATGTATTGAGTCGCGACGCAATTTGTGTGTCCCATCGTCATTAACAGGCTCTGAACGTTACAATTAACTGTCAGTTTTGCGTCGGATTCGAAAATCTAGACTCACAGGAGAACGAGCATATGGTGCCCGAGGCAGCACTAGACCCTTGGAGACAAGTCGGCTGTAGGACGATGTATTGAATCGCGACGCAATTTGTGTGTTCCATCGTCATCAAGAGGCTCTGAACGTTACAATTAACTGTCAGTTTTGCGTCGGATTCGAAAATCTAGACTCACAGGAACACGACCATAAGGTGCCCGAGGCAGCACTAGACCCTTCGAGACAAGTCGGCTGGAGGACGATGTATTGAATCGCGACGCAATTTGTGTGTTCCATCGTCATTAAGAGGCTCTGAACGTTACAATTAATTGTCAGTTTTGCGTCGTATTCGAAAAACTAGACTCACAGGAGAACGACCATAAGGTGCCCGAGGCACCAATAGACCCTTCGAGACAAGTCGGCTGGAGGACGATGTATTGAATCGCGACGCAATTTGTGTGTTCCATCGTCATCAAGAGGCTCTGAACGTTACAATTCACTCTCAGTTTTGCGTCGGATTCGAAAATCTAGACTCACAGGAGAACGAGCATATGGTGCCTGAGGCAGCACTAGACCCTTGGAGACAAGTCGGCTGTAGGACGATGTATTGAATCGCGACGCAATTTGTGTGTTCCATCGTCATTAACAGGCTCTGAACGTTACAATTAACTGTCAGTTTTGCGTCGGATTCGAAAATCTAGACTCACAGGAGAACGACCATAAGGTGCCCGAGGCAGCACTAGACCCTTCGGGACAAGTCGGCTGGAGGACGATGTATTGAATCGCGACGCAATTTGTGTGTTCCATCGTCATTAACAGGCTCTGAACGTTACAATTAACTGTCAGTTTTGCGTCGTATTCTGAAAACTAGACTCACAGGAGAACGACCATAAGGTGCCCGAGGCAGCAAGAGACCCTAGGAGACAGGTCGGCTGTGGGACGATGTATTGAATCGCGACGCAATTTGTGTGTTCCATCGTCATCAAGAGGCTCTGAACGTTACAATTCACTGTCAGCTTTGCGTCGGATTCGAAAATCTAGACTCACAGGAGAACGAGCATATGGTGCCCGAGGCAGCACTAGAAACTTGGAGACAAGTCGGCTGTAAGACGATGTATTGAATCGCGACGCAGTTTGTGTGTTCCATCGTCATCAAGAGGCTCTGAACGTTACAATTCACTGTCAGTTTTGCGTCGGATTCGAAAAACTAGACTCACAGGAGAACGACGATAAGGTGCCCGAGGCAGCACTAGACCCTTGGAGACAAGTCGGCTGTAGGACGATGTATTGAATCGCGACGCAATTTGTGTGTTCCATCGTCATCAAGAGGCTCTGAACGTTACAATTCACTGTGAGTTTTGCGTCGGATTCGAAAATCTAGACTCACAGGAGAACGAGCATAAGGTGCCCGAGGCAGCAATAGACCCTTGGAGACAAGTCGGCTGGAGGACGATGTATTGAATCGCGACGCAATTTGTGTGTTCCATCGTCATTAAGAGGCTCTGAACCTTACAATTAACTGTCAGTTTTGCGTCGGATTCGAAAATCTAGACTCACAGATGAACGACCATAAGGTGCCCGAGGCAGCAATAGACCCTTCGAGACAAGTCGGCTGGAGGACGATGTATTGAATCGCGACGCAATTTGTGTGTTCCATCGTCATCAAGAGGCTCTGAACGTTACAATTCACTCTCAGTTTTGCGTCGGATTCGAAAATCTAGACTCACAGGAGAACGAGCATATGGTGCCCGAGGCAGCACTAGACCCTTGGAGACAAGTCGGCTGTAGGACGATGTATTGAATCGCGACGCAATTTGTGTGTTCCATCGTCATTAAGAGGCTCTGAACGTTACAATTAACTGTCAGTTTTGCATTGCATTCGAAAAACTAGACTCACAGGAGAACGACCATAAGGTGCCCGAGGCAGCAATAGACCCGTGGAGACAAGTCGGCTGGAGGACGATGTATTGAGACGCGACTCAATTTGTGTGTCCCATCGTCATTAACAGGCTCTGAACGTTACAATTAACTGTCAGTTTTGCATCGCATTCGAAAAACTAGACTCACAGGAGAACGACCATAAGGTGCCCGAGGCAGCACTAGACCCTTGGAGACAAGTCGGCTGGAGGACGATGTATTGATTCGCGACGCAATTTGTGTGTTCCATCGTCATTAAGAGGCTCTGAACGTTACAATTCACTGTCAGTTTTGCGTCGGATTCGAAAATCTAGACTCACAGGAGAACGAGCGTATGGTGCCCGAGGCAGCAATAGACCCTTCGAGACAAGTCGGCTGGAGGACGATGTATTGAATCGCGACGCAATTTGTGTGCTCCATCGTCATTAAGAGGCTCTGAACGTTACAATTAAATGTCAGTTTTGCATCGCATTCGAAAAACTAGACTCACAGGAGAACGACCATAAGGTGCCCGAGGCAGCAATAGACCCTTGGAGACAAGTCGGCTGGAGGACGATGTATTGAGACGCGACGCAATTTGTGTGTCCCATCGTCATTAAAAGGCTCTGAACGTTACAATTAACTGTCAGTTTTGCATCGCATTCGAATAACTAGACTCACAGGAGAACGACCATAAGGTGCCCGAGGCAGCAATAGACCCTTGGAGACAAGTCGGCTGGAGGACGATGTATTGATTCGCGACGCAATTTGTGTGTTCCATCGTCATTAACAGGCACTGAACGTTACAATTAACTGTCAGTTTTGCATCGCATTCGAAACACTAGACTCACAGGAGAACGACCATAAGGTGCCCGAGGCAGCAATAGACCCTTGGAGACAAGTCGGCTGTAGGACGATGTATTGAATCGCGACGCAATTTGTGTGTTCCATCGTCATTAAGAGGCTCTGAACGTTACAATTAATTGTCAGTTTTGCGCCGGATTCGAAAAACTAGACTCATAGGAGAACGACCAAGAGGTGCCAGGAGCAGCAATACTACCTCGGAGACAAGTCGGCTGGAGGACGATGTATTGAATCGCGACGCAATTTGTGTGTTCCATCGTCATTAAGAGGCTCTGAACCTTACAATTAACTGTCAGTTTTGCGTCGGATTCGAAAATCTAGCCTCACCGATGAACGACCATAAGGTGCCCGAGGCAGCAATAGACCCTTCGAGACAATCGGCTGGAGGACGATGTATTGAATCGCGACGCAATTTGTGTGTTCCATCGTCATTAAGAGGCTCTGAACGTTACAATTAATTGTCAGTTTTGCGTCGGATTCGAAAATCTAGACTCACAGGAGAACGAGCATATGGTGCCCGAGGCAGCAATAGACCCTTGGAGACAAGTCGGCTGTAGGACGATGTATTGAATCGCGACGCAATTTGTGTGTCCCATCGTCATTAAGAGGCTCTGAACGTTACAATTAACTGTCAGTTTTGCGTCGGATTCGAAAATCTAGACTCACAGGACAACGACCATAAGGTGCCCGAGGCAGCAATAGAGCCTTGGGGACAAGTCGGCTGGAGGACGATGTATTGATTCGCGACGCAATTTGTGTGTTCCATCGTCATTAAGAGGCTCTGAACCTTACAATTAACTGTCAGTTTTGCGTCGGATTCGAAAATCTAGACTCACCGATGAACGACCATAAGGTGCCCGAGGCAGCAATAGACCCTTCGAGACAAGTCGGCTGGAGGACGATGTATTGAATCGCGACGCAATTTGTGTGTTCCATCGTCATTAAGAGGCTCTGAACGTTACAATTCACTGTCAGTTTTGCGTCGTATTCTGAAATCTAGACTCACAGATGAACGACCATAAGGTGCCCGAGGCAGCAAGAGACCCTTGGAGACAGGTCGGCTGTGGGACGATGTATTGAATCGCGACGCAATTTGTGTGTTCCATCGTCATCAAGAGGCTCTGAACGTTACAATTAACTCAGTTTTGCATCGCATTCGAAAAACTAGACTCACAGGAGAACGACCATAAGATGCCCGAGGCAGCAATAGACCCTTGGAGACAAGTCGGCTGGAGGACGATGTATTGAATCGCGACGCCATTTGTGTGTCCCATCGTCAGTATCAGGCTCTGAACGTTACAATTCACTGTCAGTTTTGCGTCGGATTCGAAATACTAGACTCACAGGAGAACGACCATAAGGTGCCCGAGGCAACACTAGACCCTTGGAGACAAGTCGGCTGTAGGACGATGAATTGAATCCCGACGCAATTTGTGTGTTCCATCGTCATTAAGAGGCTCTGAACGTTACAATTAACTGTCAGTTTTGCGTCGGATTCGAAAAACTAGGCTCACAGGAGAACGACCATAAGGTGCCCGAGGCAGCAGTAGACCCTTCGAGACAAGTCGGCTGGAGGACGATGTATTGAATCGCGACGCAATTTGTGTGTTCCATCGTCATTAACAGGCTCTGAACGTTACAATTAATTGTCAGTTTTGCGTCGGATTCGAAAATCTAGACTCACAGGAGAACGAGCATATGGTGCCCGAGGCAGCACTAGACCCTTGGAGACAAGTCGGCTGTAGGACGATGTATTGAATCGCGACGCAATTTGTGTGTTCCATCGTCATTAAGAGGCTCTGAACGTTACAATTAACTGTCAGTTTTGCGCCGGATTCGAAAAACTAGACTCATAGGAGAACGACCAAGAGGTGCCAGGAGCAGCAATACTACCTCGGAGACATGTCGGCTAGAGGACGATGTATTGAATCGCGACGCAGTTTGTGTGTTCCATCGTCATTAAGAGGCTCTGAACGTTACAATTAACTGTCAGTTTTGCGTCGGATTCGAAAATCTAGACTCACAGGAGAACGACCATAAGGTGCCCGAGGCAGCACTAGACCCTTGGAGACAAGTCGGCTGGAGGACGATGTATTGAGTCGCGACGCAATTTGTGTGTCCCATCGTCATTAACAGGCTCTGAACGTTACAATTAACTGTCAGTTTTGCGTCGGATTCGAAAATCTAGACTCACAGGAGAACGAGCATATGGTGCCCGAGGCAGCACTAGACCCTTGGAGACAAGTCGGCTGTAGGACGATGTATTGAATCGCGACGCAATTTGTGTGTTCCATCGTCATCAAGAGGCTCTGAACGTTACAATTAACTGTCAGTTTTGCGTCGGATTCGAAAATCTAGACTCACAGGAGAACGAGCATAAGGTGCCCGAGGCAGCACTAGACCCTTGGAGACAAGTCGGCTGTACTACGATGTATTGAATCGCGACGCAATTTGAGTGTTCCATCGTCATTAAGAGGCTCTGAACGTTACAATTAATTGTCAGTTTTGCGTCGTATTCGAAAAACTAGACTCACAGGAGAACGACCATAAGGTGCCCGAGGCACCAATAGACCCTTCGAGACAAGTCGGCTGGAGGACGATGTATTGAATCGCGACGCAATTTGTGTGTTCCATCGTCAAGAGACTCTGAACGTTACAATTCACTCTCAGTTTTGCGTCGGATTCGAAAATCTAGACTCACAGGAGAACGAGCATATGGTGCCCGAGGCAGCACTAGACCCTTGGAGACAAGTCGGCTGTAGGACGATGTATTGAATCGCGACGCAGTTTGTGTGTTCCATCGTCATCAAGAGGCTCTGAACGTTACAATTCACTGTCAGTTTTGCGTCGGATTCGAAAAACTAGACTCACAGGAGAACGACGATAAGGTGCCCGAGGCAGCACTAGACCCTTGGAGACAAGTCGGCTGTAGGACGATGTATTGAATCGCGACGCAATTTGTGTGTTCCATCGTCATCAAGAGGCTCTGAACGTTACAATTCACTGTGAGTTTTGCGTCGGATTCGAAAATCTAGACTCACAGGAGAACGAGCATAAGGTGCCCGAGGCAGCAATAGACCCTTGGAGACAAGTCGGCTGGAGGACGATGTATTGAATCGCGACGCAATTTGTGTGTTCCATCGTCATTAAGAGGCTCTGAACCTTACAATTAACTGTCAGTTTTGCGTCGGATTCGAAAATCTAGACTCACAGATGAACGACCATAAGGTGCCCGAGGCAGCAATAGACCCTTCGAGACAAGTCGGCTGGAGGACGATGTATTGAATCGCGACGCAATTTGTGTGTTCCATCGTCATCAAGAGGCTCTGAACGTTACAATTCACTCTCAGTTTTGCGTCGGATTCGAAAATCTAGACTCACAGGAGAACGAGCATATGGTGCCCGAGGCAGCACTAGACCCTTGGAGACAAGTCGGCTGTAGGACGATGTATTGAATCGCGACGCAATTTGTGTGTTCCATCGTCATTAAGAGGCTCTGAACGTTACAATTAACTGTCAGTTTTGCGCCGGATTCGAAAAACTAGACTCATAGGAGAACGACCAAGAGGTGCCAGGAGCAGCAATACTACCTCGGAGACATGTCGGCTAGAGGACGATGTATTGAATCGCGACGCAATTTGTGTGTTCCATCGTCATTAAGAGGCTCTGAACGTTACAATTAACTGTCAGTTTTGCGTCGGATTCGAAAATCTAGACTCACAGGAACACGACCATAAGGTGCCCGAGGCAGCACTAGACCCTTGGAGACAAGTCGGCTGTAGGACGATGTATTGAATCGCGACGCAATTTGTGTGTTCCATCGTCATCAAGAGGCTCTGAACGTTACAATTAACTGTCAGTTTTGCGTCGGATTCGAAAATCTAGACTCACAGGAGAACGACCATAAGGTGCCCGAGGCAGCACTAGACCCTTGGAGACAAGTCGGCTGTAGGACGATGTATTGAATCGCGACGCAGTTTGTGTGTTCCATCGTCATCAAGAGGCTCTGAACGTTACAATTCACTGTCAGTTTTGCGTCGGATTCGAAAAACTAGACTCACAGGAGAACGACGATAAGGTGCCCGAGGCAGCACTAGACCCTTGGAGACAAGTCGGCTGTAGGACGATGTATTGAATCGCGACGCAATTTGTGTGTTCCATCGTCATCAAGAGGCTCTGAACGTTACAATTCACTCTCAGTTTTGCGTCGGATTCGAAAATCTAGACTCACAGGAGAACGAGCATATGGTGCCCGAGGCAGCACTAGAAACTTGGAGACAAGTCGGCTGTAGGACGATGTATTGAATCGCGACGCAGTTTGTGTGTTCCATCGTCATCAAGAGGCTCTGAACGTTACAATTCACTGTCAGTTTTGCGTCGGATTCGAAAAACTAGACTCACAGGAGAACGACGATAAGGTGCCCGAGGCAGCACTAGACCCTTGGAGACAAGTCGGCTGTAGGACGATGTATTGAATCGCGACGCAATTTGTGTGTTCCATCGTCATCAAGAGGCTCTGAACGTTACAATTCACTGTGAGTTTTGCGTCGGATTCGAAAATCTAGACTCACAGGAGAACGAGCATAAGGTGCCCGAGGCAGCAATAGACCCTTGGAGACAAGTCGGCTGGAGGACGATGTATTGAATCGCGACGCAATTTGTGTGTTCCATCGTCATTAAGAGGCTCTGAACCTTACAATTAGCTGTCAGTTTTGCGTCGGATTCGAAAATCTAGACTCACAGATGAACGACCATAAGGTGCCCGAGGCAGCAATAGACCCTTCGAGACAAGTCGGCTGGAGGACGATGTATTGAATCGCGACGCAATTTGTGTGTTCCATCGTCATCAAGAGGCTCTGAACGTTACAATTCACTCTCAGTTTTGCGTCGGATTCGAAAATCTAGACTCACAGGAGAACGAGCATATGGTGCCCGAGGCAGCACTAGACCCTTGGAGAAAAGTCGGCTGTAGGACGATGTATTGAATCGCGACGCAATTTGTGTGTTCCATCATCATTAAGAGGCTCTGAACGTTACAATTAACTGTCAGTTTTGCATTGCATTCGAAAAACTAGACTCACAGGAGAACGACCATAAGGTGCCCGAGGCAGCAATAGACCCTTGGAGACAAGTCGGCTGGAGGACGATGTATTGAGACGCGACTCAATTTGTGTGTCCCATCGTCATTAACAGGCTCTGAACGTTACAATTAACTGTCAGTTTTGCATCGCATTCGAAAAACTAGACTCACAGGAGAACGACCATAAGGTGCCCGAGGCAGCAATAGACCCTTGGAGACAAGTCGGCTGGAGGACGATGTATTGATTCGCGACGCAATTTGTGTGTTCCATCGTCATTAAGAGGCTCTGAACGTTACAATTCACTGTCAGTTTTGCGTCGGATTCGAAAATCTAGACTCACAGGAGAACGAGCGTATGGTGCCCGAGGCAGCAATAGACCCTTCGAGACAAGTCGGCTGGAGGACGATGTATTGAATCGCGACGCAATTTGTGTGTTCCATCGTCATTAAGAGGCTCTGAACGTTACAATTAAATGTCAGTTTTGCATCGCATTCGAAAAACTAGACTCACAGGAGAACGACCATAAGGTGCCCGAGGCAGCAATAGACCCTTGGAGACAAGTCGGCTGGAGGACGATGTATTGAGACGCGACGCAATTTGTGTGTCCCATCGTCATTAACAGGCTCTGAACGTTACAATTAACTGTCAGTTTTGCATCGCATTCGAAACACTAGACTCACAGGAGAACGACCATAAGGTGCCCGAGGCAGCAATAGACCCTTGGAGACAAGTCGGCTGTAGGACGATGTATTGAATCGCGACGCAATTTGTGTGTTCCATCGTCATTAAGAGGCTCTGAACGTTACAATTAATTGTCAGTTTTGCGCCGGATTCGAAAAACTAGACTCATAGGAGAACGACCAAGAGGTGCCAGGAGCAGCAATACTACCTCGGAGACAAGTCGGCTGGAGGACGATGTATTGAATCGCGACGCAATTTGTGTGTTCCATCGTCATTAAGAGGCTCTGAACCTTACAATTAACTGTCAGTTTTGCGTCGGATTCGAAAATCTAGCCTCACCGATGAACGACCATAAGGTGCCCGAGGCAGCAATAGACCCTTCGAGACAATCGGCTGGAGGACGATGTATTGAATCGCGACGCAATTTGTGTGTTCCATCGTCATTAAGAGGCTCTGAACGTTACAATTAATTGTCAGTTTTGCGTCGGATTCGAAAATCTAGACTCACAGGAGAACGAGCATATGGTGCCCGAGGCAGCACTAGACCCTTGGAGACAAGTCGGCTGGAGGACGATGTATTGAATCGCGACGCAATTTGTGTGTTCCATCGTCATTAAGAGGCTCTGAACGTTACAATTAATTGTCAGTTTTGCGTCGGATTCGAAAATCTAGACTCACAGGAGAACGAGCATATGGTGCCCGAGGCAGCAATAGACCCTTGGAGACAAGTCGGCTGTAGGACGATGTATTGAATCGCGACGCAATTTGTGTGTTCCATCGTCATTAACAGGCTCTGAACGTTACAATTAACTGTCAGTTTTGCGTCGGATTCGAAAATCTAGACTCAGAGGAGAACGACCATAAGGTGCCCGAGGCAGCACTAGACCCTTCGAGACAAGTCGGCTGGAGGACGATGTATTGAATCGCGACGCAATTTGTGTGTTCCATCGTCATTAAGAGGCTCTGAACGTTACAATTAACTGTCAGTTTTGCGTCGGATTCGAAAAACTAGACTCATAGGAGAACGACCAAGAGGTGCCAGGAGCAGCAATACTACCTCGGAGACATGTCGGCTGGAGGACGATGTATTGAATCGCGACGCAATTTGTGTGTTCCATCGTCAGTATCAGGCTCTGAACGTTACAATTAACTGTCAGTTTTGCGTCGGATTCGAAAATCTAGACTCACAGGACAACGACCATAAGGTGCCCGAGGCAGCAATAGACCCTTGGAGACAAGTCGGCTGGAGGACGATGTATTTAGTCGCGACGCAATTTGTGTGTCCCATCGTCATTAACAGGCTCTGAACGTTACAATTAACTGTCAGTTTTGCGTCGGATTCGAAAATCTAGACTCACAGGAGAACGACCATAAGGTGCCCGAGGCAGCAATAGACCCTTGGAGACAAGTCGGCTGGAGGACGATGTATTGAGACGCGACGCAATTTGTGTGTCCCATCGTCATTAAGAGGCTCTGAACGTTACAATTAACTGTCAGTTTTGCGTCGGATTCGAAAATCTAGACTCACAGGAGAACGACCATAAGGTGCCCGAGGCAGCAATAGAGCCTTGGAGACAAGTCGGCTGGAGGACGATGTATTGATTCGCGACGCAATTTGTGTGTTCCATCGTCATTAAGAGGCTCTGAACCTTACAATTAACTGTCAGTTTTGCGTCGGATTCGAAAATCTAGACTCACCGATGAACGACCATAAGGTGCCCGAGGCAGCAATAGACCCTTGGAGACAAGTCGGCTGGAGGACGATGTATTGAATCGCGACGCAATTTGTGTGTTCCATCGTCATTAAGAGGCTCTGAACGTTACAATTCACTGTCAGTTTTGCGTCGTATTCTGAAATCTAGACTCACAGATGAACGACCATAAGGTGCCCGAGGCAGCAAGAGACCCTTGGAGACAGGTCGGCTGTGGGACGATGTATTGAATCGCGACGCAATTTGTGTGTTCCATCGTCATCAAGAGGCTCTGAACGTTACAATTAACTCAGTTTTGCATCGCATTCGAAAAACTAGACTCGCAGGAGAACGACCATAAGGTGCCCGAGGCAGCAATAGACCCTTGGAGACAAGTCGGCTGGAGGACGATGTATTGAATCGCGACGCCATTTGTGTGTCCCATCGTCAGTATCAGGCTCTGAACGTTACAATTCACTGTCAGTTTTGCGTCGGATTCGAAATACTAGACTCACAGGAGAACGACCATAAGGTGCCCGAGGCAACACTAGACCCTTGGAGACAAGTCGGCTGTAGGACGATGAATTGAATCGCGACGCAATTTGTGTGTTCCATCGTCATTAAGAGGCTCTGAACGTTACAATTAACTGTCAGTTTTGCGTCGGATTCGAAAAACTAGGCTCACAGGAGAACGACCATAAGGTGCCCGAGGCAGCAGTAGACCCTTCGAGACAAGTCGGCTGGAGGACGATGTATTGAATCGCGACGCAATTTGTGAGTTCCATCGTCATTAACAGGTTCTGAACGTTACAATTAATTGTCAGTTTTGCGTCGGATTCGAAAATCTAGACTCACAGGAGAACGAGCATATGGTGCCCGAGGCAGCACTAGACCCTTGGAGACAAGTCGGCTGTAGGACGATGTATTGAATCGCGACGCAATTTGTGTGTTCCATCGTCATTAAGAGGCTCTGAACGTTACAATTAACTGTCAGTTTTGCGCCGGATTCGAAAAACTAGACTCATAGGAGAACGACCAAGAGGTGCCAGGAGCAGCAATACTACCTCGGAGACATGTCGGCTAGAGGACGATGTATTGAATCGCGACGCAATTTGTGTGTTCCATCGTCAGTATCAGGCTCTGAACGTTACAATTAACTGTCAGTTTTGCGTCGGATTCGAAAATCTAGACTCACAGGAGAACGACCATAAGGTGCCCGAGGCAGCACTAGACCCTTGGAGACAAGTCGGCTGGAGGACGATGTATTGAGTCGCGACGCAATTTGTGTGTCCCATCGTCATTAACAGGCTCTGAACGTTACAATTAACTGTCAGTTTTGCGTCGGATTCGAAAATCTAGACTCACAGGAGAATGAGCATATGGTGCCCGAGGCAGCACTAGACCCTTGGAGACAAGTCGGCTGTAGGACGATGTATTGAATCGCGACGCAATTTGTGTGTTCCATCGTCATCAAGAGGCTCTGAACGTTACAATTAACTGTCAGTTTTGCGTCGGATTCGAAAATCTAGACTCACAGGAGAACGACCATAAGGTGCCCGAGGCAGCACTAGACCCTTGGAGACAAGTCGGCTGTACTACGATGTATTGAATCGCGACGCAATTTGTGTGTTCCATCGTCGTTAAGAGGCTCTGAACGTTACAATTAATTGTCAGTTTTGCGTCGTATTCGAAAAACTAGACTCACAGGAGAACGACCATAAGGTGCCCGAGGCACCAATAGAACCTTCGAGACAAGTCGGCTGGAGGACGATGTATTGAATCGCGACGCAATTTGTGTGTTCCATCGTCATCAAGAGGCTCTGAACGTTACAATTCACTCTCAGTTTTGCGTTGGATTCGAAAATCTAGACTCACAGGAGAACGAGCATATGGTGCCCGAGGCAGCACTAGACCCTTGGAGACAAGTCGGCTGTAGGACGATGTATTGAATCGCGACGCAATTTGTGTGTTCCATCGTCATTAACAGGCTCTGAACGTTACAATTAACTGTCAGTTTTGCGTCGGATTCGAAAATCTAGACTCACAGGAGAACGACCATAAGGTGCCCGAGGCAGCACTAGACCCTTCGAGACAAGTCGGCTGGAGGACGATGTATTGAATCGCGACGCAATTTGTGTGTTCCATCGTGATTAACAGGCTCTGAAAGTTACAATTAACTGTCAGTTTTGCGTCGTATTCTGAAAACTAGACTCACAGGAGAACGACCATAAGGTGCCCGAGGCAGCAAGAGACCCTAGGAGACAGGTCGGCTGTGGGACGATGTATTGAATCGCGACGCAATTTGTGTGTTCCATCGTCATCAAGAGGCTCTGAACGTTACAATTCACTGTCAGTTTTGCGTCGGATTCGAAAATGTAGACTCACAGGAGAACGAGCATATGGTGCCCGAGGCAGCACTAGAAACTTGGAGACAAGTCGGCTGTAGGACGATGTATTGAATCGCGACGCAATTTGTGTGTTCCATCTTCATCAAGAGGCTCTGAACGTTACAATTCACTGTCAGTTTTGCGTCGGATTCGAAAAACTAGACTCACAGGAGAACGACGATAAGGTGCCCGAGGCAGCACTAGACCCTTGGAGACAAGTCGGCTGTAGGACGATGTATTGAATCGCGGCGCAATTTGTGTGTTCCATCGTCATCAAGAGGCTCTGAACGTTACAATTCACTGTGAGTTTTGCGTCGGATTCGAAAATCTAGACTCACAGGAGAACGAGCATAAGGTGCCTGAGGCAGCAATAGACCCTTGGAGACAAGTCGGCTGGAGGACGATGTATTGAATCGCGACGCAATTTGTGTGTTCCATCGTCATTAAGAGGCTCTGAACCTTACAATTAACTGTCAGTTTTGCGTCGGATACGAATATCTAGACTCACAGATGAACGACCATAAGGTGCCAGAGGCAGCAATAGACCCTTCGAGACAAGTCGGCTGGAGGACGATGTATTGAATCGCGACGCAATTTGTGTGTTCCATCGTCATCAAGAGGCTCTGAACGTTACAATTCACTCTCAGTTTTGCGTCGGATTCGAAAATCTAGACTCACAGGAGAACGAGCATATGGTGCCCGAGGCAGCACTAGACCCTTGGAGACAAGTCGGCTGTAGGACGATGTATTGAATCGCGACGCAATTTGTGTGTTCCATCGTCATTAACAGGCTCTGAACGTTACAATTAACTGTCAGTTTTGCATCGCATTCGAAAAACTAGACTCACAGGAGAACGACCATAAGGTGCCCGAGGCAGCAATAGACCCTTGGAGACAAGTCGGCTGGAGGACGATGTATTGAGACGCGACTCAATTTGTGTGTCCCATCGTCATTAACAGGCTCTGAACGTTACAATTAAATGTCAGTTTTGCATCGCATTCGAAAAACTAGACTCACACGAGAACGACCATAAGGTGCCCGAGGCAGCAATAGACCCTTGGAGACAAGTCGGCTGGAGGACGATGTATTGAGACGCGACGCAATTTGTGTGTCCCATCGTCATTAACAGGCTCTGAACGTTACAATTAACTGTCAGTTTTGCATCGCATTCGAAACACTAGACTCACAGGAGAACGACCATAAGGTGCCCGAGGCAGCAATAGACCCTTGGAGACAAGTCGCCTGTAGGACGATGTATTGAATCGCGACGCAATTTGTGTGTTCCATCGTCATTAAGAGGCTCTGAACGTTACAATTAATTGTCAGTTTTGCGCCGGATTCGAAAAACTAGACTCATAGGAGAACGACCAAGAGGTGCCAGGAGCAGCAGTACTACCTCGGAGACAAGTCGGCTGGAGGACGATGTATTGAATCGCGACGCAATTTGTGTGTTCCATCGTCATTAAGAGGCTCTGAACCTTACAATTAACTGTCAGTTTTGCGTCGGATTCGAAAATCTAGCCTCACCGATGAACGACCATAAGGTGCCCGAGGCAGCAATAGACCCTTCAGGACAATCGGCTGGAGGACGATGTATTGAATCGCGACGCAATTTGTGTGTTCCATCGTCATTAAGAGGCTCTGAACGTTACAATTAATTGTCAGTTTTGCGTCGGATTCGAAAATCTAGACTCACAGGAGAACGAGCATATGGTGCCCGAGGCAGCAATAGACCCTTGGAGACAAGTCGGCTGTAGGACGATGTATTGAATCGCGACGCAATTTGTGTGTTCCATCGTCATTAACAGGCTCTGAACGTTACAATTAACTGTCAGTTTTGCGTCGGATTCGAAAATCTAGACTCACAGGAGAACGACCATAAGGTGCCCGAGGCAGCACTAGACCCTTCGAGACAAGTCGGCTGGAGGACGATGTATTGAATCGCGACGCAATTTGTGTGTTCCATCGAGATTAAGAAGCTCTGAACGTTACAATTAACTGTCAGTTTTGCGTCGGATTCGAAAAACTAGACTCATAGGAGAACGACCAAGAGGTGCCAGGAGCAGCAATACTACCTCGGAGACATGTCGGCTGGAGGACGATGTATTGAATCGCGACGCAATTTGTGTGTTCCATCGTCAGTATCATGCTCTGAACGTTACAATTAACTGTCAGTTTTGCGTCGGATTCGAAAATCTAGACTCACAGGACAACGACCATAAGGTGCCCGTGGCAGCAATAGACCCTTGGAGACAAGTCGGCTGGAGGACGATGTATTGAGTCGCGACGCAATTTGTGTGTCCCATCGTCATTAACAGGCTCTGAACGTTACAATTAACTGTCAGTTTTGCGTCGGATTCGAAAATCTAGACTCACAGGAGAACGACCATAAGGTGCCCAAGGCAGCAATAGACCCTCGGAGACAAGTCGGCTGGAGGACGATGTATTGAGACGCGACGCAATTTGTGTGTCCCATCGTCATTAAGAGGCTCTGAACGTTACAATTAACTGTCAGTTATGCGTCGGATTCGAAAATCTAGACTCACAGGAGAACGACCATAAGGTGCCCGAGGCAGCAATAGAGCCTTGGAGACAAGTCGGCTGGAGGACGATGTATTGATTCGCGACGCAATTTGTGTGTTCCATCGTCATTAAGAGGCTCTGAACCTTACAATTAACTGTCAGTTTTGCGTCGGATTCGAAAATCTAGACTCACCGATGAACGACCATAAGGTGCCCGAGGCAGCAATAGACCCTTCGAGACAAGTCGGCTGGAGGACGATGTATTGAATCGCGACGCAATTTGTGTGTTCCATCGTCATTAAGAGGCTCTGAACGTTACAATTCACTGTCAGTTTAGCGTCGTATTCTGAAATCTAGACTCACAGATGAACGACCATAAGGTGCTCGAGGCAGCAAGAGACCCTTGGATACAGGTCGGCTGTGGGACGATGTATTGAATCGCGACGCAATTTGTGTGTTCCATCGTCATCAAGAGGCTCTGAACGTTACAATTAACTCAGTTTTGCATCGCATTCGAAAAACTAGACTCACAGGAGAACGACCATAAGGTGCCCGAGGCAGCAATAGACCCTTGGAGACAAGTCGGCTGGAGGACGATGTATTGAATCGCGACGCCATTTGTGTGTCCCATCGTCAGTATCAGGCTCTGAACGTTACAATTCACTGTCAGTTTTGCGTCGGATTCGAAAATCTAGACTCAGGGGAGAACGAGCATATGGTGCCCGAGGCAGCACTTGACCCTTGGAGACAAGTCGGCTGTAGGACGATGTATTGAGTCGCGACGCAATTTGTGTGTCCCATCGTCATAAACAGGCTCTGAACGTTACAATTCACTGTCAGTTTTGCGTCGGATTCGAAATACTAGACTCACAGGAGAACGACCATAAGGTGCCCGAGGCAACCCTAGACCCTTGGAGACAAGTCGGCTGTAGGACGATGAATTGAATCGCGACGCAATTTGTGTGTTCCATCGTCATTAAGAGGCTCTGAACGTTACAATTAACTGTCAGTTTTGCGTCGGATTCGAAAAACTAGGCTCACAGGAGAACGACCATAAGGTGCCCGAGGCAGCAGTAGACCCTTGGAGACAAGTCGGCTGGAGGACGATGTATTGAATCGCGACGCAATTTGTGTGTTCCATCGTCATTAACAGGCTCTGAACGTTACAATTAATTGTCAGTTTTGCGTCGGATTCGAAAATCTAGACTCACAGGAGAACGAGCATATGGTGCCCGAGGCAGCACTAGACCCTTGGAGACAAGTCGGCTGTAGGACGATGTATTGAATCGCGACGCAATTTGTGTGTTCCATCGTCAGTATTAGGCTCTGAACGTTACAATTAACTGTCAGTTTTGCGTCGGATTCGAAAATCTAGACTCACAGGAGAACGACCATAAGGTGCCCGAGGCAGCACTAGACCCTTCGAGACAAGTCGGCTGGAGGACGATGTATTGAATCGCGACGCAATTTGTGTGTTCCATCGTCATTAAGAAGCTCTGAACGTTACAATTAACTGTCAGTTTTGCGTCGGATTCGAAAAACTAGACTCATAGGAGAACGACCAAGAGGTGCCAGGAGCAGCAATACTACCTCGGAGACATGTCGGCTGGAGGACGATGTATTGAATCGCGACGCAATTTGTGTGTTCCATCGTCAGTATCATGCTCTGAACGTTACAATTAACTGTCAGTTTTGCGTCGGATTCGAAAATCTAGACTCACAGGACAACGACCATAAGGTGCCCGTGGCAGCAATAGACCCTTGGAGACAAGTCGGCTGGAGGACGATGTATTGAGTCGCGACGCAATTTGTGTGTCCCATCGTCATTAACAGGCTCTGAACGTTACAATTAACCGTCAGTTTTGCGTCGGATTCGAAAATCTAGACTCACAGGAGAACGACCATAAGGTGCCCGAGGCAGCAATAGACCCTCGGAGACAAGTCGGCTGGAGGACGATGTATTGAGACGCGACGCAATTTGTGTGTCCCATCGTCATTAAGAGGCTCTGAACGTTACAATTAACTGTCAGTTATGCGTCGGATTCGAAAATCTAGACTCACAGGAGAACGACCATAAGGTGCCCGAGGCAGCAATAGAGCCTTGGAGACAAGTCGGCTGGAGGACGATGTATTGATTCGCGACGCAATTTGTGTGTTCCATCGTCATTAAGAGGCTCTGAACCTTACAATTAACTGTCAGTTTTGCGTCGGATTCGAAAATCTAGACTCACCGATGAACGACCATAAGGTGCCCGAGGCAGCAATAGACCCTTCGAGACAAGTCGGCTGGAGGACGATGTATTGAATCGCGACGCAATTTGTGTGTTCCATCGTCATTAAGAGGCTCTGAACGTTACAATTCACTGTCAGTTTAGCGTCGTATTCTGAAATCTAGACTCACAGATGAACGACCATAAGGTGCCCGAGGCAGCAAGAGACCCTTGGATACAGGTCGGCTGTGGGACGATGTATTGAATCGCGACGCAATTTGTGTGTTCCATCGTCATCAAGAGGCTCTGAACGTTACAATTATCTCAGTTTTGCATCGCATTCGAAAAACTAGACTCACAGGAGAACGACCATAAGGTGCCCGAGGCAGCAATAGACCCTTGGAGACAAGTCGGCTGGAGGACGATGTATTGAATCGCGACGCCATTTGTGTGTCCCATCGTCAGTATCAGGCTCTGAACGTTACAATTCACTGTCAGTTTTGCGTCGGATTCGAAAATCTAGACTCAGAGGAGAACGAGCATATGGTGCCCGAGGCAGCACTTGACCCTTGGAGACAAGTCGGCTGTAGGACGATGTATTGAGTCGCGACGCAATTTGTGTGTCCCATCGTCATAAACAGGCTCTGAACGTTACAATTCACTGTCAGTTTTGCGTCGGATTCGAAATACTAGACTCACAGGAGAACGACCATAAGGTGCCCGAGGCAACCCTAGACCCTTGGAGACAAGTCGGCTGTAGGACGATGAATTGAATCGCGACGCAATTTGTGTGTTCCATCGTCATTAAGAGGCTCTGAACGTTACAATTAACTGTCAGTTTTGCGTCGGATTCGAAAAACTAGGCTCACAGGAGAACGACCATAAGGTGCCCGAGGCAGCAGTAGACCCTTCGAGACAAGTCGGCTGGAGGACGATGTATTGAATCGCGACGCAATTTGTGTGTTCCATCGTCATTAACAGGCTCTGAACGTTACAATTAATTGTCAGTTTTGCGTCGGATTCGAAAATCTAGACTCACAGGAGAACGAGCATATGGTGCCCGAGGCAGCACTAGACCCTTGGAGACAAGTCGGCTGTAGGACGATGTATTGAATCGCGACGCAATTTGTGTGTTCCATCGTCATTAAGAGGCTCTGAACGTTACAATTAACTGTCAGTTTTGCGCCGGATTCGAAAAACTAGACTCATAGGAGAACGACCAAGAGGTGCCAGGAGCAGCAATACTACCTCGGAGACATGTCGGCTAGAGGACGATGTATTGAATCGCGACGCAATTTGTGTGTTCCATCGTCAGTATCAGGCTCTGAACGTTACAATTAACTGTCAGTTTTGCGTCGGATTCGAAAATCGAGACTCACAGGAGAACGACCATAAGGTGCCCGAGGCAGCACTAGACCCTTCGAGACAAGTCGGCTGGAGGACGATGTATTGAATCGCGACGCAATTTGTGTGTTCCATCGTCATTAAGAGGCTCTGAACGTTACAATTATCTGTCAGTTTTGCGTCGGATTCGAAAATCTAGACTCACAGGAGAACGACCATAAGGTGCCCGAGGCAGCACTAGACCCTTGGAGACAAGTCGGCTGGAGGACGATGTATTGAGTCGCGACGCAATTTGTGTGTCCCATCGTCATTAACAGGCTCTGAACGTTTCAATTAACTGTCAGTTTTGCGTCGTATTCTGAAAACTAGACTCACAGGAGAACGACCATAAGGTGCCCGAGGCACCAATAGACCCTTGGAGACAAGTCGGCTGGAGGACGATGTATTGAATCGCGACGCAATTTGTGTGTTCCATCGTCATTAAGAGGCTCTGAACGTTACAATTAATTGTCAGTTTTGCGCCGGATTCGAAAAACTAGACTCATAGGAGAATGACCAAAAGGTGCCCGGAGCAGCAATACTACCTCGGAGACAAGTCGGCTGTAGGACGATGTATTGAATCGCGACGCAATTTGTGTGTTCCATCGTCAATAAGAGGCTCTGAACGTTACAATTAACTGTCAGTTTTGCGTCGGATTCGAAAATCTAGACTCACAGGAGAACGAGCATAAGGTGCCCGAGGCAGCAATAGACCCTTGGAGACAAGTCGGCTGGAGGACGATGTATTGAATCGCGACGCAATTTGTGTGTTCCATCGTCATTAAGAGGCTCTGAACGTTACAATTAATTGTCAGTTTTGCGCCGGATTCGAAAAACTAGACTCATAGGAGAACGACCAAAAGGTGCCCGGAGCAGCAATACTACCTCGGAGACAAGTCGGCTGAAGGACGATGTATTGAATCGCGACGCAATTTGTGTGTTCCATCGTCATTAACAGGCTCTGAACGTTACAATTAATTGTCAGTTTTGCGTCGTATTCGAAAAACTAGACTCACAGGAGAACGAGCATAAGGTGCCCGAGGCAGCAATAGACCCTTGGAGACAAGTCGGCTGGAGGACGATGTATTGAATCGCGACGCAATTTGTGTGTTCCATCGTCAGTATCAGGCTCTGAACGTTACAATGAACTGTCAGTTTTGCGTCGGATTCGAAAATCTAGACTCACAGGAGATCGACCATAAGGTGCCCGAGGCAGCACTAGACCCTTGGAGACAAGTCGGCTGGAGGACGATGTATTGAGTCGCGACGCAATTTGTGTGTCCCATCGTCATTAACAGGCTCTGAACGTTACAATTAACTGTCAGTTTTGCGTCGGATTCGAAAATCTAGACTCACAGGAGAACGAGCATATGGTGCCCGAGGCAGCACTAGACCCTTGGAGACAAGTCGGTATAACGATATGTTTACGTGATATATATACATAAACATACAGTTATAAATGTCCCCGTTCGTAGTCTCTAATTATAACAATATGTTACTTTTGTGCTGTAACATATAGCTATAATCAGCGGTGGAAACATATTTGCGAACGCCGACCGTCTGCGGCTGTTTCTTGTTGGATCGTCTGATCAGTCGGAAGTTGCATTGCAGAGGAGAGTAAATGCCTATTCAAAATATAATTGTTTTGGATAGCTCAACATGAATTTCCTAAGGGACCGTAGTTTATCATGCATTTACCAGTAGAATGTGGCGCGGAGAAAATATTTCGCCGCATGCAACCTCCGTCCGAACTCGACGGAAGAATTCGTGACTATGAACTCTCTATTTGGCAGAAACATATAGAAAATTAAATAATTTCATGAAGAAGTGAGACATAGATTCTATAGTAAATGAATAGTCCATACACCAGTTCCATTTAACTCTGAATTTATGGCAATTAATAGACGAACTTACACTGCAATGAAGAAATTAACATGGATGCCGTTTTGACTGGCACTTCTCTTAATGAAAACAATTCCTTTTGACGTTTTCACATACACGTCACACAATAAATCTACTGCTAGGCACTTTTAGTATTACACATTTACTTTACACTATTATTTATTAATTTTGACAATAATAATACGGTGGCAAGACATGCGCGTCCGACACAAGTTACAGGAGACAACAGAAGAATGAGTAACTGTTCATCGAGAACATCTCGTACATCTAAACAAAATGTGTAAAAAAAATGTTCTTCTTCTGTCCGTTTTTCGCGCCGCGGTTTTCAAAGTCAATAACTCACAGCATCTCTGACGGCGCTTCGACAATAAACAAGTTACGTCACAGGTCGTTCACCTTTTACATTTTCGCAACATTATTTGCTAACTGTAGCTGTTGCCGAGCGACTGCTCGATTAGTGAATGATTTACAATGATAAGGCAATCACATAATGTTACATTGCCTTCCATGAGAATCTTGGAAATCAAGGAGATTACCAAGATTCACATGTCGCCGTTAACATTATGGGATTGAGTACTTTACAAATTTACATTGATCAAACACAGTATTCCTGTCATTTGACTATTAGGATTACACAAATATGGTGATCTATCATTCATAGACAAAGTCAGTTCTTAAGGTAAAGATACACAAAAAAATTTAAAAACTAAGACAGTAAATCTACGAAGTTTACAATGGACATTATACATTATACCCATTACAGTCCTTTTTTTACAGAGTTCATACCGACCATCTTTGTGGCCTCGAGTTATTGTCCAGAGCTCATAGACTCTTTGCTCCTGAAAGAAAACACATAGGATTCATCTTTTTATACACACATAATTCTCACACATGGAATTTCTCACACGTGTCCATTTTTATACACATATACTTCTCACACATGGAATTTCTCACACGTGTCCATTTTCCATTGCTCACTAGTTGTTATAATTTTTACGCTTTCATTGTTTGTGTATTGACAGGATAGTTAAAATTTGATTCTTCTCCAGGTGAAGCTTATGCCTTGAGAAGTTGGATCGCTACTTTGCGGTCTCCGAGTAGAAAACTTTTCATCAGCTCTGGCGGGCGAGTCTCACTCGCACGTTACGTACACACGTTACATGCAACAAAAAATATAAATAACCATTAGTCTAAAAACTAAGCTTAAATCTATTTTAGGACTTGGGATTCATAGGAATTTGACTTTGTCACAATTCGCGTGTGGTTTGGCTGTTCGCATTTCATCCACGGGATATAACATTAGCATAGTATGTGATATGTTGTGAACTCATATAAGAGTCTTTTATTTTGGGAGCGGCTTTCATGAAAAGTCCGTTTCGTCGAACTGCAGCGGGAGTGCTGTGCAAGTACATCACTTTAAATTTAACGCGTTTGTTGCGTCGATGGACGTTGACACAGGCTGATTGTTAGAGCTGAATCGCAACTCGAGGCGCTCACTAGCCTCCACGCGGTACTTCAGCTTTTCCGCGCACGGTTCAGTGAACACGTTGCGTCGATGGTGTTGTGGTTTGCTGAGATGGTGCGGAGGGACGAGGATTACCAGGGTCAGAGACTCCATTGAAACCATCCCTGTCTCCACATTTTCCAGCCGATTTTGAAGATTTTAAGGTAGGCTAGCGCTCGCACTTTGCAAAGCAGCTAACACACTTGGTTTCCGATGCACTGCACGTAATCACATCACCGCCTTCGGTTACACAACTGGACTATCATTGTCCGTCGGCCTATCTGCACGTTTAACACTTTTAATCTTCATCGTGAATGAAACAACGATGCATTGCTTCGTGTCTGTGGCAGACTTCCACACCATTTTAAGCCTTCACTTATACACTACTATGTACACAATTTTTTTTACAGTTTATAATCAAATAGTTTGTCTCACTTTGAAGCTTGCTAATTGAGAGCTTCGATTATCATGTCCATTTCAATTTCTGTTGCTTTGTTGGTAACTATCTTTAACATTTCGTTTTACATTGTTCATCATCTTTCTCTAAGACTAATTATGCTTTTAGTTCACAGTCACAATACATTAGTTTCTCCGATCTGTTAGCAATTATTATTATTTTAATTCATTTCAACCGTTCTTTCTATTTATTAGATTCATTAAAGTTATCACTGTCATTTCAACAAAAATTCTCTTTTTACTAGATGTGAGGATCAATCAGTCACATTTGATCGCCCTCTCACATGAGAACAGAACACCATTCAAGAAAATATTCAAATTCCTTATCGCGATCTCGGTTTCCGTCTCGGATTGACTTTAAAAGGAAAAATAAAGACATTTCAAAACTAGCTTTTCCCGCTTTCGTTCACGCGTTTCCTTTTGAAAATCGTATGCCAAACCAGCCTTCCACGTCAACCGCATTTCTCAATCTGTGACGTCAAGTCTACGGGACGGGTTTAGGCGGGTTAGGGTATTTACACAAATTCAGAAGAAAGACATAGATATAATAGTACATAGAAGAAGAAATCTAGCAAACAACTCCTTGTTCCTTATGACTTAGAAATGAATTTCCCGTTGCGCCGTACGTCTGCGTACGCGCTCCAATTACAAACTAGCTACTTTGTTTTGCCGGCGGTTTCATCGTCATTTTATTCTCGCCTTGACGCCTGCTTGCGCTACATTGCATTGGCCTCTATATATGACCTTAAGTCATCATTGCTTTGTCCTTGCCTCTTACGCTCTTATACTTGGTATTTATTTCACTTATGGCTTTGAATGTATCTGTCCTGCGTATTGCAATTACAATTAATGCTACTTTGTTTATCTACCTGAAGGATAGCGCTTTCGTGGTGATGGTGGTACTTACAAGTAACTCACATGCTTCGTGAACATTACGTTATTTTATTGCAGAGATGAACCTGTTCCAGATTTTTGTGTACATTAGAACTTAATCTAGACATAGCTGACTTAGAAACTAGTTACTTGTTTTCCTTTTTTGTGGGATCAGGAACCAATAATTGTCAAGCGACCCTTGTCCTTGACGGAAATAAATTTAGTTTCTGGATCATTGCTCCTTGAACTTAAAAAAAAAAAAAAAATTCTTACATACTATGTTTTATTTTCACTTCTTTAGCATTTCATATCGCAGAAGCCGGCTTGTTAGGCACATCCTTCGCTCTATATTTCTTTTTTCTCTCTTAAATATTATCTCCTTAAAACTAAATCTTAAAACTAGAGTTCTTGGAGTTGATCACTTTCTTTGTTAAACAAGAATTTTTTTCATTTATCAGCTTGTCTGTACTTAAATTATGGCTCAAGATAACATATTTTAAATTGTCTGCTGTATAGCAAGATAGACTCACTGTCGTGTAATTTATTCTAAGCATTTTTTTTTAACGAAGTCAGATCAGTTGTCACTTAGTCACTAGCGGCTAACCTTCTCTTGTCATTATAAAGCTTTCCTTTTGACTTATTCTGTAGCATGATACTTTTTAAGATCAGAGTGATGGTATAACCCTTTTATTTTTCCATTTGCGGCATCAGAAATCAGATAACAACCTGTGTGCGGTATACGAAGGATCTCGTAAGGTCCCTCAAAAAGACTTTGCCATTTTCGATTTTTGTGTAAGAGCAACGATGGTTTAAAGTGTGTTTTTAGCAAGACCTTTTCGCCTACTTTATAAGTTAACACCTTATTTCAGTACAAGTACGTCATAGTTAGTCTCTCCGTCGAAGTGGTAGCCCCATTCTGTCTCACAGCATCGCTTAGGGAGCTTTCAGATGCTGAACTTAGTTTTCCTGCTTGTGTGGTTTTGATTGGCCTTCATCATTAGAAAGTTCGACCAATCTGACATTGTGAGAACACTGAGGAACAAAATTACTGTTATGCACAAACCTCGTGTCAAAATGTTGCTGCGTTTGTTCTGGTGTCCAATACGTGTTACTGTCTTCCGCGTTTGCGAAAAATACAGGGGGATTGTAATGCCTTCGCGGGGTCTGATCATTTTTATTACAATTATGATTTCCGGAATTGTTACTGTGAAATCCACCTTCACACTGTGGTTTGCCGTTAAACTGTGTGTTTCTGTATATTCCCTGCGCTTGATTTTTACTAGGCGCGGAGTTATATTGGTATGAGTGGGCGTTATCAGCTGTTTGTTGCTGCCCGTAATCTGAGTGTTGGCTGCGCGAGTACGGTGCATTCCATTGCGATCCGCTCTGCTGTTGCCAACCTTTTTGACTAAAACCGTTTCCAAACTTCTGCTTGTACGATTGATTGCCGTACTGGTCACCAGTCGTGTTATATACGGGATTGAATCGGTTGTGTTGATTATGTCTATTCCTTTTGTGCGGATACCCATTGCCTTTATTTCCGTTTTGCCAATCGTTACTATTTTTTGAACCGTTCCCTGGCTTTTCATAGCCGTTACTGTCGTAATGTTGTGGCCAAGAATTGTGCGGAGTATTCCGCGGTTTGTTAGCTCTCATGTCCTCATAGATCAGGTCTAGGGAATCTAATATCGACAGAAAAGTATCTGGATCATCATCTGGTATGGCTATCAGCTTTTCACGAATCGAAATGGGTAATTTAGACTTGAGAATCATAATTACATCTTTACTATTGATAGGGTTATCCCAATACCTAATTTTGCCAAGATATTTTTCGAAGTACTTTCTCAGGCTGCTATTCCTGGGGTCAAATTGTTCTGCATTAGGGGAGAGTGGTGAGACTTGATCCCTTTTTTACATTTTATTTTTTAAAGCGGTAGGTATAAACATCAGAAAAGAACTAAAATGTGTAATAAATAGTCAGTTTTTAACTCTTTCTGCCCCTATTTTTAATTCGATCCTTTGCCATTTACTATCTTCATAAAAAATTAAAAACTAAAGCCATGCAGAATGGATCAAGTCTCACCATATGTGGGACACTTGATCCCATTTACGGGGAGACTTGATCCGCCACTTCGTTGTTGTAAATGAAACAATTTATTCATTATTCAAACTAAATTTTATTTTATTTATAAGATGAACTGAGGTTTACTAACAAAACAAAATCACATAATAACTTTAGAAAACAAATTCATTGATGATCTCTAAAGGCATTGCTTGAAGTGCGATCTGTAGCCTACAAAACATGTTACGAGATCATAAAAAAGTCACTTAGTTTTCAAATATGTATTTTAAATAGTTGAAATTACTGTCAAAAAATTAGAATTATCATGTTTAGTGTATCCAAGATCATATATGAGATAAAGCACATTCATACAAAGAAAAAACAAGTATACTTCTTGAGAAAGTCAATAACGGCTGCCTGTGTTTGAAGTATTTAACATGATGAAATTATAGACAAACATACAAACTATTGAATATTAAAGCCCTCAAATTTGACACTGTTAAAAATGAAACTGGTAACTCTGTCATTCTTTGAAGAAAATGCTGGAGTTGGAATGACTCGTACAATTTGGTTCCTTTCAATGTCACATATGTCTTCAGTTTCTGGCCACTTGAACCGTTGACCCTCTATCTTCCTCACACATTTTATGGTGAAATTCTCTTCGTCAGGAACATTGACAATCTCTCCCACATAATGTTTTTCAGATTTCTTTGTTTGGAAGGTAGCAATGATCCATTTTCCAGTGCCTGGTTCATTATTCAAAATTTCATCAGAATCACTGTTACTCAAACTCTCCAAGTCATTATCAAACTCACATGGAGACAGTTCTTCACTTTCAGAAGTTTCTACTTTTGGCTTATACGTTTGTTTCTTGTTTTCAAAGTTCAGCCTCTTAGGTCTTCCCACAGGTTTCAATCTTCGTGCTTTTCTTGCTCTGAGTTCTGCCTCAAGTTTATCTTTTACTGGTGTGTTTGTTAGGATTGCGGTACATGCTCGTTTCCTTCCTCGTCTAGTTGTAGTGTGAGCTGCTGCCTTAGGATGTGGTCTGATATCTTCAAAGGATCTGTATCCAATAGCACTAGGTCTAATTCCAGAAGATGAAGGTGTTGATAATGAAACAAACTCTTTTGGAGAATCACAGACTTCCACAGATTGTAAGTGGTCTGTTGTATATACAGACAAAAATTCATCATCTGTAAAAATATCAGAGTTAAATGGCCATATGCCTGAAACCCGAAAACCACTAATCACATTGCTGGGTGTAAAAGCTTTAGGGAAAGCTCTACCAAAAATCTCGGAGATATCATAGATAGAGATAGTTTTCCCTGGATGCGCTGTCATCCAGTCTCCTGCAGCAGAATTGTAATATGCCTTCAGTGGACCATACACTGACCTATCAAGGGGCTGTATTTTGTGGGATGTATGGGGAGGAATTGTCAAAAGAGTAATTCCATTTTCTTTTGCAAAATGTAAGGATTCCAAACTAATATGACTATCATGATTGTCCATGATGATAAGTGCTTTGTGTTGAGCACTGCATTTTACATACTTATGAAAATGTTTTAAAAACAAAACAAAATTATCAGCTGTCATCCAACTGCTGGAATGAGTGGAACCACTGGTTCCAGGAGGAGCTCCATGCAGCATCCTATCCTGCCAGTTCACACGTGGAAAGATCATGAAAGGTGGGATGTGGCCTCCTATAGCGTTTATTGCACAACATGCTGTCACAAGTTCACCTCTCTCGGCAGAAGTCACTTTTCCTACCTGTTTCTCTCCTCTTACAGCCACTATTTTTCCTGGTTTGTGGACTGTAGTAAGACCCGTTTCGTCTATGTTCCAAATAGATTCTGGACCAAGAACTTCCCTAGTGATAATCTGGCGAAGATTATCAAAAAACTGTCTAACATTGTGTTTATTAAAGCTGCTTCCTCTGCTTATACTGGTTCCTTCTGGTGTACGAAGAGAGAGTTCAGGATGCCTTCTCATGAAACCTCTGAACCAGTCATTTCCAGCTTTGCCCTCTTTCTTCCAATTTTCAGGAATTTTCTTTTTATTTTCAGAAGAAAATTGATATGCAAATGCACGCACACTTTTTGCACTCAGGCCATGGTGTAATTTGCTTGCCGTTTTCAAGTATTCACATAAAGAATTTTCTTCCTCAGTTGAAACCACCTGAGACTTGTTGTATGTAGAAGAATAAGAAATTTCAGTATCTTGACTTAACTGCTTCCTAACATAGCGTTTTAAGGTCATTAGTGGGACTTGAAATTCCTTTGATGCTCCTCGGAAACTTTTTCCCCCAAGGCACGCCATTACTGCAAGTTCCATATTTCTAGAGTCAATTTTTTTCCTAGCTTTGACTCCCTCTTTCCTTTTATATGTAAGACCCATAGTTCTGCAATATAAAGCAAAATTATGATACTTTTTGTTTTAATTTATTAGACCTAAGTTTCATTTTCACCCATATTGTATAATTCAATGCATTATATTACAATAAAATGCCTATATATTATCATTTGTTGGGTGTTGTATGTCTTACAATAATGTGATACCAGGAAAACAATTAAATCTTTGGGAAACATTTGAACAGGGACACTTGATCCCTGGATCAAGTCTCACCAAGTTCTTGAGGATCAAGTCTCCCCATAAGACACAAGTAAACAAAATTGCTTCTGAATGCTCCCTAACCTACAATTAGCATTTATTTTCAGTTATACTTTATGCCTTAAAGTATGAACTCTTATAGGAAACAGTTACCGGCATTATTTCTTACTGAATTAATATGTAAAAATAATTGGATTCACTTACCAAAATAAAAGTTAATTCGGTGAAAAATCTTTCTTTCCCTCTTACTGGACAGCAACAACAGTTAAACTCACAGATGCAAATTACAACAATGGAAAGTGGATGGCAAGAAACACTGATGCCAACAAAAAAAATTTTAATTCCCCAAAATGGCCAAAATAATGGGAGGAACAAGTCTCCCCACTGATCAAGTCTCACCACTCTCCCCTATAGACTTCTTTACGAAGGCGCTTCTGAACACCTTCGCTCCAAAATTTGCTGAGGAAACAGTGCTCAAACTCCTCATATGTTCGACATTTATCAACCATTTCTGTTCCCCATATTGCCGATTCGCCACCTATATATCCGGTAACAAATTGGATACGCTGTCTATCAGTCCACGAATTTGGAAAAATGCCGGAGAATCCACGAAGAAAAACAATTGGGTGGATATTTCGTTTTTCCGGGTTAAAGGTTTAAAAAACTCGATGCTTTATCATGCTTTCTTCCTTCATCATTTTTACTAATGAGTCAGATTCTTGGTTTCGTTGACTAACTGGAATATGTGGTGGTGAAGTGTGTTCATTAGATACAACAGGTATTCGGAATTGCCGAAATAATTCATCTTCTTCCTCTGAGGCTAAAGAGTTAGGATAATTCGGTCTCTGTATTCGGGAACTACTACTCACTTGTGCCTTCAGGTTATTTAGCTGTTCCGTTACCTCTTGCTTCCAATTTGGTAATTCTTGCTGAAGGGTACGCCTAATGCTACCGAGTTCAGACATTACGGTATCTCCGGAGCTTCCAGGAGCTGACAAGATACCAAGAGTGGTTGCTTTCACAGTCTCTACTAGGTCTTTGTTAATTTTATCTTCGACAAATTTGTCCTTTCCAGCAATCCAGTTCTCATACTTTTCTCTAAATTCTCTCTCATGACTATCTAGCCTCTCCTTTACTTTCGTTTCCGTTTCCAGAGTCAAGTTTGACATTCCCTCGGTTAATTTTTCTACCTGCGTAGTTACTCTGTCTAATCTGTGATTAACCGTGGTTACGGTGGAATCAAGATTCTTGGTTGCGTTTCGGATGTCAGCTGTCTCGCTTTGCATGGTAGCTAAAGTGTCATTCAGTTCGATAATTATTCCACTTCGCATTTGAGAAACAGCATCCTTAACTTGCTTTGCTACTTCTTTGGCTACGTCTTCTCTAACAGTTTTTATTTCTTCGCTTACTGTAGACAGTTGATCTTCAATCGAGGCTAACATTTGGCGATTTTCCTCTTTCAATTGGCGATTTTCGTCTTTCAAATCATTTTTAATGGAATTCACCATTTGGCGATTTTCCTCTTTCAATTGGCGATTTCCGTCCTGCATCATTTGACTTATTTGACTCAGTAGCTGTTTGAATACATCGTCTGTCACTACCCCTGAATTGCTTTCACCTGCCTCCCTTGTAACCGGTATATGACTACGACTACTAGTGGCAGAAACTGTGCTGGCATTGTCTAGTTCAGTACCAGTAACATTATGGTGTGAGGCACCAAAGTCCGTAAGATTTCCCACTTCACTTTCTACAATTGTTTCAATTGGTGTCTCAGCCCTACTAATTATCGTGCGGGACCGTAAGCGACGCGACACTTCACTCGTTTCATTCTGTTCATCTGAATCTAGTGATGACATTTTATCGTCTGCCATAGCTCACTTATTTACAAACAGTAAGTCAATGAAGTTCGTTTGAGCTACGGGCGTCAGCTGTTGTCAGAGATGTAATTTATCGGTTGCGAGTCGGTTGTCACTACTACGTCACAAGATCGGAATGTCGGGAGATGCACGTCACGAGAACAAGAGACTATTCTGGACCGTAAAGAAAGTATGGCTGCACACTGTTCAAAATAAATGAAAACTAAGGCTGGTCAGCTCCGTGAACAGGCAGCGGACATTTAAAAACAAATGATATGCAATACACAACAATGGAATTTAAACAGTACTTGAAGAAATTACTAATCTACTAAATGTAATCTACTGAATTCAAAGCAAATTTTTACTGCAACTACTAAAGATCGTCACAAATTGATTAATGTCGGCTGAAATTAATGAAGCTTGGCTACGGCTAACGAAATTTTAACTTACGTTACTGATGACTGCTTTGGGCGTTGCAACTAGATTTTCGCACAAATTCTGTTCCAAAAAAAATCTCTCTTCCGTAATTTACTCTGAATATCTCCTTTCTTTCGCTCAATGGAAATTTTATTGGATGGCGTTTGATGTCATGTAACAAATAAAAAGCAAAAGATTAGCTACAATTATTTATGAATATTTCCACAATGCCTATCTTACAAAATTTTTATTCCTTTAAGTTTTTTTTTAATTCATGTCCCTGTTCGGGCGCCAATTATAACGATATGTTTACGTGATGTATATACATAAACATACAGTTATAAATGTCCCCGTTCGTAGTCTCTAATTATAACAATATGTTACTTTTGTGCTGTAACATATAGCTATAATCAGCGGTGGAAACATATTTGCGAACGCCGACCGTCTGCGGCTGTTTCTTGTTGGATCGTCTGATCAGTCGGAAGTTGCATTGCAGAGGAGAGTAAATGCCTATTCAAAATATAATTATTTTGGATAGCTCAACATGAATTTCCTAAGGGACCGTAGTTTATCATGCATTTACCAGTAGAATATGGCGCGGAGAAAATATTTCGCCGCATGCAACCTCCGTCCGAACTCGACGAAAGAATTCGTGACTATGAACTCTCTATTTGGCAGAAACATATAGAAAATTAAATAATTTCATGAAGAAGTGAGACATAGATTCTATAGTAAATGAATAGTCCATACACCAGTTCCATTTAACTCTGAATTTATGGCAATTAATAGACGAACTTACACTGCAATGAAGAAATTAACATGGATGCCGTTTTGACTGGCACTTCTCTTAATGAAAACAATTCCTTTTGACGTTTTCACATACACGTCGCACAATAAATCTACTGCTAGGCACTTTTAGTATTACACATTTACTTTACACTAGAACAATATTAATTTTGACAATAATAATACGGCGGCAAGACATGCGCGTCCGACACAAGTTACAGGAGACAACAGAAGAATGAGTAACTGTTCATCGAGAACATCTCGTACATCTAAACAAAATGTGTAAAAAAAATGTTCTTCTTCTGTCCGTTTTTCGCGCCGCGGTTTTCAAAGTCAATAACTCACAGCATCTCTGACGGCGCTTCCACAATAGACAAGTTACATCACAGGTCGTTCACCTTTTACATTTTCGCAACATTATTTGCTAACTGTAGCTGTTGCCGAGCGACTGCTCGATTAGTGAATGATTTAAAATGATAAGGCAATCACATAATGTTACATCGGCTGTAGGACGATGTATTGAATCGCGACGCAATTTGTGTGTTCCATCGTCATCAAGAGGCTCTGAACGTTACAATTCACTCTCAGTTTTGCGTCGGATTCGAAAATCTAGACTCACAGGAGAACGAGCATATGGTGCCCGAGGCAGCACTAGACCCTTGGAGACAAGTCGGCTGTAGGACGATGTATTGAATCGCGACGCAATTTGTGTGTTCCATCGTCATTAACAGGCTCTGAACGTTACAATTAACTGTCAGTTTTGCATCGCATTCGAAAAACTAGACTCGCAGGAGAACGACCATAAGGTGCCCGAGGCAGCAATAGACCCTTGGAGACAAGTCGGCTGGAGGACGATGTATTGAGACGCGACGCAATTTGTGTGTCCAATCGTCATTAACAGGCTCTGAACGTTACAATTACCAGTCAGTTTTGCATCGCATTCAAAAAACTAGACTCACAGGAGAACGACCATAAGGTGCCTGAGGCAGCAATAGACCCTTGGAGACAAGTCGGCTGGAGGACGATGTATTGAATCGCGACGCAATTTGTGTGTTCCATCGTCATTAAGAGGCTCTGAACCTTACAATTAACTGTCAGTTTTGCATCGCATTCGAAAAACTAGACTCACAGGACAACGACCATAAGGTGCCCGAGGCAGCAATAGACCCTTAGAGACAAGTCGGCTGTAGGACGATGTATTGAATCGCGACGCAATTTGTGTGTTCCATCGTCATTAAGAGGCTCTGAACGTTACAATTAACTGTCAGTTTTGCATCGCATTCGAAAAACTAGACTCACAGGAGAACGACCATAAGGTGCCCGAGGCAGCAATAGACCCTTGGAGACAAGTCGGCTGGAAGACGATGTATTGATTCGCGACGCAATTTGTGTGTTCCATCGTCATTAAGAGGCTCTGAACGTTACAATTAATTGTCAGTTTTGCGCCGGATTCGAAAAACTAGACTCATAGGAGAACGACCATAAGAGGCCCGAGGCACCAATAGACCCTTCGAGACAAGTCGGCTGGAGGACGATGTATTGAATCGCGACGCAATTTGTGTGTTCCATCGTCATTAAGAGGCTCTGAACGTTACAATTAATTGTCAGTTTTGCGCCGGATTCGAAAAACTAGACTCATAGGAGAACGACCAATAGGTGCCCGGAGCAGCAATACTACCTCGGAGACAAGTCGGCTGGAGGACGATGTATTGAATCGCGACGCAATTTGTGTGTTCCATCGTCATTAAGAGGCTCTGAACGTTACAATTATCTGTCAGTTTTGCGTCGGATTCGAAAATCTAGACTCACAGGAGAACGATCATAAGGTGCCCGAGGCAGCACTAGACCCTTGGAGACAAGTCGGCTGGAGGGCGATGTATTGAGTCGCGACGCAATTTGTGTGTCCCATCGTCATTAACAGGCTCTGAACGTTACAATTAACTGTCAGTTTTGCATCGCATTCGAAAAACTAGACTCACAGGAGAATGACCATAAGGTGCCCGAGGCAGCAATAGACCCTTGGAGACAGGTCGGCTGTGGGACGATGTATTGAATCGCGACGCAATTTGTGTGTTCCATCGTCATCAAGAGGCTCTGAACGTTACAATTAACTGTCAGTTTTGCGCCGGATTCGAAAATCTAGACTCACAGGAGAACGAGCATATGGTGCCCGAAGCAGCACTAGACCCTTGGAGACAAGTCGGCTGTAGGATGATGTATTGAATCGCGACGCAATTTGTGTGTTCCATCGTCATTAAGAGGCTCTGAACGTTACAATTAACTGTCAGTTTTGCGTCGGATTCGAAAATCTAGACTCACAGGAGAACGACCATAAGGTGCCCGAGGCAGCACTAGACCCTTGGAGACAAGTCGGCTGGAGGACGATGTATTGAATCGCGACGCAATTTGTGTGTTCCATCGTCATTAAGAGGCTCTGAACGTTACAATTAACTGTCAGTTTTGCATCGCATTCGAAAAACTAGACTCACAGGAGAACGACCATAAGGTGCCCGAGGCAGCAATAGACCCTTGGAGACAAGTCGGCTGGAGGACGATGTATTGAATCGCGACGCAATTTGTGTTTTCCATCGTCAGTATCAGGCTCTGAACGTTACAATTAACTGTCAGTTTTGCATCGCATTCGAAAAACTAGACTCACAGGAGAATGACCATAAGGTGCCCGAGGCAGCAATTGACCCTTGGAGACAAGTCGGCTGGAGGACGATGTATTGAGACGCGACGCAATTTGTGTGTCCCATCGTCATTAACAGGCTCTGAGCGTTACAATTAACTGTCAGTTTTGCGTCGTATTCGAAAACCTAGACTCACAGGAGAACGACCATAAGGTGCCCGAGGCACCAATAGACCCTTCGAGACAAGTCGGCTGTAGGACGATGTATTGAATCGCGACGCAATTTGTGTGTTCCATCGTCATTAAGAGGCTCTGAACGTTACAATTCACTGTCAGTTTTGCGCCGGATTCGAAAAACTAGACTCATAGGAGAACGACCAAAAGGTGCCCGGAGCAGCAATACTACCTCGGAGACAAGTCGGATGGAGGACGATGTATTGAATCGCGACGCAATTTGTGTGTTCCATCGTCATTAAGAGGCTCTGAACGTTACAATTATCTGTCAGTTTTGCGTCGGATTCGAAAATCTAGACTCACAGGAGAACGACCATAAGGTGCCCGAGGCAGCACTAGACCCTTGGAGACAAGTCGGCTGGAGGACGATGTATTGAGTCTCGACGCAATTTGTGTGTCCCATCGTCATTAACAGGCTCTGAACGTTACAATTATCTGTCAGTTTTGCGTCGTATTCTGAAAACTAGACTCACAGGAGAACGACCATAAGGTGCCCGAGGCAGCAAGAGACCCTTGGAGACAGGTCGGCTGTGGGACGATGTATTGAATCGCGACGCAATTTCTGTGTTCCATCGTCATCAAGAGGCTCTGAACGTTACAATTCACTGTCAGTTTTGCGTCGGATTCGAAAATCTAGACTCACAGGAGAACGAGCATATGGTGCCCGAGGCAGCACTAGACCCTAGGAGACAAGTCGGCTGTAGGACGATGTATTGAATCGCGACGCAATTTGTGTGTTCCATCGTCATTAAGAGGCTCTGAACGTTACAATTAACTGTCAGTTTTGCGTCGGATTCGAAAATCTAGACTCACAGGAGAACGACCATAAGGTGCCCGAGGCAGCACTAGACCCTTGGAGACAAGTCGGCTGGAGGACGATGTATTGAGTCGCGACGCAATTTGTGTGTCCCATCGTCATTAACAGGCTCTGAACGTTACAATTAACTGTCAGTTTTGCATCGCATTCGAAAAACTAGACTCACAGGAGAACGACCATAAGGTGCCCGAGGCAGCAATAGACCCTTGGAGACAAGTCGGCTGGAGGACGATGTATTGAATCGCGACGCAATTTGTGTGTTCCATCGTCATTAAGAGGCTCTGAACGTTACAATTAAATGTCAGTTTTGCGCCGGATTCGAAAAACTAGACTCATAGGAGAACGACCAAGAGGTGCCAGGAGCAGCAATACTACCTCGGAAACATGTCGGCTGGAGGACGATGTATTGAATCGCGACGCAATTTGTGTGTTCCATCGTCAGTATCAGGCTCTGAACGTTACAATTAACTGTCAGTTTTGCGTCGGATTCGAAAATCTAGACTCACAGGAGAACGACCATAAGGTGCCCGAGGCAGCACTAGACCCTTGGAGACAAGTCGGCTGGAGGACGATGTATTGAGTCGCGACGCAATTTGTGTGTCCCATCGTCATTAACAGGCTCTGAAAGTTACAATTATCTGTCAGTTTTGCGTCGTATTCTGAAAACTAGACTTACAGGAGAACGACCATAAGGTGCCCGAGGCAGCAAGAGACCCTTGGAGACAGGTCGGCTGTGGGACGATGTATTGAATCGCGACGCAATTTCTGTGTTCCATCGTCATCAAGAGGCTCTGAACGTTACAATTCACTGTCAGTTTTGCGTCGGATTCGAAAATCTAGACTCACAGGAGAACGAGCATATGGTGCCCGAGGCAGCACTAGACCCTAGGAGACAAGTCGGCTGTAGGACGATGTATTGAATCGCGACGCAATTTGTGTGTTCCATCGTCATTAAGAGGCTCTGAACGTTACAATTCACTGTCAGTTTTGCGTCGTATTCTGAAATCTAGACTCACAGATGAACGACCATAAGGTGCCCGAGGCAGCAAGAGACCCTTGGAGACAGGTCGGCTGTGGGACGATGTATTGAATCGCGACGCAATTTGTGTGTTCCATCGTCATCAAGAGGCTCTGAACGTTACAATTAACTGTCAGTTTTGCGTCGGATTCGAAAAACTAGGCTCACAGGAGAACGACCATAAGGTGCCCGAGGCAGCAGTAGACCCTTCGAGACAAGTCGGCTGGAGGACGATGTATTGAGACGCGACGCAATTTGTGTGTCCCATCGTCATTAAGAGGCTCTGAACGTTACAATTAACTGTCAGTTTTGCGTCGGATTCGAAAATCTAGACTCACAGGAGAACGACCATAAGGTGCCCGAGGCAGCAATAGAGCCTTGGAGACAAGTCGGCTGGAGGACGATGTATTGATTCGCGACGCAATTTGTGTGTTCCATCGTCATTAAGAGGCTCTGAACCTTACAATTAACTGTCAGTTTTGCGTCGGATTCGAAAATCTAGACTCACCGATGAACGACCATAAGGTGCCCGAGGCAGCAATAGACCCTTGGAGACAAGTCGGCTGGAGGACGATGTATTGAATCGCGACGCAATTTGTGTGTTCCATCGTCATTAAGAGGCTCTGAACGTTACAATTCACTGTCAGTTTTGCGTCGTATTCTGAAATCTAGACTCACAGATGAACGACCATAAGGTGCCCGAGGCAGCAAGAGACCCTTGGAGACAGGTCGGCTGTGGGACGATGTATTGAATCGCGACGCAATTTGTGTGTTCCATCGTCATCAAGAGGCTCTGAACGTTACAATTAACTCAGTTTTGCATCGCATTCGAAAAACTAGACTCGCAGGAGAACGACCATAAGGTGCCCGAGGCAGCAATAGACCCTTGGAGACAAGTCGGCTGGAGGACGATGTATTGAATCGCGACGCCATTTGTGTGTCCCATCGTCAGTATCAGGCTCTGAACGTTACAATTCACTGTCAGTTTTGCGTCGGATTCGAAATACTAGACTCACAGGAGAACGACCATAAGGTGCCCGAGGCAACACTAGACCCTTGGAGACAAGTCGGCTGTAGGACGATGAATTGAATCGCGACGCAATTTGTGTGTTCCATCGTCATTAAGAGGCTCTGAACGTTACAATTAACTGTCAGTTTTGCGTCGGATTCGAAAAACTAGGCTCACAGGAGAACGACCATAAGGTGCCCGAGGCAGCAGTAGACCCTTCGAGACAAGTCGGCTGGAGGACGATGTATTGAATCGCGACGCAATTTGTGAGTTCCATCGTCATTAACAGGTTCTGAACGTTACAATTAATTGTCAGTTTTGCGTCGGATTCGAAAATCTAGACTCACAGGAGAACGAGCATATGGTGCCCGAGGCAGCACTAGACCCTTGGAGACAAGTCGGCTGTAGGACGATGTATTGAATCGCGACGCAATTTGTGTGTTCCATCGTCATTAAGAGGCTCTGAACGTTACAATTAACTGTCAGTTTTGCGCCGGATTCGAAAAACTAGACTCATAGGAGAACGACCAAGAGGTGCCAGGAGCAGCAATACTACCTCGGAGACATGTCGGCTAGAGGACGATGTATTGAATCGCGACGCAATTTGTGTGTTCCATCGTCAGTATCAGGCTCTGAACGTTACAATTAACTGTCAGTTTTGCGTCGGATTCGAAAATCTAGACTCACAGGAGAACGACCATAAGGTGCCCGAGGCAGCACTAGACCCTTGGAGACAAGTCGGCTGGAGGACGATGTATTGAGTCGCGACGCAATTTGTGTGTCCCATCGTCATTAACAGGCTCTGAACGTTACAATTAACTGTCAGTTTTGCGTCGGATTCGAAAATCTAGACTCACAGGAGAATGAGCATATGGTGCCCGAGGCAGCACTAGACCCTTGGAGACAAGTCGGCTGTAGGACGATGTATTGAATCGCGACGCAATTTGTGTGTTCCATCGTCATCAAGAGGCTCTGAACGTTACAATTAACTGTCAGTTTTGCGTCGGATTCGAAAATCTAGACTCACAGGAGAACGACCATAAGGTGCCCGAGGCAGCACTAGACCCTTGGAGACAAGTCGGCTGTACTACGATGTATTGAATCGCGACGCAATTTGTGTGTTCCATCGTCGTTAAGAGGCTCTGAACGTTACAATTAATTGTCAGTTTTGCGTCGTATTCGAAAAACTAGACTCACAGGAGAACGACCATAAGGTGCCCGAGGCACCAATAGAACCTTCGAGACAAGTCGGCTGGAGGACGATGTATTGAATCGCGACGCAATTTGTGTGTTCCATCGTCATCAAGAGGCTCTGAACGTTACAATTCACTCTCAGTTTTGCGTTGGATTCGAAAATCTAGACTCACAGGAGAACGAGCATATGGTGCCCGAGGCAGCACTAGACCCTTGGAGACAAGTCGGCTGTAGGACGATGTATTGAATCGCGACGCAATTTGTGTGTTCCATCGTCATTAACAGGCTCTGAACGTTACAATTAACTGTCAGTTTTGCGTCGGATTCGAAAATCTAGACTCACAGGAGAACGACCATAAGGTGCCCGAGGCAGCACTAGACCCTTCGAGACAAGTCGGCTGGAGGACGATGTATTGAATCGCGACGCAATTTGTGTGTTCCATCGTGATTAACAGGCTCTGAAAGTTACAATTAACTGTCAGTTTTGCGTCGTATTCTGAAAACTAGACTCACAGGAGAACGACCATAAGGTGCCCGAGGCAGCAAGAGACCCTAGGAGACAGGTCGGCTGTGGGACGATGTATTGAATCGCGACGCAATTTGTGTGTTCCATCGTCATCAAGAGGCTCTGAACGTTACAATTCACTGTCAGTTTTGCGTCGGATTCGAAAATGTAGACTCACAGGAGAACGAGCATATGGTGCCCGAGGCAGCACTAGAAACTTGGAGACAAGTCGGCTGTAGGACGATGTATTGAATCGCGACGCAATTTGTGTGTTCCATCTTCATCAAGAGGCTCTGAACGTTACAATTCACTGTCAGTTTTGCGTCGGATTCGAAAAACTAGACTCACAGGAGAACGACGATAAGGTGCCCGAGGCAGCACTAGACCCTTGGAGACAAGTCGGCTGTAGGACGATGTATTGAATCGCGGCGCAATTTGTGTGTTCCATCGTCATCAAGAGGCTCTGAACGTTACAATTCACTGTGAGTTTTGCGTCGGATTCGAAAATCTAGACTCACAGGAGAACGAGCATAAGGTGCCTGAGGCAGCAATAGACCCTTGGAGACAAGTCGGCTGGAGGACGATGTATTGAATCGCGACGCAATTTGTGTGTTCCATCGTCATTAAGAGGCTCTGAACCTTACAATTAACTGTCAGTTTTGCGTCGGATACGAATATCTAGACTCACAGATGAACGACCATAAGGTGCCAGAGGCAGCAATAGACCCTTCGAGACAAGTCGGCTGGAGGACGATGTATTGAATCGCGACGCAATTTGTGTGTTCCATCGTCATCAAGAGGCTCTGAACGTTACAATTCACTCTCAGTTTTGCGTCGGATTCGAAAATCTAGACTCACAGGAGAACGAGCATATGGTGCCCGAGGCAGCACTAGACCCTTGGAGACAAGTCGGCTGTAGGACGATGTATTGAATCGCGACGCAATTTGTGTGTTCCATCGTCATTAACAGGCTCTGAACGTTACAATTAACTGTCAGTTTTGCATCGCATTCGAAAAACTAGACTCACAGGAGAACGACCATAAGGTGCCCGAGGCAGCAATAGACCCTTGGAGACAAGTCGGCTGGAGGACGATGTATTGAGACGCGACTCAATTTGTGTGTCCCATCGTCATTAACAGGCTCTGAACGTTACAATTAAATGTCAGTTTTGCATCGCATTCGAAAAACTAGACTCACACGAGAACGACCATAAGGTGCCCGAGGCAGCAATAGACCCTTGGAGACAAGTCGGCTGGAGGACGATGTATTGAGACGCGACGCAATTTGTGTGTCCCATCGTCATTAACAGGCTCTGAACGTTACAATTAACTGTCAGTTTTGCATCGCATTCGAAACACTAGACTCACAGGAGAACGACCATAAGGTGCCCGAGGCAGCAATAGACCCTTGGAGACAAGTCGCCTGTAGGACGATGTATTGAATCGCGACGCAATTTGTGTGTTCCATCGTCATTAAGAGGCTCTGAACGTTACAATTAATTGTCAGTTTTGCGCCGGATTCGAAAAACTAGACTCATAGGAGAACGACCAAGAGGTGCCAGGAGCAGCAGTACTACCTCGGAGACAAGTCGGCTGGAGGACGATGTATTGAATCGCGACGCAATTTGTGTGTTCCATCGTCATTAAGAGGCTCTGAACCTTACAATTAACTGTCAGTTTTGCGTCGGATTCGAAAATCTAGCCTCACCGATGAACGACCATAAGGTGCCCGAGGCAGCAATAGACCCTTCAGGACAATCGGCTGGAGGACGATGTATTGAATCGCGACGCAATTTGTGTGTTCCATCGTCATTAAGAGGCTCTGAACGTTACAATTAATTGTCAGTTTTGCGTCGGATTCGAAAATCTAGACTCACAGGAGAACGAGCATATGGTGCCCGAGGCAGCAATAGACCCTTGGAGACAAGTCGGCTGTAGGACGATGTATTGAATCGCGACGCAATTTGTGTGTTCCATCGTCATTAACAGGCTCTGAACGTTACAATTAACTGTCAGTTTTGCGTCGGATTCGAAAATCTAGACTCACAGGAGAACGACCATAAGGTGCCCGAGGCAGCACTAGACCCTTCGAGACAAGTCGGCTGGAGGACGATGTATTGAATCGCGACGCAATTTGTGTGTTCCATCGAGATTAAGAAGCTCTGAACGTTACAATTAACTGTCAGTTTTGCGTCGGATTCGAAAAACTAGACTCATAGGAGAACGACCAAGAGGTGCCAGGAGCAGCAATACTACCTCGGAGACATGTCGGCTGGAGGACGATGTATTGAATCGCGACGCAATTTGTGTGTTCCATCGTCAGTATCATGCTCTGAACGTTACAATTAACTGTCAGTTTTGCGTCGGATTCGAAAATCTAGACTCACAGGACAACGACCATAAGGTGCCCGTGGCAGCAATAGACCCTTGGAGACAAGTCGGCTGGAGGACGATGTATTGAGTCGCGACGCAATTTGTGTGTCCCATCGTCATTAACAGGCTCTGAACGTTACAATTAACTGTCAGTTTTGCGTCGGATTCGAAAATCTAGACTCACAGGAGAACGACCATAAGGTGCCCAAGGCAGCAATAGACCCTCGGAGACAAGTCGGCTGGAGGACGATGTATTGAGACGCGACGCAATTTGTGTGTCCCATCGTCATTAAGAGGCTCTGAACGTTACAATTAACTGTCAGTTATGCGTCGGATTCGAAAATCTAGACTCACAGGAGAACGACCATAAGGTGCCCGAGGCAGCAATAGAGCCTTGGAGACAAGTCGGCTGGAGGACGATGTATTGATTCGCGACGCAATTTGTGTGTTCCATCGTCATTAAGAGGCTCTGAACCTTACAATTAACTGTCAGTTTTGCGTCGGATTCGAAAATCTAGACTCACCGATGAACGACCATAAGGTGCCCGAGGCAGCAATAGACCCTTCGAGACAAGTCGGCTGGAGGACGATGTATTGAATCGCGACGCAATTTGTGTGTTCCATCGTCATTAAGAGGCTCTGAACGTTACAATTCACTGTCAGTTTAGCGTCGTATTCTGAAATCTAGACTCACAGATGAACGACCATAAGGTGCCCGAGGCAGCAAGAGACCCTTGGATACAGGTCGGCTGTGGGACGATGTATTGAATCGCGACGCAATTTGTGTGTTCCATCGTCATCAAGAGGCTCTGAACGTTACAATTAACTCAGTTTTGCATCGCATTCGAAAAACTAGACTCACAGGAGAACGACCATAAGGTGCCCGAGGCAGCAATAGACCCTTGGAGACAAGTCGGCTGGAGGACGATGTATTGAATCGCGACGCCATTTGTGTGTCCCATCGTCAGTATCAGGCTCTGAACGTTACAATTCACTGTCAGTTTTGCGTCGGATTCGAAAATCTAGACTCAGGGGAGAACGAGCATATGGTGCCCGAGGCAGCACTTGACCCTTGGAGACAAGTCGGCTGTAGGACGATGTATTGAGTCGCGACGCAATTTGTGTGTCCCATCGTCATAAACAGGCTCTGAACGTTACAATTCACTGTCAGTTTTGCGTCGGATTCGAAATACTAGACTCACAGGAGAACGACCATAAGGTGCCCGAGGCAACCCTAGACCCTTGGAGACAAGTCGGCTGTAGGACGATGAATTGAATCGCGACGCAATTTGTGTGTTCCATCGTCATTAAGAGGCTCTGAACGTTACAATTAACTGTCAGTTTTGCGTCGGATTCGAAAAACTAGGCTCACAGGAGAACGACCATAAGGTGCCCGAGGCAGCAGTAGACCCTTGGAGACAAGTCGGCTGGAGGACGATGTATTGAATCGCGACGCAATTTGTGTGTTCCATCGTCATTAACAGGCTCTGAACGTTACAATTAATTGTCAGTTTTGCGTCGGATTCGAAAATCTAGACTCACAGGAGAACGAGCATATGGTGCCCGAGGCAGCACTAGACCCTTGGAGACAAGTCGGCTGTAGGACGATGTATTGAATCGCGACGCAATTTGTGTGTTCCATCGTCAGTATTAGGCTCTGAACGTTACAATTAACTGTCAGTTTTGCGTCGGATTCGAAAATCTAGACTCACAGGAGAACGACCATAAGGTGCCCGAGGCAGCACTAGACCCTTCGAGACAAGTCGGCTGGAGGACGATGTATTGAATCGCGACGCAATTTGTGTGTTCCATCGTCATTAAGAAGCTCTGAACGTTACAATTAACTGTCAGTTTTGCGTCGGATTCGAAAAACTAGACTCATAGGAGAACGACCAAGAGGTGCCAGGAGCAGCAATACTACCTCGGAGACATGTCGGCTGGAGGACGATGTATTGAATCGCGACGCAATTTGTGTGTTCCATCGTCAGTATCATGCTCTGAACGTTACAATTAACTGTCAGTTTTGCGTCGGATTCGAAAATCTAGACTCACAGGACAACGACCATAAGGTGCCCGTGGCAGCAATAGACCCTTGGAGACAAGTCGGCTGGAGGACGATGTATTGAGTCGCGACGCAATTTGTGTGTCCCATCGTCATTAACAGGCTCTGAACGTTACAATTAACCGTCAGTTTTGCGTCGGATTCGAAAATCTAGACTCACAGGAGAACGACCATAAGGTGCCCGAGGCAGCAATAGACCCTCGGAGACAAGTCGGCTGGAGGACGATGTATTGAGACGCGACGCAATTTGTGTGTCCCATCGTCATTAAGAGGCTCTGAACGTTACAATTAACTGTCAGTTATGCGTCGGATTCGAAAATCTAGACTCACAGGAGAACGACCATAAGGTGCCCGAGGCAGCAATAGAGCCTTGGAGACAAGTCGGCTGGAGGACGATGTATTGATTCGCGACGCAATTTGTGTGTTCCATCGTCATTAAGAGGCTCTGAACCTTACAATTAACTGTCAGTTTTGCGTCGGATTCGAAAATCTAGACTCACCGATGAACGACCATAAGGTGCCCGAGGCAGCAATAGACCCTTCGAGACAAGTCGGCTGGAGGACGATGTATTGAATCGCGACGCAATTTGTGTGTTCCATCGTCATTAAGAGGCTCTGAACGTTACAATTCACTGTCAGTTTAGCGTCGTATTCTGAAATCTAGACTCACAGATGAACGACCATAAGGTGCCCGAGGCAGCAAGAGACCCTTGGATACAGGTCGGCTGTGGGACGATGTATTGAATCGCGACGCAATTTGTGTGTTCCATCGTCATCAAGAGGCTCTGAACGTTACAATTATCTCAGTTTTGCATCGCATTCGAAAAACTAGACTCACAGGAGAACGACCATAAGGTGCCCGAGGCAGCAATAGACCCTTGGAGACAAGTCGGCTGGAGGACGATGTATTGAATCGCGACGCCATTTGTGTGTCCCATCGTCAGTATCAGGCTCTGAACGTTACAATTCACTGTCAGTTTTGCGTCGGATTCGAAAATCTAGACTCAGAGGAGAACGAGCATATGGTGCCCGAGGCAGCACTTGACCCTTGGAGACAAGTCGGCTGTAGGACGATGTATTGAGTCGCGACGCAATTTGTGTGTCCCATCGTCATAAACAGGCTCTGAACGTTACAATTCACTGTCAGTTTTGCGTCGGATTCGAAATACTAGACTCACAGGAGAACGACCATAAGGTGCCCGAGGCAACCCTAGACCCTTGGAGACAAGTCGGCTGTAGGACGATGAATTGAATCGCGACGCAATTTGTGTGTTCCATCGTCATTAAGAGGCTCTGAACGTTACAATTAACTGTCAGTTTTGCGTCGGATTCGAAAAACTAGGCTCACAGGAGAACGACCATAAGGTGCCCGAGGCAGCAGTAGACCCTTCGAGACAAGTCGGCTGGAGGACGATGTATTGAATCGCGACGCAATTTGTGTGTTCCATCGTCATTAACAGGCTCTGAACGTTACAATTAATTGTCAGTTTTGCGTCGGATTCGAAAATCTAGACTCACAGGAGAACGAGCATATGGTGCCCGAGGCAGCACTAGACCCTTGGAGACAAGTCGGCTGTAGGACGATGTATTGAATCGCGACGCAATTTGTGTGTTCCATCGTCATTAAGAGGCTCTGAACGTTACAATTAACTGTCAGTTTTGCGCCGGATTCGAAAAACTAGACTCATAGGAGAACGACCAAGAGGTGCCAGGAGCAGCAATACTACCTCGGAGACATGTCGGCTAGAGGACGATGTATTGAATCGCGACGCAATTTGTGTGTTCCATCGTCAGTATCAGGCTCTGAACGTTACAATTAACTGTCAGTTTTGCGTCGGATTCGAAAATCTAGACTCACAGGAGAACGACCATAAGGTGCCCGAGGCAGCACTAGACCCTTCGAGACAAGTCGGCTGGAGGACGATGTATTGAATCGCGACGCAATTTGTGTGTTCCATCGTCATTAAGAGGCTCTGAACGTTACAATTATCTGTCAGTTTTGCGTCGGATTCGAAAATCTAGACTCACAGGAGAACGACCATAAGGTGCCCGAGGCAGCACTAGACCCTTGGAGACAAGTCGGCTGGAGGACGATGTATTGAGTCGCGACGCAATTTGTGTGTCCCATCGTCATTAACAGGCTCTGAACGTTTCAATTAACTGTCAGTTTTGCGTCGTATTCTGAAAACTAGACTCACAGGAGAACGACCATAAGGTGCCCGAGGCACCAATAGACCCTTGGAGACAAGTCGGCTGGAGGACGATGTATTGAATCGCGACGCAATTTGTGTGTTCCATCGTCATTAAGAGGCTCTGAACGTTACAATTAATTGTCAGTTTTGCGCCGGATTCGAAAAACTAGACTCATAGGAGAATGACCAAAAGGTGCCCGGAGCAGCAATACTACCTCGGAGACAAGTCGGCTGTAGGACGATGTATTGAATCGCGACGCAATTTGTGTGTTCCATCGTCAATAAGAGGCTCTGAACGTTACAATTAACTGTCAGTTTTGCGTCGGATTCGAAAATCTAGACTCACAGGAGAACGAGCATAAGGTGCCCGAGGCAGCAATAGACCCTTGGAGACAAGTCGGCTGGAGGACGATGTATTGAATCGCGACGCAATTTGTGTGTTCCATCGTCATTAAGAGGCTCTGAACGTTACAATTAATTGTCAGTTTTGCGCCGGATTCGAAAAACTAGACTCATAGGAGAACGACCAAAAGGTGCCCGGAGCAGCAATACTACCTCGGAGACAAGTCGGCTGAAGGACGATGTATTGAATCGCGACGCAATTTGTGTGTTCCATCGTCATTAACAGGCTCTGAACGTTACAATTAATTGTCAGTTTTGCGTCGTATTCGAAAAACTAGACTCACAGGAGAACGAGCATAAGGTGCCCGAGGCAGCAATAGACCCTTGGAGACAAGTCGGCTGGAGGACGATGTATTGAATCGCGACGCAATTTGTGTGTTCCATCGTCAGTATCAGGCTCTGAACGTTACAATGAACTGTCAGTTTTGCGTCGGATTCGAAAATCTAGACTCACAGGAGATCGACCATAAGGTGCCCGAGGCAGCACTAGACCCTTGGAGACAAGTCGGCTGGAGGACGATGTATTGAGTCGCGACGCAATTTGTGTGTCCCATCGTCATTAACAGGCTCTGAACGTTACAATTAACTGTCAGTTTTGCGTCGGATTCGAAAATCTAGACTCACAGGAGAACGAGCATATGGTGCCCGAGGCAGCACTAGACCCTTGGAGACAAGTCGGTATAACGATATGTTTACGTGATATATATACATAAACATACAGTTATAAATGTCCCCGTTCGTAGTCTCTAATTATAACAATATGTTACTTTTGTGCTGTAACATATAGCTATAATCAGCGGTGGAAACATATTTGCGAACGCCGACCGTCTGCGGCTGTTTCTTGTTGGATCGTCTGATCAGTCGGAAGTTGCATTGCAGAGGAGAGTAAATGCCTATTCAAAATATAATTGTTTTGGATAGCTCAACATGAATTTCCTAAGGGACCGTAGTTTATCATGCATTTACCAGTAGAATGTGGCGCGGAGAAAATATTTCGCCGCATGCAACCTCCGTCCGAACTCGACGGAAGAATTCGTGACTATGAACTCTCTATTTGGCAGAAACATATAGAAAATTAAATAATTTCATGAAGAAGTGAGACATAGATTCTATAGTAAATGAATAGTCCATACACCAGTTCCATTTAACTCTGAATTTATGGCAATTAATAGACGAACTTACACTGCAATGAAGAAATTAACATGGATGCCGTTTTGACTGGCACTTCTCTTAATGAAAACAATTCCTTTTGACGTTTTCACATACACGTCACACAATAAATCTACTGCTAGGCACTTTTAGTATTACACATTTACTTTACACTATTATTTATTAATTTTGACAATAATAATACGGTGGCAAGACATGCGCGTCCGACACAAGTTACAGGAGACAACAGAAGAATGAGTAACTGTTCATCGAGAACATCTCGTACATCTAAACAAAATGTGTAAAAAAAATGTTCTTCTTCTGTCCGTTTTTCGCGCCGCGGTTTTCAAAGTCAATAACTCACAGCATCTCTGACGGCGCTTCGACAATAAACAAGTTACGTCACAGGTCGTTCACCTTTTACATTTTCGCAACATTATTTGCTAACTGTAGCTGTTGCCGAGCGACTGCTCGATTAGTGAATGATTTACAATGATAAGGCAATCACATAATGTTACATTGCCTTCCATGAGAATCTTGGAAATCAAGGAGATTACCAAGATTCACATGTCGCCGTTAACATTATGGGATTGAGTACTTTACAAATTTACATTGATCAAACACAGTATTCCTGTCATTTGACTATTAGGATTACACAAATATGGTGATCTATCATTCATAGACAAAGTCAGTTCTTAAGGTAAAGATACACAAAAAAATTTAAAAACTAAGACAGTAAATCTACGAAGTTTACAATGGACATTATACATTATACCCATTACAGTCCTTTTTTTACAGAGTTCATACCGACCATCTTTGTGGCCTCGAGTTATTGTCCAGAGCTCATAGACTCTTTGCTCCTGAAAGAAAACACATAGGATTCATCTTTTTATACACACATAATTCTCACACATGGAATTTCTCACACGTGTCCATTTTTATACACATATACTTCTCACACATGGAATTTCTCACACGTGTCCATTTTCCATTGCTCACTAGTTGTTATAATTTTTACGCTTTCATTGTTTGTGTATTGACAGGATAGTTAAAATTTGATTCTTCTCCAGGTGAAGCTTATGCCTTGAGAAGTTGGATCGCTACTTTGCGGTCTCCGAGTAGAAAACTTTTCATCAGCTCTGGCGGGCGAGTCTCACTCGCACGTTACGTACACACGTTACATGCAACAAAAAATATAAATAACCATTAGTCTAAAAACTAAGCTTAAATCTATTTTAGGACTTGGGATTCATAGGAATTTGACTTTGTCACAATTCGCGTGTGGTTTGGCTGTTCGCATTTCATCCACGGGATATAACATTAGCATAGTATGTGATATGTTGTGAACTCATATAAGAGTCTTTTATTTTGGGAGCGGCTTTCATGAAAAGTCCGTTTCGTCGAACTGCAGCGGGAGTGCTGTGCAAGTACATCACTTTAAATTTAACGCGTTTGTTGCGTCGATGGACGTTGACACAGGCTGATTGTTAGAGCTGAATCGCAATTCGAGGCGCTCACTAGCCTCCACGCGGTACTTCAGCTTTTCCGCGCACGGTTCAGTGAACACGTTGCGTCGATGGTGTTGTGGTTTGCTGAGATGGTGCGGAGGGACGAGGATTACCAGGGTCAGAGACTCCATTGAAACCATGCCTGTCTCCACATTTTCCAGCCGATTTTGAAGATTTTAAGGTAGGCTAGCGCTCGCACTTTGCAAAGCAGCTAACACACTTGGTTTCCGATGCACTGCACGTAATCACATCACCGCCTTCGGTTACACAACTGGACTATCATTGTCCGTCGGCCTATCTGCACGTTTAACACTTTTAATCTTCATCGTGAATGAAACAACGATGCATTGCTTCGTGTCTGTGGCAGACTTCCACACCATTTTAAGCCTTCACTTATACACTACTATGTACACAATTTTTTTTACAGTTTATAATCAAATAGTTTGTCTCACTTTGAAGCTTGCTAATTGAGAGCTTCGATTATCATGTCCATTTCAATTTCTGTTGCTTTGTTGGTAACTATCTTTAACATTTCGTTTTACATTGTTCATCATCTTTCTCTAAGACTAATTATGCTTTTAGTTCACAGTCACAATACATTAGTTTCTCCGATCTGTTAGCAATTATTATTATTTTAATTCATTTCAACCGTTCTTTCTATTTATTAGATTCATTAAAGTTATCACTGTCATTTCAACAAAAATTCTCTTTTTACTAGATGTGAGGATCAATCAGTCACATTTGATCGCCCTCTCACATGAGAACAGAACACCATTCAAGAAAATATTCAAATTCCTTATCGCGATCTCGGTTTCCGTCTCGGATTGACTTTAAAAGGAAAAATAAAGACATTTCAAAACTAGCTTTTCCCGCTTTCGTTCACGCGTTTCCTTTTGAAAATCGTATGCCAAACCAGCCTTCCACGTCAACCGCATTTCTCAATCTGTGACGTCAAGTCTACGGGACGGGTTTAGGCGGGTTAGGGTATTTACACAAATTCAGAAGAAAGACATAGATATAATAGTACATAGAAGAAGAAATCTAGCAAACAACTCCTTGTTCCTTATGACTTAGAAATGAATTTCCCGTTGCGCCGTACGTCTGCGTACGCGCTCCAATTACAAACTAGCTACTTTGTTTTGCCGGCGGTTTCATCGTCATTTTATTCTCGCCTTGACGCCTGCTTGCGCTACATTGCATTGGCCTCTATATATGACCTTAAGTCATCATTGCTTTGTCCTTGCCTCTTACGCTCTTATACTTGGTATTTATTTCACTTATGGCTTTGAATGTATCTGTCCTGCGTATTGCAATTACAATTAATGCTACTTTGTTTATCTACCTGAAGGATAGCGCTTTCGTGGTGATGGTGGTACTTACAAGTAACTCACATGCTTCGTGAACATTACGTTATTTTATTGCAGAGATGAACCTGTTCCAGATTTTTGTGTACATTAGAACTTAATCTAGACATAGCTGACTTAGAAACTAGTTACTTGTTTTCCTTTTTTGTGGGATCAGGAACCAATAATTGTCAAGCGACCCTTGTCCTTGACGGAAATAAATTTAGTTTCTGGATCATTGCTCCTTGAACTTAAAAAAAAAAAAAAAATTCTTACATACTATGTTTTATTTTCACTTCTTTAGCATTTCATATCGCAGAAGCCGGCTTGTTAGGCACATCCTTCGCTCTATATTTCTTTTTTCTCTCTTAAATATTATCTCCTTAAAACTAAATCTTAAAACTAGAGTTCTTGGAGTTGATCACTTTCTTTGTTAAACAAGAATTTTTTTCATTTATCAGCTTGTCTGTACTTAAATTATGGCTCAAGATAACATATTTTAAATTGTCTGCTGTATAGCAAGATAGACTCACTGTCGTGTAATTTATTCTAAGCATTTTTTTTTAACGAAGTCAGATCAGTTGTCACTTAGTCACTAGCGGCTAACCTTCTCTTGTCATTATAAAGCTTTCCTTTTGACTTATTCTGTAGCATGATACTTTTTAAGATCAGAGTGATGGTATAACCCTTTTATTTTTCCATTTGCGGCATCAGAAATCAGATAACAACCTGTGTGCGGTATACGAAGGATCTCGTAAGGTCCCTCAAAAAGACTTTGCCATTTTCGATTTTTGTGTAAGAGCAACGATGGTTTAAAGTGTGTTTTTAGCAAGACCTTTTCGCCTACTTTATAAGTTAACACCTTATTTCAGTACAAGTACGTCATAGTTAGTCTCTCCGTCGAAGTGGTAGCCCCATTCTGTCTCACAGCATCGCTTAGGGAGCTTTCAGATGCTGAACTTAGTTTTCCTGCTTGTGTGGTTTTGATTGGCCTTCATCATTAGAAAGTTCGACCAATCTGACATTGTGAGAACACTGAGGAACAAAATTACTGTTATGCACAAACCTCGTGTCAAAATGTTGCTGCGTTTGTTCTGGTGTCCAATACGTGTTACTGTCTTCCGCGTTTGCGAAAAATACAGGGGGATTGTAATGCCTTCGCGGGGTCTGATCATTTTTATTACAATTATGATTTCCGGAATTGTTACTGTGAAATCCACCTTCACACTGTGGTTTGCCGTTAAACTGTGTGTTTCTGTATATTCCCTGCGCTTGATTTTTACTAGGCGCGGAGTTATATTGGTATGAGTGGGCGTTATCAGCTGTTTGTTGCTGCCCGTAATCTGAGTGTTGGCTGCGCGAGTACGGTGCATTCCATTGCGATCCGCTCTGCTGTTGCCAACCTTTTTGACTAAAACCGTTTCCAAACTTCTGCTTGTACGATTGATTGCCGTACTGGTCACCAGTCGTGTTATATACGGGATTGAATCGGTTGTGTTGATTATGTCTATTCCTTTTGTGCGGATACCCATTGCCTTTATTTCCGTTTTGCCAATCGTTACTATTTTTTGAACCGTTCCCTGGCTTTTCATAGCCGTTACTGTCGTAATGTTGTGGCCAAGAATTGTGCGGAGTATTCCGCGGTTTGTTAGCTCTCATGTCCTCATAGATCAGGTCTAGGGAATCTAATATCGACAGAAAAGTATCTGGATCATCATCTGGTATGGCTATCAGCTTTTCACGAATCGAAATGGGTAATTTAGACTTGAGAATCATAATTACATCTTTACTATTGATAGGGTTATCCCAATACCTAATTTTGCCAAGATATTTTTCGAAGTACTTTCTCAGGCTGCTATTCCTGGGGTCAAATTGTTCTGCATTATAGACTTCTTTACGAAGGCGCTTCTGAACACCTTCGCTCCAAAATTTGCTGAGGAAACAGTGCTCAAACTCCTCATATGTTCGACATTTATCAACCATTTCTGTTCCCCATATTGCCGATTCGCCACCTATATATCCGGTAACAAATTGGATACGCTGTCTATCAGTCCACGAATTTGGAAAAATGCCGGAGAATCCACGAAGAAAAACAATTGGGTGGATATTTCGTTTTTCCGGGTTAAAGGTTTAAAAAACTCGATGCTTTATCATGCTTTCTTCCTTCATCATTTTTACTAATGAGTCAGATTCTTGGTTTCGTTGACTAACTGGAATATGTGGTGGTGAAGTGTGTTCATTAGATACAACAGGTATTCGGAATTGCCGAAATAATTCATCTTCTTCCTCTGAGGCTAAAGAGTTAGGATAATTCGGTCTCTGTATTCGGGAACTACTACTCACTTGTGCCTTCAGGTTATTTAGCTGTTCCGTTACCTCTTGCTTCCAATTTGGTAATTCTTGCTGAAGGGTACGCCTAATGCTACCGAGTTCAGACATTACGGTATCTCCGGAGCTTCCAGGAGCTGACAAGATACCAAGAGTGGTTGCTTTCACAGTCTCTACTAGGTCTTTGTTAATTTTATCTTCGACAAATTTGTCCTTTCCAGCAATCCAGTTCTCATACTTTTCTCTAAATTCTCTCTCATGACTATCTAGCCTCTCCTTTACTTTCGTTTCCGTTTCCAGAGTCAAGTTTGACATTCCCTCGGTTAATTTTTCTACCTGCGTAGTTACTCTGTCTAATCTGTGATTAACCGTGGTTACGGTGGAATCAAGATTCTTGGTTGCGTTTCGGATGTCAGCTGTCTCGCTTTGCATGGTAGCTAAAGTGTCATTCAGTTCGATAATTATTCCACTTCGCATTTGAGAAACAGCATCCTTAACTTGCTTTGCTACTTCTTTGGCTACGTCTTCTCTAACAGTTTTTATTTCTTCGCTTACTGTAGACAGTTGATCTTCAATCGAGGCTAACATTTGGCGATTTTCCTCTTTCAATTGGCGATTTTCGTCTTTCAAATCATTTTTAATGGAATTCACCATTTGGCGATTTTCCTCTTTCAATTGGCGATTTCCGTCCTGCATCATTTGACTTATTTGACTCAGTAGCTGTTTGAATACATCGTCTGTCACTACCCCTGAATTGCTTTCACCTGCCTCCCTTGTAACCGGTATATGACTACGACTACTAGTGGCAGAAACTATGCTGGCATTGTCTAGTTCAGTACCAGTAACATTATGGTGTGAGGCACCAAAGTCCGTAAGATTTCCCACTTCACTTTCTACAATTGTTTCAATTGGTGTCTCAGCCCTACTAATTATCGTGCGGGACCGTAAGCGACGCGACACTTCACTCGTTTCATTCTGTTCATCTGAATCTAGTGATGACATTTTATCGTCTGCCATAGCTCACTTATTTACAAACAGTAAGTCAATGAAGTTCGTTTGAGCTACGGGCGTCAGCTGTTGTCAGAGATGTAATTTATCGGTTGCGAGTCGGTTGTCACTACTACGTCACAAGATCGGAATGTCGGGAGATGCACGTCACGAGAACAAGAGACTATTCTGGACCGTAAAGAAAGTATGGCTGCACACTGTTCAAAATAAATGAAAACTAAGGCTGGTCAGCTCCGTGAACAGGCAGCGGACATTTAAAAACAAATGATATGCAATACACAACAATGGAATTTAAACAGTACTTGAAGAAATTACTAATCTACTAAATGTAATCTACTGAATTCAAAGCAAATTTTTACTGCAACTACTAAAGATCGTCACAAATTGATTAATGTCGGCTGAAATTAATGAAGCTTGGCTACGGCTAACGAAATTTTAACTTACGTTACTGATGACTGCTTTGGGCGTTGCAACTAGATTTTCGCACAAATTCTGTTCCAAAAAAAATCTCTCTTCCGTAATTTACTCTGAATATCTCCTTTCTTTCGCTCAATGGAAATTTTATTGGATGGCGTTTGATGTCATGTAACAAATAAAAAGCAAAAGATTAGCTACAATTATTTATGAATATTTCCACAATGCCTATCTTACAAAATTTTTATTCCTTTAAGTTTTTTTTTAATTCATGTCCCTGTTCGGGCGCCAATTATAACGATATGTTTACGTGATGTATATACATAAACATACAGTTATAAATGTCCCCGTTCGTAGTCTCTAATTATAACAATATGTTACTTTTGTGCTGTAACATATAGCTATAATCAGCGGTGGAAACATATTTGCGAACGCCGACCGTCTGCGGCTGTTTCTTGTTGGATCGTCTGATCAGTCGGAAGTTGCATTGCAGAGGAGAGTAAATGCCTATTCAAAATATAATTATTTTGGATAGCTCAACATGAATTTCCTAAGGGACCGTAGTTTATCATGCATTTACCAGTAGAATATGGCGCGGAGAAAATATTTCGCCGCATGCAACCTCCGTCCGAACTCGACGAAAGAATTCGTGACTATGAACTCTCTATTTGGCAGAAACATATAGAAAATTAAATAATTTCATGAAGAAGTGAGACATAGATTCTATAGTAAATGAATAGTCCATACACCAGTTCCATTTAACTCTGAATTTATGGCAATTAATAGACGAACTTACACTGCAATGAAGAAATTAACATGGATGCCGTTTTGACTGGCACTTCTCTTAATGAAAACAATTCCTTTTGACGTTTTCACATACACGTCGCACAATAAATCTACTGCTAGGCACTTTTAGTATTACACATTTACTTTACACTAGAACAATATTAATTTTGACAATAATAATACGGCGGCAAGACATGCGCGTCCGACACAAGTTACAGGAGACAACAGAAGAATGAGTAACTGTTCATCGAGAACATCTCGTACATCTAAACAAAATGTGTAAAAAAAATGTTCTTCTTCTGTCCGTTTTTCGCGCCGCGGTTTTCAAAGTCAATAACTCACAGCATCTCTGACGGCGCTTCCACAATAGACAAGTTACATCACAGGTCGTTCACCTTTTACATTTTCGCAACATTATTTGCTAACTGTAGCTGTTGCCGAGCGACTGCTCGATTAGTGAATGATTTAAAATGATAAGGCAATCACATAATGTTACATCGGCTGTAGGACGATGTATTGAATCGCGACGCAATTTGTGTGTTCCATCGTCATCAAGAGGCTCTGAACGTTACAATTCACTCTCAGTTTTGCGTCGGATTCGAAAATCTAGACTCACAGGAGAACGAGCATATGGTGCCCGAGGCAGCACTAGACCCTTGGAGACAAGTCGGCTGTAGGACGATGTATTGAATCGCGACGCAATTTGTGTGTTCCATCGTCATTAACAGGCTCTGAACGTTACAATTAACTGTCAGTTTTGCATCGCATTCGAAAAACTAGACTCGCAGGAGAACGACCATAAGGTGCCCGAGGCAGCAATAGACCCTTGGAGACAAGTCGGCTGGAGGACGATGTATTGAGACGCGACGCAATTTGTGTGTCCAATCGTCATTAACAGGCTCTGAACGTTACAATTACCAGTCAGTTTTGCATCGCATTCAAAAAACTAGACTCACAGGAGAACGACCATAAGGTGCCTGAGGCAGCAATAGACCCTTGGAGACAAGTCGGCTGGAGGACGATGTATTGAATCGCGACGCAATTTGTGTGTTCCATCGTCATTAAGAGGCTCTGAACCTTACAATTAACTGTCAGTTTTGCATCGCATTCGAAAAACTAGACTCACAGGACAACGACCATAAGGTGCCCGAGGCAGCAATAGACCCTTAGAGACAAGTCGGCTGTAGGACGATGTATTGAATCGCGACGCAATTTGTGTGTTCCATCGTCATTAAGAGGCTCTGAACGTTACAATTAACTGTCAGTTTTGCATCGCATTCGAAAAACTAGACTCACAGGAGAACGACCATAAGGTGCCCGAGGCAGCAATAGACCCTTGGAGACAAGTCGGCTGGAAGACGATGTATTGATTCGCGACGCAATTTGTGTGTTCCATCGTCATTAAGAGGCTCTGAACGTTACAATTAATTGTCAGTTTTGCGCCGGATTCGAAAAACTAGACTCATAGGAGAACGACCATAAGAGGCCCGAGGCACCAATAGACCCTTCGAGACAAGTCGGCTGGAGGACGATGTATTGAATCGCGACGCAATTTGTGTGTTCCATCGTCATTAAGAGGCTCTGAACGTTACAATTAATTGTCAGTTTTGCGCCGGATTCGAAAAACTAGACTCATAGGAGAACGACCAATAGGTGCCCGGAGCAGCAATACTACCTCGGAGACAAGTCGGCTGGAGGACGATGTATTGAATCGCGACGCAATTTGTGTGTTCCATCGTCATTAAGAGGCTCTGAACGTTACAATTATCTGTCAGTTTTGCGTCGGATTCGAAAATCTAGACTCACAGGAGAACGATCATAAGGTGCCCGAGGCAGCACTAGACCCTTGGAGACAAGTCGGCTGGAGGGCGATGTATTGAGTCGCGACGCAATTTGTGTGTCCCATCGTCATTAACAGGCTCTGAACGTTACAATTAACTGTCAGTTTTGCATCGCATTCGAAAAACTAGACTCACAGGAGAATGACCATAAGGTGCCCGAGGCAGCAATAGACCCTTGGAGACAGGTCGGCTGTGGGACGATGTATTGAATCGCGACGCAATTTGTGTGTTCCATCGTCATCAAGAGGCTCTGAACGTTACAATTAACTGTCAGTTTTGCGCCGGATTCGAAAATCTAGACTCACAGGAGAACGAGCATATGGTGCCCGAAGCAGCACTAGACCCTTGGAGACAAGTCGGCTGTAGGATGATGTATTGAATCGCGACGCAATTTGTGTGTTCCATCGTCATTAAGAGGCTCTGAACGTTACAATTAACTGTCAGTTTTGCGTCGGATTCGAAAATCTAGACTCACAGGAGAACGACCATAAGGTGCCCGAGGCAGCACTAGACCCTTGGAGACAAGTCGGCTGGAGGACGATGTATTGAATCGCGACGCAATTTGTGTGTTCCATCGTCATTAAGAGGCTCTGAACGTTACAATTAACTGTCAGTTTTGCATCGCATTCGAAAAACTAGACTCACAGGAGAACGACCATAAGGTGCCCGAGGCAGCAATAGACCCTTGGAGACAAGTCGGCTGGAGGACGATGTATTGAATCGCGACGCAATTTGTGTTTTCCATCGTCAGTATCAGGCTCTGAACGTTACAATTAACTGTCAGTTTTGCATCGCATTCGAAAAACTAGACTCACAGGAGAATGACCATAAGGTGCCCGAGGCAGCAATTGACCCTTGGAGACAAGTCGGCTGGAGGACGATGTATTGAGACGCGACGCAATTTGTGTGTCCCATCGTCATTAACAGGCTCTGAGCGTTACAATTAACTGTCAGTTTTGCGTCGTATTCGAAAACCTAGACTCACAGGAGAACGACCATAAGGTGCCCGAGGCACCAATAGACCCTTCGAGACAAGTCGGCTGTAGGACGATGTATTGAATCGCGACGCAATTTGTGTGTTCCATCGTCATTAAGAGGCTCTGAACGTTACAATTCACTGTCAGTTTTGCGCCGGATTCGAAAAACTAGACTCATAGGAGAACGACCAAAAGGTGCCCGGAGCAGCAATACTACCTCGGAGACAAGTCGGATGGAGGACGATGTATTGAATCGCGACGCAATTTGTGTGTTCCATCGTCATTAAGAGGCTCTGAACGTTACAATTATCTGTCAGTTTTGCGTCGGATTCGAAAATCTAGACTCACAGGAGAACGACCATAAGGTGCCCGAGGCAGCACTAGACCCTTGGAGACAAGTCGGCTGGAGGACGATGTATTGAGTCTCGACGCAATTTGTGTGTCCCATCGTCATTAACAGGCTCTGAACGTTACAATTATCTGTCAGTTTTGCGTCGTATTCTGAAAACTAGACTCACAGGAGAACGACCATAAGGTGCCCGAGGCAGCAAGAGACCCTTGGAGACAGGTCGGCTGTGGGACGATGTATTGAATCGCGACGCAATTTCTGTGTTCCATCGTCATCAAGAGGCTCTGAACGTTACAATTCACTGTCAGTTTTGCGTCGGATTCGAAAATCTAGACTCACAGGAGAACGAGCATATGGTGCCCGAGGCAGCACTAGACCCTAGGAGACAAGTCGGCTGTAGGACGATGTATTGAATCGCGACGCAATTTGTGTGTTCCATCGTCATTAAGAGGCTCTGAACGTTACAATTAACTGTCAGTTTTGCGTCGGATTCGAAAATCTAGACTCACAGGAGAACGACCATAAGGTGCCCGAGGCAGCACTAGACCCTTGGAGACAAGTCGGCTGGAGGACGATGTATTGAGTCGCGACGCAATTTGTGTGTCCCATCGTCATTAACAGGCTCTGAACGTTACAATTAACTGTCAGTTTTGCATCGCATTCGAAAAACTAGACTCACAGGAGAACGACCATAAGGTGCCCGAGGCAGCAATAGACCCTTGGAGACAAGTCGGCTGGAGGACGATGTATTGAATCGCGACGCAATTTGTGTGTTCCATCGTCATTAAGAGGCTCTGAACGTTACAATTAAATGTCAGTTTTGCGCCGGATTCGAAAAACTAGACTCATAGGAGAACGACCAAGAGGTGCCAGGAGCAGCAATACTACCTCGGAAACATGTCGGCTGGAGGACGATGTATTGAATCGCGACGCAATTTGTGTGTTCCATCGTCAGTATCAGGCTCTGAACGTTACAATTAACTGTCAGTTTTGCGTCGGATTCGAAAATCTAGACTCACAGGAGAACGACCATAAGGTGCCCGAGGCAGCACTAGACCCTTGGAGACAAGTCGGCTGGAGGACGATGTATTGAGTCGCGACGCAATTTGTGTGTCCCATCGTCATTAACAGGCTCTGAACGTTACAATTATCTGTCAGTTTTGCGTCGTATTCTGAAAACTAGACTTACAGGAGAACGACCATAAGGTGCCCGAGGCAGCAAGAGACCCTTGGAGACAGGTCGGCTGTGGGACGATGTATTGAATCGCGACGCAATTTCTGTGTTCCATCGTCATCAAGAGGCTCTGAACGTTACAATTCACTGTCAGTTTTGCGTCGGATTCGAAAATCTAGACTCACAGGAGAACGAGCATATGGTGCCCGAGGCAGCACTAGACCCTAGGAGACAAGTCGGCTGTAGGACGATGTATTGAATCGCGACGCAATTTGTGTGTTCCATCGTCATTAAGAGGCTCTGAACGTTACAATTAACTGTCAGTTTTGCGTCGGATTCGAAAATCTAGACTCACAGGAGAACGACCATAAGGTGCCCGAGGCAGCACTAGACCCTTGGAGACAAGTCGGCTGGAGGACGATGTATTGAGTCGCGACGCAATTTGTGTGTCCCATCGTCATTAACAGGCTCTGAACGTTACAATTAACTGTCAGTTTTGCGTCGGATTCGAAAATCTAGACTCACAGGAGAACGAGCATATGGTGCCCGAGGCAGCACTAGACCCTTGGAGACAAGTCGGCTGTAGGACGATGTATTGAATCGCGACGCAATTTCTGTGTTCCATCGTCATCAAGAGGCTCTGAACGTTACAATTCACTGTCAGTTTTGCGTCGGATTCGAAAATCTAGACTCACAGGAGAACGAGCATATGGTGCCCGGGGCAGCACTAGACCCTTGGAGACAAGTCGGCTGGAGGACGATGTATTGAATCGCGACGCAATTTGTGTGTTCCATCGTCATCAAGAGGCTCTGAACGTTACAATTCACTGTCAGTTTTGCGTCGGATTCGAAAATCTAGACTCACAGGAGAACGACCATAAGGTGCCCGAGGCAGCAATAGACCCTTCGAGACAAGTCGGCTGGAGGACGATGTATTGAATCGCGACGCAATTTGTGTGTTCCATCGTCATTAACAGGCTCTGAACGTTACAATTAATTGTCAGTTTTGCGTCGTATTCGAAAAACTAGACTCACAGGAGAACGACCAAAAGGTGCCCGAGGCACCAATAGACCCTTCGAGACAAGTCGGCTGGAGGACGATGTATTGAATCGCGACGCAATTTGTGTGTTCCATCGTCATTAAGAGGCTCTGAACGTTACAATTACTTGTCAATTTTGCGCTGGATTCGAAAAACTAGACTCATAGGAGAACGACCAAGAGGTGCCAGGAGCAGCAATACTACCTCGGAGACATGTCGGCTGGAGGACGATGTATTGAATCGCGACGCAATTTGTGTGTTCCATCGTCAGTATCAGGCTCTGAACGTTACAATTAACTGTCAGTTTTGCGTCGGATTCGAAAACCTAGACTCACAGGAGAACGACCATAAGGTGCCCGAGGCAGCACTAGACCCTTGGAGACAAGTCGGCTGGAGGACGATGTATTGAATCGCGACGCAATTTGTGTGTTCCATCGTCAGTATCAGGCTCTGAACGTTACAATTCACTGTCAGTTTTGCGCCGGATTCGAAAAACTAGACTCATAGGAGAACGACCAAAAGGTGCCCGGAGCAGCAATACTACCTCGGAGACAAGTCGGATGGAGGACGATGTATTGAATCGCGACGCAATTTGTGTGTTCCATCGTCATTAAGAGGCTCTGAACGTTACAATTATCTGTCAGTTTTGCGTCGGATTCGAAAATCTAGACTCACAGGAGAACGACCATAAGGTGCCCGAGGCAGCACTAGACCCTTGGAGACAAGTCGGCTGGAGGACGATGTATTGAGTCGCGACGCAATTTGTGTGTCCCATCGTCATTAACAGGCTCTGAACGTTACAATTATCTGTCAGTTTTGCGTCGTATTCTGAAAACTAGACTCACAGGAGAACGACTATAAGGTGCCCGAGGCAGCAAGAGACCCTTGGAGACAGGTCGGCTGTGGGACGATGTATTGAATCGCGACGCAATTTCTGTGTTCCATCGTCATCAAGAGGCTCTGAACGTTACAATTCACTGTCAGTTTTGCGTCGGATTCGAAAATCTAGACTCACAGGAGAACGAGCATATGGTGCCCGAGGCAGCACTAGACCCTAGGAGACAAGTCGGCTGTAGGACGATGTATTGAATCGCGACGCAATTTGTGTGTTCCATCGTCATTAAGAGGCTCTGAACGTTACAATTAACTGTCAGTTTTGCGTCGGATTCGAAAATCTAGACTCACAGGAGAACGACCATAAGGTGCCCGAGGCAGCACTAGACCCTTGGAGACAAGTCGGCTGGAGGACGATGTATTGAGTCGCGACGCAATTTGTGTGTCCCATCGTCATTAACAGGCTCTGAACGTTACAATTAACTGTCAGTTTTGCATCGCATTCGAAAAACTAGACTCACAGGAGAACGACCATAAGGTGCCCGAGGCAGCAATAGACCCTTGGAGACAAGTCGGCTGGAGGACGATGTATTGAATCGCGACGCAATTTCTGTGTTCCATCGTCATTAAGAGGCTCTGAACGTTACAATTAAATGTCAGTTTTGCGCCGGATTCGAAAAACTAGACTCATAGGAGAACGACCAAGAGGTGCCAGGAGCAGCAATACTACCTCGGAAACATGTCGGCTGGAGGACGATGTATTGAATCGCGACGCAATTTGTGTGTTCCATCGTCAGTATCAGGCTCTGAACGTTACAATTAACTGTCAGTTTTGCGTCGGATTCGAAAATCTAGACTCACAGGAGAACGACCATAAGGTGCCCGAGGCAGCACTAGACCCTTGGAGACAAGTCGGCTGGAGGACGATGTATTGAGTCGCGACGCAATTTGTGTGTCCCATCGTCATTAACAGGCTCTGAACGTTACAATTATCTGTCAGTTTTGCGTCGTATTCTGAAAACTAGACTCACAGGAGAACGACCATAAGGTGCCCGAGGCAGCAAGAGACCCTTGGAGACAGGTCGGCTGTGGGACGATGTATTGAATCGCGACGCAATTTCTGTGTTCCATCGTCATCAAGAGGCTCTGAACGTTACAATTCACTGTCAGTTTTGCGTCGGATTCGAAAATCTAGACTCACAGGAGAACGAGCATATGGTGCCCGAGGCAGCACTAGACCCTAGGAGACAAGTCGGCTGTAGGACGATGTATTGAATCGCGACGCAATTTGTGTGTTCCATCGTCATTAAGAGGCTCTGAACGTTACAATTAACTGTCAGTTTTGCGTCGGATTCGAAAATCTAGACTCACAGGAGAACGACCATAAGGTGCCCGAGGCAGCACTAGACCCTTGGAGACAAGTCGGCTGGAGGACGCTGTATTGAGTAGCGACGCAATTTGTGTGTCCCATCGTCATTAACAGGCTCTGAACGTTACAATTAACTGTCAGTTTTGCGTCGGATTCGAAAATCTAGACTCACAGGAGAACGAGCATATGGTGCCCGAGGAAGCACTAGACCCTTGGAGACAAGTCGGCTGTAGGACGATGTATTGAATCGCGACGCAATTTGTGTGTTCCATCGTCATCAAGAGGCTCTGAACGTTACAATTCACTGTCAGTTTTGCGTCGGATTCGAAAATCTAGACTCACAGGAGAACGAGCATATGGTGCCCGGGGCAGCACTAGACCCTTGGAGACAAGTCGGCTGGAGGACGATGTATTGAATCGCGACGCAATTTGTGTGTTCCATCGTCATCAAGAGGCTCTGAACGTTACAATTCACTGTCAGTTTTGCGTCGGATTCGAAAATCTAGACTCACAGGAGAACGACCATAAGGTGCCCGAGGCAGCAATAGACCCTTCGAGACAAGTCGGCTGGAGGACGATGTATTGAATCGCGACGCAATTTGTGTGTTCCATCGTCATTAACAGGCTCTGAACGTTACAATTAATTGTCAGTTTTGCGTCGTATTCGAAAAACTAGACTCACAGGAGAACGACCAAAAGGTGCCCGAGGCACCAATAGACCCTTCGAGACAAGTCGGCTGGAGGACGATGTATTGAATCGCGACGCAATTTGTGTGTTCCATCGTCATTAAGAGGCTCTGAACGTTACAATTACTTGTCAATTTTGCGCTGGATTCGAAAAACTAGACTCATAGGAGAACGACCAAGAGGTGCCAGGAGCAGCAATACTACCTCGGAGACATGTCGGCTGGAGGACGATGTATTGAATCGCGACGCAATTTGTGTGTTCCATCGTCAGTATCAGGCTCTGAACGTTACAATTAACTGTCAGTTTTGCGTCGGATTCGAAAACCTAGACTCACAGGAGAACGACCATAACGTGCCCGAGGCAGCACTAGACCCTTGGAGACAAGTCGGCTGGAGGACGATGGATTGAGTCGCGACGCAATTTGTGTGTCCCATCGTCATTAACAGGCTCTGAACGTTACAATTAACTGTCAGTTTTGCATCGCATTCGAAAATCTAGACTCACAGGAGAACGACCATAAGGTGCCCGAGGCAGCACTAGACCCTTGGAGACAAGTCGGCTGGAGGACGATGTATTGAGTCGCGACGCAATTTGTGTGTCCCATCGTCATTAACAGGCTCTGAACGTTACAATTAACTGTCAGTTTTGCGTCGTATTCTGAAAACTAGACTCACAGGAGAACGACCATTAGGTGCCCGAGGCACCAATACACCCTTGGAGACAGGTCGGCTGTGGGACGATGTATTGAATCGCGACGCAATTTGTGTGTTCCATCGTCATCAAGAGGCTCTGAACGTTACAATTCACTGTCAGTTTTGCGTCGGATTCGAAAATCTAGACTCACAGGAGAACGAGCATATGGTGCCCGAAGCAGCACTAGACCCTTGGAGACAAGTCGGCTGTAGGACGATGTATTGAATCGCGACGCAATTTGTGTGTTCCATCGTCATTAAGAGGCTCTGAACGTTACAATTAACTGTCAGTTTTGCGTCGGATTCGAAAATCTAGACTCACAGGAGAACGACCATAAGGTGCCCGAGGCAGCACTAGACCCTTGGAGACAAGTCGGCTGGAGGACGATGTATTGAATCGCGACGCAATTTGTGTGTTCCATCGTCATTAACAGGCTCTGAACGTTACAATTAACTGTCAGTTTTGCATCGCATTCGAAAAACTAGACTCACAGGAGAACGACCATAAGGTGCCCGAGGCAGCAATAGACCCTTGGAGACAAGTCGGCTGGAGGACGATGTATTGAATCGCGACGCAATTTGTGTGTTCCATCGTCATTAAGAGGCTCTGAACGTTACAATTAACTGTCAGTTTTGCATCGCATTCGAAAAACTAGACTCACAGGAGAATGACCATAAGGTGCCCGAGGCAGCAATAGACCCTTGGAGACAAGTCGGCTGGAGGACGATGTATTGAGACGCGACGCAATTTGTGTGTCCCATCGTCATTAACAGGCTCTGAACGTTACAATTAACTGTCAGTTTTGCGTCGTATTCGAAAAACTAGACTCACAGGAGAACGACCATAAGGTGCCCGAGGCACCAATAGACCCTTCGAGACAAGTCGGCTGTAGGACGATGTATTGAATCGCGACGCAATTTGTGTGTTCCATCGTCATTAAGAGGCTCTGAACGTTACAATTCACTGTCAGTTTTGCGCCGGATTCGAAAAACTAGACTCATAGGAGAACGACCAAAAGGTGCCCGGAGCAGCAATACTACCTCGGAGACAAGTCGGATGGAGGACGATGTATTGAATCGCGACGCAATTTGTGTGTTCCATCGTCATTAAGAGGCTCTGAACGTTACAATTATCTGTCAGTTTTGCGTCGGATTCGAAAATCTAGACTCACAGGAGAACGACCATAAGGTGCCCGAGGCAGCACTAGACCCTTGGAGACAAGTCGGCTGGAGGACGATGTATTGAGTCGCGACGCAATTTGTGTGTCCCATCGTCATTAACAGGCTCTGAACGTTACAATTATCTGTCAGTTTTGCGTCGTATTCTGAAAACTAGACTCACAGGAGAACGAGCATAAGGTGCCCGAGGCAGCAATAGACCCTTGGAGACAAGTCGGCTGGAGGACGATGTATTGAATCGCGACGCAATTTGTGTGTTCCATCGTCATTAAGAAGCTCTGAACCTTACAATTAACTGTCAGTTTTGCGTCGGATTCGAAAATCTAGACTCACAGATGAACGACCATAAGGTGCCCGAGGCAGCAATAGACCCTTCGAGACAAGTCGGCTGGAGGACGATGTATTGAATCGCGACGCAATTTGTGTGTTCCATCGTCATCAAGAGGCTCTGAACGTTACAATTCACTCTCAGTTTTGCGTCGGATTCGAAAATCTAGACTCACAGGAGAACGAGCATATGGTGCCCGAGGCAGCACTAGACCCTTGGGGACAAGTCGGCTGTAGGACGATGTATTGAATTGCGACTCAATTTGTGTGTTCCATCGTCATTAAGAGGCTCTGAACGTTACAATTAACTGTCAGTTTTGCATCGCATTCGAAAAACTAGACTCACAGGACAACGACCATAAGGTGCCCGAGGCAGCAATAGACCCTTGGAGACAAGTCGGCTGTAGGACGATGTATTGAATCGCGACGCAATTTGTGTGTTCCATCGTCATTAAGAGGCTCTGAACGTTACAATTAACTGTCAGTTTTGCATCGCATTCGAAAAACTAGACTCACAGGAGAACGACCATAAGGTGCCCGAGGCAGCAATAGACCCTTGGAGACAAGTCGGCTGGAAGACGATGTATTGATTCGCGACGCAATTTGTGTGTTCCATCGTCATTAAGAGGCTCTGAACGTTACAATTAATTGTCAGTTTTGCGCCGGATTCGAAAAACTAGACTCATAGGAGAACGACCATAAGAGGCCCGAGGCACCAATAGACCCTTCGAGACAAGTCGGCTGGAGGTCGATGTATTGAATCGCGAAGCAATTTGTGTGTTCCATCGTCATTAAGAGGCTCTGAACGTTACAATTAATTGTCAGTTTTGCGCCGGATTCGAAAAACTAGACTCATAGGAGAACGACCAAAAGGTGCCCGGAGCAGCAATACTACCTCGGAGACAAGTCGGCTGGAGGACGATGTATTGAATCGCGACGCAATTTGTGTGTTCCATCGTCATTAAGAGGCTCTGAACGTTACAATTATCTGTCAGTTTTGCGTCGGATTCGAAAATCTAGACTCACAGGAGAACGACCATAAGGTGCCCGAGGCAGCACTAGACCCTTGGAGACAAGTCGGCTGGAGGGCGATGTATTGAGTCGCGACGCAATTTGTGTGTCCCATCGTCATTAACAGGCTCTGAACGTTACAATTAACTGTCAGTTTTGCGTCGTATTCTGAAAACTAGACTCACAGGAGAACGACCATAAGGTGCCCGAGGCAGCAAGAGACCCTTGGAGACAGGTCGGCTGTGGGACGATGTATTGAATCGCGACGCAATTTCTGTGTTCCATCGTCATCAAGAGGCTCTGAACGTTACAATTCACTGTCAGTTTTGCGTCGGATTCGAAAATCTAGACTCACAGGAGAACGAGCATATGGTGCCCGAGGCAGCACTAGACCCTAGGAGACAAGTCGGCTGTAGGACGATGTATTGAATCGCGACGCAATTTGTGTGTTCCATCGTCATTAAGAGGCTCTGAACGTTACAATTAACTGTCAGTTTTGCGTCGGATTCGAAAATCTAGACTCACAGGAGAACGACCATAAGGTGCCCGAGGCAGCACTAGACCCTTGGAGACAAGTCGGCTGGAGGACGATGTATTGAGTCGCGACGCAATTTGTGTGTCCCATCGTCATTAACAGGCTCTGAACGTTACAATTAACTGTTTTGCATCGCATTCGAAAAACTAGACTCACAGGCAGCACTAGACCCTTGGAGACAAGTCGGCTGGAGGACGATGTATTGAATCGCGACGCAATTTGTGTGTTCCATCGTCATTAAGAGGCTCTGAACGTTACAATTAACTGTCAGTTTTGCATCGCATTCGAAAAACTAGACTCACAGGAGAACGACCATAAGGTGCCCGAGGCAGCAATAGACCCTTGGAGACAAGTCGGCTGGAGGACGATGTATTGAATCGCGACGCAATTTGTGTGTTCCATCGTCATTAAGAGGCTCTGAACGTTACAATTAACTGTCAGTTTTGCATCGCATTCGAAAAACTAGACTCACAGGAGAATGACCATAAGGTGCCCGAGGCAGCAATAGACCCTTGGAGACAAGTCGGCTGGAGGACGATGTATTGAGACGCGACGCAATTTGTGTGTCCCATCGTCATTAACAGGCTCTGAACGTTACAATTAACTGTCAGTTTTGCGTCGTATTCGAAAACCTAGACTCACAGGAGAACGACCATAAGGTGCCCGAGGCACCAATAGACCCTTCGAGACAAGTCGGCTGTAGGACGATGTATTGAATCGCGACGCAATTTGTGTGTTCCATCGTCATTAACAGGCTCTGAACGTTACAATTCACTGTCAGTTTTGCGCCGGATTCGAAAAACTAGACTCATAGGAGAACGACCAAAAGGTGCCCGGAGCAGCAATACTACCTCGGAGACAAGTCGGATGGAGGACGATGTATTGAATCGCGACGCAATTTGTGTGTTCCATCGTCATTAAGAGGCTCTGAACGTTACAATTATCTGTCAGTTTTGCGTCGGATTCGAAAATCTAGACTCACAGGAGAACGACCATAAGGTGCCCGAGGCAGCACTAGACCCTTGGAGACAAGTCGGCTGGAGGACGATGTATTGAGTCGCGACGCAATTTGTGTGTCCCATCGTCATTAACAGGCTCTGAACGTTACAATTATCTGTCAGTTTTGCGTCGTATTCTGAAAACTAGACTCACAGGAGAACGACCATAAGGTGCCCGAGGCAGCAAGAGACCCTTGGAGACAGGTCGGCTGTGGGACGATGTATTGAATCGCGACGCAATTTCTGTGTTCCATCGTCATCAAGAGGCTCTGAACGTTACAATTCACTGTCAGTTTTGCGTCGGATTCGAAAATCTAGACTCACAGGAGAACGAGCATATGGTGCCCGAGGCAGCACTAGACCCTAGGAGACAAGTCGGCTGTAGGACGATGTATTGAATCGCGACGCAATTTGTGTGTTCCATCGTCATTAAGAGGCTCTGAACGTTACAATTAACTGTCAGTTTTGCGTCGGATTCGAAAATCTAGACTCACAGGAGAACGACCATAAGGTGCCCGAGGCAGCACTAGACCCTTGGAGACAAGTCGGCTGGAGGACGATGTATTGAGTCGCGACGCAATTTGTGTGTCCCATCGTCATTAACAGGCTCTGAACGTTACAATTAACTGTCAGTTTTGCATCGCATTCGAAAAACTAGACTCACAGGAGAACGACCATAATGTGCCCGAGGCAGCAATAGACCCTTGGAGACAAGTCGGCTGGAGGACGATGTATTGAATCGCGACGCAATTTGTGTGTTCCATCGTCATTAAGAGGCTCTGAACGTTACAATTAAATGTCAGTTTTGCGCCGGATTCGAAAAACTAGACTCATAGGAGAACGACCAAGAGGTGCCAGGAGCAGCAATACTACCTCGGAAACATGTCGGCTGGAGGACGATGTATTGAATCGCGACACAATTTGTGTGTTCCATCGCCAGTATCAGGCTCTGAACGTTACAATTAACTGTCAGTTTTGCGTCGGATTCGAAAATCTAGACTCACAGGAGAACGACCATAAGGTGCCCGAGGCAGCACTAGACCCTTGGAGACAAGTCGGCTGGAGGACGCTGTATTGAGTAGCGACGCAATTTGTGTGTCCCATCGTCATTAACAGGCTCTGAACGTTACAATTCACTGTCAGTTTTGCGTCGGATTCGAAAATCTAGACTCACAGGAGAACGAGCATATGGTGCCCGGGGCAGCACTAGACCCTTGGAGACAAGTCGGCTGGAGGACGATGTATTGAATCGCGACGCAATTTGTGTGTTCCATCGTCATCAAGAGGCTCTGAACGTTACAATTCACTGTCAGTTTTGCGTCGGATTCGAAAATCTAGACTCACAGGAGAACGACCATAAGGTGCCCGAGGCAGCAATAGACCCTTCGAGACAAGTCGGCTGGAGGACGATGTATTGAATCGCGACGCAATTTGTGTGTTCCATCGTCATTAACAGGCTCTGAACGTTACAATTAATTGTCAGTTTTGCGTCGTATTCGAAAAACTAGACTCACAGGAGAACGACCAAAAGGTGCCCGAGGCACCAATAGACCCTTCGAGACAAGTCGGCTGGAGGACGATGTATTGAATCGCGACGCAATTTGTGTGTTCCATCGTCATTAAGAGGCTCTGAACGTTACAATTACTTGTCAATTTTGCGCTGGATTCGAAAAACTAGACTCATAGGAGAACGACCAAGAGGTGCCAGGAGCAGCAATACTACCTCGGAGACATGTCGGCTGGAGGACGATGTATTGAATCGCGACGCAATTTGTGTGTTCCATCGTCAGTATCAGGCTCTGAACGTTACAATTAACTGTCAGTTTTGCGTCGGATTCGAAAACCTAGACTCACAGGAGAACGACCATAAGGTGCCCGAGGCAGCACTAGACCCTTGGAGACAAGTCGGCTGGAGGACGATGGATTGAATCGCGACGCAATTTGTGTGTTCCATCGTCAATAAGAGGCTCTGAACGTTACAATTAACTGTCAGTTTTGCGCCGGATTCGAAAAACTAGACTCATAGGAGAACGACCAAAAGGTGCCCGGAGCAGCAATACTACCTCGGAGACAAGTCGGATGGAGGACGATGTATTGAATCGCGACGCAATTTGTGTGTTCCATCGTCATTAAGAGGCTCTGAACGTTACAATTATCTGTCAGTTTTGCGTCGGATTCGAAAATCTAGACTCACAGGAGAACGACCATAAGGTGCCCGAGGCAGCACTAGACCCTTGGAGACAAGTCGGCTGGAGGACGATGTATTGAGTCGCGACGCAATTTGTGTGTCCCATCGTCATTAACAGGCTCTGAACGTTACAATTATCTGTCAGTTTTGCGTCGTATTCTGAAAACTAGACTCACAGGAGAACGACCATAAGGTGCCCGAGGCAGCAAGAGACCCTTGGAGACAGGTCGGCTGTGGGACGATGTATTGAATCGCGACGCAATTTCTGTGTTCCATCGTCATCAAGAGGCTCTGAACGTTACAATTCACTGTCAGTTTTGCGTCGGATTCGAAAATCTAGACTCACAGGAGAACGAGCATATGGTGCCCGAGGCAGCACTAGACCCTAGGAGACAAGTCGGCTGTAGGACGATGTATTGAATCGCGACGCAATTTGTGTGTTCCATCGTCATTAAGAGGCTCTGAACGTTACAATTAACTGTCAGTTTTGCGTCGGATTCGAAAATCTAGACCCACAGGAGAACGACCATAAGGTGCCCGAGGCAGCACTAGACCCTTGGAGACAAGTCGGCTGGAGGACGATGTATTGAGTCGCGACGCAATTTGTGTGTCCCATCGTCATTAACAGGCTCTGAACGTTACAATTAACTGTCAGTTTTGCATCGCATTCGAAAAACTAGACTCACAGGAGAACGACCATAAGGTGCCCGAGGCAGCAATAGACCCTTGGAGACAAGTCGGCTGGAGGACGATGTATTGAATCGCGACGCAATTTGTGTGTTCCATCGTCATTAAGAGGCTCTGAACGTTACAATTAAATGTCAGTTTTGCGCCGGATTCGAAAAACTAGACTCATAGGAGAACGACCAAGAGGTGCCAGGAGCAGCAATACTACCTCGGAAACATGTCGGCTGGAGGACGATGTATTGAATCGCGACGCAATTTGTGTGTTCCATCGTCAGTATCAGGCTCTGAACGTTACAATTAACTGTCAGTTTTGCGTCGGATTCGAAAATCTAGACTCACAGGAGAACGACCATAAGGTGCCCGAGGCAGCACTAGACCCTTGGAGACAAGTCGGCTGGAGGACGATGTATTGAGTCGCGACGCAATTTGTGTGTCCCATCGTCATTAACAGGCTCTGAACGTTACAATTATCTGTCAGTTTTGCGTCGTATTCTGAAAACTAGACTCACAGGAGATCGACCATAAGGTGCCCGAGGCAGCAAGAGACCCTTGGAGACAGGTCGGCTGTGGGACGATGTATTGAATCGCGACGCAATTTCTGTGTTCCATCGTCATCAAGAGGCTCTGAACGTTACAATTCACTGTCAGTTTTGCGTCGGATTCGAAAATCTAGACTCACAGGAGAACGAGCATATGGTGCCCGAGGCAGCACTAGACCCTAGGAGACAAGTCGGCTGTAGGACGATGTATTGAATCGCGACGCAATTTGTGTGTTCCATCGTCATTAAGAGGCTCTGAACGTTACAATTAACTGTCAGTTTTGCGTCGGATTCGAAAATCTAGACTCACAGGAGAACGACCATAAGGTGCCCGAGGCAGCACTAGACCCTTGGAGACAAGTCGGCTGGAGGACGATGTATTGAGTCGCGACGCAATTTGTGTGTCCCATCGTCATTAACAGGCTCTGAACGTTACAATTAACTGTCAGTTTTGCATCGCATTCGAAAAACTAGACTCACAGGCAGCAATAGACCCTTGGAGACAAGTCGGCTGGAGGACGATGTATTGAATCGCGACGCAATTTGTGTGTTCCATCGTCATTAAGAGGCTCTGAACGTTACAATTAAATGTCAGTTTTGCGCCGGATTCGAAAAACTAGACTCATAGGAGAACGACCAAGAGGTGCCAGGAGCAGCAATACTACCTCGGAAACATGTCGGCTGGAGGACGATGTATTGAATCGCGACACAATTTGTGTGTTCCATCGCCAGTATCAGGCTCTGAACGTTACAATTAACTGTCAGTTTTGCGTCGGATTCGAAAATCTAGACTCACAGGAGAACGACCATAAGGTGCCCGAGGCAGCACTAGACCCTTGGAGACAAGTCGGCTGGAGGACGCTGTATTGAGTAGCGACGCAATTTGTGTGTCCCATCGTCATTAACAGGCTCTGAACGTTACAATTAACTGTCAGTTTTGCGTCGGATTCGAAAATCTAGACTCACAGGAGAACGAGCATATGGTGCCCGAGGCAGCAATAGACCCTTGGAGACAAGTCGGCTGTAGGACGATGTATTGAATCGCGACGCAATTTGTGTGTTTCATCGTCATCAAGAGGCTCTGAACGTTACAATTCACTGTCAGTTTTGCGTCGGATTCGAAAATCTAGACTCACAGGAGAACGAGCATATGGTGCCCGGGGCAGCACTAGACCCTTGGAGACAAGTCGGCTGGAGGACGATGTATTGAATCGCGACGCAATTTGTGTGTTCCATCGTCATCAAGAGGCTCTGAACGTTACAATTCACTGTCAGTTTTGCGTCGGATTCGAAAATCTAGACTCACAGGAGAACGACCATAAGGTGCCCGAGGCAGCAATAGACCCTTCGAGACAAGTCGGCTGGAGGACGATGTATTGAATCGCGACGCAATTTGTGTGTTCCATCGTCATTAACAGGCTCTGAACGTTACAATTAATTGTCAGTTTTGCGTCGTATTCGAAAAACTAGACTCACAGGAGAACGACCAAAAGGTGCCCGAGGCACCAATAGACCCTTCGAGACAAGTCGGCTGGAGGACGATGTATTGAATCGCGACGCAATTTGTGTGTTCCATCGTCATTAAGAGGCTCTGAACGTTACAATTACTTGTCAATTTTGCGCTGGATTCGAAAAACTAGACTCATAGGAGAACGACCAAGAGGTGCCAGGAGCAGCAATACTACCTCGGAGACATGTCGGCTGGAGGACGATGTATTGAATCGCGACGCAATTTGTGTGTTCCATCGTCAGTATCAGGCTCTGAACGTTACAATTAACTGTCAGTTTTGCGTCGGATTCGAAAACCTAGACTCACAGGAGAATGACCATAAGGTGCCCGAGGCAGCACTAGACCCTTGGAGACAAGTCGGCTGGAGGACGATGGATTGAGTCGCGACGCAATTTGTGTGTCCCATCGTCATTAACAGGCTCTGAACGTTACAATTAACTGTCAGTTTTGCATCGCATTCGAAAATCTAGACTCACAGGAGAACGACCATAAGGTGCCCGAGGCAGCACTAGACCCTTGGAGACAAGTCGGCTGGAGGACGATGTATTGAGTCGCGTCGCAATTTGTGTGTCCCATCGTCATTAACAGGCTCTGAACGTTACAATTAACTGTCAGTTTTGCGTCGTATTCTGAAAACTAGACTCACAGGAGAACGACCATTAGGTGCCCGAGGCACCAATACACCCTTGGAGACAGGTCGGCTGTGGGACGATCTATTGAATCGCGACGCAATTTGTGTGTTCCATCGTCATCAAGAGGCTCTGAACGTTACAATTCACTGTCAGTTTTGCGTCGGATTCGAAAATCTAGACTCACAGGAGAACGAGCATATGGTGCCCGAAGCAGTACTAGACCCTTGGAGACAAGTCGGCTGTAGGACGATGTATTGAATCGCGACGCAATTTGTGTGTTCCATCGTCATTAAGAGGCTCTGAACGTTACAATTAACTGTCAGTTTTGCGTCGGATTCGAAAATCTAGACTCACAGGAGAACGACCATAAGGTGCCCGAGGCAGCACTAGACCCTTGGAGACAAGTCGGCTGGAGGACGATGTATTTAATCGCGACGCAATTTGTGTGTTCCATCGTCATTAACAGGCTCTGAACGTTACAATTAACTGTCAGTTTTGCATCGCATTCGAAAAACTAGACTCACAGGAGAACGACCATAAGGTGCCCGAGGCAGCAATAGACCCTTGGAGACAAGTCGGCTGGAGGACGATGTATTGAATCGCGACGCAATTTGTGTGTTCCATCGTCATTAAGAGGCTCTGAACGTTACAATTAACTGTCAGTTTTGCATCGCATTCGAAAAACTAGACTCACAGGAGAATGACCATAAGGTGCCCGAGGCAGCAATAGACCCTTGGAGACAAGTCGGCTGGAGGACGATGTATTGAGACGCGACGCAATTTGTGTGTCCCATCGTCATTAACAGGTTCTGAACGTTACAATTAACTGTCAGTTTTGCGTCGTATTCGAAAAACTAGACTCACAGGAGAACGACCATAAGGTGCCCGAGGCACCAATAGACCCTTCGAGACAAGTCGGCTGTAGGACGATGTATTGAATCGCGACGCAATTTGTGTGTTCCATCGTCATTAAGAGGCTCTGAACGTTACAATTCACTGTCAGTTTTGCGCCGGATTCGAAAAACTAGACTCATAGGAGAACGACCAAAAGGTGCCCGGAGCAGCAATACTACCTCGGAGACAAGTCGGATGGAGGACGATGTATTGAATCGCGACGCAATTTGTGTGTTCCATCGTCATTAAGAGGCTCTGAACGTTACAATTATCTGTCAGTTTTGCGTCGGATTCGAAAATCTAGACTCACAGGAGAACGACCATAAGGTGCCCGAGGCAGCACTAGACCCTTGGAGACAAGTCGGCTGGAGGACGATGTATTGAGTCGCGACGCAATTTGTGTGTCCCATCGTCATTAACAGGCTCTGAACGTTACAATTATCTGTCAGTTTTGCGTCGTATTCTGAAAACTAGACTCACAGGAGAACGAGCATAAGGTGCCCGAGGCAGCAATAGACCCTTGGAGACAAGTCGGCTGGAGGACGATGTATTGAATCGCGACGCAATTTGTGTGTTCCATCGTCATTAAGAGGCTCTGAACCTTACAATTAACTGTCAGTTTTGCGTCGGATTCGAAAATCTAGACTCACAGATGAACGACCATAAGGTGCCCGAGGCAGCAATAGACCCTTCGAGACAAGTCGGCTGGAGGACGATGTATTGAATCGCGACGCAATTTGTGTGTTCCATCGTCATCAAGAGGCTCTGAACGTTACAATTCACTCTCAGTTTTGCGTCGGATTCGAAAATCTAGACTCACAGGAGAACGAGCATATGGTGCCCGAGGCAGCACTAGACCCTTGGGGACAAGTCGGCTGTAGGACGATGTATTGAATTGCGACGCAATTTGTGTGTTCCATCGTCATTAAGAGGCTCTGAACGTTACAATTAACTGTCAGTTTTGCATCGCATTCGAAAAACTAGACTCACAGGACAACGACCAAAAGGTGCCCGAGGCAGCAATAGACCCTTGGAGACAAGTCGGCTGTAGGACGATGTATTGAATCGCGACGCAATTTGTGTGTTCCATCGTCATTAAGAGGCTCTGAACGTTACAATTAACTGTCAGTTTTGCATCGCATTCGAAAAACTAGACTCACAGGAGAACGACCATAAGGTGCCCGAGGCAGCAATAGACCCTTGGAGACAAGTCGGCTGGAAGACGATGTATTGATTCGGGACGCAATTTGTGTGTTCCATCGTCATTAAGAGGCTCTGAACGTTACAATTAATTGTCAGTTTTGCGCCGGATTCGAAAAACTATACTCATAGGAGAACGACCATAAGAGGCCCGAGGCACCAATAGACCCTTCGAGACAAGTCGGCTGGAGGTCGATGTATTGAATCGCGACGCAATTTGTGTGTTCCATCGTCATTAAGAGGCTCTGAACGTTACAATTAATTGTCAGTTTTGCGCCGGATTCGAAAAACTAGACTCATAGGAGAACGACCAAAAGGTGCCCGGAGCAGCAATACTACCTCGGAGACAAGTCGGCTGGAGGACGATGTATTGAATCGCGACGCAATTTGTGTGTTCCATCGTCATTAAGAGGCTCTGAACGTTACAATTATCTGTCAGTTTTGCGTCGGATTCGAAAATCTAGACTCACAGGAGAACGACCATAAGGTGCCCGAGGCAGCACTAGACCCTTGGAGACAAGTCGGCTGGAGGGCGATGTATTGAGTCGCGACGCAATTTGTGTGTCCCATCGTCATTAACAGGCTCTGAACGTTACAATTAACTGTCAGTTTTGCGTCGTATTCTGAAAACTAGACTCACAGGAGAACGACCATAAGGTGCCCGAGGCACCAATAGACCCTTAGAGACAAGTCGGCTGGTGGACGATGTATTGAATCGCGACGCAATTTGTGTGTTCCATCGTCATTAAGAGGCTCTGAACGTTACAATTAATTGTCAGTTTTGCGCCGGATTCGAAAAACTAGACTCATAGGAGAACGACCAAAAGGTGCCCGGAGCAGCAGTACTACCTCGGAGACAAGTCGGCTGTAGGACGATGTATTGAATCGCGACGCAATTTGTGTGTTCCATCGTCATTAAGAGGCTCTGAACGTTACAATTAACTGTCAGTTTTGCGTCGGATTCGAAAATCTAGACTCACAGGAGAACGAGCATAAGGTGCGCGAGGCAGCTATAGACCCTTCGAGACAAGTCGGCTGGAGGACGATGTATTGAATCGCGACGCAATTTGTGTGTTCCATCGTCATTAAGAGGCTCTGAACGTTACAATTAAATGTCAGTTTTGCGCCGGATTCGAAAAACTAGACTCATAGGAGAACGACCAAGAGGTGCCAGGAGCAGCAATACTACCTCGGAAACATGTCGGCTGGAGGACGATGTATTGAATCGCGACGCAATTTGTGTGTTCCATCGTCAGTATCAGGCTCTGAACGTTACAATTAACTGTCAGTTTTGCGTCGGATTCGAAAATCTAGACTCACAGGAGAACGACCATAAGGTGCCCGAGGCAGCACTAGACCCTTGGAGACAAGTCGGCTGGAGGACGATGTATTGAGTAGCGACGCAATTTGTGTGTCCCATCGTCATTAACAGGCTCTGAACGTTACAATTAACTGTCAGTTTTGCGTCGGATTCGAAAATCTAGACTCACAGGAGAACGAGCATATGGTGCCCGAGGCAGCACTAGACCCTTGGAGACAAGTCGGCTGTAGGACGATGTATTGAATCGCGACGCAATTTGTGTGTTCCATCGTCATCAAGAGGCTCTGAACGTTACAATTCACTGTCAGTTTTGCGTCGGATTCGAAAATCTAGACTCGCAGGAGAACGAGCATATGGTGCCCGGGGCAGCACTAGACCCTTGGAGACAAGTCGGCTGGAGGACGATGTATTGAATCGCGACGCAATTTGTGTGTTCCATCGTCATCAAGAGGCTCTGAACGTTACAATTCACTGTCAGTTTTGCGTCGGATTCGAAAATCTAGACTCACAGGAGAACGACCATAAGGTGCCCGAGGCAGCACTAGACCCTTGGAGACAAGTCGGCTGGAGGACGATGTATTGAGTCGCGACGCAATTTGTGTGTCCCATCGTCATTAACAGGCTCTGAACGTTACAATTATCTGTCAGTTTTGCGTCGTATTCTGAAAACTAGACTCACAGGAGAACGACCATAAGGTGCCCGAGGCAGCAAGAGACCCTTGGAGACAGGTCGGCTGTGGGACGATGTATTGAATCGCGACGCAATTTGTGTGTTCCATCGTCATCAAGAGGCTCTGAACGTTACAATTCACTGTGAGTTTTGCGTCGGATTCGAAAATCTAGACTCACAGGAGAACGAGCATATGGTGCCCGAGGCAGCACTAGACCCTAGGAGACAAGTCGGCTGTAGGACGATGTATTGAATCGCGACGCAATTTGTGTGTTCCATCGTCATTAAGAGGCTCTGAACGTTACAATTAACTGTCAGTTTTGCGTCGGATTCGAAAATCTAGACTCACAGGAGAACGACCATAAGGTGCCCGAGGCAGCACTAGACCCTTGGAGACAAGTCGGCTGGAGGACGATGTATTGAGTCGCGACGCAATTTGTGTGTTCCATCGTCATTAAGAGGCTCTGAACGTTACAATTAAATGTCAGTTTTGCGCCGGATTCGAAAAACTAGACTCATAGGAGAACGACCAAGAGGTGCCAGGAGCAGCAATACTACCTCGGAAACATGTCGGCTGGAGGACGATGTATTGAATCGCGACGCAATTTGTGTGTTCCATCGTCAGTATCAGGCTCTGAACGTTACAATTAACTGTCAGTTTTGCGTCGGATTCGAAAATCTAGACTCACAGGAGAACGACCATAAGGTGCCCGAGGCAGCACTAGACCCTTGGAGACAAGTCGGCTGGAGGACGATGTATTGAGTCGCGACGCAATTTGTGTGTCCCATCGTCATTAACAGGCTCTGAACGTTACAATTATCTGTCAGTTTTGCGTCGTATTCTGAAAACTAGACTCACAGGAGATTGACCATAAGGTGCCCGAGGCAGCAAGAGACCCTTGGAGACAGGTCGGCTGTGGGACGATGTATTGAATCGCGACGCAATTTCTGTGTTCCATCGTCATCAAGAGGCTCTGAACGTTACAATTCACTGTCAGTTTTGCGTCGGATTCGAAAATCTAGACTCACAGGAGAACGAGCATATGGTGCCCGAGGCAGCACTAGACCCTAGGAGACAAGTCGGCTGTAGGACGATGTATTGAATCGCGACGCAATTTGTGTGTTCCATCGTCATTAAGAGGCTCTGAACGTTACAATTAACTGTCAGTTTTGCGTCGGATTCGAAAATCTAGACTCACAGGAGAACGACCATAAGGTGCCCGAGGCAGCACTAGACCCTTGGAGACAAGTCGGCTGGAGGACGATGTATTGAGTCGCGACGCAATTTGTGTGTCCCATCGTCATTAACAGGCTCTGAACGTTACAATTAACTGTCAGTTTTGCGCCGGATTCGAAAAACTAGACTCATAGGAGAACGACCAAGAGGTGCCAGGAGCAGCAATACTACCTCGGAAACATGTCGGCTGGAGGACGATGTATTGAATCGCGACGCAATTTGTGTGTTCCATCGCCAGTATCAGGCTCTGAACGTTACAATTAACTGTCAGTTTTGCGTCGGATTCGAAAATCTAGACTCACAGGAGAACGACCATAAGGTGCCCGAGGCAGCACTAGACCCTTGGAGACAAGTCGGCTGGAGGACGATGTATTGAGTAGCGACGCAATTTGTGTGTCCCATCGTCATTAACAGGCTCTGAACGTTACAATTAACTGTCAGTTTTGCGTCGGATTCGAAAATCTAGACTCACAGGAGAACGAGCATATGGTGCCTGAGGCAGCACTAGACCCTTGGAGACAAGTCGGCTGTAGGACGATGTATTGAATCGCGACGCAATTTGTGTGTTCCATCGTCATCAAGAGGCTCTGAACGTTACAATTCACTGTCAGTTTTGCGTCGGATTCGAAAATCTAGACTCACAGGAGAACGAGCATATGGTGCCCGGGGCAGCACTAGACCCTTGGAGACAAGTCGGCTGGAGGACGATGTATTGAATCGCGACGCAATTTGTGTGTTCCATCGTCATCAAGAGGCTCTGAACGTTACAATTCACTGTCAGTTTTGCGTCGGATTCGAAAATCTAGACTCACAGGAGAACGACCATAAGGTGCCCGAGGCAGCAATAGACCCTTCGAGACAAGTCGGCTGGAGGACGATGTATTGAATCGCGACGCAATTTGTGTGTTCCTTCGTCATTAACAGGCTCTGAACGTTACAATTAATTGTCAGTTTTGCGTCGTATTCGAAAAACTAGACTCACAGGAGAACGACCAAAAGGTGCCCGAGGCACCAATAGACCCTTCGAGACAAGTCGGCTGGAGGACGATGTATTGAATCGCGACGCAATTTGTGTGTTCCATCGTCATTAAGAGGCTCTGAACGTTACAATTACTTGTCAATTTTGCGCTGGATTCGAAAAACTAGACTCATAGGAGAACGACCAAGAGGTGCCAGGAGTAGCAATACTACCTCGGAGACATGTCGGCTGGAGGACGATGTATTGAATCGCGACGCAATTTGTGTGTTCCATCGTCAGTATCAGGCTCTGAACGTTACAATTAACTGTCAGTTTTGCGTCGGATTCGAAAACCTAGACTCACAGGAGAACGACCATAAGGTGCCCGAGGCAGCACTAGACCCTTGGAGACAAGTCGGCTGGAGGACGATGGATTGAGTCGCGACGCAATTTGTGTGTCCCATCGTCATTAACAGGCTCTGAACGTTACAATTAACTGTCAGTTTTGCATCGCATTCGAAAATCTAGACTCACAGGAGAACGACCATAAGGTGCCCGAGGCAGCACTAGACCCTTGGAGACAAGTCGGCTGGAGGACGATGTATTGAGTCGCGACGCAATTTGTGTGTCCCATCGTCATTAACAGGCTCTGAACGTTACAATTAACTGTCAGTTTTGCGTCGTATTCTGAAAACTAGACTCACAGGAGAACGACCATTAGGTGCCCGAGGCACCAATACACCCTTGGAGACAGGTCGGCTGTGGGACGATGTATTGAATCGCGACGCAATTTGTGTGTTCCATCGTCATTAAGAGGCTCTGAACGTTACAATTAAATGTCAGTTTTGCGCCGGATTCGAAAAACTAGACTCATAGGAGAACGACCAAGAGGTGCCAGGAGCAGCAATACTACCTCGGAAACATGTCGGCTGGAGGACGATGTATTGAATCGCGACGCAATTTGTGTGTTCCATCGCCAGTATCAGGCTCTGAACGTTACAATTAACTGTCAGTTTTGCGTCGGATTCGAAAATCTAGACTCACAGGAGAACGACCATAAGGTGCCCGAGGCAGCACTAGACCCTTGGAGACAAGTCGGCTGGAGGACGATGTATTGAGTAGCGACGCAATTTGTGTGTCCCATCGTCATTAACAGGCTCTGAACGTTACAATTAACTGTCAGTTTTGCGTCGGATTCGAAAATCTAGACTCACAGGAGAACGAGCATATGGTGCCTGAGGCAGCACTAGACCCTTGGAGACAAGTCGGCTGTAGGACGATGTATTGAATCGCAACGCAATTTGTGTGTTCCATCGTCATCAAGAGGCTCTGAACGTTACAATTCACTGTCAGTTTTGCGTCGGATTCGAAAATCTAGACTCACAGGAGAACGAGCATATGGTGCCCGGGGCAGCACTAGACCCTTGGAGACAAGTCGGCTGGAGGACGATGTATTGAATCGCGACGCAATTTGTGTGTTCCATCGTCATCAAGAGGCTCTGAACGTTACAATTCACTGTCAGTTTTGCGTCGGATTCGAAAATCTAGACTCACAGGAGAACGACCATAAGGTGCCCGAGGCAGCAATAGACCCTTCGAGACAAGTCGGCTGGAGGACGATGTATTGAATCGCGACGCAATTTGTGTGTTCCATCGTCATTAACAGGCTCTGAACGTTACAATTAATTGTCAGTTTTGCGTCGTATTCGAAAAACTAGACTCACAGGAGAACGACCAAAAGGTGCCCGAGGCACCAATAGACCCTTCGAGACAAGTCGGCTGGAGGACGATGTATTGAATCGCGACGCAATTTGTGTGTTCCATCGTCATTAAGAGGCTCTGAACGTTACAATTACTTGTCAATTTTGCGCTGGATTCGAAAAACTAGACTCATAGGAGAACGACCAAGAGGTGCCAGGAGCAGCAATACTACCTCGGAGACATGTCGGCTGGAGGACGATGTATTGAATCGCGACGCAATTTGTGTGTTCCATCGTCAGTATCAGGCTCTGAACGTTACAATTAACTGTCAGTTTTGCGTCGGATTCGAAAACCTAGACTCACAGGAGAACGACCATAAGGTGCCCGAGGCAGCACTAGACCCTTGGAGACAAGTCGGCTGGAGGACGATGGATTGAGTCGCGACGCAATTTGTGTGTCCCATCGTCATTAACAGGCTCTGAACGTTACAATTAACTGTCAGTTTTGCATCGCATTCGAAAATCTAGACTCACAGGAGAACGACCATAAGGTGCCCGAGGCAGCACTAGACCCTTGGAGACAAGTCGGCTGGAGGACGATGTATTGAGTCGCGACGCAATTTGTGTGTCCCATCGTCATTAACAGGCTCTGAACGTTACAATTAACTGTCAGTTTTGCGTCGTATTCTGAAAACTAGACTCACAGGAGAACGACCATTAGGTGCCCGAGGCACCAATACACCCTTGGAGACAGGTCGGCTGTGGGACGATGTATTGAATCGCGACGCAATTTGTGTGTTCCATCGTCATCAAGAGGCTCTGAACGTTACAATTCACTGTCAGTTTTGCGTCGGATTCGAAAATCTAGACTCACAGGAGAACGAGCATATGGTGCCCGAAGCAGCACTAGACCCTTGGAGACAAGTCGGCTGTAGGACGATGTATTGAATCGCGACGCAATTTGTGTGTTCCATCGTCATTAAGAGGCTCTGAACGTTACAATTAACTGTCAGTTTTGCGTCGGATTCGAAAATCTAGACTCACAGGAGAACGACCATAAGGTGCCCGAGGCAGCACTAGACCCTTGGAGACAAGTCGGCTGGAGGACGATGTATTGAATCGCGACGCAATTTGTGTGTTCCATCGTCATTAACAGGCTCTGAACGTTACAATTAACTGTCAGTTTTGCATCGCATTCGAAAAACTAGACTCACAGGAGAACGACCATAAGGTGCCCGAGGCAGCAATAGACCCTTGGAGACAAGTCGGCTGGAGGACGATGTATTGAATCGCGACGCAATTTGTGTGTTCCATCGTCATTAAGAGGCTCTGAACGTTACAATTAAATGTCAGTTTTGCGCCGGATTCGAAAAACTAGACTCATAGGAGAACGACCAAGAGGTGCCAGGAGCAGCAATACTACCTCGGAAACATGTCGGCTGGAGGACGATGTATTGAATCGCGACGCAATTTGTGTGTTCCATCGCCAGTATCAGGCTCTGAACGTTACAATTAACTGTCAGTTTTGCGTCGGATTCGAAAATCTAGACTCACAGGAGAACGACCATAAGGTGCCCGAGGCAGCACTAGACCCTTGGAGACAAGTCGGCTGGAGGACGATGTATTGAGTAGCGACGCAATTTGTGTGTCCCATCGTCATTAACAGGCTCTGAACGTTACAATTAACTGTCAGTTTTGCATCGCATTCGAAAATCTAGACTCACAGGAGAACGACCATAAGGTGCCCGAGGCAGCACTAGACCCTTGGAGACAAGTCGGCTGGAGGACGATGTATTGAGTCGCGACGCAATTTGTGTGTCCCATCGTCATTAACAGGCTCTGAACGTTACAATTAACTGTCAGTTTTGCGTCGTATTCTGAAAACTAGACTCACAGGAGAACGACCATTAGGTGCCCGAGGCACCAATACACCCTTGGAGACAGGTCGGCTGTGGGACGATGTATTGAATCGCGACGCAATTTGTGTGTTCCATCGTCATCAAGAGGCTCTGAACGTTACAATTCACTGTCAGTTTTGCGTCGGATTCGAAAATCTAGACTCACAGTAGAACGAGCATATGGTGCCCGAAGCAGCACTAGACCCTTGGAGACAAGTCGGCTGTAGGACGATGTATTGAATCGCGACGCAATTTGTGTGTTCCATCGTCATTAAGAGGCTCTGAACGTTACAATTAACTGTCAGTTTTGCGTCGGATTCGAAAATCTAGACTCACAGGAGAACGACCATAAGGTGCCCGAGGCAGCACTAGACCCTTGGAGACAAGTCGGCTGGAGGACGATGTATTGAATCGCGACGCAATTTGTGTGTTCCATCGTCATTAACAGGCTCTGAACGTTACAATTAACTGTCAGTTTTGCATCGCATTCGAAAAACTAGACTCACAGGAGAACGACCATAAGGTGCCCGAGGCAGCAATAGACCCTTGGAGACAAGTCGGCTGGAGGACGATGTATTGAATCGCGACGCAATTTGTGTGTTCCATCGTCATTAAGAGGCTCTGAACGTTACAATTAACTGTCAGTTTTGCATCGCATTCGAAAAACTAGACTCACAGGAGAATGACCATAAGGTGCCCGAGGCAGCAATAGACCCTTGGAGACAAGTCGGCTGGAGGACGATGTATTGAGACGCGACGCAATTTGTGTGTCCCATCGTCATTAACAGGCTCTGAACGTTACAATTAACTGTCAGTTTTGCGTCGTATTCGAAAAACTAGACTCACAGGAGAACGACCATAAGGTGCCCGAGGCACCAATAGACCCTTGGAGACAAGTCGGCTGGAGGACGATGTATTGAATCGCGACGCAATTTGTGTGTTCCATCGTCATTAAGAGGCTCTGAACGTTACAATTCACTGTCAGTTTTGCGCCGGATTCGAAAAACTAGACTCATAGGAGAACGACCAAAAGGTGCCCGGAGCAGCAATACTACCTCGGAGACAAGTCGGATGGAGGACGATGTATTGAATCGCGACGCAATTTGTGTGTTCCATCGTCATTAAGAGGCTCTGAACGTTACAATTAACTGTCAGTTTTGCATCGCATTCGAAAAACTAGACTCACAGGAGAATGACCATAAGGTGCCCGAGGCAGCAATAGACCCTTGGAGACAAGTCGACTGGAGGACGATGTATTGAGACGCGACGCAATTTGTGTGTCCCATCGTCATTAACAGGCTCTGAACGTTACAATTAACTGTCAGTTTTGCGTCGTATTCGAAAAACTAGACTCACAGGAGAACGACCATAAGGTGCCCGAGGCACCAATAGACCCTTCGAGACAAGTCGGCTGTAGGACGATGTATTGAATCGCGACGCAATTTGTGTGTTCCATCGTCATTAAGAGGCTCTGAACGTTACAATTCACTGTCAGTTTTGCGCCGGATTCGAAAAACTAGACTCATAGGAGAACGACCAAAAGGTGCCCGGAGCAGCAATACTACCTCGGAGACAAGTCGGATGGAGGACGATGTATTGAATCGCGACGCAATTTGTGTGTTCCATCGTCATTAAGAGGCTCTGAACGTTACAATTATCTGTCAGTTTTGCGTCGGATTCGAAAATCTAGACTCACAGGAGAACGACCATAAGGTGCCCGAGGCAGCACTAGACCCTTGGAGACAAGTCGGCTGGAGGACGATGTATTGAGTCGCGACGCAATTTGTGTGTCCCATCGTCATTAACAGGCTCTGAACGTTACAATTATCTGTCAGTTTTGCGTCGTATTCTGAAAACTAGACTCACAGGAGAACGACCATAAGGTGCCCGAGGCAGCAAGAGACCCTTGGAGACAGGTCGGCTGTGGGACGATGTATTGAATCGCGACGCAATTTCTGTGTTCCATCGTCATCAAGAGGCTCTGAACGTTACAATTCACTGTCAGTTTTGCGTCGGATTCGAAAATCTAGACTCACAGGAGAACGAGCATATGGTGCCCGAGGCAGCACTAGACCCTAGGAGCCAAGTCGGCTGTAGGACGATGTATTGAATCGCGACGCAATTTGTGTGTTCCATCGTCATTAAGAGGCTCTGAACGTTACAATTAACTGTCAGTTTTGCGTCGGATTCGAAAATCTAGACTCACAGGAGAACGACCATAAGGTGCCCGAGGCAGCACTAGACCCTTGGAGACAAGTCGGCTGTAGGACGATGTATTGAGTCGCGACGCAATTTGTGTGTCCCATCGTCATTAACAGGCTCTGAACGTTACAATTAACTGTCAGTTTTGCATCGCATTCGAAAAACTAGACTCACAGGAGAACGACCATAAGGTGCCCGAGGCAGCAATAGACCCTTGGAGACAAGTCGGCTGGAGGACGATGTATTGAATCGCGACGCAATTTGTGTGTTCCATCGTCATTAAGAGGCTCTGAACGTTACAATTAAATGTCAGTTTTGCGCCGGATTCGAAAAACTAGACTCATAGGAGAACGACCAAGAGGTGCCAGGAGCAGCAATACTACCTCGGAAACATGTCGGCTGGAGGACGATGTATTGAATCGCGACGCAATTTGTGTGTTCCATCGTCAGTATCAGGCTCTGAACGTTACAATTAACTGTCAGTTTTGCGTCGGATTCGAAAATCTAGACTCACAGGAGAACGACCATAAGGTGCACGAGGCAGCACTAGACCCTTGGAGACAAGTCGGCTGGAGGACGATGTATTGAGTAGCGACGCAATTTGTGTGTCCCATCGTCATTAACAGGCTCTGAACGTTACAATTAACTGTCAGTTTTGCGTCGGATTCGAAAATCTAGACTCACAGGAGAACGAGCATATGGTGCCCGAGGCAGCACTAGACCCTTGGAGACAAGTCGGCTGTAGGACGATGTATTGAATCGCCACGCAATTTGTGTGTTCCATCGTCATCAAGAGGCTCTGAACGTTACAATTCACTGTCAGTTTTGCGTCGGATTCGAAAATCTAGACTCACAGGAGAACGAGCATATGGTGCCCGGGGCAGCACTAGACCCTTGGAGACAAGTCGGCTGGAGGACGATGTATTGAATCGCGACGCAATTTGTGTGTTCCATCGTCATCAAGAGGCTATGAACGTTACAATTCACTGTCAGTTTTGCGTCGGATTCGAAAATCTAGACTCACAGGAGAACGACCATAAGGTGCCCGAGGCAGCAATAGACCCTTCGAGACAAGTCGGCTGGAGGACGATGTATTGAATCGCGACGCAATTTGTGTGTTCCATCGTCATTAACAGGCTCTGAACGTTACAATTAATTGTCAGTTTTGCGTCGTATTCGAAAAACTAGACTCACAGGAGAACGACCAAAAGGTGCCCGAGGCACCAATAGACCCTTGGAGACAAGTCGGCTGTAGGACGATGTATTGAATCGCGACGCAATTTGTGTGTTCCATCGTCATTAAGAGGCTCTGAACGTTACAATTACTTGTCAGTTTTGCGCCGGATTCGAAAAACTAGACTCATAGGAGAACGACCAAGAGGTGCCAGGAGCAGCAATACTACCTCGGAGACATGTCGGCTGGAGGACGATGTATTGAATCGCGACGCAATTTGTGTGTTCCATCGTCAGTATCAGGCTCTGAACGTTACAATTAACTGTCAGTTTTGCGTCGGATTCGAAAATCTAGACTCACAGGAGAACGACCATAAGGTGCCCGAGGCAGCACTAGACCCTTGGAGACAAGTCGGCTGGAGGACGATGGATTGAGTCGCGACGCAATTTGTGTGTCCCATCGTCATTAACAGGCTCTGAACGTTACAATTAACTGTCAGTTTTGCATCGCATTCGAAAATCTAGACTCACAGGAGAACGACCATAAGGTGCCCGAGGCAGCACTAGACCCTTGGAGACAAGTCGGCTGGAGGACGATGTATTGGGTCGCGACGCAATTTGTGTGTTCCATCGTCATTAAGAGGCTCTGAACGTTACAATTCACTGTCAGTTTTGCGCCGGATTCGAAAAACTAGACTCATAGGAGAACGACCAAAAGGTGCCCGGAGCAGCAATACTACCTCGGAGACAAGTCGGATGGAGGACGATGTATTGAATCGCGACGCAATTTGTGTGTTCCATCGTCATTAAGAGGCTCTGAACGTTACAATTATCTGTCAGTTTTGCGTCGGATTCGAAAATCTAGACTCACAGGAGAACGACCATAAGGTGCCCGAGGCAGCACTAGACCCTTGGAGACAAGTCGGCTGGAGGACGATGTATTGAGTCGCGACGCAATTTGTGTGTCCCATCGTCATTAACAGGCTCTGAACGTTACAATTAATTGTCAGTTTTTCGTCGTATTCGAAAAACTAGACTCACAGGAGAACGACCAAAAGGTGCCCGAGGCACCAATAGACCCTTCGAGACAAGTCGGCTGGAGGACGATGTATTGAATCGCGACGCAATTTGTGTGTTCCATCGTCATTAAGAGGCTCTGAACGTTACAATTACTTGTCAGTTTTGCGCCGGATTCGAAAAACTAGACTCATAGGAGAACGACCAAGAGGTGCCAGGAGCAGCAATACTACCTCGGAGACATGTCGGCTGGAGGACGATGTATTGAATCGCGACGCAATTTGTGTGTTCCATCGTCAGTATCAGGCTCTGAACGTTACAATTAACTGTCAGTTTTGCGTCGGATTCGAAAATCTAGACTCACAGGAGAACGACCATAAGGTGCCCGAGGCAGCACTAGACCCTTGGAGACAAGTCGGCTGGAGGACGATGGATTGAGTCGCGACGCAATTTGTGTGTCCCATCGTCATTAACAGGCTCTGAACGTTACAATTAACTGTCAGTTTTGCATCGCATTCGAAAATCTAGACTCACAGGAGAACGACCATAAGGTGCCCGAGGCAGCACTAGACCCTTGGAGACAAGTCGGCTGGAGGACGATGTATTGGGTCGCGACGCAATTTGTGTGTTCCATCGTCATTAAGAGGCTCTGAACGTTACAATTCACTGTCAGTTTTGCGCCGGATTCGAAAAACTAGACTCATAGGAGAACGACCAAAAGGTGCCCGGAGCAGCAATACTACCTCGGAGACAAGTCGGATGGAGGACGATGTATTGAATCGCGACGCAATTTGTGTGTTCCATCGTCATTAAGAGGCTCTGAACGTTACAATTATCTGTCAGTTTTGCGTCGGATTCGAAAATCTAGACTCACAGGAGAACGACCATAAGGTGTCCGAGGCAGCACTAGACCCTTGGAGACAAGTCGGCTGGAGGACGATAGTATTGAGTCGCGACGCAATTTGTGTGTCCCATCGTCATTAACAGGCTCTGAACGTTACAATTATCTGTCAGTTTTGCGTCGTATTCTGAAAACTAGACTCACAGGAGAACGACCATAAGGTGCCCGAGGCAGCAAGAGACCCTTGGAGACAGGTCGGCTGTGGGACGATGTATTGAATCGCGACGCAATTTCTGGGTTCCATCGTCATCAAGAGGCTCTGAACGTTACAATTCACTGTCAGTTTTGCGTCGGATTCGAAAATCTAGACTCACAGGAGAACGACCATAAGGTGCCCGAGGCAGCACTAGACCCTTGGAGACAAGTCGGCTGGAGGACGATGTATTGAGTCGCGACGCAATTTGTGTGTCCCATCGTCATTAACAGGCTCTGAACGTTACAATTAACTGTCAGTTTTGCATCGCATTCGAAAATCTAGACTCACAGGAGAACGACCATAAGGTGCCCGAGGCAGCAATAGACCCTTCGAGACAAGTCGGCTGGAGGACGATGTATTGAATCGCGACGCAATTTGTGTGTTCCATCGTCATTAAGAGGCTCTGAAGGTTACAATTAAATGTCAGTTTTGCGCCGGATTCGAAAAACTAGACTCATAGGAGAACGACCAAGAGGTGCCAGGAGCAGCAATACTACCTCGGAAACATGTCGGCTGGAGGACGATGTATTGAATCGCGACGCAATTTGTGTGTTCCATCGTCAGTATCAGGCTCTGAACGTTACAATTAACTGTCAGTTTTGCGTCGGATTCGAAAATCTAGACTCACAGGAGAACGACCATAAGGTGCCCGAGGCAGCACTAGACCCTTGGAGACAAGTCGGCTGGAGGACGATGTATTGAGTAGCGACGCAATTTGTGTGTCCCATCGTCATTAACAGGCTCTGAACGTTACAATTAACTGTCAGTTTTGCGTCGGATTCGAAAATCTAGACTCACAGGAGAACGAGCATATGGTGCCCGAGGCAGCACTAGACCCTTGGAGACAAGTCGGCTGTAGGACGATGTATTGAATCGCGACGCAATTTGTGTGTTCCATCGTCATCAAGAGGCTCTGAACGTTACAATTCACTGTCAGTTTTGCGTCGGATTCGAAAATCTAGACTCACAGGAGAACGAGCATATGGTGCCCGGGGCAGCACTAGACCCTTGGAGACAAGTCGGCTGGAGGACGATGTATTGAATCGCGACGCAATTTGTGTGTTCCATCGTCATCAAGAGGCTCTGAACAATACAATTCACTGTCAGTTTTGCGTCGGATTCGAAAATCTAGACTCACAGGAGAACGACCATAAGGTGCCCGAGGCAGCAATAGACCCTTCGAGACAAGTCGGCTGGAGGACGATGTATTGAATCGCGACGCAATTTGTGTGTTCCATCGTCATTAACAGGCTCTGAACGTTACAATTAATTGTCAGTTTTGCGTCGTATTCGAAAAACTAGACTCACAGGAGAACGACCAAAAGGTGCCCGAGGCACCAATAGACCCTTCGAGACAAGTCGGCTGGAGGACGATGTATTGAATCGCGACGCAATTTGTGTGTTCCATCGTCATTAAGAGGCTCTGAACGTTACAATTACTTGTCAGTTTTGCGCCGGATTCGAAAAACTAGACTCATAGGAGAACGACCAAGAGGTGCCAGGAGCAGCAATACTACCTCGGAGACATGTCGGCTGGAGGACGATGTATTGAATCGCGACGCAATTTGTGTGTTCCATCGTCAGTATCAGGCTCTGAACGTTACAATTAACTGTCAGTTTTGCGTCGGATTCGAAAATCTAGACTCACAGGAGAACGACCATAAGGTGCCCGAGGCAGCACTAGACCCTTGGAGACAAGTCGGCTGGAGGACGATGGATTGAGTCGCGACGCAATTTGTGTGTCCCATCGTCATTAACAGGCTCTGAACGTTACAATTAACTGTCAGTTTTGCATCGCATTCGAAAATCTAGACTCACAGGAGAACGACCATAAGGTGCCCGAGGCAGCACTAGACCCTTGGAGACAAGTCGGCTGGAGGACGATGTATTGAGTCGCGACGCAATTTGTGTGTCCCATCGTCATTAACAGGCTCTGAACGTTACAATTAACTGTCAGTTTTGCGTCGTATTCTGAAAACTAGACTCACAGGAGAACGACCATTAGGTGCCCGAGGCACCAATAGACCCTTGGAGACAGGTCGGCTGTGGGACGATGTATTGAATCGCGACGCAATTTGTGTGTTTTATCGTCATCAAGAGGCTCTGAACGTTACAATTCACTGTCAGTTTTGCGTCGGATTCGAAAATCTAGACTCACAGGAGAACGAGCATATGGTGCCCGAAGCAGCACTAGACCGTTGGAGACAAGTCGGCTGTAGGACGATGTATTGAATCGCGACGCAATTTGTGTGTTCCATCGTCATTAAGAGGCTCTGAACGTTACAATTAACTGTCAGTTTTGCGTCGGATTCGAAAATCTAGACTCACAGGAGAACGACCATAAGGTGCCCGAGGCAGCACTAGACCCTTGGAGACAAGTCGGCTGGAGGACGATGTATTGAATCGCGACGCAATTTGTGTGTTCCATCGTCATTAACAGGCTCTGAACGTTACAATTAACTGTCAGTTTTGCATCGCATTCGAAAAACTAGACTCACAGGAGAATGACCATAAGGTGCCCGAGGCAGCAATAGACCCTTGGAGACAAGTCGGCTGGAGGACGATGTATTGAGACGCGACGCAATTTGTGTGTCCCATCGTCATTAACAGGCTCTGAACGTTACAATTAACTGTCAGTTTTGCGTCGTATTCGAAAAACTAGACTCACAGGAGAACGACCATAAGGTGCCCGAGGCACCAATAGACCCTTCGAGACAAGTCGGCTGTAGGACGATGTATTGAATCGCGACGCAATTTGTGTGTTCCATCGTCATTAAGAGGCTCTGAACGTTACAATTAACTGTCAGTTTTGCGTCGGATTCGAAAATCTAGACTCACAGGAGAACGACCATAAGGTGCCCGAGGCAGCACTAGACCCTTGGAGACAAGTCGGCTGGAGGACGATGTATTGAATCGCGACGCAATTTGTGTGTTCCATCGTCATCAAGAGGCTCTGAACGTTACAATTCACTATCAGTTTTGCGTCGGATTCGAAAATCTAGACTCACAGGAGAACGAGCATATGGTGCCCGAGGCAGCACTAGACCCTAGGAGACAAGTCGCCTGTAGGACGATGTATTGAATCGCGACGCAATTTGTGTGTTCCATCGTCATTAAGAGGCTCTGAACGTTACAATTAACTGTCAGTTTTGCGTCGGATTCGAAAATCTAGACTCACAGGAGAACGACCATAAGGTGCCCGAGGCAGCACTAGACCCTTGGAGACAAGTCGGCTGGAGGACGATGTATTGAGTCGCGACGCAATTTGTGTGTCCCATCGTCATTAACAGGCTCTGAACGTTACAATTAACTGTCAGTTTTGCATCGCATTCGAAAAACTAGACTCACAGGAGAACGACCATAAGGTGCCCGAGGCAGCAATAGACCCTTGGAGACAAGTCGGCTGGAGGACGATGTATTGAATCGCGACGCAATTTGTGTGTTCCATCGTCATTAAGAGGCTCTGAACCTTACAATTAACTCTCAGTTTTGCGTCGGATTCGAAAATCTAGACTCACAGATGAACGACCATAAGGTGCCCGAGGCAGCAATAGACCCTTGGAGACAAGTCGGCTGGAGGACGATGTATTGAATCGCGACGCAATTTGTGTGTTCCATCGTCATCAAGAGGCTCTGAACGTTACAATTCACTCTCAGTTTTGCGTCGGATTCGAAAATCTAGACTCACAGGAGAACGAGCATATGGTGCCCGAGGCAGCACTAGACCCTTGGAGACAAGTCGGCTGTAGGACGATGTATTGAATCGCGACGCAATTTGTGTGTTCCATCGTCATTAAGAGGCTCTGAACGTTACAATTAACTGTCAGTTTTGCATCGCATTCGAAAAACTAGACTCACAGGAGAACGACCATAAGGTGCCCGAGGCAGCAATAGACCCTTGGAGACAAGTCGGCTGGAGGACGATGTATTGAGACGCGACGCAATTTGTGTGTCCCATCGTCATTAACAGGCTCTGAACGTTACAATTAACTGTCAGTTTTGCATCGCATTCGAAAAACTAGACTCACAGGAGAACGACCATAAGGTGCCCGAGGCAGCAATAGACCCTTGGAGACAAGTCGGCTGGAGGACGATGTATTGATTCGCGACGCAATTTGTGTGTTCCATCGTCATTAAGAGGCTCTGAACGTTACAATTAATTGTCAGTTTTGCGCCGGATTCGAAAAACTAGACTCATAGGAGAACGACCATAAGAGGCCCGAGGCACCAATAGACCCTTCGAGACATGTCGGCTGGAGGACGATGTATTGAATCGCGACGCAATTTGTGTGTTCCATCGTCATTAAGAGGCTCTGAACGTTACAATTAATTGTCAGTTTTGCGCCGGATTCGAAAAACTAGACTCATAGGAGAACGACCAAAAGGTGCCAGGAGCAGCAATACTACCTCGGAGACAAGTCGGCTGGAGGACGATGTATTGAATCGCGACGCAACTTGTGTGTTCCATCGTCAGTATCAGGCTCTGAACGTTACAATTAACCGTCAGTTTTGCGTCGTATTCTGAAAACTAGACTCACAGGAGAACGACGATAAGGTGCCCGAGGCAGCTATAGACCCTTGGAGACAAGTCGGCTGGAGAACGATGTATTGAATCGCGACGCAATTTGTGTGTTCCATCGTCATTAAGAGGCTCTGAACTTTACAATTAACTGTCAGTTTTGCGTCGGATTCGAAAATCTAGACTCACCGATGAACGACCATAAGGTGCCCGAGGCAGCAATAGACCCTTCGAGACAAGTCGGCTGGAGGACGATGTATTGAATCGCGACGCAATTTGTGTGTTCCATCGTCATTAACAGGCTCTGAACGTTACAATTATCTGTCAGTTTTGCGTCGGATTCGAAAATCTAGACTCACAGGAGAACGACCATAAGGTGCCCGAGGCAGCACTAGACCCTTGGAGACAAGTCGGCTGGAGGACGATGTATTGAGTCGCGACGCAATTTGTGTGTTCCATCGTCATTAACAGGCTCTGAACGTTACAATTAACTGTCAGTTTTGCGTCGTATTCTGAAAACTAGACTCACAGGAGCACGACCATAAGGTGCCCGAGGCACCAATAGACCCTTAGAGACAAGTCGGCTGGAGGACGATGTATTGAATCGCGACGCAATTTGTGTGTTCCATCGTCATTAAGAGGCTCTGAACGTTACAATTAATTGTCAGTTTTGCGCCGGATTCGAAAAACTAGACTCATAGGAGAACGACCAAAAGGTGCCCGGAGCAGCAATACTACCTCGGAGACAAGTCGGCTGTAGGACGATGTATTGAATCGCGACGCAATTTGTGTGTTCCATCGTCATTAAGAGGCTCTGAACGTTACAATTAACTTTCAGTTTTGCGTCGGATTCGAAAATCTAGACTCACAGGAGAACGAGCATAAGGTGCGCGAGGCAGCAATAGACCCTTCGAGACAAGTCGGCTGGAGGACGATGTATTGAATCGCGACGCAATTTGTGTGTTCCATCGTCATTAACAGGCTCTGAACGTTACAATTAACTGTCAGTTTTGCGTCGTATTCGAAAAACTGGACTCACAGGAGAACGACCATAAGGTGCCCGAGGCACCAATAGACCCTTCGAGACAAGTCGGCTGGAGGACGATGTATTGAATCGCGACGCAATTTGTGTGTTCCATCGTCATTAAGAGGCTCTGAACGTTACAATTAAATGTCAGTTTTGCGCCGGATTCGAAAAACTAGACTCATAGGAGAACGACCAAGAGGTGCCAGGAGCAGCAATACTACCTCGGAAACATGTCGGCTGGAGGACGATGTATTGAATCGCGACGCAATTTGTGTGTTCCATCGTCAGTATCAGGCTCTGAACGTTACAATTAACTGTCAGTTTTGCGTCGGATTCGAAAATCTAGACTCACAGGAGAACGACCATAAGGTGCCCGAGGCAGCACTAGACCCTTGGAGACAAGTCGGCTGGAGGACGATGTATTGAGTAGCGACGCAATTTGTGTGTCCCATCGTCATTAACAGGCTCTGAACGTTACAATTAACTGTCAGTTTTGCGTCGGATTCGAAAATCTAGACTCACAGGAGAACGAGCATATGGTGCCCGAGGCAGCACTAGACCCTTGGAGACAAGTCGGCTGTAGGACGATGTATTGAATCGCGACGCAATTTGTGTGTTCCATCGTCATTAAGAGGCTCTGAACGTTACAATTAACTGTCAGTTTTGCATCGCATTCGAAAAACTAGACTCACAGGAGAATGACCATAAGGTGCCCGAGGCAGCAATAGACCCTTGGAGACAAGTCGGCTGGAGGACGATGTATTGAGACGCGACGCAATTTGTGTGTCCCATCGTCATTAACAGGCTCTGAACGTTACAATTAACTGTCAGTTTTGCGTCGTATTCGAAAAACTAGACTCACAGGAGAACGACCATAAGGTGCCCGAGGCACCAATAGACCCTTCGAGACAAGTCGGCTGTAGGACGATGTATTGAATCGCGACGCAATTTGTGTGTTCCATCGTCATTAAGAGGCTCTGAACGTTACAATTCACTGTCAGTTTTGCGCCGGATTCGAAAAACTAGACTCATAGGAGAACGACCAAAAGGTGCCCGGAGCAGCAATACCACCTCGGAGACAAGTCGGATGGAGGACGATGTATTGAATCGCGACGCAATTTGTGTGTTCCATCGTCATTAAGAGGCTCTGAACGTTACAATTATCTGTCAGTTTTGCGTCGGATTGGAAAATCTAAACTCACAGGAGAACGACCATAAGGTGCCCGAGGCAGCACTAGACCCTTGGAGACAAGTCGGCTGGAGGACGATGTATTGAGTCGCGACGCAATTTGTGTGTCCCATCGTCATTAACAGGCTCTGAACGTTACAATTATCTGTCAGTTTTGCGTCGTATTCTGAAAACTAGACTCACAGGAGAACGACCATAAGGTGCCCGAGGCAGCAAGAGACCCTTGGAGACAGGTCGGCTGTGGGACGATGTATTGAATCGCGACGCAATTTCTGTGTTCCATCGTCATCAAGAGGCTCTGAACGTTACAATTCACTGTCAGTTTTGCGTCGGATTCGAAAATCTAGACTCACAGGAGAACGAGCATATGGTGCCCGAGGCAGCACTAGACCCTAGGAGACAAGTTGGCTGTAGGACGATGTATTGAATCGCGACGCAATTTGTGTGTTCCATCGTCATTAAGAGGCTATGAACGTTACAATTAACTGTCAGTTTTGCGTCGGATTCGAAAATCTAGACTCACAGGAGAACGACCATAAGGTGCCCGAGGCAGCACTAGACCCTTGGAGACAAGTCGGCTGGAGGACGATGTATTGAGTCGCGACGCAATTTGTGTGTCCCATCGTCATTAACAGGCTCTGAACGTTACAATTAACTGTCAGTTTTGCATCGCATTCGAAAAACTAGACTCACAGGAGAACGACCATAAGGTGCCCGAGGCAGCAATAGACCCTTGGAGACAAGTCGGCTGGAGGACGATGTATTGAATCGCGACGCAATTTCTGTGTGCCATCGTCATTAAGAGGCTCTGAACCTTACAATTAACTCTCAGTTTTGCGTCGGATTCGAAAATCTAGACTCACAGATGAACGACCATAAGGTGCCCGAGGCAGCAATAGACCCTTCGAGACAAGTCGGCTGAAGGACGATGTATTGAATCGCGACGCAATTTGTGTGTTCCATCGTCATCAAGAGGCTCTGAACGTTACAATTCACTCTCAGTTTTGCGTCGGATTCGAAAATCTAGACTCACAGGAGAACGAGCATATGGTGCCCGAGGCAGCACTAGACCCTTGGAGACAAGTCGGCTGTAGGACGATGTATTGAATCGCGACGCAATTTGTGTGTTCCATCGTCATTAAGAGGCTCTGAACGTTACAATTAACTGTCAGTTTTGCATCGCATTCGAAAAACTAGACTCACAGGAGAACGACCATAAGGTGCCCGAGGCAGCAATAGACCCTTGGAGACAAGTCGGCTGGAGGACGATGTATTGAGACGCGACGCAATTTGTGTGTCCCATCGTCATTAACAGGCTCTGAACGTTACAATTCACTCTCAGTTTTGCGTCGGATTCGAAAATCTAGACTCACAGGAGAACGAGCATATGGTGCCCGAGGCAGCACTAGACCCTTGGAGACAAGTCGGCTGTAGGACGATGTATTGAATCGCGACGCAATTTGTGTGTTCCATCGTCATTAAGAGGCTCTGAACGTTACAATTAATTGTCAGTTTTGCGCCGGATTCGAAAAACTAGACTCATAGCAGAACGACCATAAGAGGCCCGAGGCACCAATAGACCCTTCGAGACAAGTCGGCTGGAGGACGATGTATTGAATCGCGACGCAATTTGTGTGTTCCATCGTCATTAAGAGGCTCTGAACGTTACAATTAATTGTCAGTTTTGCGCCGGATTCGAAAAACTAGACTCATAGGAGAACGACCAAAAGGTGCCAGGAGCAGCAATACTACCTCGGAGACAAGTCGGCTGGAGGACGATGTATTGAATCGCGACGCAACTTGTGTGTTCCATCGTCAGTATCAGGCTCTGAACGTTACAATTAACCGTCAGTTTTGCGTCGTATTCTGAAAACTAGACTCACAGGAGAACGACGATAAGGTGCCCTAGGCAGCTATAGACCCTTGGAGACAAGTCGGCTGGAGGACGATGTATTGAATCGCGACGCAATTTGTGTGTTCCATCGTCATTAAGAGGCTCTGAACTTTACAATTAACTGTCAGTTTTGCGTCGGATTCGAAAATCTAGACTCACCGATGAACGACCATAAGGTGCCCGAGGCAGCAATAGACCCTTCGAGACAAGTCGGCTGGAGGACGATGTATTGAATCGCGACGCAATTTGTGTGTTCCATCGTCATTAACAGGCTCTGAACGTTACAATTATCTGTCAGTTTTGCGTCGGGTTCGAAAATCTAGACTCACAGGAGAACGACCATAAGGTGCCCGAGGCAGCACTAGACCCTCGGAGACAAGTCGGCTGGAGGACGATGTATTGAGTCGCGACGCAATTTGTGTGTCCCATCGTCATTAACAGGCTCTGAACGTTACAATTAACTGTCAGTTTTGCGTCGTATTCTGAAAACTAGACTCACAGGAGAACGACCATAAGGTGCCCGAGGCACCAATAGACCCTTAGAGACAAGTCGGCTGGAGGACGATGTATTGAATCGCGACGCAATTTGTGTGTTCCATCGTCATTAAGAGGCTCTGAACGTTACAATTAATTGTCAGTTTTGCGCCGGATTCGAAAAACTAGACTCATAGGAGAACGACCAAAAGGTGCCCGGAGCAGCAATACTACCTCGGAGACAAGTCGGCTGTAGGACGATGTATTGAATCGCGACGCAATTTGTGTGTTCCATCGTCATTAAGAGGCTCTGAACGTTACAATTAACTGTCAGTTTTGCGTCGGATTCGAAAATCTAGACTCACAGGAGAACGAGCATAAGGTGCGCGAGGCAGCAATAGACCCTTCGAGACAAGTCGGCTGGAGGACGATGTATTGAATCGCGACGCAATTTGTGTGTTCCATCGTCATTAACAGGCTCTGAACGTTACAATTAACTGTCAGTTTTGCGTCGTATTCGAAAAACTAGACTCACAGGAGAACGACCATAAGGTGCCCGAGGCACCAATAGACCCTTCGAGACAAGTCGGCTGGAGGACGATGTATTGAATCGCGACGCAATTTGTGTGTTCCATCGTCATTAAGAGGCTCTGAACGTTACAATTAAATGTCAGTTTTGCGCCGGATTCGAAAAACTAGACTCATAGGAGAACGACCAAGAGGTGCCAGGAGCAGCAATACTACCTCGGAAACATGTCGGCTGGAGGACGATGTATTGAATCGCGACGCAATTTGTGTGTTCCATCGTCAGTATCAGGCTCTGAACGTTACAATTAACTGTCAGTTTTGCGTCGGATTCGAAAATCTAGACTCACAGGAGAACGACCATAAGGTGCCCGAGGCAGCACTAGACCCTTGGAGACAAGTCGGCTGGAGGACGATGTATTGAGTAGCGACGCAATTTGTGTGTCCCATCGTCATTAACAGGCTCTGAACGTTACAATTAACCGTCAGTTTTGCGTCGGATTCGAAAATCTAGACTCACAGGAGAACGAGCATATGGTGCCCGAGGCAGCACTAGACCCTTGGAGACAAGTCGGCTGTAGGACGATGTATTGAATCGCGACGTAATTTGTGTGTTCCATCGTCATCAAGAGGCTCTGAACGTTACAATTCACTGTCAGTTTTGCGTCGGATTCGAAAAACTAGACTCACAGGAGAACGAGCATATGGTGCCCGGGGCAGCACTAGACCCTTGGAGACAAGTCGGCTGTAGGACGATGTATTGAATCGCGACGCAATTTGTGTGTTCCATCGTCATCAAGAGGCTCTGAACGTTACAATTAACTGTCAGTTTTGCATCGCATTCGAAAAACTAGACTCACAGCAGAACGACCATAAGGTGCCCGAGGCAGCAATAGACCCTTGGAGACAAGTCGGCTGGAGGACGATGTATTGAGACGCGACGCAATTTGTGTGTCCCATCGTCATTAACAGGCTCTGAACGTTACAATTATCTGTCAGTTTTGCATCGCATTCGAAAAACTAGACTCACAGGAGAACGACCATAAGGTGCCCGAGGCAGCAATAGACCCTTGGAGACAAGTCGGCTGGAGGACGATGTATTGAATCGCGACGCAATTTGTGTGTTCCATCGTCATTAAGAGGCTCTGAACCTTACAATTAACTGTCAGTTTTGCGTCGGATTCGAAAATCTAGACTCACAGATGAACGACCATAAGGTGCCCGAGGCAGCAATAGACCCTTCGAGACAAGTCGGCTGGAGGACGATGTATTGAATCGCGACGCAATTTGTGTGTTCCATCGTCATCAAGAGGCTCTGAACGTTACAATTCACTGTCAGTTTTGCGTCGGATTCGAAAATCTAGACTCACAGGAGAACGACCATAAGGTGCCCGAGGCAGCAATAGACCCTTGGAGACAAGTCGGCTGGAGGACGATGTATTGATTCGCGACGCAATTTGTGTGTTCCATCGTCATTAAGAGGCTCTGAACGTTACAATTAATTGTCAGATTTGCGCCGGATTCGAAAAACTAGACTCATAGGAGAACGACCATAAGAGGCCCGAGGCACCAATAGCCCCTTCGAGACAAGTCGGCTGGAGGACGATGTATTGATTCGCGACGCAATTTGTGTGTTCCATCGTCATTAAGAGGCTCTGAACGTTACAATTATTAGTCAGTTTTGCGCCGGATTCGAAAAACTAGACTCATAGGAGAACGACCATAAGAGGCCCGAGGCACCAATAGATCCTTCGAGACAAGTCGGCTGGAGGACGATGTATTGAATCGCGACGCAATTTGTGTGTTCCATCGTCATTAAGAGCCTCTGAACGTTACAATTAATTGTCAGTTTTGCGCCGGATTCGAAAAACTAGACTCATAGGAGAACGACCAAAAGGTGCCAGGAGCAGCAATACTACCTCGGAGACAAGTCGGCTGGAGGACGATGAATTGAATCGCGACGCAATTCGTGTGTTCCATCGTCAGTATCAGGCTCTGAACGTTACAATTAACCGTCAGTTTTGCGTCGTATTCTGAAAACTAGACTCACAGGAGAACGACGATAAGGTGCCCGAGGCAGCTATAGACCCTTGGAGACAAGTCGGCTGGAGGACGATGTATTGAATCGCGACGTAATTTATGTGTTCCATCGTCATTAAGAGGCTCTGAACCTTACAATTAACTGTCAGTTTTGCGTCGGATTCGAAAATCTAGACTCACCGATGAACGACCATAAGGTGCCCGAGGCAGCAATAGACCCTTCGAGACAAGTCGGCTGGAGGACGATGTATTGAATCGCGATGCAATTTGTGTGTTCCATCGTCATTAACAGGCTCTGAACTTTACAATTAATTGTCAGTTTTGCGTCGTATTCGAAAAACTAGACTCACAGGAGAACGACCAAAAGGTGCCCGAGGCACCAATAGACCCTTCGAGACAAGTCGGCTGGAGGACGATGTATTGAATCGCGACGCAATTTGTGTGTTCCATCGTCATTAAGAGGCTCTGAACGTTACAATTACTTGTCAGTTTTGCGCCGGATTCGAAAAACTAGACTCATAGGAGAACGACCAAGAGGTGCCAGGAGCAGCAATACTACCTCGGAGACATGTCGGCTGGAGGACGATGTATTGAATCGCGACGCAATTTGTGTGTTCCATCGTCAGTATCAGGCTCTGAACGTTACAATTAACTGTCAGCTTTGCGTCGGATTCGAAAATCTAGACTCACAGGAGAACGACCATAAGGTGCCCGAGGCAGCACTAGACCCTTGGAGACAAGTTGGCTGGAGGACGATGGATTGAGTCGCGACGCAATTTGTGTGTCCCATCGTCATTAACAGGCTCTGAACGTTACAATTAACTGTCAGTTTTGCATCGCATTCGAAAATCTAGACTCACAGGAGAACGACCATAAGGTGCCCGAGGCAGCACTAGACCCTTGGAGACAAGTCGGCTGGAGGACGATGTATTGAGTCGCGACGCAATTTGTGTGTCCCATCGTCATTAACAGGCTCTGAACGTTACAATTAACTGTCAGTTTTGCGTCGTATTCTGAAAACTAGACTCACAGGAGAACGACCATTAGGTGCCCGAGGCACCAATAGACCCTTGGAGACAGGTCGGCTGTGGGACGATGTATTGAATCGCGACGCAATTTGTGTGTTCCATCGTCATCAAGAGGCTCTGAACGTTACAATTCACTGTCAGTTTTGCGTCGGATTCGAAAATCTAGACTCACAGGAGAACGAGCATATGGTGCCCGAAGCAGCACAAGACCCTTGGAGACAAGTCGGCTGTAGGACGATGTATTGAATCGCGACGCAATTTGTGTGTTCCATCGTCATCAAGAGGCTCTGAACGTTACAATTCACTGTCAGTTTTGCGCCGGATTCGAAAAACTAGACTCTTAGGAGAACGACCAAAGGTGCCCGGAGAAGCAATACTACCTCGGAGACAAGTCGGATGGAGGACGATGTATTGAATCGCGACGCAATTTCTGTGTTCCATCGTCATTAAGAGGCTCTGAACGTTACAATTATCTGTCAGTTTTGCGTCGGATTCGAAAATCTAGACTCACAGGAGAACGACCATAAGGTGCCCGAGGCAGCACTAGACCCTTGGAGACAAGTCGGCTGGAGGACGATGTATTGAGTCGCGACGCAATTTGTGTGTCCCATCGTCATTAACAGGCTCTGAACGTTACAATTATCTGTCAGTTTTGCGTCGTATTCTGAAAACTAGACTCACAGGAGAACGACCATAAGGTGCCCGAGGCAGCAAGAGACCCTTGGAGACAGGTCGGCTGTGGGACGATGTATTGAATCGCGACGCAATTTCTGTGTTCCATCGTCATCAAGAGGCTCTGAACGTTACAATTCACTGTCAGTTTTGCGTCGGATTCGAAAATCTAGACTCACAGGAGAACGAGCATATGGTGCCCGAGGCGGCACTAGACCCTAGGAGACAAGTCGGCTGTAGGACGATGTATTGAATCGCGACGCAATTTGTGTGTTCCATCGTCATTAAGAGGCTCTGAACGTTACAATTAACTGTCAGTTTTGCGTCGGATTCGAAAATCTAGACTCACAGGAGAACGACCATAAGGTGCCCGAGGCAGCACTAGACCCTTGGAGACAAGTCGGCTGGAGGACGATGTATTGAGTCGCGACGCAATTTGTGTGTCCCATCGTCATCAAGAGGCTCTGAACGTTACAATTAACTGTCAGTTTTGCATCGCATTCGAAAAACTAGACTCACAGGAGAACGACCATAAGGTGCCCGAGGCAGCAATAGACCCTTGGAGACAAGTCGGCTGTAGGACGATGTATTGAATCGCGACGCAATTTGTGTGATCCATCGTCATTAAGAGGCTCTGAACGTTACAATTAACTGTCAGTTTTGCATCGCATTCGAAAAACTAGACTCACAGGAGAACGACCATAAGGTGCCCGAGGCAGCAATAGACCCTTGGAGACAAGTCGGCTGGAGGACGATGTATTGATTCGCGACGCAATTTGTGTGTCCCATCGTCATTAACAGGCTCTGAACGTTACAATTAACTGTCAGTTTTGCATCGCATTCGAAAAACTAGACTCACAGGAGAACGACCATAAGGTGCCCGAGGCAGCAATAGACCCTTGGAGACAAGTCGGCTGGAGGACGATGTATTGATTCGCGACGCAATTTGTGTGTTCCATCGTCATTAAGAGGCTCTGAACGTTACAATTCACTGTCAGTTTTGCGCCGGATTCGAAAAACTAGACTCATAGGAGAACGACCATAAGAGGCCCGAGGCACCAATAGACCCTTCCAGACAAGTCGGCTGGAGGACGATGTATTGAATCGCGACGCAATTTGTGTGTTCCATCGTCATTAAGAGGCTCTGAACGTTACAATTAATTGTCAGTTTTGCGCCGGATTCGAAAAACTAGACTCATAGGAGAACGACCAAAAGGTGCCAGGAGCAGCAATACTACCTCGGAGACAAGTCGGCTGGAGGACGATGTATTGAATCGCGACGCAACTTGTGTGTTCCATCGTCAGTATCAGGCTCTGAACGTTACAATTAACCGTCAGTTTTGCGTCGTATTCTGAAAACTAGACTCACAGGAGAACGACGATAAGGTGCCCGAGGCAGCTATAGACCCTTGGAGACAAGTCGGCTGGAGGACGATGTATTGAATCGCGACGCAATTTGTGTGTTCCATCGTCATTAAGAGGCTCTGAACCTTACAATTAACTGTCAGTTTTGCGTCGGATTCGAAAATCTAGACTCACCGATGAACGACCATAAGGTGCCCGAGGCAGCAATAGACCCGTCGAGACAAGTCGGCTGGAGGACGATGTATTGAATCGCGACGCAATTTGTGTGTTCCATCGTCATTAACAGGCTCTGAACGTTACAATTAATTGTCAGTTTTGCGTCGGATTCGAAAAACTAGACTCACAGGAGAACGACCATAAGGTGCCCGAGGCACCAATAGACCCTTCGAGACAAGTCGGCTGGAGGACGATGTATTGAATCGCGACGCAATTTGTGTGTTCCATCGTCATTAAGAGGCTCTGAACGTTACAATTAATTGTCAGTTTTGCGCCGGATTCGAAAAATTAGACTCAAAGGAGAACGACCATAAGAGGCCCGAGGCACCAATAGATCCTTCGAGACAAGTCGGCTGGAGGACGATGTATTGAATCGCGACGCAATTTGTGTGTTCCATCGTCATCAAGAGGCTCTGAACGTTACAATTCACTGTCAGTTTTGCGTCGGATTCGAAAATCTAGACTCACAGGAGAACGACCATAAGGTGCCCGAGGCAGCAATAGACCCTTGGAGACAAGTCGGCTGGAGGACGATGTATTGATTCGCGACGCAATTTGTGTGTTCCATCGTCATTAAGAGGCTCTGAACGTTACAATTAATTGTCAGATTTGCGCCGGATTCGAAAAACTAGACTCATAGGAGAACGACCATAAGAGGCCCGAGGCACCAATAGCCCCTTCGAGACAAGTCGGCTGGAGGACGATGTATTGATTCGCGACGCAATTTGTGTGTTCCATCGTCATTAAGAGGCTCTGAACGTTACAATTATTAGTCAGTTTTGCGCCGGATTCGAAAAACTAGACTCATAGGAGAACGACCATAAGAGGCCCGAGGCACCAATAGATCCTTCGAGACAAGTCGGCTGGAGGACGATGTATTGAATCGCGACGCAATTTGTGTGTTCCATCGTCATTAAGAGCCTCTGAACGTTACAATTAATTGTCAGTTTTGCGCCGGATTCGAAAAACTAGACTCATAGGAGAACGACCAAAAGGTGCCAGGAGCAGCAATACTACCTCGGAGACAAGTCGGCTGGAGGACGATGAATTGAATCGCGACGCAATTCGTGTGTTCCATCGTCAGTATCAGGCTCTGAACGTTACAATTAACCGTCAGTTTTGCGTCGTATTCTGAAAACTAGACTCACAGGAGAACGACGATAAGGTGCCCGAGGCAGCTATAGACCCTTGGAGACAAGTCGGCTGGAGGACGATGTATTGAATCGCGACGTAATTTATGTGTTCCATCGTCATTAAGAGGCTCTGAACCTTACAATTAACTGTCAGTTTTGCGTCGGATTCGAAAATCTAGACTCACCGATGAACGACCATAAGGTGCCCGAGGCAGCAATAGACCCTTCGAGACAAGTCGGCTGGAGGACGATGTATTGAATCGCGATGCAATTTGTGTGTTCCATCGTCATTAACAGGCTCTGAACTTTACAATTAATTGTCAGTTTTGCGTCGTATTCGAAAAACTAGACTCACAGGAGAACGACCAAAAGGTGCCCGAGGCACCAATAGACCCTTCGAGACAAGTCGGCTGGAGGACGATGTATTGAATCGCGACGCAATTTGTGTGTTCCATCGTCATTAAGAGGCTCTGAACGTTACAATTACTTGTCAGTTTTGCGCCGGATTCGAAAAACTAGACTCATAGGAGAACGACCAAGAGGTGCCAGGAGCAGCAATACTACCTCGGAGACATGTCGGCTGGAGGACGATGTATTGAATCGCGACGCAATTTGTGTGTTCCATCGTCAGTATCAGGCTCTGAACGTTACAATTAACTGTCAGTTTTGCGTCGGATTCGAAAATCTAGACTCACAGGAGAACGACCATAAGGTGCCCGAGGCAGCACTAGACCCTTGGAGACAAGTTGGCTGGAGGACGATGGATTGAGTCGCGACGCAATTTGTGTGTCCCATCGTCATTAACAGGCTCTGAACGTTACAATTAACTGTCAGTTTTGCATCGCATTCGAAAATCTAGACTCACAGGAGAACGACCATAAGGTGCCCGAGGCAGCACTAGACCCTTGGAGACAAGTCGGCTGGAGGACGATGTATTGAGTCGCGACGCAATTTGTGTGTCCCATCGTCATTAACAGGCTCTGAACGTTACAATTAACTGTCAGTTTTGCGTCGTATTCTGAAAACTAGACTCACAGGAGAACGACCATTAGGTGCCCGAGGCACCAATAGACCCTTGGAGACAGGTCGGCTGTGGGACGATGTATTGAATCGCGACGCAATTTGTGTGTTCCATCGTCATCAAGAGGCTCTGAACGTTACAATTCACTGTCAGTTTTGCGTCGGATTCGAAAATCTAGACTCACAGGAGAACGAGCATATGGTGCCCGAAGCAGCACAAGACCCTTGGAGACAAGTCGGCTGTAGGACGATGTATTGAATCGCGACGCAATTTGTGTGTTCCATCGTCATCAAGAGGCTCTGAACGTTACAATTCACTGTCAGTTTTGCGCCGGATTCGAAAAACTAGACTCTTAGGAGAACGACCAAAGGTGCCCGGAGAAGCAATACTACCTCGGAGACAAGTCGGATGGAGGACGATGTATTGAATCGCGACGCAATTTCTGTGTTCCATCGTCATTAAGAGGCTCTGAACGTTACAATTATCTGTCAGTTTTGCGTCGGATTCGAAAATCTAGACTCACACGAGAACGACCATAAGGTGCCCGAGGCAGCACTAGACCCTTGGAGACAAGTCGGCTGGAGGACGATGTATTGAGTCGCGACGCAATTTGTGTGTCCCATCGTCATTAACAGGCTCTGAACGTTACAATTATCTGTCAGTTTTGCGTCGTATTCTGAAAACTAGACTCACAGGAGAACGACCATAAGGTGCCCGAGGCAGCAAGAGACCCTTGGAGACAGGTCGGCTGTGGGACGATGTATTGAATCGCGACGCAATTTCTGTGTTCCATCGTCATCAAGAGGCTCTGAACGTTACAATTCACTGTCAGTTTTGCGTCGGATTCGAAAATCTAGACTCACAGGAGAACGAGCATATGGTGCCCGAGGCGGCACTAGACCCTAGGAGACAAGTCGGCTGTAGGACGATGTATTGAATCGCGACGCAATTTGTGTGTTCCATCGTCATTAAGAGGCTCTGAACGTTACAATTAACTGTCAGTTTTGCGTCGGATTCGAAAATCTAGACTCACAGGAGAACGACCATAAGGTGCCCGAGGCAGCACTAGACCCTTGGAGACAAGTCGGCTGGAGGACGATGTATTGAGTCGCGACGCAATTTGTGTGTCCCATCGTCATCAAGAGGCTCTGAACGTTACAATTAACTGTCAGTTTTGCATCGCATTCGAAAAACTAGACTCACAGGAGAACGACCATAAGGTGCCCGAGGCAGCAATAGACCCTTGGAGACAAGTCGGCTGTAGGACGATGTATTGAATCGCGACGCAATTTGTGTGTTCCATCGTCATTAAGAGGCTCTGAACGTTACAATTAACTGTCAGTTTTGCATCGCATTCGAAAAACTAGACTCACAGGAGAACGACCATAAGGTGCCCGAGGCAGCAATAGACCCTTGGAGACAAGTCGGCTGGAGGACGATGTATTGATTCGCGACGCAATTTGTGTGTCCCATCGTCATTAACAGGCTCTGAACGTTACAATTAACTGTCAGTTTTGCATCGCATTCGAAAAACTAGACTCACAGGAGAACGACCATAAGGTGCCCGAGGCAGCAATAGACCCTTGGAGACAAGTCGGCTGGAGGACGATGTATTGATTCGCGACGCAATTTGTGTGTTCCATCGTCATTAAGAGGCTCTGAACGTTACAATTCACTGTCAGTTTTGCGCCGGATTCGAAAAACTAGACTCATAGGAGAACGACCATAAGAGGCCCGAGGCACCAATAGACCCTTCCAGACAAGTCGGCTGGAGGACGATGTATTGAATCGCGACGCAATTTGTGTGTTCCATCGTCATTAAGAGGCTCTGAACGTTACAATTAATTGTCAGTTTTGCGCCGGATTCGAAAAACTAGACTCATAGGAGAACGACCAAAAGGTGCCAGGAGCAGCAATACTACCTCGGAGACAAGTCGGCTGGAGGACGATGTATTGAATCGCGACGCAACTTGTGTGTTCCATCGTCAGTATCAGGCTCTGAACGTTACAATTAACCGTCAGTTTTGCGTCGTATTCTGAAAACTAGACTCACAGGAGAACGACGATAAGGTGCCCGAGGCAGCTATAGACCCTTGGAGACAAGTCGGCTGGAGGACGATGTATTGAATCGCGACGCAATTTGTGTGTTCCATCGTCATTAAGAGGCTCTGAACCTTACAATTAACTGTCAGTTTTGCGTCGGATTCGAAAATCTAGACTCACCGATGAACGACCATAAGGTGCCCGAGGCAGCAATAGACCCGTCGAGACAAGTCGGCTGGAGGACGATGTATTGAATCGCGACGCAATTTGTGTGTTCCATCGTCATTAAGAGGCTCTGAACGTTACAATTAATTGTCAGTTTTGCGTCGGATTCGAAAATCTAGACTCACAGGAGAACGAGCATATGGTGCCCGAGGCAGCACTAGACCCTTGGAGACAAGTCGGCTGTAGGACGATGTATTGAATCGCGACGCAATTTGTGTGTTCCATCGTCATTAAGAGGCTCTGAACGTTACAAGTAACTGTCAGTTTTGCGTCGGATTCGAAAATCTAGACTTACAGGAGAACGACCATAAGGTGCCCGAGGCAGCACTAGACCCTTGGAGACAAGTCGGCTGGAGGACGATGTATTGAATCGCGACGCAATTTGTGAGTCCCATCGTCATTAACAGGCGCTGAACGTTACAATTCACTCTCAGTTTTGCGTCGGATTCGAAAATCTAGACTCACAGGAGTACGAGCATATGGTGCCCGAGGCAGCACTAGACCCTTGGAGACAAGTCGGCTGTAGGACGATGTATTGAATCGCGACGCAATTTGTGTGTTCCATCGTCATTAAGAGGCTCTGAACGTTACAATTAACTGTCAGTTTTGCGTCGGATTCGAAAATCTAGACTCACAGAAGAACGAGCATAAGGTGCCCGAGGCAGCAATAGACCCTTCGAGACAAGTCGGCTGGAGGACGATGTATTGAATCGCGACGCAATTTGTGTGTTCCATCGTCATTAAGAGGCTCTGAACGTTACAATTAATTGTCAGTTTTGCGCCGGATTCGAAAAACTAGACTCATAGGAGAACGACCAAGAGGTGCCAGGAGCAGCAATACTACCTCGGAGACATGTCGGCTGGAGGACGATGTATTGAATCGCGACGCAATTTGTGTGTTCCATCGTCATCAAGAGGCTCTGAACGTTACAATTCACTGTCAGTTTTGCGTCGGATTCGAAAATCTAGACTCACAGGAGAACGAGCATATGGTGCCCGAGGCAGCACTAGACCGTTGGAGACAAGTCGGCTGTAGGACGATGTATTGAATCGCGACGCAATTTGTGTGTTCCATCGTCATTAAGAGGCTCTAAACGTTCCAATTAACTGTCAGTTTTGCGTCGGATTCGAATATCTAGACTCACAGGAGAACGACCATAAGGTGCCCGAGGCAGCACTAGACCCTTGGAGACAAGTCGGCTGGAGGACGATGTATTGAGTCGCGACGCAGTTTGTGTGTCCCATCGTCATTAACAGGCTCTGAACGTTACAATTCACTGTCAGTTTTGCGTCGGATTCGAAAATCTAGACTCACAGGAGAACGAGCATATGGTGCCCGAGGCAGCACTAGACCCTTGGAGACAAGTCGGCTGTAGGACGATGTATTGAATCGCGACGCAATTTGTGTGTTCCATCGTCATTAAGAGGCTCTGAACGTTACAATTAACTGTCAGTTTTGCGTCGGATTCGAAAATCTAGACTCACAGGAGAACGACCATAAGGTGCCCGAGGCAGCAATAGACCCTTGGGGACAAGTCGGCTGGAGGACGATGTATTGATTCGCGACGCAATTTGTGTGTTCCATCGTCATTAAGAGGCTCTGAACGTTACAATTAATTATCAGTTTTGCGCCGGATTCGAAAAACTAGACTCATAGAAGAACGACCATAAGAGGCCCGAGGCACCAATAGACCCTTCGAGACAAGTCGGCTGGAGGACGATGTATTGAATCGCGACGCAATTTGTGTGTTCCATCGTCATTAAGAGGCTCTGAACGTACAATTAACTGTCAGTTTTGCGTCGCATTCGAAAATCTAGACTCACAGGAGAACGACCATAAGGTGCCCGAGGCTGCACTAGACCCTTGGAGACAAGTCGGCTGGAGGACGATGTATTGAGTCGCGACGCATTTTGTGTGTCCCATCGTCATTAACAGGCTCTGAACGTTACAATTAACTGTCAGTTTTGCGTCGTATTCTGAAAACTAGACTCACAGGAGAACGACCATAAGGTGCCCGAGGCAGCAAGAGACCCTTGGAGACAGGTCGGCTGTGGGACGATGTATTGAATCGCGACGCAATTTGTGTGTTCCATCATCATCAAGAGGCTCTGAACGTTACAATTAATTGTCAGTTTTGCGCCGGATTCGAAAAACTAGACTCATAGGAGAACGACCAAAAGGTGCCAGGAGCAGCAATACTACCTCGGAGACAAGTCGGCTGGAGGACGATGTATTGAATCGCGACGCCATTTGTGTGTTCCATCGTCAGTATCAGGCTCTGAACGTTACAATTAACCGTCAGTTTTGCTTCGTATTCTGAAAACTAGACTCACAGGAGAACGACGATAAGGTGCCCGAGGCAGCTATAGACCCTTGGAGACAAGTCGGCTGGAGGACGATGTATTGAATCGCGACGCAATTTGTGTGTTCCATCGTCATTAAGAGGCTCTGAACCTTACAATTAACTGTCAGTTTTGCGTCGGATTCGAAAATCTAGACTCACCGATGAACGACCATAAGGTGCCCGAGGCAGCAATAGACCCTTCGAGACAAGTCGGCTGGAGGACGATGTATTGAATCGCGACGCAATTTGTGTGTTCCATCGTCATTAACAGGCTCTGAACGTTACAATTAATTGTCAGTTTTGCGTCGTATTCGAAAAACTAGACTCACAGGAGAACGACCATAAGGTGCCCGAGGCACCAATAGACCCTTCGAGACAAGTCGGCTGGAGGACGATGTATTGAATCGCGACGCAATTTGTGTGTTCCATCGTCATTAAGAGGCTCTGAACGTTACAATTAATTGTCAGTTTTGCGCCGGATTCGAAAAACTAGACTCATAGGAGAACGACCAAGAGGTGCCAGGAGCAGCAATACTACCTCGGAGACATGTCGGCTGGAGGACGATGTATTGAATCGCGACGCAATTTGTGTGTTCCATCGTCAGTATCAGGCTCTGAACGTTACAATTAATTGTCAGTTTTGCGCCGGATTCGAAAAACTAGACTCATAGGAGAACGTCCAAAAGGTGCCAGGAGCAGCAATACTACCTCGGAGACAAGTCGGCTGGAGGACGATGTATTGAATCGCGACGCAACTTGTGTGTTCCATCGTCAGTATCAGGCTCTGAACGTTACAATTAACCGTCAGTTTTGCGTCGTATTCTGAAAACTAGACTCACAGGAGAACGACGATAAGGTGCCCGAGGCAGCTATAGACCCTTGGAGACAAGTCGGCTGGAGGACGATGTATTGAATCGCGACGCAATTTGTGTGTTCCATCGTCATTAAGAGGCTCTGAACCTTACAATTAACTGTCAGTTTTGCGTCGGATTCGAAAATCTAGACTCACCGATGAACGACCATAAGGTGCCCGAGGCAGCAATAGACCCTTCGAGACAAGTCGGCTGGAGGACGATGTATTGAATCGCGACGCAATTTGTGTGTTCCATCGTCATTAACAGGCTCTGAACGTTACAATTAATTGTCAGTTTTGCGTCGGATTCGAAAAACTAGACTCACAGGAGAACGACCATAAGGTGCCCGAGGCACCAATAGACCCTTCGAGACAAGTCGGCTGGAGGACGATGTATTGAGTCGCGACGCAATTTGTGTGTCCCATCGTCATTAACAGGCTCTGAACGTTACAATTAGCTGTCAGTTTTGCGTCGGATTCGAAAATCTAGACTCACAGGAGAACGAGCATATGGTGCCCGAGGCAGCACTAGACGCTTGGAGACAAGTCGGCTATAGGACGATGTATTGAATCGCGACGCAATTTGTGTGTTCCATCGTCATCAAGAGGCTCTGAACGTTACAATTCACTGTCAGTTTTGCGTCGGATTCGAAAATCTAGACTCACAGGAGAACGAGCATATGGTGCCCGAGGCAGCACTAGACCCTTGGAGACAAGTCGGCTGTAGGACGATGTATTGAATCGCGACGCAATTTGTGTGTTCCATCGTCATTAAGAGGCTCTGAACGTTACAATTAACTGTCAGTTTTGCGTCGGATTCGAAAATCTAGACTCACAGGAGAACGAGCATATGGTGCCCGAGGCAGCACTAGACCCTTGGAGACAAGTCGGCCGTAGGACGATGTATTGAATCGCGACGCAATTTGTGTGTTCCATCGTCATTAAGAGGCTCTGAACGTTACAAGTAACTGTCAGTTTTGCGTCAGATTCGAAAATCTAGACTTACAGGAGAACGACCATACGGTGCCCGAGGCAGCACTAGACCCTTGGAGACAAGTCGGCTGGAGGACGATGTATTGAGTCCCGACGCAATTTGTGTGTCCCATCGTCATTAACAGGCGCTGAACGTTACAATTCACTGTCAGTTTTGCGTCGGATTCGAAAATCTAGACTCACAGGAGTACGAGCATATGGTGCCCGAGGCAGCACTAGACCCTTGGAGACAAGTCGGCTGTAGGACGATGTATTGAACCGCGACGCAATTTGTGTGTTCCATCGTCATTAAGAGGCTCTGAACGTTACAATTAACTGTCAGTTTTGCGTCGGATTCGAAAATCTAGACTCACAGGAGAACGAGCATAAGGTGCCCGAGGCAGCACTAGACCCTTCGAGACAAGTCGGCTGGAGGACGATGTATTGAATCGCGACGCAATTTGTGTGTTCCATCGTCATTAACAGGCTCTGAACATTGCAATTAACTGTCAGTTTTGCGTCGGATTCGAAAAACTAGACTCACAGGAGAACGACCATAAGGTGCCCGAGGCACCAATAGACCCTTCGAGACAAGTCGGCTGGAGGACGATGTATTGAATCGCGACGCAATTTGTGTGTTCCATCGTCATTAAGAGGCTCTGAACGTTACAATTAATTGTCAGTTTTGCGCCGGATTCGAAAAACTAGACTCATAGGAGAACGACCAAGAGGTGCCAGGAGCAACAATACTACCTCGGAGACATGTCGGCTGGAGGACGATGTATTGAATCGCGACGCAATTTGTGTGTTCCATCGTCAGTATCAGGCTCTGAACGTACAATTAACTGTCAGTTTTGCGTCGCATTCGAAAATCTAGACTCACAGGAGAACGACCATAAGGTGCCCGACGCAGCACTAGACCCTTGGAGACAAGTCGGCTGGAGGACGATGTATTGAGTCGCGACGCAATTTGTGTGTCCCATCGTCATTAACAGGCTCTGAACGTTACAATTAACTGTCAGTTTTGCGTCGTATTCTGAAAACTAGACTCACAGGAGAACGACCATAAGGTGCCCGAGGCAGCAAGAGACCCTTGGAGACAGGTCGGCTGTGGGACGATGTATTGAATCGCGACGCAATTTGTGTGTTCCATCGTCATCAAGAGGCTCTGAACGTTACAATTAATTGTCAGTTTTGCGCCGGATTCGAAAAACTAGACTCATAGGAGAACGACCAAAAGGTGCCAGGAGCAGCAATACTACCTCGGAGACAAGTCGGCTGGAGGACGATGTATTGAATCGCGACGCAATTTGTGTGTTCCATCGTCAGTATCAGGCTCTGAACGTTACAATTAACCGTCAGTTTTGCGTCGTATTCTGAAAACTAGACTCACAGGAGAACGACGATAAGATGCCCGAGGCAGCTATAGAACCTTGGAGACAAGTCGGCTGGAGGACGATGTATTGAATCGCGACGCAATTTGTGTGTTCCATCGTCATTAAGAGGCTCTGAACGTTACAATTCACTGTCAGTTTTGCGTCGGATTCGAAAATCTAGACTCACAGATGAACGACGATAAGGTGCCCGAGGCAGCAATAGACCCTTCGAGACAAGTCGGCTGGAGGACGATGTATTGAATCGCGACGCAATTTGTGTGTTCCATCGTCATCAAGAGGCTCTGAACGTTACAATTCACTGTCAGTTTTGCGTCGGATTCGAAAATCTAGACTCACAGGAGAACGAGCATATGGTGCCCGAGGCAGCACTAGACCCTTGGAGACAAGTCGGCTGTAGGACGATGTATTGAATCGCGACGCAATTTGTGTGTTCCATCGTCATTAAGAGGCTCTGAACGTTACAATTAACTGTCAGTTTTGCATCGCATTCGAAAAACTAGACTCAAAGGAGAACGACCATAAGGTGCGCGAGGCAGCAATAGACCCTTGGAGACAAGTCGGCCTGAGGACGATGTATTGAGACGCGACGCAATTTGTGTGTCCCATCGTCATTAACAGGCTCTGAACGTTACAATTAACTGTCAGTTTTGCATCGCATTCGAAAAACTAGACTCACAGGAGAACGACCATAAGGTGCCCGAGGCAGCAATAGACCCTTGGAGACAAGTCGGCTGGAGGACGATGTATTGATTCGCGACGCAATTTGTGTGTTCCATCGTCATTAAGAGGCTCTTAACGTTACAATTAATTGTCAGTTTTGCGCCGGATTCGAAAAACAAGACTCATAGGAGAACGACCATAAGAGGCCCGAGGCACCAATAGACCCTTCGAGACAAGTCGGCTGGAGGACGATGTATTGAATCGCGACGCAATTTGTGTGTTCCATCGTCATTAAGAGGCTCTGAACGTTACAGTTAATTGTCAGTTTTGCGCCGGATTCGAAAAACTAGACTCATAGGAGAACGACCAATAGGTGCCAGGAGCAGCAATACTACCTCGGAGACAAGTCGGCTGGAGGACGATGTATTGAATCGCGACGCAATTTGTGTGTTCCATCGTCAGTATCAGGCTCTGAATGTTACAATTAACCGTCAGTTTTGCATCGTATTCTGAAAACTAGACTCACAGGAGAACGACGATAAGGTGCCCGAGGCAGCTATAGACCCTTGGAGACAAGTCGGCTGGAGGACGATGTATTGAATCGCGACGCAATTTGTGTGTTCCATCGTCATTAAGAGGCTCTGAACCTTACAATTAACTGTCAGTTTTGCGTCGGATTCGAAAATCAAGGCTCACCGATGAACGACCATAAGGTGCCCGAGGCAGCAATAGACCCTTCGAGACAAGTCGGCTGGAGGACGATGTATTGAATCGCGACGCAATTTGTGTGTTCCATCGTCATTAACAGGATCTGAACGTTACAATTAACTGTCAGTTTTGCGTCGTATTCTGAAAACTAGACTCACAGGAGAACGACCATAAGGTGCCCGAGGCAGCAAGAGACCCTTGGAGACAGGTCGGCTGTGGGACGATGTATTGAATCGCGACGCAATTTGTGTGTTCCATCTTCATCAAGAGGCTCTGAACGTTACAATTCACTGTCAGTTTTGCGTCGGATTCGAAAATCTAGACTCACAGGAGAACGAGCATATGGTGCCCGAGGCAGCACTAGACCCTTGGAGACAAGTCGGCTGTAGGACGATGTATTGAATCGCGACGCAATTTGTGTGTTCCATCGTCATTAAGAGGCTCTGAACGTTACAATTAACTGTCAGTTTTGCGTCGGATTCGAAAATCTAGTCTCACAGGAGAACGACCATAAGGTGCCCGAGGCAGCACTAGACCCTTGGAGACAAGTCGGCTGGAGGACGATGTATTGAGTCGCGACGCAATTTGTGTGTCCCATCGTCATTAACAGGCTGTGAACGTTACAATTATCTGTCAGTTTTGCGTCGGATTCGAAAATCTAGACTCACAGGAGAACGAGCATATGGTGCCCGAGGCAGCACTAGACCCTTGGAGACAAGTCGGCTGTAGGACGATGTATTGAATCGCGACGCAATTTGTGTGTTCCATCGTCATTAAGAGGCTCTGAACGTTACAATTAACTGTCAGTTTTGCGTCGGATTCGAAAATCTAGACTCACAGGAGAACGACCATAAGGTGCCCGAGGCAGCACTAGACCCTTGGAGACAAGTCGGCTGGAGGACGATGTATTGAGTCGCAACGCAATTTGTGTGTCCCATCGTCATTAACAGGCTCTGAATGTTACAATTAACTGTCAGTTTTGCATCGCATTCGAAAAACTAGACTCACAGGAGAACGACCATAAGGTGCCCGAGGCACCAATAGACCCTTCGAGACAAGTCGGCTGGAGGACGATGTATTGAATCGCGACGCAATTTGTGTGTTCCACCGTCATTAAGAGGCTCTGAACCTTACAATTAACTGTCAGTTTTGCGTCGGATTCGAAAATCTAGACTCACAGATGAACGACCATAAGGTGCCCGATGCAGCAATAGACCCTTCGAGACAAGTCGGCTGGAGGACGATGTATTGAATCGCGACGCAATTTGTGTGTTCCATCGTCATCAAGAGGCTCTGAACGTTACAATTCACTCTCAGTTTTGCGTCGGATTCGAAAATCTAGACTCACAGGAGAACGAGCATATGGTGCCCGAGGCAGCACTAGACCCTTGGAGACAAGTCGGCTGTAGGACGATGTATGGAATCGCGACGCAATTTGTGTGTTCCATCGTCATTAACAGGCTCTGAACGTTACAATCAACTGTCAGTTTTGCATCGCATTCGAAAAACTAGACTCACAGGAGAACGACCATAAGGTGCCCGAGGCAGCAATAGACCCTTGGAGACAAGTCGGCTGGAGGACGATGTATTGAGACGCGACGCAATTTGTGTGTTCCATCGTCATCAAGAGGCTCTGAACGTTACAATTCACTGTCAGTTTTGCGTCGGATTCGAAAATCTAGTCTCACAGGAGAACGAGCATATGGTGGCCGAGGCAGTACTAGACCCTTGGAGACAAGTCGTCTGTAGGACGATGTATTGAATCGCGACGCAATTTGTGTGTTCCATCGTCATTAAGAGACTCTGAACGTTACAATTAATTGTCAGTTTTGCGCCGGATTTGAAAAACTAGACTCATAGGAGAACGACCATAAGAGGCCCGAGGCACCAATAGACCCTTCGAGACAAGTCGGCTGGAGGACGATGTATGGAATCGCGACGCTATTTGTGTGTTCGATCGTCATTAAGAGGCTCTGAACGTTACAATTAATTGTCAGTTTTGCGTCGTATTCGAAAAACTAGACTCACAGGAGAACGACCATAAGGTGCCCGAGGCACCAATAGACCCTTCGAGACAAGTCGGCTGGAGGACGATGTATTGAATCGCGACGCAATTTGTGTGTTCCATCGTCATTAAGAGGCTCTGAACGTTACAATTAATTGTCAGTTTTGCGCTGGATTCGAAAAACTAGACTCATTGGAGAACGACCAAGAGGTGCCAGGAGCAGCAATACTACCTCGGAGACATGTCGGCTGGAGGACGATGTATTGAATCGCGACGCAATTTGTGTGTTCCATCGTCAGTATCAGGCTCTGAACGTTACAATTAACCGTCAGTTTTGCGTCGTATTCTGAAAACTAGACTCACAGGAGAACGACCATAAGGTGCCCGAGGCAGCAAGAGACCCTTGGAGACAGGTCGGCTGTGGGACGATGTATTGAATCGCGACGCAATTTGTGTGTTCCATCGTCATCAAGAGGCTCTGAACGTTACAATTCACTGTCAGTTTTGCGTCGGATTCGAAAATCTAGACTCACAGATGAACGACCATAAGGTGCCCGAGGCAGCAATAGACCCTTCGAGACAAGTCGGCTGGAGGACGATGTATTGAATCGCGACGCAATTTGTGTGTTCCATCGTCATCAAGAGGCTCTGAACGTTACAATTCACTCTCAGTTTTGCGTCGGATTCGAAAATCTAGACTCACAGGAGAACGACCATAAGGTGCCCGAGGCAGCAATAGACCCTTGGAGACAAGTCGGCTGGAGGACGATGTATTGAGACGCGACGCAATTTGTGTGTCACATCGTCATTAACAGGCTCTGAACGTTACAATTAACTGTTAGTTTTGCATCGCATTCGAAAAACAAGACTCATAGGAGAACGGCCATAAGAGGCCCGAGGCACCAATAGACCCTTCGAGACAAGTCGGCTGGAGGACGATGTATTGAATCGCGACGCAATTTGTGTGTTCCATCGTCATTAAGAGGCTCTGAACGTTACAATTAATTGTCAGTTTTGCGCCGGATTCGAAAAACTAGACTCATAGGAGAACGACCAAAAGGTGCCAGGAGCAGCAATACTACCTCGGAGACAAGTCGGCTGGAGGACGATGTATTGAATCGCGACGCAATTTGTGTGTTCCATCGTCAGTATCAGGCTCTGAACGTTACAATTAACTGTCAGTTTTGCGTCGGATTCGAAAATCTAGACTCACAGGAGAACGACCATAAGGTGCCCGAGGCAGCACTAGACCCTTGGAGACAAGTCGGCTGGAGGACGATGTATTGAGTCGCGACGCAATTTGTGTGTCCCATCGTCATTAACAGGCTCTGAACGTTACAATTAACTGTCAGTTTTGCGTCGTATTCTGAAAACTAGACTCACAGGAGAACGACCATAAGGTGCCCGAGGCAGCAAGAGACCCTTGGAGACAGGTCGGCTGTGGGACGATGTATTGAATCGCGACGCAATTTGTGTGTTCCATCTTCATCAAGAGGCTCTGAACGTTACAATTCACTGTCAGTTTTGCGTCGGATTCGAAAATCTAGGCTCACAGGAGAACGAGCATATGGTGCCCGAGGCAGCACTAGACCCTTGGAGACAAGTCGGCTGTAGGACGATGTATTGAATCGCGACGCAATTTGTGTGTTCCATCGTCATTAAGAGGCTCTGAACGTTACAATTAACTGTCAGTTTTGCGTCGGATTCGAAAATCTAGACTCACAGGAGAACGACCATAAGGTGCCCGAGGCAGCACTAGACCCTTGGAGACAAGTCGGCTGGAGGACGATGTATTGAGTCGCGACGCAATTTGTGTGTCCCATCGTCATTAACAGGCTCTGAACGTTACAATTATCTGTCAGTTTTGCGTCGGATTCGAAAATCTAGACTCACAGGAGAACGAGCATATGGTGCCCGAGGCAGCACTAGACCCTTGGAGACAAGTCGGCTGTAGGACGATGTATTGAATCGCGACGCAATTTGTGTGTTCCATCGTCATTAAGAGGCTCTGAACGTTACAATTAATTGTCAGTTTTGCGTCGGATTCGAAAATCTAGACTCACAGGAGAACGACCATAAGGTGCCCGAGGCAGCACTAGACCCTTGGAGACAAGTCGGCTGGAGGACGATGTATTGAGTCGCAACGCAATTTGTGTGTCCCATCGTCATTAACAGGCTCTGAACGTTACAATTAACTGTCAGTTTTGCATCGCATTCGAAAAACTAGACTCACAGGAGAACGACCATAAGGTGCCCGAGGCACCAATAGACCCTTCGAGACAAGTCGGCTGGAGGACGATGTATTGAATCGCGACGCAATTTGTGTGTTCCATCGTCATTAAGAGGCTCTGAACCTTACAATTAACTGTCAGTTTTGCGTCGGATTCGAAAATCTAGACTCACAGATGAACGACCATAAGGTGCCCGAGGCAGCAATAGACCCTTCGAGACAAGTCGGCTGGAGGACGATGTATTGAATCGCGACGCAATTTGTGTGTTCCATCGTCATCAAGAGGCTCTGAACGTTACAATTCACTCTCAGTTTTGCGTCGGATTCGAAAATCTAGACTCACAGGAGAACAAGCATATGGTGCCCGAGGCAGCACTAGACCCTTGGAGACAAGTCGGCTGTAGGACGATGTATTGAATCGCGACGCAATTTGTGTGTTCCATCGTCATCAAGAGGCTCTGAACGTTACAATTCACTGTCAGTTTTGCGCCGGATTTGAAAAACTAGACTCATAGGAGAACGACCAAAATGTGCCAGGAGCAGCAATACTACCTCGGAGACAAGTCGGCTGGAGGACGATGTATTTGTGTGTTCCATCGTCAGTATCAGGCTCTGAACGTTACAATTAACCGTCAGTTTTGCGTCGTATTCTGAAAACTAGACTCACAGGAGAACGACCATAAGGTGCCCGAGGCAGCAAGAGACCCTTGGAGACAGGTCGGCTGTGGGACGATGTATTGAATCGCGACGCAATTTGTGTGTTCCATCGTCATCAAGAGGCTCTGAACGTTACAATTCACTGTCAGTTTTGCGTCGGATTCGAAAATCTAGACTCACAGATGAACGACCATAAGGTGCCCGAGGCAGCAATAGACCCTTCGAGACAAGTCGGCTGGAGGACGATGTATTGAATCGCGACGCAATTTGTGTGTTCCATCGTCATCAAGAGGCTCTGAACGTTACAATTCACTCTCAGTTTTGCGTCGGATTCGAAAATCTAGACTCACAGGAGAACGACCATAAGGTGCCCGAGGCAGCAATAGACCCTTGGAGACAAGTCGGCTGGCGGACGATGTATTGAGACGCGACGCAATTTGTGTGTCACATCGTCATTAACAGGCTCTGAACGTTACAATTAACTGTTAGTTTTGCATCGCATTCGAAAAACAAGACTCATAGGAGAACGACCATAAGAGGCCCGAGGCACCAATAGACCCTTCGAGACAAGTCGGCTGGAGGACGATGTATTGAATCGCGACGCAATTTGTGTGTTCCATCGTCATTAAGAGGCTCTGAACGTTACAATTAATTGTCAGTTTTGCGCCGGATTCGAAAAACTAGACTCATAGGAGAACGACCAAAAGGTGCCAGGAGCAGCAATACTACCTCGGAGACAAGTCGGCTGGAGGACGATGTATTGAATCGCGACGCAATTTGTGTGTTCCATCGTCAGTATCAGGCTCTGAACGTTACAATTAACCGTCAGTTTTGCGTCGTATTCTGAAAACTAGACTCACAGGAGAACGACCATAAGGTGCCCGAGGCAGCAAGAGACCCTTGGAGACAGGTCGGCTGTGGGACGATGTATTGAATCGCGACGCAATTTGTGTGTTCCATCGTCATTAAGAGGCTCTGAACGTTACAATTCACTGTCAGTTTTGCGTCGGATTCGAAAATCTAGACTCACAGATGAACGACGATAAGGTGCCCGAGGCAGCAATAGACCCTTCGAGACAAGTCGGCTGGAGGACGATGTATTGAATCGCGACGCAATTTGTGTGTTCCATCGTCATCAAGAGGCTCTGAACGTTACAATTCACTGTCAGTTTTGCGTCGGATTCGAAAATCTAGACTCACAGGAGAACGAGCATATGGTGCCCGAGGCAGCACTAGACCCTTGGAGACAAGTCGGCTGTAGGACGATGTATTGAATCGCGACGCAATTTGTGTGTTCCATCGTCATTAAGAGGCTCTGAACGTTACAATTAACTGTCAGTTTTGCATCGCATTCGAAAAACTAGACTCAAAGGAGAACGACCATAAGGTGCCCGAGACAGCAATAGACCCTTGGAGACAAGTCGGCCTGAGGACGATGTATTGAGACGCGACGCAATTTGTGTGTCCCATCGTCATTAACAGGCTCTGAACGTTACAATTAACTGTCAGTTTTGCATCGCATTCGAAAAACTAGACTCACAGGAGAACGTCCATAAGGTGCCCGAGGCAGCAATAGACCCTTGGAGACAAGTCGGCTGGAGGACGATGTATTGATTCGCGACGCAATTTGTGTGTTCCATCGTCATTAAGAGGCTCTTAACGATACAATTAATTGTCAGTTTTGCGCCGGATTCGAAAAACAAGACTCATAGGAGAACGACCATAAGAGGCCCGAGGCACCAATAGACCCTTCGAGACAAGTCGGCTGGAGGACGATGTATTGAATCGCGACGCAATTTGTGTGTTCCATCGTCATTAAGAGGCTCTGAACGTTACAATTAATTTTCAGTTTTGCGCCGGATTCGAAAAACTAGACTCATAGGAGAACGACCAAAAGGTGCCAGGAGCAGCAATACTACCTCGGAGACAAGTCGGCTGGAGGACGATGTAGTGAATCGCGACGCAATTTGTGTGTTCCATCGTCAGTATCAGGCTCTGAATGTTACAATTAACCGTCGGTTTTGCATCGTATTCTGAAAACCAAACTCACAGGAGAACGACGATAAGGTGCCCGAGGCAGCTATAGACCCTTGGAGACAAGTCGGCTGGAGGACGATGTATTGAATCGCGACGCAATTTGTGTGTTCCATCGTCATTAAGAGGCTCTGAACCTTACAATTAACTGTCAGTTTTGCGTCGGATTCGAAAATCAAGACTCACCGATGAACGACCATAAGGTGCCCGAGGCAGCAATAGACCCTTCGAGACAAGTCGGCTGGAGGACGATGTATTGAATCGCGACGCAATTTGTGTGTTCCATCGTCATTAACAGGATCTGAACGTTACAATTAATTGTCAGTTTTGCGTCGTATTCGAAAAACTAGACTCACAGGAGAACGACCATAAGGTGCCCGAGGCACCAATAGACCCTTCGAGACAAGTCGGCTGGAGGACGATGTATTGAATCGCGACGCAATTTGTGTGTTCCATCGTCATTAAGAGGCTCTGAACGTTACATTTAATTGTCAGTTTTGCGCCGGATTCGAAAAACTAGACTCATAGGAGAACGACCAAGAGGTGCCAGGAGCAGCAATACTACCTCGGAGACATGTCGGCTGGAGGACGATGTATTGAATCGCGACGCAATTTGTGTGTTCCATCGTCAGTATCAGGCTCTGAACGTTACAATTAACTGTCAGTTTTGCGTCGGATTCGAAAATCTAGACTCACAGGAGAACGACCATAAGGTGCCCGAGGCAGCACTAGACCCTTGGAGACAAGTCGGCTGGAGGACGATGTATTGAGTCGCGACGCAATTTGTGTGTCCCATCTTCATTAACAGGCTCTGAACGTTACAATTAACTGTCAGTTTTGCGTCGTATTCTGAAAACTAGACTCACAGGAGAACGACCATAAGGTGCCCGAGGCAGCAAGAGACCCTTGGAGACAGGTCGGCTGTGGGACGATGTATTGAATCGCGACGCAATTTGTGTGTTCCATCTTCATCAAGAGGCTCTGAACGTTACAATTCACTGTCAGTTTTGCGTCGGATTCGAAAATCTAGACTCACAGGAGAACGAGCATATGGTGCCCGAGGCAGCACTAGACCCTTGGAGACAAGTCGGCTGTAGGACGATGTATTGAATCGCGACGCAATTTGTGTGTTCCATCGTCATTAAGAGGCTCTGAACGTTACAATTAACTGTCAGTTTTGCGTCGGATTCGAAAATCTAGACTCACAGGAGAACGACCATAAGGTGCCCGAGGCAGCACTAGACCCTTGGAGACAAGTCGGCTGGAGGACGATGTATTGAGTCGCGACGCAATTTGTGTGTCCCATCGTCATTAACAGGCTGTGAACGTTACAATTATCTGTCAGTTTTGCGTCGGATTCGAAAATCTAGACTCACAGGAGAACGAGCATATGGTGCCCGAGGCAGCACTAGACCCTTGGAGACAAGTCGGCTGTAGGACGATGTATTGAATCGCGACGCAATTTGTGTGTTCCATCGTCATTAAGAGGCTCTGAACGTTACAATTAACTGTCAGTTTTGCGTCGGATTCGAAAATCTAGACTCACAGGAGAACGACCATAAGGTGCCCGAGGCAGCACTAGACCCTTGGAGACAAGTCGGCTGGAGGACGATGTATTGAGTCGCAACGCAATTTGTGTGTCCCATCGTCATTAACAGGCTCTGAATGTTACAATTAACTGTCAGTTTTGCATCGCATTCGAAAAACTAGACTCGCAGGAGAACGACCATAAGGTGCCCGAGGCACCAATAGACCCTTCGAGACAAGTCGGCTGGAGGACGATGTATTGAATCGCGACGCAATTTGTGTGTTCCACCGTCATTAAGAGGCTCTGAACCTTACAATTAACTGTCAGTTTTGCGTCGGATTCGAAAATCTAGACTCACAGATGAACGACCATAAGGTGCCCGATGCAGCAATAGACCCTTCGAGACAAGTCGGCCGGAGGACGATGTATTGAATCGCGACGCAATTTGTGTGTTCCATCGTCATCAAGAGGCTCTGAACGTTACAATTCACTCTCAGTTTTGCGTCGGATTCGAAAATCTAGACTCACAGGAGAACGAGCATATGGTGCCCGAGGCAGCACTAGACCCTTGGAGACAAGTCGGCTGTAGGACGATGTATTGAATCGCGACGCAATTTGTGTGTTCCATCGTCATTAACAGGCTCTGAACGTTACAATCAACTGTCAGTTTTGCATCGCATTCGAAAAACTAGACTCACAGGAGAACGACCATAAGGTGCCCGAGGCAGCAATAGACCCTTCGAGACAAGTCGGCTGGAGGACGATGTATTGAGACGCGACGCAATTTGTGTGTTCCATCGTCATCAAGAGGCTCTGAACGTTACAATTCACTGTCAGTTTTGCGTCGGATTCGAAAATCTAGTCTCACAGGAGAACGAGCATATGGTGGCCGAGGCAGTACTAGACCCTTGGAGACAAGTCGGCTGTAGGACGATGTATTGAATCGCGCCGCAATTTGTGTGTTCCATCGTCATTAAGAGATTCTGAACGTTACAATTAATTGTCAGTTTTGCGCCGGATTTGAAAAACTAGACTCATAGGAGAACGACCATAAGAGGCCCGAGGCACCAATAGACCCTTCGAGACAAGTCGGCTGGAGGACGATGTATTGAATCGCGACGCTATTTGTGTGTTCGATCGTCATTAAGAGGCTCTGAACGTTACAATTAATTGTCAGTTTTGCGTCGTATTCGAAAAACTAGACTCACAGGAGAACGACCATAAGGTGCCCGAGGCACCAATAGACCCTTCGAGACAAGTCGGCTGGAGGACGATGTATTGAATCGCGACGCAATTTGTGTGTTCCATCGTCATTAAGAGGCTCTGAACGTTACAATTAATTGTCAGTTTTGCGCCGGATTCGAAAAACTAGACTCATAGGAGAACGACCACGAGGTGCCAGGAGCAGCAATACTACCTCGGAGACATGTCGGCTGGAGGACGATGTATTGAATCGCGACGCAATTTGTGTGTTCCATCGTCAGTATCAGGCTCTGAACGTTACAATTAATTGTCAGTTTAGCGCCGGATTCGAAAAAGTAGACTCATAGGAGAACGACCAAAATGTGCCAGGAGCAGCAATACTACCTCGGAGACAAGTCGGCTGGAGGACGATGTATTTGTGTGTTCCATCGTCAGTATCAGGCTCTGAACGTTACAATTAACCGTCAGTTTTGCGTCGTATTCTGAAAACTAGACTCACAGGAGAACGACCATAAGGTGCCCGAGGCAGCAAGAGACCCTTGGAGACAGGTCGGCTGTGGGACGATGTATTGAATCGCGACGCAATTTGTGTGTTCCATCGTCATCAAGAGGCTCTGAACGTTACAATTCACTGTCAGTTTTGCGTCGGATTCGAAAATCTAGACTCACAGATGGACGACCATAAGGTGCCCGAGGCAGCAATAGACCCTTCGAGACAAGTCGGCTGGAGGACGATGTATTGAATCGCGACGCAATTTGTGTGTTCCATCGTCATCAAGAGGCTCTGAACGTTACAATTCACTCTCAGTTTTGCGTCGGATTCGAAAATCTAGACTCACAGGAGAACGACCATAAGGTGCCCGTGGCAGCAATAGACCCTTGGAGACAAGTCGGCTGGAGGACGATGTATTGAGACGCGACGCAATTTGTGTGTCACATCGTCATTAACAGGCTCTGAACGTTACAATTAACTGTTAGTTTTGCATCGCATTCGAAAAACAAGACTCATAGGAGAACGACCATAAGAGGCCCGAGGCACCAATAGACCCTTCGAGACAAGTCGGCTGGAGGACGATGTATTGAATCGCGACGCAATTTGTGTGTTCCATCGTCATTAAGAGGCTCTGAACGTTACAATTAATTGTCAGTTTTGCGCCGGATTCGAAAAACTAGACTCATAGGAGAACGACCAAAAGGTGCCAGGAGCAGCAATGCTACCTCGGAGACAAGTCGGCTGTAGGACGATGTATTGAATCGCGACGCAATTTGTGTGTTCCATCGTCATTAAGAGGCTCTGAACGTTACAATTAACTGTCAGTTTTGCGTCGGATTCGAAAATCTAGACTCACAGGAGAACGACCATAAGGTGCCCGAGGCAGCACTAGACCCTTGGAGACAAGTCGGCTGGAGGACGATGTATTGAGTCGCGACGCAATTTGTGTGTCCCATCGTCATTAACAGGCTCTGAACGTTACAATTATCTGTCAGTTTTGCGTCGGATTCGAAAATCTAGACTCACAGGAGAACGAGCATATGGTGCCCGAGGCAGCACTAGACCCTTGGAGACAAGTCGGCTGGAGGACGATGTATTGAGTCGCAACGCAATTTGTGTGTCCCATCGTCATTAACAGGCTCTGAACGTTACAATTAACTGTCAGTTTTGCATCGCATTCGAAAAACTAGACTCACAGGAGAACGACCATAAGGTGCCCGAGGCACCAATAGACCCTTGGAGACAAGTCGGCTGGAGGACGATGTATTGAATCGCGACGCAATTTGTGTGTTCCATCGTCATTAAGAGGCTCTGAACCTTACAATTAACTGTCAGTTTTGCGTCGGATTCGAAAATCTAGACTCACAGATGAACGACCATAAGGTGCCCGAGGCAGCAATAGACCCTTCGAGACAAGTCGGCTGGAGGACGATGTATTGAATCGCGACGCAATTTGTGTGTTCCATCGTCATCAAGAGGCTCTGAACGTTACAATTCACTCTCAGTTTTGCGTCGGATTCGAAAATCTAGACTCACAGGAGAACAAGCATATGGTGCCCGAGGCAGCACTAGACCCTTGGAGACAAGTCGGCTGTAGGACGATGTATTGAATCGCGACGCAATTTGTGTGTTCCATCGTCATTAACAGGCTCTGAACGTTACAATCAACTGTCAGTTTTGCATCGCATTCGAAAAACTAGACTCACAGGAGAACGACCATAAGGTGCCCGAGGCAGCAATAGACCCTTGGAGACAAGTCGGCTGGAGGACGATGTATTGAGACGCGACGCAATTTGTGTGTTCCATCGTCATCAAGAGGCTCTGAACGTTACAATTCACTGTCAGTTTTGCGTCGGATTCGAAAATCTAGTCTCACAGGAGAACGAGCATATGGTGGCCGAGGCAGTACTAGACCCTTGGAGACAAGTCGGCTGTAGGACGATGTATTGAATCGCGACGCAATTTGTGTGTTCCATCGTCATTAAGAGACTCTGAACGTTACAATTAATTGTCAGTTTTGCGCCGGATTTGAAAAACTAGACTCATAGGAGAACGACCATAAGAGGCCCGAGGCACCAATAGACCCTTCGAGACAAGTCGGCTGGAGGACGATGTATTGAATCGCGACGCTATTTGTGTGTTCGATCGTCATTAAGAGGCTCTGAACGTTACAATTAATTGTCAGTTTTGCGTCGTATTCGAAAAACTAGACTCACAGGAGAACGACCATAAGGTGCCCGAGGCACCAATAGACCCTTCGAGACAAGTCGGCTGGAGGACGATGTATTGAATCGCGACACAATTTGTGTGTTCCATCGTCATTAAGAGGCTCTGAACGTTACAATTAATTGTCAGTTTTGCGCCGGATTCGAAAAACTAGACTCATAGGAGAACGACCAAGAGGTGCCAGGAGCAGCAATATTACCTCGGAGACATGTCGGCTGGAGGACGATGTATTGAATCGCGACGCAATTTGTGTGTTCCATCGTCAGTATCAGGCTCTGAACGTTACAATTAATTGTCAGTTTTGCGCCGGATTCGAAAAAGTAGACTCATAGGAGAACGACCAAAATGTGCCAGGAGCAGCAATACTACCTCGGAGACAAGTCGGCTGGAGGACGATGTATTGAATCGCGACGCAATTTGTGTGTTCCATCGTCAGTATCAGGCTCTGAACGTTACAATTAACCGTCAGTTTTGCGTCGTATTCTGAAAACTAGACTCACAGGAGAACGACCATAAGGTGCCCGAGGCAGCAAGAGACCCTTGGAGACAGGTCGGCTGTGGGACGATGTATTGAATCGCGACGCAATTTGTGTGTTCCATCGTCATCAAGAGGCTCTGAACGTTACAATTCACTGTCAGTTTTGCGTCGGATTCGAAAATCTAGACTCACAGATGAACGACCATAAGGTGCCCGAGGCAGCAATAGACCCTTCGACACAAGTCGGCTGGAGGACGATGTATTGAATCGCGACGCAATTTGTGTGTTCCATCGTCATCAAGAGGCTCTGAACGTTACAATTCACTCTCAGTTTTGCGTCGGATTCGAAAATCTAGACTCACAGGAGAACGACCATAAGGTGCCCGAGGCAGCAATAGACCCTTGGAGACAAGTCGGCTGGAGGACGATGTATTGAGACGCGACGCAATTTGTGTGTCCCATCGTCATTAACAGGCTCTGAACGTTACAATTAACTGTCAGTTTTGCATCGCATTCGAAAAACAAGACTCATAGGAGAACGACCATAAGAGGCCCGAGGCACCAATAGACCCTTCGAGACAAGTCGGCTGGAGGACGATGTATTGAATCGCGACGCAATTTGTGTGTTCCATCGTCATTAAGAGGCTCTGAACGTTACAATTAATTGTCAGTTTTGCGCCGGATTCGAAAAACTAGACTCATAGGAGAACGACCAAAAGGTGCCAGGAGCAGCAATACTACCTCGGAGACAAGTCGGCTGGAGGACGATGTATTGAATCGCGACGCAATTTGTGTGTTCCATCGTCAGTATCAGGCTCTGAACGTTACAATTAACCGTCAGTTTTGCATCGTATTCTGAAAACTAGACTCACAGGAGAACGACGATAAGGTGCCTGAGGCAGCTATAGACCCTTGGAGACAAGTCGGCTGGAGGACGATGTATTGAATCGCGACGCAATTTGTGTGTTCCATCGTCATTAAGAGGCTCTGAACCTTACAATTAACTGTCAGTTTTGCGTCGGATTCGAAAATCTAGACTCACCGATGAACGACCATAAGGTGCCCGAGGCAGCAATAGACCCTTCGAGACAAGTCGGCTGGAGGACGATGTATTGAATCGCGACGCAATTTGTGTGTTCCATCGTCATTAAGAGGCTCTGAACGTTACAATTAATTGTCAGTTTTGCGTCGTATTCGAAAAACTAGACTCACAGGAGAACGACCATAAGGTGCCCGAGGCACCAATAGACCCTTCGAGACAAGTCGGCTGGAGGACGATGTATTGAATCGCGACGCAATTTGTGTGTTCCATCGTCATTAAGAGGCTCTGAACGTTACATTTAATTGTCAGTTTTGCGCCGGATTCGAAAAACTAGACTCATAGGAGAACGACCAAGAGGTGCCAGGAGCAGCAATACTACCTCGGAGACATGTCGGCTGGAGGACGATGTATTGAATCGCGACGCAATTTGTGTGTTCCATCGTCAGTATCAGGCTCTGAACGTTACAATTCACTCTCAGTTTTGCGTCGGATTCGAAAATCTAGACTCACAGGAGAACGACCATAAGGTGCCCGAGGCAGCACTAGACCCTTGGAGACAAGTCGGCTGGAGGACGATGTATTGAGTCGCGACGCAATTTGTGTGTCCCATCGTCATTAACAGGCTCTGAACGTTACAATTAACTGTCAGTTTTGCGTCGTATTCTGAAAACTAGACTCACAGGAGAACGACCATAAGGTGCCCGAGGCACCAATAGACCCTTCGAGACAAGTCGGCTGGAGGACGATGTATTGAATCGCGACGCAATTTGTGTGTTCCATCGTCATTAAGAGGCTCTGAACGTTACAATTAATTGTCAGTTTTGCGCCGGATTCGAAAAACTAGACTCATAGGAGAACGACCAAAAGGTGCCAGGAGCAGCAATACAACCTCGGAGACAAGTCGGCTGGAGGACGATGTATTGAATCGCGACGCAATTTGTGTGTTCCATCGTCAGTATCAGGCTCTGAACGTTACAATTAACTGTCAGTTTTGCGTCGGATTCGAAAATCTAGACTCACAGGAGAACGAGCATATGGTGCCCGAGGCAGCACTAGACCCTTGGAGACAAGTCGGCTGTAGGACGATGTATTGAATCGCGACGCAATTTGTGTGTTCCATCGTCATTAAGAGGCTCTGAACGTTACAATTAACTGTCAGTTTTGCATCGCATTCGAAAAACTAGACTCACAGGAGAACGACCATAAGGTGCCCGAGGCAGCAATAGACCCTTGGAGACAAGTCGGCTGTAGGACGATGTATTGAGTCGCGACGCAATTTGTGTGTCCCATCGTCATTAACAGGCTCTGAACGTTACAATTAACTGTCAGTTTTGCATCGCATTCGAAAAACTAGACTCACAGGAGAACGACCATAAGGTGCACGAGGCAGCAATAGACAATTGGAGACAAGTCGGCTGGAGGACGATGTATTGAATCGCGACGCAATTTGGTGTTCCATCGTCGTTAAGAGGCTCTGAACCTTACAATTCACTCTCAGTTTTGCGTCGGATTCGAAAAACTAGACTCACAGGAGAACGACCATAAGGTGCCCGAGGCAGCAATAGACAATTGGAGACAAGTCGGCTGGAGGACGATGTATTGAGACGCGACGCAATTTGTGTGTCCCCTCGTCATTAACAGTCTCTGAACGTTACAATTAACTGTCAGTTTTGCGTAGGATTCGAAAATCTAGACTCACAGGAGAACGAGCATATGGTGCCCGAGGCAGCAATAGACCCTTCGAGACAAGTCGGCTGGAGGACGATGTATTGAATCGCGACGCAATTTGTGTGTTCCATCGTCATCAAGAGGCTCTGAACGTTACAATTCACTCTCAGTTTTGCGTCGGATTCGAAAATCTAGACTCACAGGAGAACGAGCATATGGTGCCCGAGGCAGCACTAGACCCTTGGAGACAAGTCGGCTGTAGGACGATGTATTGAATCGCGACGCAATTTGTGTGTTCCATCGTCATTAACAGGCTCTGAACGTTACAATTAACTGTCAGTTTTGCATCGCATTCGAAAAACTAGACTCACAGGAGAACGACCATAAGGTGCCCGAGGCAGCAATAGACCCTTGGAGACAAGTCGGCTGGAGGACGATGTATTGAGACGCGACGCAATTTGTGTGTTCCATCGTCATCAAGAGGCTCTGAACGTTACAATTCACTGTCAGTTTTGCGTCGAATTCGAAAATCTAGACTCACAGGAGAACGAGCATATGGTGGCCGAGGCAGCACTAGACCCTTGGAGACAAGTCGGCTGTAGGACGATGTATTGAATCGCGACGCAATTTGTGTGTTCCATCGTCATTAAGAGACTCTGAACGTTACAATTAATTGTCAGTTTTGCGCCGGATTCGAAAAACTAGACTCATAGGAGAACGACCAAAAGGTGCCAGGAGCAGCAATACTACCTCGGAGACAAGTCGGCTGGAGGACGATGTATTGAATCGCGACGCAATTTGTGTGTTCCATCGTCAGTATCAGGCTCTGAACGTTACAATTAACCGTCAGTTTTGCGTCGTATTCTGAAAACTAGACTCACAGGAGAACGACGATAAGGTGCCCGAGGCAGCTATAGACCCTTGGAGACAAGTCGGCTGGAGGACGATATATTGAATCGCGACGCAATTTGTGTGTTCCATCGTCATTAAGAGGCTCTGAACCTTACAATTAACTGTCAGTTTTGCGTCGGATTCGAAAATCTAGACTCACCGATGAACGACCATAAGGTGCCCGAGGCAGCACTAGACCCTTGGAGACAAGTCGGCTGGAGGACGATGTATTGAGTCGCGACGCAATTTGTGTGTCCCATCGTCATTAAGAGGCTCTGAACCTTACAATTAACTGTCAGTTTTGCGTCGGATTCGAAAATCTAGACTCACAGATGAACGACCATAAGGTGCCCGAGGCAGCAATAGACCCTTCGAGACAAGTCGGCTGGAGGACGATGTATTGAATCGCGACGCAATTTGTGTGTTCCATCGTCATTAACAGGCTCTGAACGTTACAATTAACTGTCAGTTTTGCATCGCATTCGAAAAACTAGACTCACAGGAGAACGACCATAAGGTGCCCGAGGCAGCAATAGACCCTTGGAGACAAGTCGGCTGGAGGACGATGTATTGAGACGCGACGCAATTTGTGTGTTCCATCGTCATCAAGAGTCTCTGAACGTTACAATTCACTGTCAGTTTTGCGTCGAATTCGAAAATCTAGACTCACAGGAGAACGAGCATATGGTGGCCGAGGCAGCACTAGACCCTTGGAGACAAGTCGGCTGTAGGACGATGTATTGAATCGCGACGCAATTTGTGTGTTCCATCGTCATTAAGAGACTCTGAACGTTACAATTAATTGTCAGTTTTGCGCCGGATTCGAAAAACTAGACTCATAGGAGAACGACCATAAGAGGCCCGAGGCACCAATAGACCCTTCGAGACAAGTCGGCTGGAGGACGATGTATTGAATCGCGACGCAATTTGTGTGTTCCATCGTCATTAAGAGGCTCTGAACGTTAAAATTAATTGTCAGTTTTGCGCCGGATTCGAAAAACTAGACTCATAGGAGAACGACCAAAAGGTGCCAGGAGCAGCAATACTACCTCGGAGGCAAGTCGGCTGGAGGACGATGTATTGAATCGCGACGCAATTTGTGTGTTCCATCGTCAGTATCAGGCTCTGAACGTTACAATTAACCGTCAGTTTTGCGTCGTATTCTGAAAACTAGACTCACAGGACAACGACGATAAGGTGCCCGAGGCAGCTATAGACCCTTGGAGACAAGTCGGCTGGAGGACGATATATTGAATCGCGACGCAATTTGTGTGTTCCATCGTCATTAAGAGGCTCTGAACCTTACAATTAACTGTCAGTTTTGCGTCGGATTCGAAACTCTAGACTCACCGATGAACGACCATAAGGTGCCCGAGGCAGCAATAGACCCTTCGAGACAAGTCGGCTGGAGGACGATGTATTGATTCGCGACGCAATTTGTGTGTTCCATCGTCATTAAGAGGCTCTGAACGTTAAAATTAATTGTCAGTTTTGCGCCGGATTCGAAAAACTAGACTCATAGGAGAACGACCAAAAGGTGCCAGGAGCAGCAATACTACCTCGGAGACAAGTCGGCTGGAGGACGATGTATTGAGTCGCGACGCAATTTGTGTGTCCCATCGTCATTAACAGGCTCTGAACGTTACAATTAACTGTCAGTTTTGCATCGCATTCGAAAAACTAGACTCACAGGAGAACGACCATAAGGTGCCCGAGGCAGCAATAGACCCTTGGAGACAAGTCGGCTGGAGGACGATGTATTGATTCGCGACGCAATTTGTGTGTTCCATCGTCATTAAGAGGCTCTGAACGTTACAATTAATTGTCAGTTTTGCGCCGGATTCGAAAAACTAGACTCATAGGAGAACGACCATAAGAGGCCCGAGGCACCAATAGACCCTTCGAGACAAGTCGGCTGGAGGACGATGTATTGAATCGCGACGCAATTTGTGTGTCCCATCGTCATTAACAGGCTCTGAACGTTACAATTAACTGTCAGTTTTGCGTCGTATTCTGAAAACTAGACTCACAGGAGAACGACCATAAGGTGCCCGACGTAGCAAGAGACCCTTGGAGACAGGTCGGCTGTGGGACGATGTATTGAATCGCGACGCAATTTGTGTGTTCCATCGTCATCCAGAGGCTCTGAACGTTACAATTCACTGTCAGTTTTGCGTCGGATTCGAAAATCTAGACTACCAGGAGAACGAGCATATGGTGCCCGAGGCAGCAATAGACCCTTCGAGACAAGTCGGCTGGAGGACGATGTATTGAATCGCGACGCAATTTGTGTGTTCCATCGTCATCATCAGGCTCTGAACGTTACAATTCACTCTCAGTTTTGCGTCGGATTCGAAAATCTAGACTCACAGGAGAACGACCATAAGGTTCCCGAGGCAGCACTAGACCCTTGGAGACAAGTCGGCTGTAGGACGATGTATTGAATCGCGACGCAATTTGTGTGTTCCATCGTCATTAAGAGGCTCTGAACCTTACAATTAACTGTCAGTTTTGCGTCGGATTCGAAAAACTAGACTCATAGGAGAACGACAAAAACGTGCCCGAGGCAGCAATAGACCCTTGGAGACAAGTCGGCTGGAGAACGATGTATTGAATCGCGACGCAATTTGTGTGTTCCATCGTCATTAACAGGCTCTGAACGTTACAATTAACTGTCAGTTTTGCATCGCATTCGAAAAACTAGACTCACAGGAGAACGACCATAAGGTGCCCGAGGCAGCAATAGACCCTTGGAGACAAGTCGGCTGGAGGACGATGTATTGAATCGCGACGCAATTTGTGTGTTCCATCGTCATTAAGAGGCTCTGAACCTTACAATTAACTCTCAGTTTTGCGTCGGATTCGAAAATCTAGACTCACAGATGAACGACCATAAGGTGCCCGAGGCAGCAATAGACCCTTCGAGACAAGTCGGCTGGAGGACGATGTATTGAATCGCGACGCAATTTGTGTGTTCCATCGTCATCAAGAGGCTCTGAACGTTACAATTCACTCTCAGTTTTGCGTCGGATTCGAAAATCTAGACTCACAGGAGAACGACCATAAGGTGCCCGAGGCAGCACTAGACCCTTGGAGACAAGTCGGCTGGAGGACGATGTATTGAATCGCGACGCAATTTGTGTGTTCCATCGTCATTAAGAGGCTCTGAACGTTTCAATTAACTGTCAGTTTTGCATCGCATTCGAAAAACTAGACTCACAGGAGAACGACCATAAGGTGCCCGAGGCAGCAATAGACCCTTGGAGACAAGTCGGCTGGAGGACGATGTATTGATTCGCGACGCAATTTGTGTGTTCCATCGTCATTAAGAGGCTCTGAACGTTACAATTAATTGTCAGTTTTGCGCCGGATTCGAAAAACTAGACTCATAGGAGAACGACCAAAAGGTGCCAGGAGCAGCAATACTACCTCGGAGACAAGTCGGCTGGAGGACGATGTATTGAATCGCGACGCAATTTGTGTGTTCCATCGTCAGTATCAGGCTCTGAACGGTGCAATTAACCGTCAGTTTTGCGTCGTATTCTGAAAACTAGACTCACAGGAGAACGACGATAAGGTGCCCGAGGCAGCTATAGACCCTTGGAGACAAGTCGGCTGGAGGACGATGTATTGAATCGCGACGCAATTTGTGTGTTCCATCGTCATTAAGAGGCTCTGAACCTTACATCTAACTGTCAGTTTTGCGTCGGATTCGAAAATCTAGACTCACCGATGAACGACCATAAGGTGCCCGAGGCAGCAATAGACCCTTCGAGACAAGTCGGCTGGAGGACGATGTAATGAATCGCGACGCAATTTGTGTGTTCCATCGTCATTAAGAGGCTCTGAACGTTACAATTAATTGTCAGTTTTGCGTCGTATTCGAAAAACTAGACTCACAGGTGAACGACCATAAGGTGCCCGAGGCACCAATAGACCCTTCGAGACAAGTCGGCTGGAGGACGATGTATTGAATCGCGACGCAATTTGTGTGTTCCATCGTCATTAAGAGGCTCTGAACGTTACAATTAATTGTCAGTTTTGCGCCGGATTCGAAAAACTAGACTCATAGGAGAACGACCAAAAGGTGCCAGGAGCAGCAATACTACCTCGGAGACAAGTCGGCTGGAGGACGATGTATTGAATCGCGACGCAATTTGTGTGTTCCATCGTCAGTATCAGGCTCTGAACGTTACAATTAACTGTCAGTTTTGCGTCGGATTCGAAAATCTAGACTCACAGGAGAACGAGCATATGGTGCCCGAGGCAGCACTAGACCCTTGGAGACAAGTCGGCTGTAGGACGATGTATTGAATCGCGACGCAATTTGTGTGTTCCATCGTCATTAAGAGGCTCTGAACGTTACAATTAACTGTCAGTTTTGCATCGCATTCGAAAAACTAGACTCACAGGAGAACGACCATAAGGTGCCCGAGGCAGCAATAGACCCTTGGAGACAAGTCGGCTGTAGGACGATGTATTGAGTCGCGACGCAATTTGTGTGTCCCATCGTCATTAACAGGCTCTGAATGTTACAATTAACTGTCAGTTTTGCATCGCATTCGAAAAACTAGACTCACAGGAGAACGACCATAAGGTGCCCGAGGCAGCAATAGACAATTGGAGACAAGTCGGCTGGAGGACGATGTATTGAATCGCGACGCAATTTGTGTGTTCCATCGTCATTAATAGGCTCTGAACCTTACAATTCACTCTCAGTTTTGCGTCGGATTCGAAAAACTAGACTCACAGGAGAACGACCATAAGGTGCCCGAGGCAGCAATAGACAATTGGAGACAAGTCGGCTGGAGGACGATGTATTGAGACGCGACGCAATTTGTGTGTCCCCTCGTCATTAACAGTCTCTGAACGTTACAATTAACTGTCAGTTTTGCGTCGGATTCGAAAATCTAGACTCACAGATGAACGACCATAAGGTGCCCGAGGCAGCAATAGACCCTTCGAGACAAGTCGGCTGGAGGACGATGTATTGAATCGCGACGCAATTTGTGTGTTCCATCGTCATCAAGAGGCTCTGAACGTTACAATTCACTCTCAGTTTTGCGTCGGATTCGAAAATCTAGACTCACAGGAGAACGACCATAAGGTGCCCGAGGCAGCACTAGACCCTTGGAGACAAGTCGGCTGGAGGACGATGTATTGAGTCGCGACGCAATTTGTGTGTCCCATCGTCATTAACAGGCTCTGAACGTTACAATTCACTGTCAGTTTTGCGTCGGATTCGAAAATCTAGACTCACAGGAGAACGAGCATATGGTGCCCGAGGCAGCACTAGACCCTTGGAGACAAATCGGCTGTAGGACGATGTATTGAATCGCGACGCAATTTGTGTGTTCCATCGTGATTAAGAGGCTCTGAACGTTACAATTAACTGTCAGTTTTGCGTCGGATTCGAAAATCTAGACTCACAGGAGAACGACCATAAGGTGCCCGAGGCAGCACTAGACCCTTGGAGACAAGTCGGCTGGAGGACGATGTATTGAGTCGCGACGCAATTTGTGTGTCCCATCGTCATTAACAGGCTCTGAACGTTACAATTAACTGTCAGTTTTGCATCGCATTCGAAAAACTAGACTCACAGGAGAACGACCATAAGGTGCCCGAGGCAGCAATAGACCCTTGGAGACAAGTCGGCTGGAGGACGATGTATTGAATCTCGACGCAATTTGTGTGTTCCATCGTCATTAAGAGGCTCTGAACCTTACAATTAACTGTCAGTTTTGCGTCGGATTCGAAAATCTAGACTCACAGATGAACGACCATAAGGTGCCCGAGGCAGCAATAGACCCTTCGAGACAAGTCGGCTGGAGGACGATGTATTGAATCGCGACGCAATTTGTGTGTTCCATCGTCATCAAGAGGCTCTGAACGTTACAATTCACTCTCAGTTTTGCGTCGGATTCGAAAATCTAGACTCACAGGAGAACGAGCATATGGTGCCCGAGGCAGCACTAGACCCTTGGAGACAAGTCGGCTGTAGGACGATGTATTGAATCGCGACGCAATTTGTGTGTTCCATCGTCATTAACAGGCTCTGAACGTTACAATTAACTGTCAGTTTTGCATCGCATTCGAAAAACTAGACTCACAGGAGAACGACCATAAGGTGCCCGAGGCAGCAATAGACCCTTGGAGACAAGTCGGCTGGAGGACGATGTATTGAGTCGCGACGCAATTTGTGTGTTCCATCGTCATCAAGCGGCTCTGAACGTTACAATTCACTGTCAGTTTTGCGTCGAATTCGAAAATCTAGTCTCACAGGAGAACGAGCATATGGTGGCCGAGGCAGCACTAGACCCTTGGAGACAAGTCGGCTGTAGGACGATGTATTGAATCGCGACGCAATTTGTGTGTTCCATCGTCATTAAGAGACTCTGAACGTTACAATTAATTGTCAGTTTTGCGCCGGATTCGAAAAACTAGACTCATAGGAGAACGACCATAAGAGGCCCGAGGCACCAATAGACCCTTCGAGACAAGTCGGCTGGAGGACGATGTATTGAATCGCGACGCAATTTGTGTGTTCCATCGTCATTAAGAGGCTCTGAACGTTAAAATTAATTGTCAGTTTTGCGCCGGATTCGAAAAACTAGACTCATAGGAGAACGACCAAAAGGTGCCAGGAGCAGCAATACTACCTCGGAGACAAGTCGGCTGGAGGACGATGTATTGAATCGCGACGCAATTTGTGTGTTCCATCGTCAGTATCAGGCTCTGAACGTTACAATTAACCGTCAGTTTTGCGTCGTATTCTGAAAACTAGACTCACAGGACAACGACGATAAGCTGCCCGAGGCAGCTATAGACCCTTGGAGACAAGTCGGCTGGAGGACGATATATTGAATCGCGACGCAATTTGTGTGTTCCATCGTCATTAAGAGGCTCTGAACCTTACAATTAACTGTCAGTTTTGCGTCGGATTCGAAAATCTAGACTCACCGATGAACGACCATAAGGTGCCCGAGGCAGCAATAGACCCTTCGAGACAAGTCGGCTGGAGGACGATGTATTGAATCGCGACGCAATTTGTGTGTTCCATCGTCACTAACAGGCTCTGAACGTTACAATTAATTGTCAGTTTTGCGCCGGATTCGAAAAACTAGACTCAGAGGAGAACGACCATAAGGTGCCCGAGGCAGCACTAGACCCTTGGAGACAAGTCGGCTGGAGGACGATGTATTGAGACGCGACGCAATTTGTGTGTTCCATCGTCATCAAGCGGCTCTGAACGTTACAATTCACTGTCAGTTTTGCGTCGAATTCGAAAATCTAGTCTCACAGGAGAACGAGCATATGGTGGCCGAGGCAGCACTAGACCCTTGGAGACAAGTCGGCTGTAGGACGATGTATTGAATCGCGACGCAATTTGTGTGTTCCATCGTCATTAAGAGACTCTGAACGTTACAATTAATTGTCAGTTTTGCGCCGGATTCGAAAAACTAGACTCATAGGAGAACGACCATAAGAGGCCCGAGGCACCAATAGACCCTTCGAGACAAGTCGGCTGGAGGACGATGTATTGAATCGCGACGCAATTTGTGTGTTCCATCGTCATTAAGAGGCTCTGAACGTTAAAATTAATTGTCAGTTTTGCGCCGGATTCGAAAAACTAGACTCATAGGAGAACGACCAAAAGGTGCCAGGAGCAGCAATACTACCTCGGAGACAAGTCGGCTGGAGGACGATGTATTGAATCGCGACGCAATTTGTGTGTTCCATCGTCAGTATCAGGCTCTGAACGTTACAATTAACCGTCAGTTTTGCGTCGTATTCTGAAAACTAGACTCACAGGACAACGACGATAAGGTGCCCGAGGCAGCTATAGACCCTTGGAGACAAGTCGGCTGGAGGACGATATATTGAATCGCGACGCAATTTGTGTGTTCCATCGTCATTAACAGGCTCTGAACCTTACAATTAACTGTCAGTTTTGCGTCGGATTCGAAAATCTAGACTCACCGATGAACGACCATAAGGTGCCCGAGGCAGCAATAGACCCTTCGAGACAAGTCGGCTGGAGGACGATGTATTGAATCGCGACGCAATTTGTGTGTTCCATCGTCACTAACAGGCTCTGAACGTTACAATTAATTGTCAGTTTTGCGCCGGATTCGAAAAACTAGACTCATAGGAGAACGACCAAGAGGTGCCAGGAGCAGCAATACTACCTCGGAGACAAGTCGGCTGGAGGACGATGTATTGAGTCGCGACGCAATTTGTGTGTCCCATCGTCATTAACAGGCTCTGAACGTTACAATTAACTGTCAGTTTTGCATCGCATTCGAAAAACTAGACTCACAGGAGAACGACCATAAGGTGCCCGAGGCAGCACTAGACCCTTGGAGACAAGTCGGCTGGAGGACGATGTATTGATTCGCGACGCAATTTGTGTGTTCCATCGTCATTAAGAGGCTCTGAACGTTACAATTAATTGTCAGTTTTGCGCCGGATTCGAAAAACTAGACTCATAGGAGAACGACCATAAGAGGCCCGAGGCACCAATAGACCCTTCGAGACAAGTCGGCTGGAGGACGATGTATTGAATCGCGACGCAATTTGTGTGTCCCATCGTCATTAACAGGCTCTGAACGTTACAATTAACTGTCAGTTTTGCGTCGTATTCTGAAAACTAGACTCACAGGAGAACGACCATAAGGTGCCCGACGTAGCAAGAGACCCTTGGAGACAGGTCGGCTGTGGGACGATGTATTGAATCGCGACGCAATTTGTGTGTTCCATCGTCATCCAGAGGCTCTGAACGTTACAATTCACTGTCAGTTTTGCGTCGGATTCGAAAATCTAGACTACCAGGAGAACGAGCATATGGTGCCCGAGGCAGCACTAGACCCTTGGAGACAAGTCGGCTGTAGGACGATGTATTGAATCGCGACGCAATTTGTGTGTTCCATCGTCATTAAGAGGCTCTGAACGTTACAATTAACTGTCAGTTTTGCATCGGATTCGAAAATCTAGACTCACAGGAGAACGAGCATATGGTGCCCGAGGCAGCACTAGACCCTTGGAGACAAGTCGGCTGTAGGACAATGTATTGAATCGCGACGCAATTTGTGTGTTCCATCGTCATTAAGAGGCTCTGAACCTTACAATTAACTGTCAGTTTTGCGTCGGATTCGAAAAACTAGACTCATAGGAGAACGACCAAAAGGTGCCCGAGGCAGCAATAGACCCTTGGAGACAAGTCGGCTGGAGAACGATGTATTGAATCGCGACGCAATTTGTGTGTTCCATCGTCATTAAGAGGCTCTGAACGTTACAATTAACTGTCAGTTTTGCATCGCATTCGAAAAACTAGACTCACAGGAGAACGACCATAAGGTGCCCGAGGCAGCACTAGACCCTTGGAGACAAGTCGGCTGGAGGACGATGTATTGAATCGCGACGCAATTTGTGTGTTCCATCGTCATTAAGAGGCTCTGAACCTTACAATTAACTGTCAGTTTTGCGTCGGATTCGAAAATCTAGACTCACAGATGAACGACCATAAGGTGCCCGAAGCAGCAATAGACCCTTCGAGACAAGTCGGCTGGAGGACGATGTATTGAATCGCGACGCAATTTGTGTGTTCCATCGTCATCATCAGGCTCTGAACGTTACAATTCACTCTCAGTTTTGCGTCGGATTCGAAAATCTAGACTCACAGGAGAACGACCATAAGGTGCCCGAGGCAGCACTAGACCCTTGGAGACAAGTCGGCTGTAGGACGATGTATTGAATCGCGACGCAATTTGTGTGTTCCATCGTCATTAAGAGGCTCTGAACCTTACAATTAACTGTCAGTTTTGCGTCGGATTCGAAAAACTAGACTCATAGGAGAACGACAAAAAGGTGCCCGAGGCAGCAATAGACCCTTGGAGACAAGTCGGCTGGAGAACGATGTATTGAATGGCGACGCAATTTGTGTGTTCCATCGTCATTAAGAGGCTCTGAACGTTACAATTAACTGTCAGTTTTGCATCGCATTCGAAAAACTAGACTCACAGGAGAACGACCATAAGGTGCCCGAGGCAGCAATAGACCCTTGGAGACAAGTCGGCTGGAGGACGATGTATTGAATCGCGACGCAATTTGTGTGTTCCATCGTCATTAAGAGGCTCTGAACCTTACAATTAACTGTCAGTTTTGCGTCGGATTCGAAAATCTAGACTCACAGATGAACGACCATAAGGTGCCCGAGGCAGCAATAGACCCTTCGAGACAAGTCGGCTGGAGGACGATGTATTGAATCGGGACGCAATTTGTGTGTTCCATCGTCATCAAGAGGCTCTGAACGTTACAATTCACTCTCAGTTTTGCGTCGGATTCGAAAATCTAGACTCACAGGAGAACGACCATAAGGTGCCCGAGGCAGCACTAGACCCTTGGAGACAAGTCGGCTGGAGGACGATGTATTGAATCGCGACGCAATTTGTGTGTTCCATCGTCATTAAGAGGCTCTGAACGTTACAATTAACTGTCAGTTTTGCATCGCATTCGAAAAACTAGACTCACAGGAGAACGACCATAAGGTGCCCGAGGCAGCAATAGACCCTTGGAGACAAGTCGGCTGGAGGACGATGTATTGATTCGCGACGCAATTTGTGTGTTCCATCGTCATTAAGAGGCTCTGAACGTTACAATTCACTCTCAGTTTTGCGCCGGATTCGAAAAACTAGACTCATAGGAGAACGACCAAAAGGTGCCAGGAGCAGCAATACTACCTCGGAGACAAGTCGGCTGGAGGACGATGTATTGAATCGCGACGCAATTTGTGTGTTCCATCGTCAGTATCAGGCTCTGAACGGTGCAATTAACCGTCAGTTTTGCGTCGTATTCTGAAAACTAGACTCACAGGAGAACGACGATAAGGTGCCCGAGGCAGCTATAGACCCTTGGAGACAAGTCGGCTGGAGGACGATGTATTGAATCGCGACGCAATTTGTGTGTTCCATCGTCATTAAGAGGCTCTGAACCTTACATCTAACTGTCAGTTTTGCGTCGGATTCGAAAATCTAGACTCACCGATGAACGACCATAAGGTGCCCGAGGCAGCAATAGACCCTTCGAGACAAAGTCGGCTGGAGGACGATGTATTGAATCGCGACGCAATTTGTGTGTTCCATCGTCATTAAGAGGCTCTGAACGTTACAATTAATTGTCAGTTTTGCGTCGTATTCGAAAAACTAGACTCAAAGGAGAACGACCATAAGGTGCCCGAGGCACCAATAGACCCTTCGAGACAAGTCGGCTGGAGGACGATGTATTGAATCGCGACGCAATTTGTGTGTTCCATCGTCATTAAGAGGCTCTGAACGTTACAATTAATTGTCAGTTTTGCGCCGGATTCGAAAAACTAGACTCATAGGAGAACGACCTAAAGGTGCCAGGAGCAGCAATACTACCCCGGAGACAAGTCGGCTGGAGGACGATGTATTGAATCGCGACGCAATTTGTGTGTTCCATCGTCAGTATCAGGCTCTGAACGTTACAATTAACTGTCAGTTTTGCGTCGGATTCGAAAATCTAGACTCACAGGAGAACGAGCATATGGTGCCCGAGGCAGCACTAGACCCTTGGAGACAAGTCGGCTGTAGGACGATGAATTGAATCGCGACGCAATTTGTGTGTTCCATCGTCATTAAGAGGCTCTGAACGTTACAATTAACTGTCAGTTTTGCATCGCATTCGAAAAACTAGACTCACAGGAGAACGACCATAAGGTGCCCGAGGCAGCAATAGACCCTTGGAGACAAGTCGGCTGTAGGACGATGTATTGAGTCGCGACGCAATTTGTGTGTCCCATCGTCATTAACAGGCTCTGATTGTTACAATTAACTGTCAGTTTTGCATCGCATTCGAAAAACTAGACTCACAGGAGAACGGCCATAAGGTGCCCGAGGCAGCAATAGACAATTGGAGACAAGTCGGCTGGAGGACGATGTATTGAATCGCGACGCAATTTGTGTGTTCCATCGTCATTAATAGGCTCTGAACCTTACAATTCACTCTCAGTTTTGCGTCGGATTCGAAAAACTAGACTCACAGGAGAACGACCATAAGGTGCCCGAGGCAGCAATAGACAATTGGAGACAAGTCGGCTGGAGGACGATGTATTGAGACGCGACGCAATTTGTGTGTCCCCTCGTCATTAACAGTCTCTGAACGTTACAATTAACTGTCAGTTTTGCGTCGGATTCGAAAATCTAGACTCACAGATGAACGACCATAAGGTGCCCGAGGCAGCAATAGACCCTTCGAGACAAGTCGGCTGGAGGACGATGTATTGAATCGCGACGCAATTTGTGTGTTCCATCGTCATCAAGAGGCTCTGAACGTTACAATTCACTCTCAGTTTTGCGTCGGATTCGAAAATCTAGACTCACAGGAGAACGACCATAAGGTGCCCGAGGCAGCACTAGACCCTTGGAGACAAGTCGGCTGTAGGATGATGTATTGAATCGCGACGCAATTTGTGTGTTCCATCGTCATTAAGAGGCTCTGAACCTTACAATTAACTGTCAGTTTTGCGTCGGATTCGAAAAACTAGACTCATAGGAGAACGACCAAAAGGTGCCCGAGGCAGCAATAGACCCTTGGAGACAAGTCGGCTGGAGAACGATGTATTGAATCGCGACGCAATTTGTGTGTTCCATCGTCATTAAGAGGCTCTGAACGTTACAATTAACTGTCAGTTTTGCATCGCATTCGAAAAACTAGACTCACAGGAGAACGACCATAAGGTGCCCGAGGCAGCAATAGACCCTTGGAGACAAGTCGGCTGGATGACGATGTATTGAGACGCGACGCAATTTGTGTGTCCCATCGTCATTAACAGGCTCTGAACGTTACAATTAACTGTCAGTTTTGCATCGCATTCGAAAAACTAGACTCACAGGAGAACGACCATAAGGTGCCCGAGGCAGCAATAGACCCTTGGAGACAAGTCGGCTGGAGGACGATGTATTGATTCGCGACGCAATTTGTGTGTTCCATCGTCATTAAGTGGCTCTGAACGTTACAATTAATTGTCAGTTTTGCGCCGGATTCGAAAAACTAGACTCATAGGAGAACGACCAAAAGGTGCCAGGAGCAGCAATACTACCTCGGAGACAAGTCGGCTGGAGGACGATGTATTGAATCGCGATGCAATTTGTGTGTTCCATCGTCAGTATCAGGCTCTGAACGGTACAATTAACCGTCAGTTTTGCGTCGTATTCTGAAAACTAGACTCACAGGAGAACGACGATAAGGTGCCCGAGGCAGCTATAGACCTTTGGAGACAAGTCGGCTGGAGGACGATGTATTGAATCGCGACGCAATTTGTGTGTTCCATCGTCATTAAGAGGCTCTGAACCTTACATTTAACTGTCAGTTTTGCGTCGGATTCGAAAATCTAGACTCACCGATGAACGACCATAAGGTGCCCGAGGCAGCAATAGACCCTTCGAGACAAGTCGGCTGGAGGACGATGTATTGAATCGCGACGCAATTTGTGTGTTCCATCGTCATCAAGAGGCTCTGAACGTTACAATTTACTCTCAGTTTTGCGTCGGATTCGAAAATCTAGACTCACAGGAGAACGACCATAAGGTGCCCGAGGCAGCACTAGACCCTTGGAGACAAGTCGGCTGTAGGACGATGTATTGAATCGCGACGCAATTTGTGTGTTCCATCGTCATTAAGAGGCTCTGAACGTTACAATTAACTGTCAGTTTTGCATCGCATTCGAAAAACTAGACTCACAGGAGAACGACCATAAGGTGCCCGAGGCAGCAATAGACCCTTGGAGACAAGTCGGCTGGATGACGATGTATTGAGACGCGACGCAATTTGTGTGTCCCATCGTCATTAACAGGCTCTGAACGTTACAATTAACTGTCAGTTTTGCATCGCATTCGAAAAACTAGACTCACAGGAGAACGACCATAAGGTGCCCGAGGCAGCAATAGACCCTTGGAGACAAGTCGGCTGGAGGACGATGTATTGATTCGCGACGCAATTTGTGTGTTCCATCGTCATTAAGTGGCTCTGAACGTTACAATTAATTGTCAGTTTTGCGCCGGATTCGAAAAACTAGACTCATAGGAGAACGACCAAAAGGTGCCAGGAGCAGCAATACTACCTCGGAGACAAGTCGGCTGGAGGACGATGTATTGAATCGCGATGCAATTTGTGTGTTCCATCGTCAGTATCAGGCTCTGAACGGTACAATTAACCGTCAGTTTTGCGTCGTATTCTGAAAACTAGACTCACAGGAGAACGACGATAAGGTGCCCGAGGCAGCTATAGACCTTTGGAGACAAGTCGGCTGGAGGACGATGTATTGAATCGCGACGCAATTTGTGTGTTCCATCGTCATTAAGAGGCTCTGAACCTTACATTTAACTGTCAGTTTTGCGTCGGATTCGAAAATCTAGACTCACCGATGAACGACCATAAGGTGCCCGAGGCAGCAATAGACCCTTCGAGACAAGTCGGCTGGAGGACGATGTATTGAATCGCGACGCAATTTGTGTGTTCCATCGTCATTAAGAGGCTCTGAACGTTACAATTAATTGTCAGTTTTGCGTCGTATTCGAAAAACTAGACTCACAGGAGAACGACCATAAGGTGCCCGAGGCACCAATAGACCCTTCGAGACAAGTCGGCTGGAGGACGATGTATTGAATCGCGACGCAATTTGTGTGTTCCATCGTCATTAAGAGGCTCTGAACGTTACAATTAATTGTCAGTTTTGCGCCGGATTCGAAAAACTAGACTCATAGGAGAACGACCAAAAGGTGCCAGGAGCAGCAATACAACCTCGGAGACAAGACGGCTGGAGGACGATGTATTGAATCGCGACGCAATTTGTGTGTTCCATCGTCAGTATCAGGCTCTGAACGTTACAATTAACTGTCAGTTTTGCGTCGGATTCGAAAATCTAGACTCACAGGAGAACGAGCATATGGTGCCCGAGGCAGCACTAGACCCTTGGAGACAAGTCGGCTGTAGGACGATGTATTGAATCTCGACGCAATTTGTGTGTTCCATCGTCATTAAGAGGCTCTGAACGTTACAATTAATTGTCAGTTTTGCGCCGGATTCGAAAAACTAGACTCATAGGAGAACGACCAAAAGGTGCCAGGAGCAGCAATACTACCTCGGAGACAAGTCGGCTGGAGGACGATGTATTGAATCGCGACGCAATTTGTGTGTTCCATCGTCAGTATCAGGCTCTGAACGTTACAATTAACCGTCAGTTTTGCGTCGTATTCTGAAAACTAGACTCACAGGACAACGACGATAAGGTGCCCGAGGCAGCTATAGACCCTTGGAGACAAGTCGGCTGGAGGACGATATATTGAATCGCGACGCAATTTGTGTGTTCCATCGTCATTAAGAGGCTCTGAACCTTACAATTAACTGTCAGTTTTGCGTCGGATTCGAAAATCTAGACTCACCGATGAACGACCATAAGGTGCCCGAGGCAGCAATAGACCCTTCGAGACAAGTCGGCTGGAGGACGATGTATTGAATCGCGACGCAATTTGTGTGTTCCATCGTCACTAACAGGCTCTGAACGTTACAATTAATTGTCAGTTTTGCGCCGGATTCGAAAAACTAGACTCATAGGAGAACGACCAAGAGGTGCCAGGAGCAGCAATACTACCTCGGAGACAAGTCGGCTGGAGGACGATGTATTGAGTCGCGACGCAATTTGTGTGTCCCATCGTCATTAACAGGCTCTGAACGTTACAATTAACTGTCAGTTTTGCATCGCATTCGAAAAACTAGACTCACAGGAGAACGACCATAAGGTGCCCGAGGCAGCACTAGACCCTTGGAGACAAGTCGGCTGGAGGACGATGTATTGATTCGCGACGCAATTTGTGTGTTCCATCGTCATTAAGAGGCTCTGAACGTTACAATTAATTGTCAGTTTTGCGCCGGATTCGAAAAACTAGACTCATAGGAGAACGACCATAAGAGGCCCGAGGCACCAATAGACCCTTCTAGACAAGTCGGCTGGAGGACGATGTATTGAATCGCGACGCATTTTGTGTGTCCCATCGTCATTAACAGGCTCTGAACGTCACAATTAACTGTCAGTTTTGCGTCGTATTCTGAAAACTAGACTCACAGGAGAACGACCATAAGGTGCCCGACGTAGCAAGAGACCCTTGGAGACAGGTCGGCTGTGGGACGATGTATTGAATCGCGACGCAATTTGTGTGTTCCATCGTCATCCAGAGGCTCTGAACGTTACAATTCACTGTCAGTTTTGCGTCGGATTCGAAAATCTAGACTACCAGGAGAACGAGCATATGGTGCCCGAGGCAGCACTAGACCCTTGGAGACAAGTCGGCTGTAGGACGATGTATTGAATCGCGACACAATTTGTGTGTTCCATCGTCATTAAGAGGCTCTGAACGTTACAATTAACTGTCAGTTTTGCATCGGATTCGAAAATCTAGACTCACAGGAGAACGAGCATATGGTGCCCGAGGCAGCACTAGACCCTTGGAGACAAGTCGGCTGTAGGACAATGTATTGAATCGCGACGCAATTTGTGTGTTCCATCGTCATTAAGAGGCTCTGAACCTTACAATTAACTGTCAGTTTTGCGTCGGATTCGAAAAACTAGACTCATAGGAGAACGACCAAAAGGTGCCCGAGGCAGCAATAGACCCTTGGAGACAAGTCGGCTGGAGAACGATGTATTGAATCGCGACGCAATTTGTGTGTTCCATCGTCATTAAGAGGCTCTGAACGTTACAATTAACTGTCAGTTTTGCATCGCATTCGAAAAACTAGACTCACAGGAGAACGACCATAAGGTGCCCGAGGCAGCACTAGACCCTTGGAGACAAGTCGGCTGGAGGACGATGTATTGAATCGCGACGCAATTTGTGTGTTCCATCGTCATTAAGAGGCTCTGAACCTTACAATTAACTGTCAGTTTTGCGTCGGATTCGAAAATCTAGACTCACAGATGAACGACCATAAGGTGCCCGAAGCAGCAATAGACCCTTCGAGACAAGTCGGCTGGAGGACGATGTATTGAATCGCGACGCAATTTGTGTGTTCCATCGTCATCATCAGGCTCTGAACGTTACAATTCACTCTCAGTTTTGCGTCGGATTCGAAAATCTAGACTCACAGGAGAACGACCATAAGGTGCCCGAGGCAGCACTAGACCCTTGGAGACAAGTCGGCTGGAGGACGATGTATTGAATCGCGACGCAATTTGTGTGTTCCATCGTCATTAAGAGGCTCTGAACCTTACAATTAACTGTCAGTTTTGCGTCGGATTCGAAAAACTAGACCCATAGGAGAACGACAAAAAGGTGCCCGAGGCAGCAATAGACCCTTGGAGACAAGTCGGCTGGAGAACGATGTATTGAATGGCGACGCAATTTGTGTGTTCCATCGTCATTAAGAGGCTCTGAACGTTACAATTAACTGTCAGTTTTGCATCGCATTCGAAAAACTAGACTCACAGGAGAACGACCATAAGGTGCCCGAGGCAGCAATAGACCCTTGGAGACAAGTCGGCTGGAGGACGATGTATTGAATCGCGACGCAATTTGTGTGTTCCATCGTCATTAAGAGGCTCTGAACCTTACAATTAACTGTCAGTTTTGCGTCGGATTCGAAAATCTAGACTCACAGATGAACGACCATAAGGTGCCCGAGGCAGCAATAGACCCTTCGAGACAAGTCGGCTGGAGGACGATGTATTGAATCGCGACGCAATTTGTGTGTTCCATCGTCATCAAGAGGCTCTGAACGTTACAATTCACTCTCAGTTTTGCGTCGGATTCGAAAATCTAGACTCACAGGAGAACGACCATAAGGTGCCCGAGGCAGCACTAGACCCTTGGAGACAAGTCGGCTGGAGGACGATGTATTGAATCGCGACGCAATTTGTGTGTTCCATCGTCATTAAGAGGCTCTGAACGTTACAATTAACTGTCAGTTTTGCATCGCATTCGAAAAACTAGACTCACAAGAGAACGACCATAAGGTGCCCGAGGCAGCAATAGACCCTTGGAGACAAGTCGGCTGGAGGACGATGTATTGATTCGCGACGCAATTTGTGTGTTCCATCGTCATTAAGAGGCTCTGAACGTTACAATTCACTCTCAGTTTTGCGCCGGATTCGAAAAACTAGACTCATAGGAGAACGACCAAAAGGTGCCAGGAGCAGCAATACTACCTCGGAGACAAGTCGGCTGGAGGACGATGTATTGAATCGCGACGCAATTTGTGTGTTCCATCGTCAGTATCAGGCTCTGAACGGTGCAATTAACCGTCAGTTTTGCGTCGTATTCTGAAAACTAGACTCACAGGAGAACGACGATAAGGTGCCCGAGGCAGCTATAGACCCTTGGAGACAAGTCGGCTGGAGGACGATGTATTGAATCGCGACGCAATTTGTGTGTTCCATCGTCATTAAGAGGCTCTGAACCTTACATCTAACTGTCAGTTTTGCGTCGGATTCGAAAATCTAGACTCACCGATGAACGACCATAAGGTGCCCGAGGCAGCAATAGACCCTTCGAGACAAGTCGGCTGGAGGACGATGTATTGAATCGCGACGCAATTTGTGTGTTCCATCGTCATTAAGAGGCTCTGAACGTTACAATTAATTGTCAGTTTTGCGTCGTATTCGAAAAACTAGACTCACAGGAGAACGACCATAAGGTGCCCGAGGCACCAATAGACCCTTCGAGACAAGTCGGCTGGAGGACGATGTATTGAATCGCGACGCAATTTGTGTGTTCCATCGTCATTAAGAGGCTCTGAACGTTACAACTAATTGTCAGTTTTGCGCCGGATTCGAAAAACTAGACTCATAGGAGAACGACCTAAAGGTGCCAGGAGCAGCAATACTACCTCGGAGACAAGTCGGCTGGAGGACGATGTATTGAATCGCGACGCAATTTGTGTGTTCCATCGTCAGTATCAGGCTCTGAACGTTACAATTAACTGTCAGTTTTGCGTCGGATTCGAAAATCTAGACTCACAGGAGAACGAGCATATGGTGCCCGAGGCAGCACTAGACCCTTGGAGACAAGTCGGCTGTAGGACGATGAATTGAATCGCGACGCAATTTGTGTGTTCCATCGTCATTAAGAGGCTCTGAACGTTACAATTAACTGTCAGTTTTGCATCGCATTCGAAAAACTAGACTCACAGGAGAACGACCATAAGGTGCCCGAGGCAGCAATAGACCCTTGGAGACAAGTCGGCTGTAGGACGATGTATTGAGTCGCGACGCAATTTGTGTGTCCCATCGTCATTAACAGGCTCTGAATGTTACAATTAACTGTCAGTTTTGCATCGCATTCGAAAAACTAGACTCACAGGAGAACGACCATAAGGTGCCCGAGGCAGCAATAGACAATTGGAGACAAGTCGGCTGGAGGACGATGTATTGAATCGCGACGCAATTTGTGTGTTCCATCGTCATTAATAGGCTCTGAACCTTACAATTCACTCTCAGTTTTGCGTCGGATTCGAAAAACTAGACTCACAGGAGAACGACCATAAGGTGCCCGAGGCAGCAATAGACAATTGGAGACAAGTCGGCTGGAGGACGATGTATTGAGACGCGACGCAATTTGTGTGTCCCCTCGTCATTAACAGTCTCTGAACGTTACAATTAACTGTCAGTTTTGCGTCGGATTCGAAAATCTAGACTCACAGATGAACGACCATAAGGTGCCCGAGGCAGCAATAGACCCTTCGAGACAAGTCGGCTGGAGGACGATGTATTGAATCGCGACGCAATTTGTGTGTTCCATCGTCATCAAGAGGCTCTGAACGTTACAATTCACTCTCAGTTTTGCGTCGGATTCGAAAATCTAGACTCACAGGAGAACGACCATAAGGTGCCCGAGGCAGCACTAGACCCTTGGAGACAAGTCGGCTGTAGGATGATGTATTGAATCGCGACGCAATTTGTGTGTTCCATCGTCATTAAGAGGCTCTGAACCTTACAATTAACTGTCAGTTTTGCGTCGGATTCGAAAAACTAGACTCATAGGAGAACGACCAAAAGGTGCCCGAGGCAGCAATAGACCCTTGGAGACAAGTCGGCTGGAGAACGATGTATTGAATCGCGACGCAATTTGTGTGTTCCATCGTCATTAAGAGGCTCTGAACGTTACAATTAACTGTCAGTTTTGCATCGCATTCGAAAAACTAGACTCACAGGAGAACGACCATAAGGTGCCCGAGGCAGCAATAGACCCTTGGAGACAAGTCGGCTGGAGGACGATGTATTGAATCGCGACGCAATTTGTGTGTTCCATCGTCATTAAGAGGCTCTGAACCTTACAATTAACTGTCAGTTTTGCGTCGGATTCGAAAATCTAGACTCACAGATGAACGACCATAAGGACCCGAGGCAGCAATAGACCCTTCGAGACAAGTCGGCTGGAGGACGATGTATTGAATCGCGACGCAATTTGTGTGATCCATCGTCATCAAGAGGCTCTGAACGTTACAATTTACTCTCAGTTTTGCGTCGGATTCGAAAATCTAGACTCACAGGAGAACGACCATAAGGTGCCCGAGGCAGCACTAGACCCTTGGAGACAAGTCGGCTGTAGGACGATGTATTGAATCGCGACGCAATTTGTGTGTTCCATCGTCATTAAGAGGCTCTGAACGTTACAATTAACTGTCAGTTTTGCATCGCATTCGAAAAACTAGACTCACAGGAGAACGACCATAAGGTGCCCGAGGCAGCAATAGACCCTTGGAGACAAGTCGGCTGGATGACGATGTATTGAGACGCGACGCAATTTGTGTGTCCCATCGTCATTAACAGGCTCTGAACGTTACAATTAACTGTCAGTTTTGCATCGCATTCGAAAAACTAGACTCACAGGAGAACGACCATAAGGTGCCCGAGGCAGCAATAGACCCTTGGAGACAAGTCGGCTGGAGGACGATGTATTGATTCGCGACGCAATTTGTGTGTTCCATCGTCATTAAGTGGCTCTGAACGTTACAATTAATTGTCAGTTTTGCGCCGGATTCGAAAAACTAGACTCATAGGAGAACGACCAAAAGGTGCGAGGAGCAGCAATACTACCTCGGAGACAAGTCGGCTGGAGGACGATGTATTGAATCGCGATGCAATTTGTGTGTTCCATCGTCAGTATCAGGCTCTGAACGGTACAATTAACCGTCAGTTTTGCGTCGTATTCTGAAAACTAGACTCACAGGAGAACGACGATAAGGTGCCCGAGGCAGCTATAGACCTTTGGAGACAAGTCGGCTGGAGGACGATGTATTGAATCGCGACGCAATTTGTGTGTTCCATCGTCATTAAGAGGCTCTGAACCTTACATTTAACTGTCAGTTTTGCGTCGGATTCGAAAATCTAGACTCACCGATGAACGACCATAAGGTGCCCGAGGCAGCAATAGACCCTTAGAGACAAGTCGGCTGGAGGACGATGTATTGAATCGCGACGCAATTTGTGTGTTCCATCGTCATTAAGAGGCTCTGAACGTTACAATTAATTGTCAGTTTTGCGTCGTATTCGAAAAACTAGACTCACAGGAGAACGACCATAAGGTGCCCGAGGCACCAATAGACCCTTCGAGACAAGTCGGCTGGAGGACGATGTATTGAATCGCGACGCAATTTGTGTGTTCCATCGTCATTAAGAGGCTCTGAACGTTACAATTAATTGTCAGTTTTGCGCCGGATTCGAAAAACTAGACTCATAGGAGAACGACCAAAAGGTGCCAGGAGCAGCAATACAACCTCGGAGACAAGTCGGCTGGAGGACGATGTATTGAATCGCGACGCAATTTGTGTGTTCCATCGTCAGTATCAGGCTCTGAACGTTACAATTAACTGTCAGTTTTGCGTCGGATTCGAAAATCTAGACTCACAGGAGAACGAGCATATGGTGCCCGAGGCAGCACTAGACCCTTGGAGACAAGTCGGCTGGAGGACGATGTATTGAATCGCGACGCAATTTGTGTGTTCCATCGTCATTAAGAGGCTCTGAACGTTACAATTAACTGTCAGTTTTGCATCGCATTCGAAAAACTAGACTCACAGGAGAACGACCATAAGGTGCCCGAGGCAGCAATAGACCCTTGGAGACAAGTCGGCTGTAGGACGATGTATTGAGTCGCGACGCAATTTGTGTGTCCCATCGTCATTAACAGGCTCTGAACGTTACAATTAACTGTCAGTTTTGCATCGCATTCGAAAAACTAGACTCACAGGAGAACGACCATAAGGTGCCCGAGGCAGCAATTGACAATTGGAGACAAGTCGGCTGGAGGACGATGTATTGAATCGCGACGCAATTTGTGTGTTCCATCGTCATTAAGAGGCTCTGAACCTTACAATTCACTCTCAGTTTTGCGTCGGATTCGAAAAACTAGACTCACAGGAGAACGACCATAAGGTGCCCGAGGCAGCAATAGACAATTGGAGACAAGTCGGCTGGAGGACGATGTATTGAGACGCGACGCAATTTGTGTGTCCCCTCGTCATTAACAGTCTCTGAACGTTACAATTAACTGTCAGTTTTGCGTCGGATTCGAAAATCTAGACTCACAGGAGAACGAGCATATGGTGCCCGAGGCAGCACTAGACCCTTGGAGACAAGTCGGCTGGAGGACGATGTATTGAGTCGCGACGCAATTTGTGTGTCCCATCGTCATTAACAGGCTCTGAACGTTACAATTCACTGACAGTTTTGCGTCGGATTCGAAAATCTAGACTCAAAGGAGAACGAGCATATGGTGCCCGAGGCAGCACTAGACCCTTGGAGACAAGTCGGCTGTAGGACGATGTATTGAATCGCGACGCAATTTGTGTGTTCCATCGTCATTAAGAGGCTCTGAACGTTACAATTAACTGTCAGTTTTGCGTCGGATTCGAAAATCTAGACTCACAGGAGAACTACCATAAGGTGCCCCAGGCAGCACTAGACCCTTGGAGACAAGTCGGCTGGAGGACGATGTATTGAGTCGCGACGCAATTTGTGTGTCCCATCGTCATTAACAGGCTCTGAACGTTACAATTAACTGTCAGTTTTGCATCGCATTCGAAAAAGTAGACTCACAGGAGAACGACCATAATGTGCCCGAGGCAGCAATAGACCCTTGGAGACAAGTCGGCTGGAGGACGATGTATTGAATCGCGACGCAATTTGTGTGTTCCATCGTCATTAAGAGGCTCTGAACCTTACAATTAATTGTCAGTTTTGCGCCGGATTCGAAAAACTAGACTCATAGGAGAACGACCAAGAGGTGCCAGGAGCAGCAATACTACCTCGGAGTCATGTCAGCTGGAGGACGATGTATTGAATCGCGACGCAATTTGTGTGTTCCATCGTCAGTATCAGGCTCTGAACGTTACAATTAACTGTCAGTTTTGCGTCGGATTCGAAAATCTAGACTCACAGGAGAACGACCATAAGGTGCCCGAGGCAGCAATAGACCCTTGGAGACAAGTCGGCTGGAGGACGATGTATTGAGTCGCGACGCAATTTGTGTGTCCCATCGTCATTAACAGGCTCTGAACGTTACAATTAACTGTCAGTTTTGCGTCGTATTCTGAAAACTAGACTCACAAGAGAACGACCATAAGGTGCCCGAGGCAGCAAGAGACCCTTGGAGACAGGTCGGCTGTGGGACGATGTATTGAATCGCGACGCAATTTGTGTGTTCCATCGTCATCAAGAGGCTCTGAACGTTACAATTCACTGTCAGTTTTGCGTCGGATTCGAAAATCTAGACTCACAGGAGAATGAGCATATGGTGCCCGAGGCAGCACTAGACCCTTGGAGACAAGTCGGCTGTAGGACGATGTATTGAATCGCAACGCAATTTGTGTGTTCCATCGTCATTAAGAGGCTCTGAACGTTACAATTAACTGTCAGTTTTGCGTCGGATTCGAAAATGTAGACTCACAGGAGAACGACCATAAGGTGCCCGAGGCAGCAATAGACCCTTGGAGACAAGTCGGCTGGAGGACGATGTATTGAGTCGCGACGCAATTTGTGTGTCCCATCGTCATTAACAGGCTCTGAACGTTACAATTAACTGTTAGTTTTGCATCGCATTCGAAAAACTAGACTCACAGGAGAACGACCATAAGGTGCCTGCGGCAGCAATAGACCCTTGGAGACAAGTCGGCTGGAGGACGATGTATTGAATCGCGACGCAATTTGTGCGTTCCATCGTCATTAAGAGGCTCTGAACGTTACAATTAACTGTCAGTTTTGCATCGCATTCGAAAAACTAGACTCACAGGAGAACGACCATAAGGTGCCCGAGGCAGCAATAGACCCTTGGAGACAAGTCGGCTGGAGGACGATGTATTGAGACGCGACGCAATTTGTGTGTTCCATCGTCATTAAGAGGCTCTGAACGTTACAATTAACCGTCAGTTTTGCGTCGGATTCGAAAATCTAGACTCACAGGAGAAGGACCATAAGGGGCCCGAGGCAGCACTAGACCCTTGGAGACAAGTCGGCTGGAGGACGATGTATTGAGTCGCGACGCAATTTGTGTGTCCCATCGTCATTAACAGGCTCTGAATGTTACAATTCACTGTCAGTTTTGCGTCGGATTCGAAAATCTAGACTCACAGGAGTACGAGCATATGGTGCCCGAGGCAGCACTAGACCCTTGGAGACAAGTCGGCTGTAGGACGATGTATTGAATTGCGACGCAATTTGTGTGTTCCATCGTCATTAAGAGGCTCTGAACGTTACAATTAACCGTCAGTTTTGCGTCGTATTCTGAAAACTAGACTCACAGGAGAACGACGATAAGGTGCCCGAGGCAGCTATAGACCCTTGGAGACAAGTCGGCTGGAGGACGATGTATTGAATCGCGACGCAATTTGTGTGTTCCATCGTCATTAAGAGGCTCTGAACCTTACAATTCACTCTCAGTTTTGCGTCGGATTCTAAAAACTAGACTCACAGGAGAACGACCATAAGGTGCCCGAGGCAGCAATAGACAATTGGAGACAAGTCGGCTGGAGGACGATGTATTGAGACGCGACGCAATTTGTGTGTCCCCTCGTCATTAACAGTCTCTGAACGTACACAATTAACTGTCAGTTTTGCGTCGGATTCGAAAATCTAGACTCACAGGAGAACGAGCATATGGTGCCCGAGGCAGCACTAGACCCTTGGAGACAAGTCGGCTGGAGGACGATGTATTGAGTCGCGACGCAATTTGTGTGTCCCATCGTCATTAACAGGCTCTGAACGTTACAATTCACTGACAGTTTTGCGTCGGATTCGAAAATCTAGACTCACAGGAGAACGACCATAAGGTGCCCGAGGCACCAATAGACCCTTCGAGACAAGTCGGCTGGAGGACGATGTATTGAATCGCGACGCAATTTGTGTGTTCCATCGTCATTAAGAGGCTCTGAACGTTACAATTAATTGTCAGTTTTGCGCCGGATTCGAAAAACTAGACTCATAGGAGAACGACCAAAAGGTGCCAGGAGCAGCAATACAACCTCGGAGACAAGTCGGCTGGAGGACGATGTATTGAATCGCGACGCAATTTGTGTGTTCCATCGTCAGTATCAGGCTCTGAACGTTACAATTAACTGTCAGTTTTGCGTCGGATTCGAAAATCTAGACTCACAGGAGAACGAGCATATGGTGCCCGAGGCAGCACTAGACCCTTGGAGACAAGTCGGCTGTAGGACGATGTATTGAATCGCGACGCAATTTGTGTGTTCCATCGTCATTAAGAGGCTCTGAACGTTACAATTAACTGTCAGTTTTGCATCGCATTCGAAAAACTAGACTCACAGGAGAACGACCATAAGGTGCCCGAGGCAGCAATAGACCTTGGAGACAAGTCGGCTGTAGGACGATGTATTGAGTCGCGACGCAATTTGTGTGTCCCATCGTCATTAACAGGCTCTGAACGTTACAATTAACTGTCAGTTTTGCATCGCATTCGAAAAACTAGACTCACAGGAGAACGACCATAAGGTGCCCGAGGCAGCAATAGACAATTGGAGACAAGTCGGCTGGAGGACGATGTATTGAATCGCGACGCAATTTGTGTGTTCCATCGTCGTTAAGAGGCTCTGAACCTTACAATTCACTCTCAGTTTTGCGTCGGATTCGAAAAACTAGACTCACAGGAGAACGACCATAAGGTGCCCGAGGCAGCAATAGACAATTGGAGACAAGTCGGCTGGAGGACGATGTATTGAGACGCGACGCAATTTGTGTGTCCCCTCGTCATTAACAGTCTCTGAAAGTTACAATTAACTGTCAGTTTTGCGTCGGATTCGAAAATCTAGACTCACAGGAGAACGAGCATATGGTGCCCGAGGCAGCACTAGACCCTTGGAGACAAGTCGGCTGGAGGACGATGTATTGAGTCGCGACGCAATTTGTGTGTCCCATCGTCATTAACAGGCTCTGAACGTTACAATTCACTGACAGTTTTGCGTCGGATTCGAAAATCTAGACTCAAAGGAGAACGAGCATATGGTGCCCGAGGCAGCACTAGACCCTTGGAGACAAGTCGGCTGTAGGACGATGTATTGAATCGCGACGCAATTTGTGTGTTCCATCGTCATTAAGAGGCTCTGAACGTTACAATTAACTGTCAGTTTTGCGTCGGATTCGAAAATCTAGACTCACAGGAGAACGACCATAAGGTGCCCCAGGCAGCACTAGACCCTTGGAGACAAGTCGGCTGGAGGACGATGTATTGAGTCGCGACGCAATTTGTGTGTCCCATCGTCATTAACAGGCTCTGAACGTTACAATTAACTGTCAGTTTTGCATCGCATTCGAAAAACTAGACTCACAGGAGAACGACCATAAGGTGCCCGAGGCAACAATAGACCCTTGGAGACAAGTCGGCTGGAGGGCGATGTATTGAATCGCGACGCAATTTGTGTGTTCCATCGTCATTAAGAGGCTCTGAACCTTACAATTAATTGTCAGTTTTGCGCCGGATTCGAAAAACTAGACTCATAGGAGAACGACCAAGAGGTGCCAGGAGCAGCAATACTACCTCGGAGACATGTCGGCTGGAGGACGATGTATTGAATCGCGACGCAATTTGTGTGTTCCATCGTCAGTATCAGGCTCTGAACGTTACAATTAAGTGTCAGTTTTGCGTCGGATTCGAAAATCTAGACTCACAGGAGAACGACCATAAGGTGCCCGAGGCAGCAATAGACCCTTGGAGACAAGTCGACTGGAGGACGATGTATTGAGTCGCGACGCAATTTGTGTGTCCCATCGTCATTAACAGGCTCTGAACGTTACAATTAACTGTCAGTTTTGCGTCGTATTCTGAAAACTAGACTCACAAGAGAACGACGATAAGGTGCCCGAGGCAGCAAGAGACCCTTGGAGACAGGTCGGCTGTGGGACGATGTATTGAATCGCGACGCAATTTGTGTGTTCCATCGTCATCAAGAGGCTCTGAACGTTACAATTCACTGTCAGTTTTGCGTCGGATTCGAAAATCTAGACTCACAGGAGAATGAGCATATGGTGCCCGAGGCAGCACTAGACCCTTGGAGACAAGTCGGCTGTAGGACGATGTATTGAATCGCAACGCAATTTGTGTGTTCCATCGTCATTAAGATGCTCTGAACGTTACAATTAACTGTCAGTTTTGCGTCGGATTCGAAAATCTAGACTCACAGGAGAACGACCATAAGGTGCCCGAGGCAGCACTAGACCCTTGGAGACAAGTCGGCTGGAGGACGATGTATTGAGTCGCGACGCAATTTGTGTGTCCCATCGTCATTAACAGGCTCTGAACGTTACAATTAACTGTCAGTTTTGCATCGCATTCGAAAAACTAGACTCACAGGAGAACGACCATAAGGTGCCCGAGGCAGCAATAGACCCTTGGAGACAAGTCGGCTGGAGGACGATGTATTGAGTCGCGACGCAATTTGTGTGTCCCATCGTCATTAACAGGCTCTGAATGTTACAATTAACTGTCAGTTTTGCATCGCATTCGAAAAACTAGACTCACCGATGAACGACCATAAAGTGCCCGAGGCAGCAATAGACAATTGGAGACAAGTCGGCTGGAGGACGATGTATTGAATCGCGACGCAATTTGTGTGTTCCATCGTCATTCAGAGGCTCTGAACCTTACAATTCACTCTCAGTTTTGCGTCGGATTCGAAAAACTAGACTCACAGGAGAACGACCATAAGGTGCCCGAGGCAGCAATAGACAATTGGAGACAAGTCGGCTGGAGGACGATGTATTGAGACGCGACGCAATTTGTGTGTCCCCTCGTCATTAACAGTCTCTGAACGTTACAATTAACTGTCAGTTTTGCGTCGGTTTCGAAAATCTAGACTCACAGATGAACGACCATAAGGTGCCCGAGGCAGCAATAGACCCTTCGAGACAAGTCGGCTGGAGGACGATGTATTGAATCGCGACGCAATTTGTGTGTTCCATCGTCATCAAGAGGCTCTGAACGTTACAATTCACTCTCAGTTTTGCGTCGGATTCGAAAATCTAGACTCACAGGAGAACGACCATAAGGTGCCCGAGGCAGCACTAGACCCTTGGAGACAAGTCGGCTGTAGGACGATGTATTGAATCGCGACGCAATTTGTGTGTTCCATCGTCATTAAGAGGCTCTGAACCTTACAATTAACTGTCAGTTTTGCGTCGGATTCGAAAAACTAGACTCATAGGAGAACGACCAAAAGGTGCCCGAGGCAGCAATAGACCCTTGGAGACAAGTCGGCTGGAGAACGATGTATTGAATCGCGACGCAATTTGTGTGTTCCATCGTCATTAAGAGGCTCTGAACGTTACAATTAACTGTCAGTTTTGCATCGCATTCGAAAAACTAGACTCACAGGAGAACGACCATAAGGTGCCCGAGGCAGCAATAGACCCTTGGAGACAAGTCGGCTGGAGGACGATGTATTGAATCGCGACGCAATTTGTGTGTTCCATCGTCATTAAGAGGCTCTGAACCTTACAATTAACTGTCAGTTTTGCGTCGGATTCGAAAATCTAGACTCACAGATGAACGACCATAAGGACCCGAGGCAGCAATAGACCCTTCGAGACAAGTCGGCTGGAGGACGATGTATTGAATCGCGACGCAATTTGTGTGTTCCATCGTCATCAAGAGGCTCTGAACGTTACAATTTACTCTCAGTTTTGCGTCGGATTCGAAAATCTAGACTCACAGGAGAACGACCATAAGGTGCCCGAGGCAGCACTAGACCCTTGGAGACAAGTCGGCTGTAGGACGATGTATTGAATCGCGACGCAATTTGTGTGTTCCATCGTCATTAAGAGGCTCTGAACGTTACCATTAACTGTCAGTTTTGCATCGCATTCGAAAAACTAGACTCACAGGAGAACGACCATAAGGTGCCCGAGGCAGCAATAGACCCTTGGAGACAAGTCGGCTGGATGACGATGTATTGAGACGCGACGCAATTTGTGTGTCCCATCGTCATTAACAGGCTCTGAACGTTACAATTAACTGTCAGTTTTGCATCGCATTCGAAAAACTAGACTCACAGGAGAACGACCATAAGGTGCCCGAGGCAGCAATAGACCCTTGGAGACAAGTTGGCTGGAGGACGATGTATTGATTCGCGACGCAATTTGTGTGTTCCATCGTCATTAAGAGGCTCTGAACGTTACAATTAATTGTCAGTTTTGCGCCGGATTCGAAAAACTAGACTCATAGGAGAACGACCAAAAGGTGCCAGGAGCAGCAATACTACCTCGGAGACAAGTCGGCTGGAGGACGATGTATTGAATCGCGACGCAATTTGTGTGTTCCATCGTCAGTATCAGGCTCTGAACGGTACAATTAACCGTCAGTTTTGCGTCGTATTCTGAAAACTAGACTCACAGGAGAACGACGATAAGGTGCCCGAGGCAGCTATAGACCCTTGGAGACAAGTCGGCTGGAGGACGATGTATTGAATCGCGACGCAATTTGTGTGTTCCATCGTCATTAAGAGGCTCTGAACCTTACATTTAACTGTCAGTTTTGCGTCGGATTCGAAAATCTAGACTAACCGATGAACGACCATAAGGTGCCCGAGGCAGCAATAGACCCTTCGAGACAAGTCGGCTGGAGGACGATGTATTGAATCGCGACGCAATTTGTGTGTTCCATCGCCATTAAGAGGCTCTGAACGTTACAATTAATTGTCAGTTTTGCGTCGTATTCGAAAAACTAGACTCACAGGAGAACGACCATAAGGTGCCCGAGGCACCAATAGACCCTTCGAGACAAGTCGGCTGGAGGACGATGTATTTAATCGCGACGCAATTTGTGTGTTCCATCGTCATTAAGAGGCTCTGAACGTTACAATTAATTGTCAGTTTTGCGCCGGATTCGAAAAACTAGACTCATAGGAGAACGACCAAAAGGTGCCAGGAGCAGCAATACAACCTCGGAGACAAGTCGGCTGGAGGACGATGTATTGAATCGCGACGCAATTTGTGTGTTCCATCGTCAGTATCAGGCTCTGAACGTTACAATTAACTGTCAGTTTTGCGTCGGATTCGAAAATCTAGACTCACAGGAGAACGAGCATATGGTGCCCGAGGCAGCACTAGACCCTTGGAGACAAGTCGGCTGTAGGACGATGTATTGAATCGCGACGCAATTTGTGTGTTCCATCGTCATTAAGAGGCTCTGAACGTTACAATGAACTGTCTGTTTTGCATCGCATTCGAAAAACTAGACTCACAGGAGAACGACCATAAGGTGCCCGAGGCAGCAATAGACCCTTGGAGACAAGTCGGCTGTAGGACGATGTATTGAGTCGCGACGCAATTTGTGTGTCCCATCGTCATTAACAGGCTCTGAACGTTACAATTAACTGTCAGTTTTGCATCGCATTCGAAAAACTAGACTCACAGGAGAACGACCATAAGGTGCCCGAGGCAGCAATTGACAATTGGAGACAAGTCGGCTGGAGGACGATGTATTGAATCGCGACGCAATTTGTGTGTTCCATCGTCATTAAGAGGCTCTGAACCTTACAATTCACTCTCAGTTTTGCGTCGGATTCGAAAAACTAGACTCACAGGAGAACGACCATAAGGTGCCCGAGGCAGCAATAGACAATTGGAGACAAGTCGGCTGGAGGACGATGTATTGAGACGCGACGCAATTTGTGTGTCCCCTCGTCATTAACAGTCTCTGAACGTTACAATTAACTGTCAGTTTTGCGTCGGATTCGAAAATCTAGACTCACAGGAGAACAAGCATATGGTGCCCGAGGCAGCACTAGACCCTTGGAGACAAGTCGGCTGGAGGACGATGTATTGAGTCGCGACGCAATTTGTGTGTCCCATCGTCATTAACAGGCTCTGAACGTTACAATTCACTGACAGTTTTGCGTCGGATTCGAAAATCTAGACTCAAAGGAGAACGAGCATATGGTGCCCGAGGCAGCACTAGACCCTTGGAGACAAGTCGGCTGTAGGACGATGTATTGAATCGCGACGCAATTAGTGTGTTCCATCGTCATTAAGAGGCTCTGAACCATACAATTAATTGTCAGTTTTGCGCCGGATTCGAAAAACTAGACTCATAGGAGAACGACCAAGAGGTGCCAGGAGCAGCAATACTACCTCGGAGACATGTCGGCTGGAGGACGATGTATTGAATCGCGACGCAATTTGTGTGTTCCATCGTCAGTATCAGGCTCTGAACGTTACAATTAACTGTCAGTTTTGCGTCGGATTCGAAAATCTAGACTCACAGGAGAACGACCATAAGGTGCCCGAGGCAGCAATAAACCCTTGGAGACAAGTCGGCTGGAGGACGATGTATTGAGTCGCGACGCAATTTGTGTGTCCCATCGTCATTAACAGGCTCTGAACGTTACAATTAACTGTCAGTTTTGCGTCGTATTCTGAAAACTAGACTCACAAGAGAACGACCATAAGGTGCCCGAGGCAGCAAGAGACCCTTGGAGACAGGTCGGCTGTGGGACGATGTATTGAATCGCGACGCAATTTGTGTGTTCCATCGTCATCAAGAGGCTCTGAGCGTTACAATTCACTGTCAGTTTTGCGTCGGATTCGAAAATCTAGACTCACAGGAGAATGAGCATATGGTGCCCGAGGCAGCACTAGACCCTTGGAGACAAGTCGGCTGTAGGACGATGTATTGAATCGCAACGCAATTTGTGTGTTCCATCGTCATTAAGAGGCTCTGAACGTTACAATTAACTGTCAGTTTTGCGTCGGATTCGAAAATCTAGACTCACAGGAGAACGACCATAAGGTGCCCGAGGCAGCACTAGACCCTTGGAGACAAGTCGGCTGGAGGACGATGTATTGAGTCGCGACGCAATTTGTGTGTCCCATCGTCATTAACAGGCTCTGAACGTTACAATTAACTGTCAGTTTTGCATCGCATTCGAAAAACTAGACTCACAGGAGAACGACCATAAGGTGCCCGAGGCAGCAATAGACCCTTGGAGACAAGTCGGCTGGAGGACGATGTATTGAGTCGCGACGCAATTTGTGTGTCCCATCGTCATTAACAGGCTCTGAACGTTACAATTAACTGTTAGTTTTGCATCGCATTCGAAAAACTAGACTCACAGTTGAACGACCATAAGGTGCCTGCGGCAGCAATAGACCCTTGGAGACAAGTCGGCTGGAGGACGATGTATTGAATCGCGACGCAATTTGTGCGTTCCATCGTCATTAAGAGGCTCTGAAAGTTACAATTAACTGTCAGTTTTGCATCGCATTCGAAAAACTAGACTCACAGGAGAACGACCATAAGGTGCCCGAGGCAGCAATAGACCCTTGGAGACAAGTCGGCTGGAGGACGATGTATTGAGACGCGACGCAATTTGTGTGTTCCATCGTCATTAAGAGGCTCTGAACGTTACAATTAACCGTCAGTTTTGCGTCGGATTCGAAAATCTAGACTCACAGGAGAACGACCATAAGGTGCCCGAGGCAGCACTAGACCCTTGGAGACAAGTCGGCTGGAGGACGATGTATTGAGTCGCGACGCAATTTGTGTGTCCCATCGTCATTAAGAGGCTCTGAACGTTACAATTCACTGTCAGTTTTGCGTCGGATTCGAAAATCTAGACTCACAGGAGTACGAGCATATGGTGCCCGAGGCAGCACTAGACCCTTGGAGACAAGTCGGCTGTAGGACGATGTATTGAATTGCGACGCAATTTGTGTGTTCCATCGTCATTAAGAGGCTCTGAACGTTACAATTAACCGTCAGTTTTGCGTCGTATTCTGAAAACTAGACTCACAGGAGAACGACGATAAGGTGCCCAAGGCAGCTATAGACCCTTGGAGACAAGTCGGCTGGAGGACGATGTATTGAATCGCGACGCAATTTGTGTGTTCCTTCGTCATTAAGAGGCTCTGAACCTTACAATTCACTCTCAGTTTTGCGTCGGATTCTAAAAACTAGACTCACAGGAGAACGACCATAAGGTGCCCGAGGCAGCAATAGACAATTGGAGACAAGTCGGCTGGAGGACGATGTATTGAGACGCGACGCAATTTGTGTGTCCCCTCGTCATTAACAGTCTCTGAACGTTACAATTAACTGTCAGTTTTGCGTCGGATTCGAAAATCTAGACTCACAGGAGAACGAGCATATGGTGCCCGAGGCAGCACTAGACCCTTGGAGACAAGTCGGCTGGAGGACGATGTATTGAGTCGCGACGCAATTTGTGTGTCCCATCGTCATTAACAGGCTCTGAACGTTACAATTCACTGACAGTTTTGCGTCGGATTCGAAAATCTAGACTCACAGGAGAACGACCATAAGGTGCCCGAGGCACCAATAGACCCTTCGAGACAAGTCGGCTGGAGGACGATGTATTGAATCGCGACGCAATTTGTGTGTTCCATCGTCATTAAGAGGCTCTGAACGTTACAATTAATTGTCAGTTTTGCGCCGGATTCGAAAAACTAGACTCATAGGAGAACGACCAAAAGGTGCCAGGTGCAGCAATACAACCTCGGAGACAAGTCGGCTGGAGGACGATGTATTGAATCGCGACGCAATTTGTGTGTTCCATCGTCAGTATCAGGCTCTGAACGTTACAATTAACTGTCAGTTTTGCGTCGGATTCGAAAATCTAGACTCACAGGAGAACGAGCATATGGTGCCCGAGGCAGCACTAGACCCTTGGAGACAAGTCGGCTGTAGGACGATGTATTGAATCGCGACGCAATTTGTGTGTTCCATCGTCATTAAGAGGCTCTGAACGTTACAATTAACTGTCAGTTTTGCATCGCATTCGAAAAACTAGACTCACAGGAGAACGACCATAAGGTGCCCGAGGCAGCAATAGACCCTTGGAGACAAGTCGGCTGTAGGACGATGTATTGAGTCGCGACGCAATTTGTGTGTCCCATCGTCATTAACAGGCTCTGAACGTTACAATTAACTGTCAGTTTTGCATCGCATTCGAAAAACTAGACTCACGGGAGAACGACCATAAGGTGCACGAGGCAGCAATAGACAATTGGAGACAAGTCGGCTGGAGGACGATGTATTGAATCGCGACGCAATTTGTGTGTTCCATCGTCGTTAAGAGGCTCTGAACCTTACAATTCACTCTCAGTTTTGCGTCGGATTCGAAAAACTAGACTCACAGGAGAACGACCATAAGGTGCCCGAGGCAGCAATAGACAATTGGAGACAAGTCGGCTGGAGGACGATGTATTGAGACGCGACGCAATTTGTGTGTCCCCTCGTCATTAACAGTCTCTGAACGTTACAATTAACTGTCAGTTTTGCGTAGGATTCGAAAATCTAGACTCACAGGAGAACGAGCATATGGTGCCCGAGGCAGCACTAGACCCTTGGAGACAAGTCGGCTGGAGGACGATGTATTGAGTCGCGACGCAATTTGTGTGTCCCATCGTCATTAACAGGCTCTGAACGTTACAATTCACTGACAGTTTTGCGTCGGATTCGAAAATCTAGACTCAAAGGAGAACGAGCATATGGTGCCCGAGGCAGCACTAGACCCTTGGAGACAAGTCGGCTGTAGGACGATGTATTGAATCGCGACGCAATTTGTGTGTTCCATCGTCATTAAGAGGCTCTGAACGTTACAATTAACTGTCAGTTTTGCGTCGGATTCGAAAATCTAGACTCACAGGAGAACGACCATAAGGTGCCCCAGGCAGCACTAGACCCTTGGAGACAAGTCGGCTGGAGGACGATGTATTGAGTCGCGACGCAATTTGTGTGTCCCATCGTCATTAACAGGCTCTGAACGTTACAATTAACTGTCAGTTTTGCATCGCATTCGAAAAACTAGACTCACAGGAGAACGACCATAAGGTGCCCGAGGCAGCAATAGACCCTTGGAGACAAGTCGGCTGGAGGACGATGTATTGAATCGCGACGCAATTTGTGTGTTCCATCGTCATTAAGAGGCTCTGAACCTTACAATTAATTGTCAGTTTTGCGCCGGATTCGAAAAACTAGACTCATAGGAGAACGACCAAGAGGTGCCAGGAGCAGCAATACTACCTCGGAGACATGTCGGCTGGAGGACGATGTATTGAATCGCGACGCAATTTGTGTGTTCCATCGTCAGTATCAGGCTCTGAACGTTACAATTAAGTGTCAGTTTTGCGTCGGATTCGAAAATCTAGACTCACAGTAGAACGACCATAAGGTGCCCGAGGCAGCAATAGACCCTTGGAGACAAGTCGGCTGGAGGACGATGTATTGAGTCGCGACGCAATTTGTGTGTCCCATCGTCATTAACAGGCTCTGAACGTTACAATTAACTGTAGTTTTGCGTCGTATTCTGAAAACTAGACTCACAAGAGAACGACCATAAGGTGCCCGAGGCAGCAAGAGACCCTTGGAGACAGGTCGGCTGTGGGACGATGTATTGAATCGCGACGCAATTTGTGTGTTCCATCGTCATCAAGAGGCTCTGAACGTTACAATTCACTGTCAGTTTTGCGTCGGATTCGAAAATCTAGACTCACAGGAGAATGAGCATATGGTGCCCGAGGCAGCACTAGACCCTTGGAGACAAGTCGGCTGTAGGACGATGTTTTGAATCGCAACGCAATTTGTGTGTTCCATCGTCATTAAGAGGCTCTGAACGTTACAATTAACTGTCAGTTTTGCGTCGGATTCGAAAATCTAGACTCACAGGAGAACGACCATAAGGTGCCCGAGGCAGCACTAGACCCTTGGAGACAAGTCGGCTGGAGGACGATGTATTGAGTCGCGACGCAATTTGTGTGTCCCATCGTCATTAACAGGCTCTGAACGTTGCAATTAACTGTCAGTTTTGCATCGCATTCGAAAAACTAGACTCACAGGAGAACGACCATAAGGTGCCCGAGGCAGCAATAGACCCTTGGAGACAAGTCGGCTGGAGGACGATGTATTGAGTCGCGACGCAATTTGTGTGTCCCATCGTCATTAACAGGCCCTGAACGTTACAATTAACTGTCAGTTTTGCATCGCATTCGAAAAACTAGACTCACAGGAGAACGACCATAAGGTGCCTGCGGCAGCAATAGACCCTTGGAGACAAGTCGGCTGGAGGACGATGTATTGAATCGCGACGCAATTTGTGCGTTCCATCGTCATTAAGAGGCTCTGAACGTTACAATTAACTGTCAGTTTTGCATCGCATTCGAAAAACAAGACTCACAGGAGAACGACCATAAGGTGCCCGAGGCAGCAATAGACCCTTGGAGACAAGTCGGCTGGAGGACGATGTATTGAGACGCGACGCAATTTGTGTGTTCCATCGTCATTAAGAGGCTCTGAACGTTACAATTAACCGTCAGTTTTGCGTCGGATTCGAAAATCTAGACTCACAGGAGAACGACCATAAGGTGCCCGAGGCAGCACTAGACCCTTGGAGACAAGTCGGCTGGAGGACGATGTATTGAGTCGCGACGCAATTTGTGTGTCCCATCGTCATTAACAGGCTCTGAACGTTACAATTCACTGTCAGTTTTGCGTCGGATTCGAAAATCTAGACTCACAGGAGTACGAGCATATGGTGCCCGAGGCTGCACTAGACCCTTGGAGACAAGTCGGCTGTAGGACGATGTATTGAGTTGCGACGCAATTTGTGTGTTCCATCGTCATTAAGAGGCTCTGAACGTTACAATTAACTGTCAGTTTTGCGTCGTATTCTGAAAACTAGACTCACAGGAGAACGACGATAAGGTGCCCAAGGCAGCTATAGACCCTTGGAGACAAGTCGGCTGGAGGACGATGTATTGAATCGCGACGCAATTTGTGTGTTCCATCGTCATTAAGAGGCTCTGAACCTTACAATTAACTGTCAGTTTTGCGTCGGATTCGAAAATCTAGACTCACAGGAGAACGACCATAAGGTGCCCGAGGCAGCACTAGACCCTTGGAGACAAGTCGGCTGGAGGACGATGTATTGAGTCGCGACGCAATTTGTGTGTCCCATCGTCATTAACAGGCTCTGAACGTTACAATTAACTGTCAGTTTTGCATCGCATTCGAAAAACTAGACTCACAGGAGAACGACCATAAGGTGCCCGAGGCAGCAATAGACCCTTGGAGACAAGTCGGCTGGTGGACGATGTATTGAATCGCGACGCAATTTGTGTGTTCCATCGTCATTAAGAGGCTCTGAACCTTACAATTAATTGTCAGTTTTGCGCCGGATTCGAAAAACTAGACTCATAGGAGAACGACCAAGAGGTGCCAGGAGCAGCAATACTACCTCGGAGACATGTCGGCTGGACGACGATGTATTGAATCGCGACGCAATTTGTGTGTTCCATCGTCAGTATCAGGCTCTGAACGTTACAATTAACTGTCAGTCTTTCGTCGGATTCGAAAATCTAGACTCACAGGAGAACGACCATAAGGTGCCCGAGGCAGCAATAGACCCTTGGAGACAAGTCGGCTGGAGGACGATGTATTGAGTCGCGACGCAATTTGTGTGTCCCATCGTCATTAACAGGCTCTGAACGTTACAATTAACTGTCAGTTTTGCGTCGTATTCTGAAAACTAGACTCACAGGAGAACGACCATAAGGTGCCCGAGGCAGCAAGAGACCCTTGGAGACAGGTCGGCTGTGGGACGATGTACTGAATCGCGACGCAATTTGTGTGTTCCATCGTCATCAAGAGGCTCTGAACGTTACAATTCACTGTCTGTTTTGCGTCGGATTCGAAAATCTAGACTCACAGGAGAACGAGCATATTGTGCCCGAAGCAGCACTAGACCCTTGGAGACAAGTCGGCTGTAGGACGACGTATTGAATCGCGACGCAATTTGTGTGTTCCATCGTCATTAAGAGGCTCTGAACGTTACAATTAACTGTCAGTTTTGCGTCGGATTCGAAAATCTAGACTCACAGGAGAACGACCATAAGGTGCCCGAGGCAGCACTAGACCCTTGGAGACAAGTCGGCTGGAGGACGATGTATTCAGACGCGACGCAATTTGTGTGTTCCATCGTCATTAAGAGGCTCTGAACGTTACAATTAACTGTCAGTTTTGCGTCGGATTCGAAAATCTAGACTCACAGGAGAACGACCATAAGGTGCCCGAGGCTGCACTAGACCCTTGGAGACAAGTCGGCTGGAGGATGATGTATTGAGACGCGACGCAATTTGTGTGTCCCATCGTCATTAACAGGCTCTGAACGTTACAATTAATTGTCAGTTTTGCGTCGGATTCGAAAATCTAGACTCACAGGAGAACGTGCATTTGGTGCCCGAGGCAGCACTAGACCCTTGGAGACAAGTCGGCTGTAGGACGATGTATTGAATTGCGACGCAATTTGTGTGTTCCATCGTCATTAAGAGGCTCTGAACGTTACAATTAACCGTCAGTTTTGCGTCGTATTCTGAAAACTAGACTCACAGGAGAACGACGATAAGGTGCCCGAGGCAGCTATAGACCCTTGGAGACAAGTCGGCTGGAGGACGATGTATTGAATCGCGACGCAATTTGTGTGTTCCATCGTCATTAAGAGGCTCTGAACCTTACAATTAACTGTCAGTTTTGCGTCGGATTCGAAAATCTAGACTCACCGATGAACGACCATAAGGTGCCCGAGGCAGCAATAGACCCTTCGAGACAAGTCGGCTGGAGGACGATGTATTGAATCGCGACGCAATTTGTGTGTTCCATCGTCATTAACAGGCTCTGAACGTTACAATTAATTGTCAGTTTTGCGTCGTATTCGAAAAACTAGACTCACAGGAGAACGACCATAAGGTGCCCGAGGCACCAATAGACCCTTGGAGACAAGTCGGCTGGAGGACGATGTATTGAGTCGCGACGCAATTTGTGTGTCCCATCGTCATTAACAGGCTCTGAACGTTACAATTAACTGTCAGTTTTGCGTCGTATTCTGAAAACTAGACTCACAGGAGAACGACCATAAGGTGCCCGAGGCAGCAAGAGACCCTTGGAGACAGGTCGGCTGTGGGACGATGTACTGAATCGCGACGCAATTTGTGTGTTCCATCGTCATCAAGAGGCTCTGAACGTTACAATTCACTGTCAGTTTTGCGTCGGATTCGAAAATCTAGACTCACAGGAGAACGAGCATATGGTGCCCGAGGCAGCAATAGACCCTTGGAGACAAGTCGGCTGTAGGACGATGTATTGAATCGCGACGCAATTTGTGTGTTCCATCGTCATTAAGAGGCACTGAACGTTACAATTAACTGTCAGTTTTGCGTCGGATTCGAAAATCTAGACTCACAGGAGAACGACCATAAGGTGCCCGAGGCAGCACTAGACCCTTGGAGACAAGTCGGCTGGAGGACGATGTATTGAGTCGCGACGCAATTTGTGTGTCCCATCGTCATTAACAGGCTCTGAACGTTACAATTCACTGCCAGTTTTGCGTCGGATTCGAAAATCTAGACTCACAGGAGAACGAGCATATGGTGCCCGAGGCAGCACTAGACCCTTGGAGACAAGTCGGCTGTAGGACGATGTATTGAATCGCGACGCAATTTGTGTGTTCCATCGTCATTAAGAGGCTCTGAACCTTACAATTAACTGTCAGTTTTGCGTCGGATTCGAAAATCTAGACTCACAGGAGAACGACCATAAGGTGCCCGAGGCAGCACTAGACCCTTGGAGACAAGTCGGCTGGAGGACGATGTATTGAGTCGCGACGCAATTTGTGTGTCCCATCGTCATTAACAGGCTCTGAACGTTACAATTAACTGTCAGTTTTGCATCGCATTCGAAAAACTAGACTCACAGGAGAACGACCATAAGGTGCCCGAGGCAGCAATAGACCCTTGGAGACAAGTCGGCTGGAGGACGATGTATTGAATCGCGACGCAATTTGTGTGTTCCATCGTCATTAAGAGGCTCTGAACCTTACAATTAACTGTCAGTTTTGCGTCGGATTCGAAACACTAGACTCACAGATGAACGACCATAAGGTGCCCGAGGCAGCAATAGACCCTTCGAGACAAGTCGCCTGGAGGACGATGTATTGAATCGCGACGCAATTTGTGTGTTCCATCGTCATCAAGAGGCTCTGAACGTTACAATTCACTCTCAGTTTTGCGTCGGATTCGAAAATCTAGACTCACAGGAGAACGAGCATATGGTGCCCGAGGCAGCACTAGACCCTTGAAGACAAGTCGGCTGTAGGTCGATGTATTGAATCGCGACGCAATTTGTGTGTTCCATCGTCATTAACAGGCTCTGAACGTTACAATTAACTGTCAGTTTTGCATCGCATTCGAAAAACTAGACTCGCAGGAGAACGACCATAAGGTGCCCGAGGCAGCAATAGACCCTTGGAGACAAGTTGGCTGGAGGACGATGTATTGAGACGCGACGCAATATGTGTGTTCCATCGTCATCAAGAGGCTCTGAACGTTACAATTCACTGTCAGTTTTGCGTCGAATTCGAAAATCTAGACTCACGGGAGAACGAGCATATGGTGGCCGAGGCAGCACTAGACCCTTGGAGACAAGTCGGCTGTAGGACGATGTATTGAATCGCGACGCAATTTGTGTGTTCCATCGTCATTAAGAGACTCTGAACGTTACAATTAATTGTCAGTTTTGCGCCGGATTCGAAAAACTAGACTCATAGGAGAACGACCATAAGAGGCCTGAGGCACCAATAGACCCTTCGAGACAAGTCGGCTGGAGGACGATGTATTGAATCGCGACGCAATTTGTGTGTTCCATCGTCATTAAGAGGCTCTGAACGTTACGATTAATTGTCAGTTTTGCGCCGGATTCGAAAAACTAGACTCATAGGAGAACGACCAAAAGGTGCCAGGAGCAGCAATACTACCTCGGAGACAAGTCGGCTGGAGGACGATGTATTGAATCGCGACGCAATTTGTGTGTTCCATCGTCAGTATCAGGCTCTGAACGTTACAATTAACCGTCAGTTTTGCGTCGTATTCTGAAAACTAGACTCACAGGAGAACGACGATAAGGTGCCCGAGGCAGCTATAGACCCTTGGAGACAAGTCGGCTGGAGGACGATATATTGAGTCGCGACGCAATTTGTGTATCCCATCGTCATTAAGAGGCTCTGAACGTTACAATTAACTGTCAGTTTTGCGTCGTATTCTGAAAACCAGACTCACAGGAGAACGACCATAAGGTGCCCGAGGCAGCAAGAGACCCTTGGAGATAGGTCGGCTGTGGGACGATGTATTGTATCGCGACGCAATTTGTGTGTTCCATCGTCAACAAGAGGCTCTGAACGTTACAATTCACTGTCAGTTTTGCGTCGGATTCGAAAATCTAGACTCACAGGAGAACGAGCATATGGTGCCCGAGGCAGCACTAGACCCTTGGAGACAAGTCGGCTGTAGGACGATGTATTGAATCGCGACGCAATTTGTGTGTTCCATCGTCATTAAGAGGCTCTGAACGTTACAATTAACTGTCAGTTTTGCGTCGGATTCGAAAATCTAGACTCACAGCAGAACGACCATAAGGTGCACGAGGCAGCGCTAGACCCTTGGAGACAAGTCGGCTGGAGGACGATGTATTGAGTCGCGACGCAATTTGTGTGTCCCATCGTCATTAACAGGCTCTGAACGTTACAATTAACTGTCAGTTTTGCATCGCATTCGAAAAACTAGACTCACAGGAGAACGACCATAAGGTGCCCGAGGCAGCAATAGACCCTTGGAGACAAGTCGGCTGGAGGACGATGTATTGATTCGCGACGCAATTTGTGTGTTCCATCGTCATTAAGAGGCTCTGAACGTTACAATTAATTGTCAGTTTTGCGCCGGATTCGAAAAACTAGACTCATAGGAGAACGACCATAAGAGGCCCGAGGCACCAATAGACCCATCGAGACAAGTCGGCTCGAGGACGATGTATTGAATCGCGACGCAATTTGTGTGTCCCATCGTCATTAACAGGCTCTGAACGTTACAATTAACTGTCAGTTTTGCGTCGTATTCTGAAAACTAGACTCACAGGAGAACGACCATAAGGCGCCCGAGGTAGCAAGAGACCCTTGGAGACAGGTCGGCTGTGGGACGATGTAAGGAATCGCGACGCAATTTGTGTGTTCCATCGTCATCCAGAGGCTCTGAACGTTACAATTAACTGTCAGTTTTGCATCGCATTCGAAAAACTAGACTCACAGGAGAACGACCATAAGGTGCCCGAGGAAGCAATAGACCCTTGGAGACAAGTCGGCTGGAGGACGATGTATTGAATCGCGACGCAATTTGTGTGTTCCATCGTCATTAAGAGGCTCTGAACGTTACAATTAACTGTCAGTTTTGCGTCGGATTCGAAAATCTAGACTCACAGATGAACGACCATAAGGTGCCCGAGGCAGCAATAGACCCTTCGAGACAAGTCGGCTGGAGGACGATGTATCGAATCGTGACGCAATTTGTGTGTTCCATCGTCATCAAGAGGCTCTGAACGTTACAATTCACTCTCAGTTTTGCGTCGGATTCGAAAATCTAGTCACACAGGAGAACGACCATAAGGTGCCCGAGGCAGCACTAGACCCTTGGAGACAAGTCGGCTGTAGGACGATGTATTGAATCGCGACGCAATTTGTGTGTTCCATCGTCATTAAGAGGCTCTGAACGTTACAATTAACTGTCAGTTTTGCATCGCATTCGAAAAACTAGACTCACAGGAGAACGACCATAAGGTGCCCGAGGCAGCAATAGACCCTTGGAGACAAGTCGGCTGGAGGACGATGTATTGAGACGCGACGCAATTTGTGTGTCCCATCGTCATTAACAGGCTCTGAACGTTACAATTAACTGTCAGTTTTGCATCGCATTCGAAAAACTAGACTCACAGGAGAACGACCATAAGGTGCCCGAGGCAGCAATAGACCCTTGGAGACAAGTCGGCTGGAGGACGATGTATTGATTCGCGACGCAATTTGTGTGTTCCATCGTCATTAAGAGGCTCTGAACGTTACAATTAATTGTCAGTTTTGCGCCGGATTCGAAAAACTAGACTCATAGGAGAACGACCATAAGAGGCCCGAGGCACCAATAGACCCTTGGAGACAAGTCGGCTGGAGGACGATGTATTGAATCGCGACGCAATTTGTGTGTTCCATCGTCATTAAGAGGCTCTGAACGTTACAATTAATTGTCAGTTTTGCGCCGGATTCGAAAAACTAGACTCATAGGAGAACGACCAAAAGGTGCCAGGAGCAGCAATACTACCTCGGAGACAAGTCGGCTGGAGGACGATGTATTGAATCGCGACGCAATTTGTGTGTTCCATCGTCAGTATCAGGCTCTGAACTGTACAATTAACCGTCAGTTTTGCGTCGTATTCTGAAAACTAGACTCACAGGAGAACGACGATAAGGTGCCCGAGGCAGCTATAGACCCTTGGAGACAAGTCGGCTGGAGGACGATGTATTGAATCGCGACGCAATTTGTGTGTTCCATCGTCATTAAGAGGCTCTGAACCTTACATTTAACTGTCAGTTTTGCGTCGGATTCGAAAATCTAGACTCACCGATGAACGACCATAAGGTGCCCGAGGCAGCAATAGACCCTTCGAGACAAGTCGGCTGGAGGACGATGTATTGAATCGCGACGCAATTTGTGTGTTCCATCGTCATTAAGAGGCTCTGAACGTTACAATTAATTGTCAGTTTTGCGTCGTATTCGAAAAACTAGACTCACAGGAGAACGACCATAAGGTGCCCGAGGCACCAATAGACCCTTCGAGACAAGTCGGCTGGAGGACGATGTATTGAATCGCGACGCAATTTGTGTGTTCCATCGTCATTAAGAGGCTCTGAACGTTACAATTAATTGTCAGTTTTGCGCCGGATTCGAAAAACTAGACTCATAGGAGAACGACCAAAAGGTGCAAGGAGCAGCAATACTACCTCGGAGACAAGTCGGCTGGAGGACGATGTATTGAATCGCGACGCAATTTGTGTGTTCCATCGTCAGTATCAGGCTCTGAACGTTACAATTAACTGTCAGTTTTACGTCGGATTCGAAAATCTAGACTCACAGGAGAACGAGCATATGGTGCCCGAGGCAGCACTAGACCCTTGGAGACAAGTCGGCTGTAGGACGATATATTGAATCGCGACGCAATTTGTGTGTTCCATCGTCATTAAGAGGCTCTGAACGTTACAATTAACTGTCAGTTTTGCATCGCATTCGAAAAACTAGAATCACAGGAGAACGACCATAAGGTGCCCGAGGCAGCAATAGACCCTTGGAGACAAGTCGGCTGTAGGACGATGTATTGAGTCGCGACGCAATTTGTGTGTCCCATCGTCATTAACAGGCTCTGAACGTTACAATTAACTGTCAGTTTTGCATCGCATTCGAAAAACTAGACTCACAGGAGAACGACCATAAGGTGCCCGAGGCAGCAATAGACAATTGGAGACAAGTCGGCTGGAGGACGATGTATTGAATCGCGACGCAATTTGTGTGTTCCATCGTCATTAAGAGGCTCTGAACCTTACAATTCACTCTCAGTTTTGCGTCGGATTCGAAAAACTAGACTCACAGGAGAACGACCATAAGGTGCCCGAGGCAGCAATAGACAATTGGAGACAAGTCGGCTGGAGGACGATGTATTGAGACGCGACGCAATTTGTGTGTCCCCTCATCATTAACAGTCTCTGAACGTTACAATTAACTGTCAGTTTTGCGTCGGATTCGAAAATCTAGACTCACAGGAGAACGAGCAAATGGTGCCCGAGGCAGCACTAGATCCTTGGAGACAAGTCTTCTGGAGGACGATGTATTGAGTCGCGACGCAATTTGTGTGTCCCATCGTCATTAACAGGCTCTGAACGTTACAATTCACTGACAGTTTTGCGTCGGATTCGAAAATCTAGACTCACAGGAGAACGAGCATATGGTGCCCGAGGCAGCACTAGACCCTTGGAGACAAGTCGGCTGTAGGACGATGTATTGAATCGCGACGCAATTTGTGTGTTCCATCGTCATTAAGAGGCTCTGAACGTTACAATTAACTGTCAGTTTTGCGTCGGATTCGAAAATCTAGACTCACAGGAGAACGACCATAAGGTGCCCCAGGCAGCACTAGACACTTGGAGACAAGTCGGCTGGAGGACGATGTATTGAGTCGCGACGCAATTTGTGTGTCCCATCGTCATTAACAGGCTCTGAACGTTACAATTAACTGTCAGTTTTGCATCGCATTCGAAAAACTAGACTCACAGGAGAACGACCATAAGGTGCCCGAGGCAGCAATAGACCCTTGGAGACAAGTCGGCTGTAGGACGATGTATTGAATCGCGACGCAATTTGTGTGTTCCATCGTCATTAAGAGGCTCTGAACCTTACAATTAATTGTCAGTTTTGCGCCGGATTCGAAAAACTAGACTCATAGGAGAACGACCAAGAGGTGCCAGGAGCAGCAATACTACCTCGGAGACATGTCGGCTGGAGGGCGATGTATTGAATCGCGACGCAATTTGTGTGTTCCATCGTCAGTATCAGGCTCTGAACGTTACAATTAACTGTCAGTTTTGCGTCGGATTCGAAAATCTAGACTCACAGGAGAACGACCATAAGGTGCCCGAGGCAGCAATAGACCCTTGGAGACAAGTCGGCTGGAGGACGATGTATTGAGTCGCGACGCAATTTGTGTGTCCCATCGTCATTAACAGGCTCTGAACGTTACAATTAACTGTCAGTTTTGCGTCGTATTCTGAAAATTAGACTCACAGGAGAACAACCATAAGGTGCCCGAGGCAGCAAGAGACCCTTGGAGACAGGTCGGCTGTGGGAGGATGTATTGAATCGCGACGCAATTTGTGTGTTCCATCGTCATCAAGAGGCTCTGAACGTTACAATTAACTGTCAGTTTTGCGTCGGATTCGAAAATCTAGACTCACAGGAGAACGAGCATATGGTGCCCGAGGCAGCACTAGACCCTTGGAGACAAGTCGGCTGTAGGACGATGTCTTGAATCGCAACGCAATTTGTGTGTTCCATCGTCATTAAGAGGCTCTGAACGTTACAATTAACTGTCAGTTTTGCGTCGGATTCGAAAATCTAGACTCACAGGAGAACGACCATAAGGTGCCCGAGGCAGCACTAGACCCTTGGAGACAAGTCGGCTGGAGGACGATGTATTGAGTCGCGACGCAATTTGTGTGTCCCATCGTCATTAAGAGGCTCTGAACGTTACAATTAACTGTCAGTTTTGCATCGCATTCGAAAAACTAGACTCACAGGAGAACGACCATAAGGTGCCCGAGGCAGCAATAGACCCTTGGAGACAAGTCGGCTGGAGGACGATGTATTGAATCGCGACGCAATTTGTGTGTTCCATCGTCATTAAGAGGCTCTGAACCTTACATTTAACTGTCAGTTTTGCGTCGGATTCGAAAATCTAGACTCACCGATGAACGACCATAAGGTGCCCGAGGCAGCAATAGACCCTTCGAGACAAGTCGGCTGGAGGACGATGTATTGAATCGCGACGCAATTTGTGTGTTCCATCGTCATTAAGAGGCTCTGAACGTTACAATTAATTGTCAGTTTTGCGTCGTATTCGAAAAACTAGACTCACAGGAGAACGACCATAAGGTGCCCGAGGCACCAATAGACCCTTCGAGACAAGTCGGCTGGAGGACGATGTATTGAATCGCGACGTAATTTGTGTGTTCCATCGTCATTAAGAGGCTCTGAACGTTACAATTAATTGTCAGTTTTGCGCCGGATTCGAAAAACTAGACTCATAGGAGAACGACCAAAAGGTGCCAGGAGCAGCAATACTACCTCGGAGACAAGTCGGCTGGAGGACGATGTATTGAATCGCGACGCAATTTGTGTGTTCCATCGTCAGTATCAGGCTCTGAACGTTACAATTAACTGTCAGTTTTACGTCGGATTCGAAAATCTAGACTCACAGGAGAACGAGCATATGGTGCCCGAGGCAGCACTAGACCCTTGGAGACAAGTCGGCTGTAGGACGATATATTGAATCGCGACGCAATTTGTGTGTTCCATCGTCATTAAGAGGCTCTGAACGTTACAATTAACTGTCAGTTTTGCATCGCATTCGAAAAACTAGAATCACAGGAGAACGACCATAAGGTGCCCGAGGCAGCAATAGACCCTTGGAGACAAGTCGGCTGTAGGACGATGTATTGAGTCGCGACGCAATTTGTGTGTCCCATCGTCATTAACAGGCTCTGAACGTTACAATTAACTGTCAGTTTTGCATCGCATTCGAAAAACTAGACTCACAGGAGAACGACCATAAGGTGCCCGAGGCAGCAATAGACAATTGGAGACAAGTCGGCTGGAGGACGATGTATTGAGACGCGACGCAATTTGTGTGTCCCCTCATCATTAACAGTCTCTGAACGTTACAATTAACTGTCAGTTTTGCGTCGGATTCGAAAATCTAGACTCACAGGAGAACGAGCAAATGGTGCCCGAGGCAGCACTAGATCCTTGGAGACAAGTCGGCTGGAGGACGATGTATTGAGTCGCGACGCAATTTGTGTGTCCCATCGTCATTAACAGGCTCTGAACGTTACAATTCACTGACAGTTTTGCGTCGGATTCGAAAATCTAGACTCACAGGAGAACGAGCATATGGTGCCCGAGGCAGCACTAGACCCTTGGAGACAAGTCGGCTGTAGGACGATGTATTGAATCGCGACGCAATTTGTGTGTTCCATCGTCATTAAGAGGCTCTGAACGTTACAATTAACTGTCAGTTTTGCGTCGGATTCGAAAATCTAGACTCACAGGAGAACGACCATAAGGTGCCCCAGGCAGCAATAGACACTTGGAGACAAGTCGGCTGGAGGACGATGTATTGAGTCGCGACGCAATTTGTGTGTCCCATCGTCATTAACAGGCTCTGAACGTTACAATTAACTGTCAGTTTTGCATCGCATTCGAAAAACTAGACTCACAGGAGAACGACCATAAGGTGCCCGAGGCAGCAATAGACCCTTGGAGACAAGTCGGCTGTAGGACGATGTATTGAATCGCGACGCAATTTGTGTGTTCCATCGTCATTAAGAGGCTCTGAACCTTACAATTAATTGTCAGTTTTGCGCCTGATTCGAAAATCTAGACTCACAGATGAACGACCATAAGGTGCCCGAGGCAGCAATAGACCCTTCGAGACAAGTCGGCTGGAGGACGATGTATCGAATCGTGACGCAATTTGTGTGTTCCATCGTCATCAAGAGGCTCTGAACGTTACAATTAACTGTCAGTTTTGCGTCGGATTCGAAAATCTAGACTCACAGGAGAACGACCTAAGGTGCCCGAGGCAGCAATAGACCCTTGGAGACAAGTCGGCTGGAGGACGATGTATTGAGTCGCGACGCAATTTGTGTGTCCCATCGTCATTAACAGGCTCTGAACGTTACAATTAACTGTCAGTTTTGCGTCGTATTCTGAAAATTAGACTCACAGGAGAACGACCATAAGGTGCCCGAGGCAGCAAGAGACCCTTGGAGACAGGTCGGCTGTGGGACGATGTATTGAATCGCGACGCAATTTGTGTGTTCCATCGTCATCAAGAGGCTCTGAACGTTACAATTAACTGTCAGTTTTGCGTCGGATTCGAAAATCTAGACTCACAGGAGAACGAGCATATGGTGCCCGAGGCAGCACTAGACCCTTGGAGACAAGTCGGCTGTAGGACGATGTCTTGAATCGCAACGCAATTTGTGTGTTCCATCGTCATTAAGAGGCTCTGAACGTTACAATTAACTGTCAGTTTTGCGTCGGATTCGAAAATCTAGACTCACAGGAGAACGACCATAAGGTGTCCGAGGCAGCACTAGACCCTTGGAGACAAGTCGGCTGGAGGACGATGTATTGAGTCGCGACGCAATTTGTGTGTCCCATCGTCATTAACAGGCTCTGAACGTTACAATTAACTGTCGGTTTTGCATCGCATTCGAAAAACTAGACTCACAGGAGAACGACCATAAGGTGCCCGAGGCAGCAATAGACCCTTGGAGACAAGTCGGCTGGAGGACGATGTATTGAATCGCGACGCAATTTGTGTGTTCCATCGTCATTAAGAGGCTCTGAACCTTACAATTAATTGTCAGTTTTGCGTCGGATTCGAAAAACTAGACTCATAGGAGAACGACCAAGAGGTGCCAGGAGCAGCAATACTACCTCGGAGACATGTCGGCTGGAGGACGATGTATTGAATCGCGACGCAATTTGTGTGTTCCATCGTCAGTATCAGGCTCTGAACGTTACAATTAACTGTCAGTTTTGCGTCGGATTCGAAAATCTAGACTCACAGGAGAACGACAATAAGGTGCCCGAGGCAGCAATAGACCCTTGGAGACAAGTCGGCTGGAGGACGATGTATTGAGTCGCGACGCAATTTGTGTGTCCCATCGTCATTAACAGGCTCTGAACGTTACAATTAACTGTCAGTTTTGCGTCGTATTCTGAAAACTAGACTCACAGGAGAACGACCATAAGGTGCCCGAGGCAGCAAGAGACCCTTGGAGACAGGTCGGCTGTGGGACGATGTATTGAATCGCGACGCAATTTGTGTGTTCCATCGTCATCAAGAGGCTCTGAACGTTACAATTAACTGTCAGTTTTGCGTCGGATTCGAAAATCTAGACTCACAGGAGAACGAGCATATGGTGCCCGAGGCAGCACTAGACCCTTGGAGACAAGTCGGCTGTAGGACGATGTCTTGAATCGCAACGCAATTTGTGTGTTCCATCGTCATTAAGAGGCTCTGAACGTTACAATTAACTGTCAGTTTTGCGTCGGATTCGAAAATCTAGACTCACAGGAGAACGACCATAAGGTGCCCGAGGCAGCACTAGACCCTTGGAGACAAGTCGGCTGGAGGACGATGTATTGAGTTGCGACGCAATTTGTGTGTCCCATCGTCATTAACAGGCTCTGAACGTTACAATTAACTGTCAGCTTTGCATCGCATTCGAAAAACTAGACTCACAGGAGAACGACCATAAGGTGCCCGAGGCAGCAATAGACCCTTGGAGACAAGTCGGCTGGAGGACGATGTATTGAGTCGCGACGCAATTTGTGTGTCCCATCGTCATTAACAGGCTCTGAACGTTACAATTAACTGTCAGTTTTGCATCGCATTCGAAAAACTAGACTCACAGGAGAACGACCATAAGGTGCCTGCGGCAGCAATAGACCCTTGGAGACAAGTCGGCTGGAGGACGATGTATTGAATCGCGACGCAATTAGTGCGTTCCATCGTCATTAAGAGGCTCTGAACGTTACAATTAACTGTCAGTTTTGCATCGCATTCGAAAAACTAGACTCACAGGAGAACGACCATAAGGTGCCCGAGGCAGCAATAGACCCTTGGAGACAAGTCGGCTGGAGGACGATGTATTAAGACGCGACGCAATTTGTGTGTTCCATCGTCATTAAGAGGCTCTGAACGTTACAATTAACCGTCAGTTTTGCGTCGGATTCGAAAATCTAGACTCACAGGAGAACGACCATAAGGTGCCCGAGGCAGCACTAGACCCTTGGAGACAAGTCGGCTGGAGGACGATGTATTGAGTTGCGACGCAATTTGTGTGTCCCATAGTCATTAACAGGCTCTGAACGTTACAATTAACTGTCAGCTTTGCATCGCATTCGAAAAACTAGACTCACAGGAGAACGACCACAAGGTGCCCGAGGCAGCAATAGACCCTTGGAGACAAGTCGGCTGGAGGACGATGTATTGAATCGCGACGCAATTTGTGTGTTCCATCGTCATTAAGAGGCTCTGAACCTTACAATTAATTGTCAGTTTTGCGTCGGATTCGAAAAACTAGACTCATAGGAGAACGACCAAGAGGTGCCAGGAGCAGCAATACTACCTCGGAGACATGTCGGCTGGAGGACGATGTATTGAATCGCGACGCAATTTGTGTGTTCCATCGTCAGTATCAGGCTCTGAACGTTACAATTAACTGTCAGTTTTGCGTCGGATTCGAAAATCTAGACTCACAGGAGAACGACAATAAGGTGCCCGAGGCAGCAATAGACCCTTGGAGACAAGTCGGCTGGAGGACGATGTATTGAGTCGCGACGCAATTTGTGTGTCCCATCGTCATTAACAGGCTCTGAACGTTACAATTAACTGTCAGTTTTGCGTCGTATTCTGAAAACTAGACTCACAGGAGAACGACCATAAGGTGCCCGAGATAGCAAGAGACCCTTGGAGACAGGTCGGCTGTGGGACGATGTATTGAATCGCGACGCAATTTGTGTGTTCCATCGTCATCAAGAGGCTCTGAACGTTACAATTAACTGTCAGTTTTGCGTCGGATTCGAAAATCTAGACTCACAGGAGAACGAGCATATGGTGCCCGAGGCAGCACTAGACCCTTGGAGACAAGTCGGCTGTAGGACGATGTCTTGAATCGCAACGCAATTTGTGTGTTCCATCGTCATTAAGAGGCTCTGAACGTTACAATTAACTGTCAGTTTTGCGTCGGATTCGAAAATCTAGACTCACAGGAGAACGACCATAAGGTGCCCGAGGCAGCACTAGACCCTTGGAGACAAGTCGGCTGGGGGACGATGTATTGAGTTGCGACGCAATTTGTGTGTCCCATCGTCATTAACAGGCTCTGAACGTTACAATTAACTGTCAGCTTTGCATCGCATTCGAAAAACTAGACTCACAGGAGAACGACCATAAGGTGCCCGAGGCAGCAATAGACCCTTGGAGACAAGTCGGCTGGAGGACGATGTATTGAGTCGCGACGCAATTTGTGTGTCCCATCGTCATTAACAGGCTCTGAACGTTACAATTAACTGTCAGTTTTGCATCGCATTCGAAAAACTAGACTCACAGGAGAACGACCATAAGGTGCCTGCGGCAGCAATAGACCCTTGGAGACAAGTCGGCTGGAGGACGATGTATTGAATCGCGACGCAATTTGTGCGTTCCATCGTCATTAAGAGGCTCTGAACGTTACAATTAACTGTCAGTTTTGCATCGCATTCGAAAAACTAGACTCACAGGAGAACGACCATAAGGTGCCCGAGGCAGCAATAGACCCTTGGAGACAAGTCGGCTGGAGGACGATGTATTAAGACGCGACGCAATTTGTGTGTTCCATCGTCATTAAGAGGCTCTGAACGTTACAATTAACCGTCAGTTTTGCGTCGGATTCGAAAATCTAGACTCACAGGAGAACGACCATAAGGTGCCCGAGGCAGCACTAGACCCTTGGAGACAAGTCGGCTGGAGGACGATGTATTGAGTCGCGACGCAATTTGTGTGTCCCATCGTCATTAACAGGCTCTGAACGTTACAATTCACTGTCAGTTTTGCGTCGGATTCGAAAATCTAGACTCACAGGAGTACGAGCATATGGTGCCCGAGGCAGCACTAGACCCTTGGAGACAAGTCGGCTGTAGGACGATGTATTGAATTGCGACGCAATTTGTGTGTTCCATCGTCATTAAGAGGCTCTGAACGTTACAATTAACCGTCAGTTTTGCGTCGTATTCTGAAAACTAGACTCACAGGAGAACGACGATAAGGTGCCCAAGGCAGCTATAGACCCTTGCAGACAAGTCGGCTGGAGGACGATGTATTGAATCGCGACGCAATTTGTGTGTTCCATCGTCATTAAGAGGCTCTGAACCTTACAATTAACTGTCAGTTTTGCGTCGGATTCGAAAATCTAGACTCACAGGAGAACGACCATAAGGTGCCCGAGGCAGCACTAGACCCTTGGAGACAAGTCGGCTGGAGGACGATGTATTGAGTCGCGACGCAATTTGTGTGTCCCATCGTCATTAACAGGCTCTGAACGTTACAATTAACTGTCAGTTTTGCATCGCATTCGAAAAACTAGACTCACAGGAGAACGACCATAAGGTGCCCGAGGCAGCAATAGACCCTTGGAGACAAGTCGGCTGGAGGACGATGTATTGAATCGCGACGCAATTTGTGTGTTCCATCGTCATTAAGAGGCTCTGAACCTTACAATTAATTGTCAGTTTTGCGCCGGATTCGAAAAACTAGACTCATAGGAGAACGACCAAGAGGTGCCAGGAGCAGCAATACTACCTCGGAGACATGTCGGCTGGACGACGATGTATTGAATCGCGACGCAATTTGTGTGTTCCATCGTCAGTATCAGGCTCTGAACGTTACAATTAACTGTCAGTCTTTCGTCGGGTTCGAAAATCTAGACTCACTGGAGAACGACCATAAGGTGCCCGAGGCAGCAATAGATCCTTGGAGACAAGTCGGCTGGAGGACGATGTATTGAGTCGCGACGCAATTTGTGTGTCCCATCGTCATTAACAGGCTCTGAACGTTACAATTAACTGTCAGTTTTGCGTCGTATTCTGAAAACTAGACTCACAGGAGAACGACCATAAGGTGCCCGAGGCAGCAAGAGACCCTTGGAGACAGGTCGGCTGTGGGACGATGTATTGAATCGCGACGCAATTTGTGTGTTCCATCGTCATCAAGAGGCTCTGAACGTTACAATTCACTGTCTGTTTTGCGTCGGATTCGAAAATCTAGACTCACAGGAGAACGAGCATATGGTGCCCGAGGCAGCACTAGACCCTTGGAGACTAGTCGGGTGTAGGACGATGTATTGAATCGCGACGCAATTTGTGTGTTCCATCGTCATTAAGAGGCTCTGAACGTTACAATTAACTGTCAGTTTTGCGTCGGATTCGAAAATCTAGACTCACAGGAGAACGACCATAAGGTGCCCGAGGCAGCACTAGACCCTTGGAGACAAGTCGGCTGGAGGACGATGTATTCAGACGCGACGCAATTTGTGTGTTCCATCGTCATTAAGAGGCTCTGAACGTTACAATTAACTGTCAGTTTTGCGTCGGATTCGAAAATCTAGACTCACAGGAGAACGACCATAAGGTGCCCGAGGCTGCACTAGACCCTTGGAGACAAGTCGGCTGGAGGACGATGTATTGAATCGCGACGCAATTTGTGTGTTCCATCGTCATTAAGAGGCTCTGAACGATACAATTCACTGTCAGTTTTGCGTCGGATTCGAAAATCTAGACTCACAGGAGAACGAGCATATGGTGCCCGAGGCAGCACTAGACCCTTGGAGACAAGTCGGCTGTAGGACGATGTATTGAATCGCGACGCAATTTGTGTGTTCCATCGTCATTAAGAGGCTCTGAACGTTACAATTAACTGTCAGTTTTGCATCGCATTCGAAAAACTAGACTCACAGGAGAACGACCATAAGGTGCCCGAGGCAGCAATAGACCCTTGGAGACAAGTCGGCTGGAGGACGATGTATTGAGACGCGACGCAATTTGTGTGTCCCATCGTCATTAAGAGGCTCTGAACGTTACAATTAACTGTCAGTTTTGCGTCGGATTCGAAAATCTAGACTCACAGATGAACGACCATAAGGTGCCCGAGGCAGCACTACACCCTTTGAGACAAGTCGCCTGTAGGACGATGTATTGAATCGCGACGCAATTTGTGTGTTCCATCGTCATCAAGATACTCTGAACCTTACAATTAACTGTCAGTTTTGCGTCGGATTCGAAAATCTAGACTCACCGATGAACGACCATAAGGTGCCCGAGGCAGCAAGAGACCCTTGGAGACAGGTCGGCTGTGGGACGATGTATTGAGACGCGACGCAATTTGTGTGTCCCATCGTCATTAACAGGCTCTGAACGTTACAATTAACTGTCAGTTTTGCGTCGGATTCGAAAATCTAGACTCACAGATGAACGACCATAAGGTGCCCGAGGCAGCAATAGACCCTTGGAGACAAGTCGGCTGTAGGGCGATGTATTGAATCGCGACGCAATTTGTGTGTTCCATCGTCATTAAGAGGCTCTGAACGTTACAATTAACTGTCAGTTTTTCGTCGGATTCGAAAATCTAGACTCACAGGAGAACGACCATAAGGTGCCCGAGGCAGCAATAGACCCTTGGAGACAAGTCGGCTGGAGGACGATCTATTGAGACGCGACGCAATTTGTGTGTCCCATCGTCATTAAGAGGCTCTGAACGTTACAATTAATTGTCAGTTTTGCGCCGGATTCGAAAAACTAGACTCATAGGAGAACGAACAAAAGGTGCCCGGAGCAGCAATACTACCTCGGAGACATGTCGGCTGGAGGACGATGTATTGAATCGCGACGCAATTTGTGTGTTCCATCGTCATTAAGAGGCTCTGAACGTTACAATTAACTGTCAGTTTTGCGTCGGATTCGAAAATCTAGACTCACAGGAGAACGACCATAAGGTGCCCGAGGCAGCACTAGACCCTTGGAGACAAGTCGGCTGGAGGACGATGTATTGAATCACGACGCAATTTGTGTGTTCCATCGTCATTAAGAGGCTCTGAACGTTACAATTCACTGTCATGTTTGCGTCGGATTCGAAAATCTAGACTCACAGATGAACGACCATAAGGTGCCCGAGGCAGCAATAGACCCTTCGAGACAAGTCGGCTGGAGGACGATGTATTGAATCGCGACGCAATTTGTGTGTTCCATCGTCAGTATCAGGCTCTGAACGTTACAATTAACTGTCAGTCTTGCGTCGGATTCGAAAATCTAGACTCACAGGAGAACGACCATAAGGTGCCCGAGGCAGCACTAGACCCTTGGAGACAAGTCGGCTGGAGGACGATGTATTGAGTCGCGACGCAATTTGTGTGTCCCATCGTCATTAACAGGCTCTGAACGTTACAATTCACTGTCAGTTTTGCGTCTGATTCGAAAATCTAGACTCACAGGAGAACGAGCATATGGTGCCCGAGGCAGCACTAGACCCTTGGAGACAAGTCGGCTGTAGGACGATGTATTGAATCGCGACGCAATTTGTGTGTTCCATCGTCATTAAGAGGCTCTGAACGTTACAATTAACTGTCAGTTTTGCATCACATTCGAAAAACTAGACTCACAGGAGAACGACCATAAGGTGACCGAGGCAGCAATAGACCCTTGGAGACAAGTCGGCTGGAGGACGATGTATTGAGTCGCGACGCAATTTGTGTGTCCCATCGTCATTAACAGGCTCTGAACGTTACAATTAACTGTCAGTTTTGCATCGCATTCGAAAAACTAGACTCACAGGAGAACGACCATAAGGTGCCCGCGGCAGCAATAGACCCTTGGAGTCAAGTCGGCTGGAGGACGATGTATTGAATCGCGACGCAATTTGTGCGTTCCATCGTCATTAAGAGGCTCTGAACGTTACAATTAACTGTCAGTTTTGCATCGCATTCGAAAAACTAGACTCACAGGAGAACGACCATAAGGTGCCCGAGGCAGCAATAGACCCTTCGAGACAAGTCGGCTGGAGGACGATGTATTGAGACGCGACGCAATTTGTGTGTTCCATCGTCATTAAGAGGCTCTGAACGTTACAATTAACTGTCAGTTTTGCGTCGGATTCGAAAATCTAGACTCACAGGAGAACGACCATAAGGTGCCCGAGCAGCACTAGACCCATGGAGACAAGTCGGCTGGAGGTTGATGTATTGAGACGCGACGCAATTTGTGTGTCCCATCGTCATTAACAGGCTCTGAACGTTACAATTCACTGTCAGTTTTGCGTCGGATTCGAAAATCTAGACTCACAGGAGAACGACGATAAGGTGCCCGAGGCAGCTATAGACCCTTGGAGACAAGTCGGCTGGAGGACGATGTATTGAATCGCGACGCAATTTGTGTGTTCCATCGTCATTAAGAGGCTCTGAACCTTACAATTAACTGTCAGTTTTGCTTCGGATTCGAAAATCTAGACTCACCGATGAACGACCATAAGGTGCCCGAGGCAGCAATAGACCCTTCGAGACAAGTCGGCTAAAGGACGATGTATTGAATCGCGACGCAATTTGTGTGTTCCATCGTCATTAACAGGCTCTGAACGTTACAATTAATTGTCAGTTTTGCGTCGTATTCGAAAAACTAGACTCACAGGAGAACGACCATAAGGTGCCCGAGGCACCAATAGACCCTTGGAGACAAGTCGGCTGGAGGACGATGTATTGAGTCGCGACGCAATTTGTGTGTCCCATCGTCATTAACAGGCTCTGAACGTTACAATTAACTGTCAGTTTTGCATCGCATTCGAAAAACTAGACTCACAGGAGAACGACCATAAGGTGCCCGAGGCAGCAATAGACCCTTGGAGACAAGTCGGCTGGAGGACGATGTATTGAATCGCGACGCAATTTGTGTGTTCCATCGTCATTAAGAGGCTCTGAACGATACAATTCACTCTCAGTTTTGCGTCGGATTCGAAAATCTAGACTCACAGGAGAACGAGCATATGGTGCCCGAGGCAGCACTAGACCCTTGGAGACAAGTCGGCTGTAGGACGATGTATTGAATCGCGACGCAATTTGTGTGTTCCATCGTCATTAAGAGGCTCTGAACGTTACAATTAACTGTCAGTTTTGCATCGCATTCGAAAAACTAGACTCACAGGAGAACGACCATAAGGTGCCCGAGGCTGCAATAGACCCTTGGAGACAAGTCGGCTGGAGGACGATGTATTGAGACGCGACGCAATTTGTGTGTCCCATCGTCATTAAGAGGCTCTGAACGTTACAATTAACTGTTAGTTTTGCGTCGGATTCGAAAATCTAGACTCACAGATGAACGACCATAAGGTGCCCGAGGCAGCACTACACCCTTGGAAACAAGTCGGCTATAGGACGATGTATTGAATCGCGACGCAATTTGTGTGTTCCATCGTCATCAAGAGACTCTGAACCTTACAATTAACTGTCAGTTTTGCGTCGGATTCGAAAATCTACTCACCGATGAACGACCATAAGGTGCCCGAGGCAGCAATAGACCCTTCGAGACAAGTCGGCTGGAGGACGATGTATTGAATCGCGACGCAATTTGTGTGTTCCATCGTCATTGACAGGCTCTGAACGTTACAATTAACTGTCAGTTTTGCGTCGTATTCTGAAAACTAGACTCACAGGAGAACGTCCATTAGGTGCCCGAGGCAGCAAGAGACCCTTGGAGACAGGTCGGCTGTGGGACGATGTATTGAGACGCGACGCAATTTGTGTGTCCCATCGTCATTAACAGGCTCTGAACGTTACAATTACCTGTCAGTTTTGCGTCGGATTCGAAAATCTAGACTCACAGATGAACGACCATAAGGTGCCCGAGGCAGCACTAGACCCTTGGAGACAAGTCGGCTGTAGGACGATGTATTGAATCGCGACGCAATTTGTGTGTTCCATCGTCATTAAGAGGCTCTGAACGTTACAATTAACTGTCAGTTTTGCGTCGGATTCGAAAATCTAGACTCACAGGAGAACGACCATAAGGTGCCCGAGGCAGCAATAGACCCTTGGAGACAAGTCGGCTGGAGGACGATGTATTGAGACGCGACGCAATTTGTGTGTCCCATCGTCATCAAGAGGCTCTGAACGTTACAATTAATTGTCAGTTTTGCGCCGGATTCGAAAAACTAAACTCATAGGAGAACGAACAAAATGTGCCCGGAGCAGCAATACTACCTCGGAGACATGTCGGCTGGAGGACGATGTATTGAATCGCGACGCAATTTGTGTGTTCCATCGTCATTAAGAGGCTCTGAACGTTACAATTAACTGTCAGTTTTGCGTCGGATTCGAAAATCTAGACTCACAGGAGAACGACCATAAGGTGCCCGAGGCAGCACTAGACCCTTGGAGACAAGTCGGCTGGAGGACGATGTATTGAATCACGACGCAATTTGTGTGTTCCATCGTCATTAAGAGGCTCTGAACGTTACAATTAACTGTCAGTTTTGCGTCGGATTCGAAAATCTAGACTCACAGGAGAACGACCATAAGGTGCCCGAGGCAGCACTAGACCCTTGGAGACAAGTCGGCTGGAGGACGATGTATTGAGTCGCGACGCAATTTGTGTGTCCCATCGTCATTAACAGGCTCTGAACGTTACAATTCACTGTCAGTTTTGCGTCTGATTCGAAAATCTAGACTCACAGGAGAACGAGCATATGGTGCCCGAGGCAGCACTAGACCCTTGGAGACAAGTCGGCTGTAGGACGATGTATTGAATCGCGACGCAATTTGTGTGTTCCATCGTCATTAAGAGGCTCTGAACGTTACAATTAACTGTCAGTTTTGCATCGCATTCGAAAAACTAGACTCACAGGAGAACGACCATAAGGTGCCCGAGGCAGCAATAGACCCTTGGAGACAAGTCGGCTGGAGGACGATGTATTGAGACGCGACGCAATTTGTGTGTCCCATCGTCATTAAGAGGCTCTGAACGTTACAATTAACTGTCAGTTTTGCGTCGGATTCGAAAATCTAGACTCACAGATGAACGACCATAAGGTGCCCGAGGCAGCACTACACCCTTTGAGACAAGTCGCCTGTAGGACGATGTATTGAATCGCGACGCAATTTGTGTGTTCCATCGTCATCAAGATACTCTGAACCTTACAATTAACTGTCAGTTTTGCGTCGGATTCGAAAATCTAGACTCACCGATGAACGACCATAAGGTGCCCGAGGCAGCAAGAGACCCTTGGAGACAGGTCGGCTGTGGGACGATGTATTGAGACGCGACGCAATTTGTGTGTCCCATCGTCATTAACAGGCTCTGAACGTTACAATTAACTGTCAGTTTTGCGTCGGATTCGAAAATCTAGACTCACAGATGAACGACCATAAGGTGCCCGAGGCAGCAATAGACCCTTGGAGACAAGTCGGCTGTAGGGCGATGTATTGAATCGCGACGCAATTTGTGTGTTCCATCGTCATTAAGAGGCTCTGAACGTTACAATTAACTGTCAGTTTTGCGTCGGATTCGAAAATCTAGACTCACAGGAGAACGACCATAAGGTGCCCGAGGCAGCAATAGACCCTTGGAGACAAGTCGGCTGGAGGACGATCTATTGAGACGCGACGCAATTTGTGTGTCCCATCGTCATTAAGAGGCTCTGAACGTTACAATTAATTGTCAGTTTTGCGCCGGATTCGAAAAACTAGACTCATAGGAGAACGAACAAAAGGTGCCCGGAGCAGCAATACTACCTCGGAGACATGTCGGCTGGAGGACGATGTATTGAATCGCGACGCAATTTGTGTGTTCCATCGTCATTAAGAGGCTCTGAACGTTACAATTAACTGTCAGTTTTGCGTCGGATTCGAAAATCTAGACTCACAGGAGAACGACCATAAGGTGCCCGAGGCAGCACTAGACCCTTGGAGACAAGTCGGCTGGAGGACGATGTATTGAATCACGACGCAATTTGTGTGTTCCATCGTCATTAAGAGGCTCTGAACGTTACAATTCACTGTCATGTTTGCGTCGGATTCGAAAATCTAGACTCACAGATGAACGACCATAAGGTGCCCGAGGCAGCAATAGACCCTTCGAGACAAGTCGGCTGGAGGACGATGTATTGAATCGCGACGCAATTTGTGTGTTCCATCGTCAGTATCAGGCTCTGAACGTTACAATTAACTGTCAGTCTTGCGTCGGATTCGAAAATCTAGACTCACAGGAGAACGACCATAAGGTGCCCGAGGCAGCACTAGACCCTTGGAGACAAGTCGGCTGGAGGACGATGTATTGAGTCGCGACGCAATTTGTGTGTCCCATCGTCATTAACAGGCTCTGAACGTTACAATTCACTGTCAGTTTTGCGTCTGATTCGAAAATCTAGACTCACAGGAGAACGAGCATATGGTGCCCGAGGCAGCACTAGACCCTTGGAGACAAGTCGGCTGTAGGACGATGTATTGAATCGCGACGCAATTTGTGTGTTCCATCGTCATTAAGAGGCTCTGAACGTTACAATTAACTGTCAGTTTTGCATCACATTCGAAAAACTAGACTCACAGGAGAACGACCATAAGGTGCCCGAGGCAGCAATAGACCCTTGGAGACAAGTCGGCTGGAGGACGATGTATTGAGTCGCGACGCAATTTGTGTGTCCCATCGTCATTAACAGGCTCTGAACCTTACAATTAACTGTCAGTTTTGCATCGCATTCGAAAAACTAGACTCACAGGAGAACGACCATAAGGTGCCCGCGGCAGCAATAGACCCTTGGAGTCAAGTCGGCTGGAGGACGATGTATTGAATCGCGACGCAATTTGTGCGTTCCATCGTCATTAAGAGGCTCTGAACGTTACAATTAACTGTCAGTTTTGCATCGCATTCGAAAAACTAGACTCACAGGAGAACGACCATAAGGTGCCCGAGGCAGCAATAGACCCTTGGAGACAAGTCGGCTGGAGGACGATGTATTGAGACGCGACGCAATTTGTGTGTTCCATCGTCATTAAGAGGCTCTGAACGTTACAATTAACTGTCAGTTTTGCGTCGGATACGAAAATCTAGACTCACAGGAGAACGACCATAAGGTGCCCGAGCAGCACTAGACCCATGGAGACAAGTCGGCTGGAGGTTGATGTATTGAGACGCGACGCAATTTGTGTGTCCCATCGTCATTAACAGGCTCTGAACGTTACAATTCACTGTCAGTTTTGCGTCGGATTCGAAAATCTAGACTCACAGGAGAACGACGATAAGGTGCCCGAGGCAGCTATAGACCCTTGGAGACAAGTCGGCTGGAGGACGATGTATTGAATCGCGACGCAATTTGTGTGTTCCATCGTCATTAAGAGGCTCTGAACCTTACAATTAACTGTCAGTTTTGCGTCGGATTCGAAAATCTAGACTCACCGATGAACGACCATAAGGTGCCCGAGGCAGCAATAGACCCTTCGAGACAAGTCGGCTAAAGGACGATGTATTGAATCGCGACGCAATTTGTGTGTTCCATCGTCATTAACAGGCTCTGAACGTTACAATTAATTGTCAGTTTTGCGTCGTATTCGAAAAACTAGACTCACAGGAGAACGACCATAAGGTGCCCGAGGCACCAATAGACCCTTGGAGACAAGTCGGCTGGAGGACGATGTATTGAGTCGCGACGCAATTTGTGTGTCCCATCGTCATTAACAGGCTCTGAACGTTACAATTAACTGTCAGTTTTGCATCGCATTCGAAAAACTAGACTCACAGGAGAACGACCATAAGGTGCCCGAGGCAGCAATAGACCCTTGGAGACAAGTCGGCTGGAGGACGATGTATTGAATCGCGACGCAATTTGTGTGTTCCATCGTCATTAAGAGGCTCTGAACGATACAATTCACTCTCAGTTTTGCGTCGGATTCGAAAATCTAGACTCACAGGAGAACGAGCATATGGTGCCCGAGGCAGCAATAGACCCTTCGAGACAAGTCGGCTGGAGGACGATGTATTGAATCGCGACGCAATTTGTGTGTTCCATCGTCATTGACAGGCTCTGAACGTTACAATTAACTGTCAGTTTTGCGTCGTATTCTGAAAACTAGACTCACAGGAGAACGACCATAAGGTGCCCGAGGCAGCAAGAGACCCTTGGAGACAGGTCGGCTGTGGGACGATGTATTGAGACGCGACGCAATTTGTGTGTCCCATCGTCATTAACAGGCTCTGAACGTTACAATTACCTGTCAGTTTTGCGTCGGATTCGAAAATCTAGACTCACAGATGAACGACCATAAGGTGCCCGAGGCAGCACTAGACCCTTGGAGACAAGTCGGCTGTAGGACGATGTATTGAATCGCGACGCAATTTGTGTGTTCCATCGTCATTAAGAGGCTCTGAACGTTACAATTAACTGTCAGTTTTGCGTCGGATTCGAAAATCTAGACTCACAGGAGAACGACCATAAGGTGCCCGAGGCAGCAATAGACCCTTGGAGACAAGTCGGCTGGAGGACGATGTATTGAGACGCGACGCAATTTGTGTGTCCCATCGTCATCAAGAGGCTCTGAACGTTACAATTAATTGTCAGTTTTGCGCCGGATTCGAAAAACTAAACTCATAGGAGAACGAACAAAATGTGCCCGGAGCAGCAATACTACCTCGGAGACATGTCAGCTGGAGGACGATGTATTGAATCGCGACGCAATTTGTGTGTTCCATCGTCATTAAGAGGCTTTGAACGTTACAATTAACTGTCAGTTTTGCGTCGGATTCGAAAATCTAGACTCACAGGAGAACGACCATAAGGTGCCCGAGGCAGCACTAGACCCTTGGAGACAAGTCGGCTGGAGGACGATGTATTGAATCACGACGCAATTTGTGTGTTCCATCGTCATTAAGAGGCTCTGAACGTTACAATTAACTGTCAGTTTTGCGTCGGATTCGAAAATCTAGACTCACAGGAGAACGACCATAAGGTGCCCGAGGCAGCACTAGACCCTTGGAGACAAGTCGGCTGGAGGACGATGTATTGAGTCGCGACGCAATTTGTGTGTCCCATCGTCATTAACAGGCTCTGAACGTTACAATTCACTGTCAGTTTTGCGTCTGATTCGAAAATCTAGACTCACAGGAGAACGAGCATATGGTGCCCGAGGCAGCACTAGACCCTTGGAGACAAGTCGGCTGTAGGACGATGTATTGAATCGCGACGCAATTTGTGTGTCCCATCGTCATTAACAGGCTCTGAACGTTACAATTAACTGTCAGTTTTGCGTCGGATTCGAAAAACTAGACTCACAGGAGAACGACCATAAGGTGCCCGAGGCAGCAATAGACCCTTGGAGACAAGTCGGCTGGAGGACGATGTATTGAGTCGCGACGCAATTTGTGTGTCCCATCGTCAGTAAGAGGCTCTGAACGTTACAATTAACTGTCAGTTTTGCATCGCATTCGAAAAACTAGACTCACAGGAGAACGACCATAAGGTGCCCGCGGCAGCAATAGACCCTTGGAGACAAGTCGCCTGGAGGACGATGTATTGAATCGCGACGCAATTTGTGCGTTCCATCGTCATTAAGAAGCTCTGAACGTTACAATTAACTGTCAGTTTTGCATCGCATTCGAAAAACTAGACTCACAGGAGAACGACCATAAGGTGCCCGAGGCAGCATTAGACCCTTGGAGACAAGTCGGCTGGAGGACGATGTATTGAGACGCGACGCAATTTGTGTGTTCCATCGTCATTAAGAGGCTCTGAACGTTACAATTAACTGTCAGTTTTGCGTCGGATTCGAAAATCTAGACTCACAGGAGAACGTCCATAAGGTGCCCGAGGCAGCAATAGACCCTTGGAGACAAGTCGGCTGGAGGACGATGTATTGAGACGCGACGCAATTTGTGTGTCCCATCGTCATTAAGAGGCTCTGAACGTTACAATTAATTGTCAGTTTTGCGCCGGATTCGAAAAACTAGACTCATAGGAGAACGAACAAAAGGTGCCCGGAGCAGCAATACTACCTCGGAGACATGTAGGCTGGAGGATGATGTATTGAATCGCGACGCAATTTGTGTGTTCCATCGTCATTAAGAGGCTCTGAACGTTACAATTAATTGTCAGTTTTGCGCCGGATTCGAAAAACTAGACTCATAGGAGAAAGACCAAGAGGTGCCAGGAGCAGCAATACTACCTCGGAGACATGTCGGCTGGAGGACGATGTATTGAATCGCGACGCAATTTGTGTGTTCCATCGTCATTAAGAGGCTCTGAACGTTACAATTAACTGTCAGTTTTGCGTCGGATTCGAAAATCTAGACTCACAGGAGAACGACCATAAGGTGCCCGAGGCAGCACTAGACCCTTGGAGACAAGTCGGCTGGAGGACGATGTATTGAGTCGCGACGCAATTTGTGTGTCCCATCGTCATTAACAGGCTCTGAACGTTACAATTAACTGTCAGTTTTGCATCGCATTCGAAAATCTAGACTCACAGATGAACGACCATAAGGTGCCCGAGGCAGCAATAGACCCTTCGAGACAAGTCGGCTGGAGGACGATATATTGAATCGCGACGCAATTTGTGTGTTCCATCGTCATCAAGAGGCTCTGAACGTTACAATTCACTCTCAGTTTTGCGTCGGATTCGAAAATCTAGACTCACAGGAGAACGAGCATATGGTGCCCGAGGCAGCACTAGACCCTTGGAGACAAGTCGGCTGTAGGACGATGTATTGAATCGCGACGCAATTTGTGTGTTCCATCGTCATCAAGAGGCTCTGAACCTTACAATTAACTGTCAGTTTTGCGTCGGATTCGAAAATCTAGACTCACCGATGAACGACCATAAGGTGCCCGAGGCAGCAATAGACCCTTCGAGACAAGTCGGCTGGAGGACGATGTATTGAATCGCGACGCAATTTGTGTGTTCCATCGTCATTAACAGGCTCTGAACGTTACAATTAACTGTCAGTTTTGCGTCGTATTCTGAAAACTAGACTCACAGGAGAACGAACATAAGGTGCCCGAGGCAGCAAGAGACCCTTGGAGACAGGTCGGCTGTGGGACGATGTATTGAGACGCGACGCAATTTGTGTGTCCCATCGTCATTAACAGGCTCTGAACGTTACAATTAACTGTCAGTTTTGCGTCGGATTCGAAAATCCAGACTCACAGGAGAACGTCCATAAGGTGCCCGAGGCAGCAATAGACCCTTGGAGACAAGTCGGCTGGAGGACGATGTATTGAGTCGCGACGCAATTTGTGTGTCCCATCGTCATTAAGAGGCTCTGAACGTTACAATTAATTGTCAGTTTTGCGCCGGATTCGAAAAACTAGACTCATAGGAGAACGAACAAAAGGTGCCCGGAGCAGCAATACTACCTCGGAGACATGTAGGCTGGAGGATGATGTATTGAATCGCGACGCAATTTGTGTGTTCCATCGTCATTAAGAGGCTCTGAACGTTACAATTAATTGTCAGTTTTGCGCCGGATTCGAAAAACTAGACTCATAGGAGAAAGACCAAGAGGTGCCAGGAGCAGCAATACTACCTCGGAGACATGTCGGCTGGAGGACGATGTATTGAATCGCGACGCAATTTGTGTGTTCCATCGTCATTAAGAGGCTCTGAACGTTACAATTAACTGTCAGTTTTGCGTCGGATTCGAAAATCTAGACTCACAGGAGAACGACCATAAGGTGCCCGAGGCAGCACTAGACCCTTGGAGACAAGTCGGCTGGAGGACGATGTATTGAGTCGCGACGCAATTTGTGTGTCCCATCGTCATTAACAGGCTCAGAACGTTACAATTAACTGTCAGTTTTGCATCGCATTCGAAAATCTAGACTCACAGATGAACGACCATAAGGTGCCCGAGGCAGCAATAGACCCTTCGAGACAAGTCGGCTGGAGGACGATATATTGAATCGCGACGCAATTTGTGTGTTCCATCGTCATCAAGAGGCTCTGAACGTTACAATTCACTCTCAGTTTTGCGTCGGATTCGAAAATCTAGACTCACAGGAGAACGAGCATATGGTGCCCGAGGCAGCACTAGACCCTTGGAGACAAGTCGGCTGGAGGACGATGTATTGAATCGCGACGCAATTTGTGTGTTCCATCGTCAGTATCAGGCTCTGAACGTTACAATTAACTGTCAGTTTAGCGTCGGATTCGAAAATCTAGACTCACAGGAGAACGAGCATATGGTGCCCGAGGCAGCACTAGACCCTTGGAGACAAGTCGGCTGGAGGACGATGTATTGAGTCGCGACGCAATTTGTGTGTCCCATCGTCATTAACAGGCTCTGAACGTTACAATTCACTGTCAGTTTTGCGTCGGATGCGAAAATCTAGACTCACAGGAGAACGAGATAATGGTGCCCGAGGCAGCAATAGACCCTTGGAGACAAGTCGGCTGTAGGACGATGTATTGAATCGCGACGCAATTTGTGTGTTCCATCGTCATTAAGAGGCTCTGAACGTTACAATTAACTGTCAGTTTTGCATCGCATTCGAAAAACTAGACTCACAGGAGAACGACCATAAGGTGCCCGAGGCACCAATAGACCCTTCGAGACAAGTCGGCTGGAGGACGATGTATTGAATCGCGACGCAATTTGTGTGTTCCATCGTCATTAAGAGGCTCTGAACGTTAGAATTAATTGTCAGTTTTGCGCCGGATTCGAAAAACTAGACTCATAGGAGAACGACCAAGAGGTGCCAGGAGCAGCAATACTACCTCGGAGACATGTCGGCTGGAGGACGATGTATTGAATCGCGACGCAATTTGTGTGTTCCATCGTCAGTATCAGGCTCTGAACGTTACAATTAACTGTCAGTTTTGCGTCGGATTCGAAAATCTGGACTCACAGGAGAACGACCATAAGGTGCCCGAGGCAGCACTAGACCCTTGGAGACAAGTCGGCTGGAGGACGATGTATTGAGTCGCGACGCAATTTGTGTGTCCCATCGTCATTAACAGGCTCTGAACGTTACAATTAACTGTCAGTTTTGCGTCGGATTCGAAAATCTAGACTCACAGGAGAACGAGCATATGGTGCCCGAGGCAGCACTAGACCCTTGGAGACAAGTCGGCTGGAGGACGATGTATTGAGTCGCGACGCAATTTGTGTGTCCCATCGTCATTAACAGGCTCTGAACGTTACAAATCACTGTCAGTTTTGCGTCGGATTCGAAAATCTAGACTCACAGGAGAACGAGCATATGGTGCCCGAGGCAGCACTAGACCCTTGGAGACAAGTCGGCTGTAGGACGATGTATTGAATCGCGACGCAATTTGTGTGTTCCATCGTCATTAAGAGGCTCTGAACGTTACAATTAACTGTCAGTTTTGCATCGCATTCGAAAAACTAGACTCACAGGAGAACGACCATAAGGTGCCCGAGGCACCAATAGACCCTTCGAGACAAGTCGGCTGGAGGACGATGTATTGAATCGCGACGCAATTTGTGTGTTCCATCGTCATTAAGAGGCTCTGAACGTTAGAATTAATTGTCAGTTTTGCGCCGGATTCGAAAAACTAGACTCATAGGAGAACGACCAAGAGGTGCCAGGAGCAGCAATACTACCTCGGAGACATGTCGGCTGGAGGACGATGTATTGAATCGCGACGCAATTTGTGTGTTCCATCGTAAGTATCAGGCTCTGAACGTTACAATTCACTGTCAGTTTTGCGTCGGATTCGAAAATCTAGACTCACAGGAGAACGACCATAAGGTGCCCGAGGCAGCACTAGACCCTTGGAGACAAGTCGGCTGGAGGACGATGTATTGAGTCGCGACGCAATTTGTGTGTCCCATCGTCATTAACAGGCTCTGAACGTTACAATTAACTGTCAGTTTTGCGTCGGATTCGAAAATCTAGACTCACAGGAGAACGACCATAAGGTGCCCGAGGCAGCACTAGACCCTTGGAGACAAGTCGGCTGGAGGACGATGTATTGAGTCGCGACGCAATTTGTGTGTCCCATCGTCATTAACAGGCTCTGAACGTTACAATTAACTGTCAGTTTTGCATCGCATTCGAAAAACTAGACTCACAGGAGAACGACCATAAGGTGCCCGAGGCAGCAATAGACCCTTGGAGACAAGTCGGCTGGAGGACGATGTATTGAATCGCGACGCAATTTGTGTGTTCCATCGTCATTAAGAGGCTCTGAACCTTACAATTAACTGTCAGTTTTGCGTCGGATTCGAAAATCGAGACTCACAGATGAACGACCATAAGGTGCCCGAGGCAGCAATAGACCCTTCGAGACAAGTCGGCTGGAAGACGATGTATTGAATCGCGACGCAATTTGTGTGTTCCATCGTCATCAAGAGGCTCTGAACGTTACAATTCACTCTCGGTTTTGCGTCGGATTCGAAAATCTAGACTCACAGGAGAACGAGCATATGGTGCCCGAGGCAGCACTAGACCCTTGGAGACAAGTCGGCTGTAGGACGATGTATTGAATCGCGACGCAATTTGTGTGTTGCATCGTCATTAAGAGGCTCTGAACGTTACAATTAACTGTCAGTTTTGCATCGCATTCGAAAAACTAGACTCACAGGAGAACGACCACAAGGTGCCCGAGGCAGCAATAGACCCTTGGAGACAAGTCGGCTGGAGGGCGATGTATTGAGACGCGACGCAATTTGTGTGTCCCATCGTCATTAACAGGCTCTGAACGTTACAATTAACTGTCAGTTTTGCATCGCATTCGAAAAACTAGACTCACAGGAGAACGAGCATATGGTGCCCGAGGCAGCACTAGACCCTTGGAGACAAGTCGGCTGTAGGACGATGTATTGAATCGCGACGCAATTTGTGTGTTCCATCGTCATTAAGAGGCTCTGAACGTTACAATTAACTGTCAGTTTTGCATCGCATTCGAAAAACTAGACTCACAGGAGAACGACCATAAGGTGCCCGAGGCACCAATAGACCCTTCGAGACAAGTCGGCTGGAGGACGATGTATTGAATCGCGACGCAATTTGTGTGTTCCATCGTCATTAAGAGGCTCTGAACGTTACAATTAATTGTCAGTTTTGCGCCGGATTCGAAAAACTAGACTCATAGGAGAACGACCAAGAGGTGCCAGGAGCAGCAATACTACCTCGGAGACATGTCGGCTGTAGGACGATGTATTGAATCGCGACGCAATTTGTGTGTTCCATCGTCAGTATCAGGCTCTGAACGTTACAATTCACTGTCAGTTTTGCGTCGGGTTCGAAAATCTAGACTCACAGGAGAACGACCATAAGGTGCCCGAGGCAGCACTAGACCCTTGGAGACAAGTCGGCTGGAGGACGTTGTATTGAGTCGCGACGCAATTTGTGTGTCTCATCGTCATTAACAGGCTCTGAACGTTACAATTAACTGTCAGTTTTGCGTCGGATTCGAAAATCTAGACTGACAGGAGAACGACCATAAGGTGCCCGAGGCAGCACTAGACCCTTGGAGACAAGTCGGCTGGAGGACGATGTATTGAGTCGCGACGCAATTTGTGTGTCCCATCGTCATTAACAGGCTCTGAACGTTACAATTAACTGTCAGTTTTGCGTCGTATTCTGAAAACTAGACTCACAGGAGAACGACCATAAGGTGCCCGAGGCAGCACTAGACCCTTGGAGACAGGTCGGCTGTGGGACGATGTATTGAATCGCGACGCAATTTGTGTGTTCCATCGTCATCAAGAGGCTCTGAACGTTACAATTCACTGTCTGTTTTGCGTCGGATTCGAAAATCTAGACTCACAGGAGAACGAGCATATGGTGGCCGAGGCAGCACTAGACCCTTGGAGACAAGTCGGCTGTAGGACGATGTATTGAATCGCGACGCAATTTGTGTGTTCCATCGTCATTAACAGGCTCTGAACGTTACAATTAATTGTCAGTTTTGCGCCGGATTCGAAAAACTAGACTCATAGGAGAACGACCAAGAGGTGCCAGGAGCAGCAATACTACCTCGGAGACAAGTCGGCTGGAGGACGATGTATTGAATCGCGACGCAATTTGTGTGTTCCATCGTCATTAAGAGGCTCTGAACCTTACAATTAACTGTCAGTTTTGCGTCGGATTCGAAAATCTAGACTCACCGATGAACGACCATAAGGTGCCCGAGGCAGCAATAGACCCTTCGAGACAAGTCGGCTGGAGGACGATGTATTGAATCGTGACGCAATTTGTGTGTTCCATCGTCATTAAGAGGCTCTGAACGATACAATTAATTGTCAGTTTTGCGTCGTTTCGAAAAACTAGACTCACAGGAGAACGACCATAAGGTGCCCGAGGCACCAATAGACCCTTCGAGACAAGTGGGCTGGAGGACGATGTAATCGCGACGCAATTTGTGTGTTCCATCGTCATTAAGAGGCTCTGAACGTTACAATTAATTGTCAGTTTTGCGCCGGATTCGAAAAACTAGACTCATAGGAGAACGACCAAGAGGTGCCAGGAGCAGCAATACTACCTCGGAGACATGTCGGCTGGAGGACGATGTATTGAATCGCGACGCAATTTGTGTGTCCCATCGTCATTAACAGGCTCTGAACGTTACAATTAATTGTCAGTTTTGCGTCGTATTCGAAAATCTAGAGTCACAGGAGAACGACCATAATGTGCCCGAGGCAGCACTAGACCCTTAGAGACAAGTCGGCTGGAGGACGATGTATTGCGTCGCGACGCAATTTGTGTGTCCCATCGTCATTAACAGGCTCTGAACGTTACAATTCACTGTCAGTTTTTCGTCGGATTCGAAAATCTAGACTCACAGGAGAACGAGCATATGGTGCCCGAGGCAGCACTAGACCCTTCGAGACAAGTCGGCTGGAAGACGATGTATTGATTCGCGACGCAATTTGTGTGTTCCATCGTCATTAACAGGCTCTGAACGTTACAATTAACTGTCAGTTTTGCGTCGCATTCGAAAAACTAGACTCACAGGAGAACGACCATAATGTGCCCGAGGCAGCAATAGACCCTTGGAGACAAGTCGGCTGGAGGACGATGTATTGATTCGCGACGCAATTTGTGTGTTCCATCGTCATCAAGATGCTCTGAACGTTACAATTCACTGTCAGTTTTGCGTCGGATTCGAAAATCTAGACTCACAGGAGAACGAGCATATGGTGCCCGAGGCAGCACTAGACCCTTGGAGACAAGTCGGCTGTAGGACGATGTATTGAATCGCGACGCAATTTGTGTGTTACATCGTCATTAAGAGGCTCTGAACGTTACAATTAATTGTCAGTTTTGCGCCGGATTCGAAAAACTAGACTCATAGGAGAACGACCATAAGAGGCCCGAGGCACCAATAGACCCTTCGAGACAAGTCGGCTGGAGGACGATGTATTGAATCGCGACGCAATTTGTGTGTCCCATCGTCATTAACAGGCTCTGAACGTTACAATTAATTGTCAGTTTTGTGATGTAATTGTAACAACGTCCTACAGCCGACTTGTCTCCAAGGGTCTAGTGCTGCCTCGGGCACCTTATGGTCGTTCTCCTATGAGTCTAGTTTTTCGAATCCGACGCAAAACTGACAGTTAATTGTAACGTTCAGAGCCTCTTAATGACGATGGAACACACAAATTGCGTCGCGATTCAATACATAGTCCTCCAGCCGACTTGTCTCCGAGGTAGTATTGCTGCTCCTGGCACCTCTTGGTCGTTCTCCTACGAGTCTAGTTTTTCGAATCCGGCGCAAAACTGACAATTAATTGTAACGTTCAGAGATTCAATACATCGTCCTCCAGCCGACTTGTCTCCAAGGGTCTAGTGCTGCCTCGGGCACCTTATGGTCGTTCTCCTGTGAGTCTAGTTTTTCGAATCCGACGCAAAACTGACAGTTAGTTGTAAGGTTCAGAGCCTCTTAATGACGATGGAACACACAAATTGCGTCGCGATTCAATACATCGTCCTCCAGCCGACTTGTCTCCGAGGTAGTATTGCTGCTCCTGGCACCTCTTGATCGTTCTCCTATGAGTCTAGTTTTTCGAATCCGGCGCAAAACTGACAATTAATTGTAACGTTCAGAGCCTCTTAATGACGATGGAACACACAAATTGCGTCGCGATTCAATACATCGTCCTCCAGCCGACTTGTCTCCAAGGGTGTAGTGCTGCCTCGGTCACCTTATGGTCGTTCTCCTGTGAGTCTAGATTTTCGAATCCGACGCAAAACTGACAGTTAATTATAACGTTCAGAGCCTCTTAATGACGATGGAACACACAAATTGCGTCGCGATTCAATACATCGTCCTACAGCCGACTTGTCTCCAAGGGTCTATTGGTGCCTCGGGCACCATATGCTCGTTCTCCTGTGAGTCTAGATTTTCGAATCCGACGCAAAACTGACAGTGAATTGTAACGTTCAGAGCCTCTTGATGACGATGGAACACACAAATTGCGTCGCGATTCAATACATCGTCCCACAGCCGACCTGTCTCCAAGGGTCTCTTGCTGCCTCGGGCACCTTATGGTCGTTCTCCTGTGAGTCTAGTTTTCAGAATACGACGCAAAACTGACAGTTAATTGTAACGTTCAGAGCCTGTTAATGACGATGGGACACACAAATTGCGTCGCGACTCAATACATCGTCCTCCAGCCGACTTGTCTCCAAGGGTCTAGTGCTGCCTCGGGCACCTTATGGTCGTTCATCTGTGAGTCTAGATTTTCGAATCCGACGCAAAACTGACAGTTAATTGTAACGTTCAGAGCCTCTTAATGACGATGGAACACACAAATTGCTTCGCGATTCAATACATCGTCCTCCAGCCGACATGTCTCCGAGGTAGTATTGCTGCCTCGGGCACCTTATGGTCGTTCTCCTGTGAGTCTAGTTTTCAGAATACGACGCAAAACTGACAGTTAATTGTAACGTTCAGAGCCTGTTAATGACGATGGGACACACAAATTGCGTCGCGATTCAATACATCGTCCTCCAGCCGACTTGTCTCGAAGGGTCTATTGGTGCCTCGGGCCTCTTATGGTCGTTCTCCTATGAGTCTAGTTTTTCGAATCCGGCGCAAAACTGACAATTAATTGTAACGTTCAGAGCCTCTTAATGACGATGGAACACACAAATTGCGTCGCGATTCAATACATCGTCCTCCAGCCGACATGTCTCCGAGGTAGTATTGCTGCCTCGGGCACCTTATGGTCGTTCTCCTGTGAGTCTAGTTTTTCGAATGCGATGCAAAACTGACAGTTAATTGTAACGTTCAGAGCCTGTTAATGACCATGGGACACAAATTGCGTCGCGTCTCAATACATCGTCCTCCAGCCGACTTGTCTCCAAGGGTCTATTGCTGCCTCGGGCACCTTATGGTCGTTCTCCTGTGAGTCTAGTTTTTCGAATGCGATGCAAAACTGACAGTTAATTGTAACGTTCAGAGCCTGTTAATGACGATGGGACACACAAATTGCGTCGCGATTCAATACATCGTCCTACAGCCGACTTGTCTCCAAGGGTCTAGTGCTGCCTCGGGCACCTTATGCTCGTTCTACTGTGAGTCTAGATTCTCGAATCCGACGCAAAACTGACAGTTAATTGTAACGTTCAGAGCCTGCTAATGACGATGGGACACACAAATTGCGTCGCGATTCAATACATCGTCCTCCAGCCGACTTGTCTCCAAGGGTCTATTGCTGCCTCGGGCACCTTATGGTCGTTCTCCTGTGAGTCTAGTTTTTCGAATGCGATGCAAAACAGACAGTTAATTGTAACGTTCTGAGCCTCTTAATGACGATGGAACACACAAATTGCGTCGCGATTCAATACATCGTCCTCCAGCCGACTTGTCTCCAAGGGTCTATTGCTGCCTCGGGCACCTTATCTTCGTTCTCCTATGAGTCTAGTTTTTCGAATCCGGCGCAAAACTGACAGTTAATTGTAACGTTCAGAGCCTCTTAATGACGATGGAACACACAAATTGCGTCGCGACTCAATACATCGTCCTCCAGCCGACTTGTCTCCAAGGGTCTAGTGCTGCCTCGGGCACCTTATGGTCGTTCTCCTGTGACTCTAGATTTTCGAATCCGACGCAAAACTGACAGTGAATTGTAACGTTCAGAGCCTGTTAATGACGATGGGACACACAAATTGCGTCGCGACTCAATACATCGTCCTCCAGCCGACTTGTCTCCAAGGGTCTAGTGCTGCCTCGGGCACCTTATGGTAGTTCTCCTGTGAGTCTAGATTTTCGAATCCGACGCAAAACTGACAGTTAATTGTAACGTACAGAGCCTCTTAATGACGATGGAACACACAAATTGCGTCGCGATTCAATACATCGTCCTACAGCCGACTTGTCTCCAAGGGTCTAGTGCTGCCTCGGGCACCATATGCTCGTTCTCCTGTGAGTCTAGATTTTCGAATGCGATGCAAAACTGACAGTGAATTGTAACGTTCAGAGCCTGTTAATGACGATGGGACACACAAATTGCGTCGCGACTCAATACATCGTCCTCCAGCCGACTTGTCTCCAAGGGTCTAGTGCTGCCTCGGGCACCTTATGGTCGTTCATCTGTGAGTCTAGATTTTCGAATCCGACGCAAAACTGACAGTTAATTGTAACGTTCAGAGCCTGATACTGACGATGGAACACACAAATTGCGTCGCGATTCAATACATCGTCCTCCAGCCGACATGTCTCCGAGGTAGTATTGCTGCTCCTGGCACCTCTTGGTCGTTCTCCTGTGAGTCTAGTTTTTCGAATCCGGCGCAAAACTGACAGTTAATTGTAACGTTCAGAGCCTCTTAATGACAATGGAACACACAAATTGCGTCGCGACTCAATACATCGTCCTCCAGCCGACTTGTCTCCAAGGGTCTAGTGCTGCCTCGGGCACCTTATGGTCGTTCTCCTGTGACTCTAGATTTTCGAATCCGACGCAAAACTGACAGTGAATTGTAACGTTCAGAGCCTGTTAATGACGATGGGACACACAAATTGCGTCGCGACTCAATACATCGTCCTCCAGCCGACTTGTCTCCAAGGGTCTAGTGCTGCCTCGGGCACCTTATGGTCGTTCTCCTGTGAGTCTAGATTTTCGAATCCGACGCAAAACTGACAGTTAATTGTAACGTACAGAGCCTCTTAATGACGATGGAACACACAAATTGCGTCGCGATTCAATACATCGTCCTACAGCCGACTTGTCTCCAAGGGTCTAGTGCTGCCTCGGGCACCATATGCTCGTTCTCCTGTGAGTCTAGATTTTCGAATGCGATGCAAAACTGACAGTGAATTGTAACGTTCAGAGCCTGTTAATGACGATGGGACACACAAATTGCGTCGCGACTCAATACATCGTCCTCCAGCCGACTTGTCTCCAAGGGTCTAGTGCTGCCTCGGGCACCTGATGGTCGTTCATCTGTGAGTCTAGATTTTCGAATCCGACGCAAAACTGACAGTTAATTGTAACGTTCAGAGCCTGATACTGACGATGGAACACACAAATTGCGTCGCGATTCAATACATCGTCCTCCAGCCGACATGTCTCCGAGGTAGTATTGCTGCTCCTGGCACCTCTTGGTCGTTCTCCTGTGAGTCTAGTTTTTCGAATCCGGCGCAAAACTGACAGTTAATTGTAACGTTCAGAGCCTCTTAATGACGATGGAACACACAAATTGCGTCGCGACTCAATACATCGTCCTCCAGCCGACTTGTCTCCAAGGGTCTAGTGCTGCCTCGGGCACCTTATGGTCGTTCTCCTGTGACTCTAGATTTTCGAATCCGACGCAAAACTGACAGTGAATTGTAACGTTCAGAGCCTGTTAATGACGATGGGACACACAAATTGCGTCGCGACTCAATACATCGTCCTCCAGCCGACTTGTCTCCAAGGGTCTAGTGCTGCCTCGGGCACCTTATGGTCGTTCCCCTGTGAGTCTAGATTTTCGAATCCGACGCAAAACTGACAGTTAATTGTAACGTACAGAGCCTCTTAATGACGGTGGAACACACAAATTGCGTCGCGATTCAATACATCGTCCTACAGCCGACTTGTCTCCAAGGGTCTAGTGCTGCCTCGGGCACCATATGCTCGTTCTCCTGTGAGTCTAGATTTTCGAATGCGATGCAAAACTGACAGTGAATTGTAACGTTCAGAGCCTGTTAATGACGATGGGACACACAAATTGCGTCGCGACTCAATACATCGTCCTCCAGCCGACTTGTCTCCAAGGGTCTAGTGCTGCCTCGGGCACCATATGCTCGTTCTCCTGTGAGTCTAGATTTTCGAATGCGATGCAAAACTGACAGTTAATTGTAACGTTCAGAGCCTGATACTGACGATGGAACACACAAATTGCGTCGCGATTCAATACATCGTCCTCCAGCCGACATGTCTCCGAGGTAGTATTGCTGCTCCTGGCACCTCTTGGTCGTTCTCCTATGAGTCTAGTTTTTCGAATCCGGCGCAAAACTGACAATTAATTGTAACGTTCAGAGCCTCTTAATGACGATGGAACACACAAATTGCGTCGCGATTCAATACATCGTCCTCCAGCCGACTTGTCTCGAAGGGTCTATTGCTGCCTCGGGCACCTTATGGTCGTTCATCTGTGAGTCTAGATTTTCGAATCCGACGCAAAACTGACAGTTAATTGTAACGTTCAGAGCCTGATACTGACGATGGAACACACAAATTGCGTCGCGATTCAATACATCGTCCTACAGCCGACTTGTCTCCGAGGTAGTATTGCTGCTCCTGGCACCTCTTGGTCGTTCTCCTATGAGTCTAGTTTTTCGAATCCGGCGCAAAACTGACAATTAATTGTAACGTTCAGAGATTCAATACATCGTCCTCCAGCCGACTTGTCTCCAAGGGTCTAGTGCTGCCTCGGGCACCTTATGGTCGTTCTCCTGTGAGTCTGGTTTTTCGAATCCGACGCAAAACTGACAGTTAATTGTAACGTTCAGAGCCTCTTAATGACGATGGAACACACAAATTGCGTCGCGATTCAATACATCGTCCTACAGCCGACTTGTCTCCAAGGGTCTAGTGCTGCCTCGGGCACCTTATGGTCGTTCTCTTGTGAGTCTAGATTTTCGAATCCGACGCAAAACTGAGAGTGAATTGTAACGTTCAGAGCCTCTTGATGACGATGGAACACACAATTTGCGTCGCTATTGAATACATCGTCCTCCAGCCGACTTGTCTCGAAGGGTCTATTGGTGCCTCGGGCACCATATGCTCGTTCTCCTGTGAGTCTAGATTTTCGAATCCGACGCAAAACTGACAGTGAATTGTAACGTTCAGAGCCTCTTGATGACGATGGAACACACAAATTGCGTCGCGATTCAATACATCGTCCCACAGCCGACCTGTCTCCAAGGGTCTCTTGCTGCCTCGGGCACCTTATGGTCGTTCTCCTGTGAGTCTAGTTTTCAGAATACGACGCAAAACTGACAGTTAATTGTAACGTTCAGAGCCTGTTAATGACGATGGGACACACAAATTGCGTCGCGACTCAATACATCGTCCTCCAGCCGACATGTCTCCAAGGGTCTAGTGCTGCCTCGGGCACCTTATGGTCGTTCATCTGTGAGTCTAGATTTTCGAATCCGACGCAAAACTGACAGTTAATTGTAACGTTCAGAGCCTGATACTGACGATGGAGCACCCAAATTGCGTCGCGATTCAATACATCGTCCTCCAGCCGACATGTCTCCGAGGTAGTATTGCTGCTCCTGGCACTTCTTGATCGTTCTCCTATGAGTCTAGTTTTTCGAATCCGGCGCAAAACTGACAATTAATTGTAACGTTCAGAGCCTCTTAATGACGATGGAACACACAAATTGCGTCGCGATTCAATACATCGTCCTCCAGCCGACTTGTCTCGAAGGGTCTATTGCTGCCTCGGGCACCTTATGGTCGTTCATCTATGAGTCTAGATTTTCGAATCCGACGCAAAACTGACAGTTAATTGTAACGTTCAGAGCATGATACTGACGATGGAACACACAAATTGCGTCGCGATTCAATACATCGTCCTCCAGCCGACTTGTCTCCGAGGTAGTATTGCTGCTCCTGGCACCTCTTGGTCGTTCTCCTATGAGTCTAGTTTTTCGAATCCGGCGCAAAACTGACAATTAATTGTAACGTTCAGAGATTCAATACATCGTCCTCCAGCCGACTTGTCTCCAAGGGTCTAGTGCTGCCTCGGGCACCTTATGGTCGTTCTCCTGTGAGTCTAGTTTTTCGAATCCGACGCAAAACTGACAGTTAATTGTAACGTTCAGAGCCTCTTAATGACGATGGAACACACAAATTGCGTCGCGATTCAATACATCGTCCTACAGCCGACTTGTCTCCAAGCGTCTAGTGCTGCCTCGGGCACCTTATGGTCGTTCATCGGTGAGTCTATATTTTCGAATCCGACGCAAAACTGACAGTTAATTGTAAGGTTCAGAGCCTCTTAATGACGATGGAACACACAAATTGCGTCGCGATTCAATACATCGTCCTCCAGCCGACTTGTCTCCGAGGTAGTATTGCTGCTCCTGGCACCTCTTGATCGTTCTCCTATGAGTCTAGTTTTTCGAATCCGGCGCAAAACTGACAATTAATTGTAACGTTCAGAGCCTCTTAATGACGATGGAACACACAAATTGCGTCGCGATTCAATACATCGTCCTCCAGCCGACTTGTCTCCAAGGGTGTAGTGCTGCCTCGGTCACCTTATGGTCGTTCTCCTGTGAGTCTAGATTTTCGAATCCGACGCAAAACTGACAGTTAATTACAACGTTCAGAGCCTCTTAATGACGATGGAACACACAAATTGCGTCGCGATTCAATACATCGTCCTACAGCCGACTTGTCTCCAAGGGTCTATTGGTGCCTCGGGCACCATATGCTCGTTCTCCTGTGTGTCTGGATTTTCGAATCCGACGCAAAACTGACAGTGAATTGTAACGTTCAGAGCCTCTTGATGACGATGGAACACACAAATTGCGTCGCGATTCAATACATCGTCCCACAGCCGACCTGTCTCCAAGGGTCTCTTGCTGCCTCGGGCACCTTATGGTCGTTCTCCTGTGAGTCTAGTTTTCAGAATACGACGCAAAACTGACAGTTAATTGTAACGTTCAGAGCCTGTTAATGACGATGGGACACACAAATTGCGTCGCGACTCAATACATCGTCCTCCAGCCGACTTGTCTCCAAGGGTCTAGTGCTGCCTCGGGCACCTTATGGTCGTTCATCTGTGAGTCTAGATTTTCGAATCCGACGCAAAACTGACAGTTAATTGTAACGTTCAGAGCCTCTTAATGACGATGGAACACACAAATTGCTTCGCGATTCAATACATCGTCCTCCAGCCGACATGTCTCCGAGGTTGTATTGCTGCCTCGGGCACCTTATGGTCGTTCTCCTGTGAGTCTAGTTTTCAGAATACGACGCAAAACTGACAGTTAATTGTAACGTTCAGAGCCTGTTAATGACGATGGGACACACAAATTGCGTCGCGATTCAATACATCGTCCTCCAGCCGACTTGTCTCGAAGGGTCTATTGGTGCCTCGGGCCTCTTATGGTCGTTCTCCTATGAGTCTAGTTTTTCGAATCCGGCGCAAAACTGACAATTAATTGTAACGTTCAGAGCCTCTTAATGACGATGGAACACACAAATTGCGTCGCGATTCAATACATCGTCCTCCAGCCGACATGTCTCCGAGGTAGTATTGCTGCCTCGGGCACCTTATGGTCGTTCTCCTGTGAGTCTAGTTTTTCGAATGCGATGCAAAACTGACAGTTAATTGTAACGTTCAGAGCCTGTTAATGACCATGGGACACACAAATTGCGTCGCGTCTCAATACATCGTCCTCCAGCCGACTTGTCTCCAAGGGTCTATTGCTGCCTCGGGCACCTTATGGTCGTTCTCCTGTGAGTCTAGTTTTTCGAATGCGATGCAAAACTGACAGTTAATTGTAACGTTCAGAGCCTGTTAATGACGATGGGACACACAAATTGCGTCGCGATTCAATACATCGTCCTACAGCCGACTTGTCTCCAAGGGTCTAGTGCTGCCTCGGGCACCTTATGCTCGTTCTCCTGTGAGTCTAGATTTTCGAATTCGACGCAAAACTGACAGTTAATTGTAACGTTCAGAGCCTGCTAATGACGATGGGACACACAAATTGCGTCGCGATTCAATACATCGTCCTCCAGCCGACTTGTCTCCAAGGGTCTATTGCTGCCTCGTGCACCTTATGGTCGTTCTCCTGTGAGTCTAGTTTTTCGAATGCGATCCAAAACAGACAGTTAATTGTAACGTTCAGAGCCTCTTAATGACGATGGATCACACAAATTGCGTCGCGATTCAATACATCGTCCTCCAGCCGACTTGTCTCCAAGGGTCTATTGCTGCCTCGGGCACCTTATCTTCGTTCTCCTATGAGTCTAGTTTTTCGAATCCGGCGCAAAACTGACAGTTAATTGTAACGTTCAGAGCCTCTTAATGTCGATGGAACACACAAATTGCGTCGCGACTCAATACATCGTCCTCCAGCCGACTTGTCTCCAAGGGTCTAGTGCTGCCTCGGTCACCTTACGTCGTTCTCCTGTGACTCTAGATTTTCGAATCCGACGCAAAACTGACAGTGAATTGTAACGTTCAGAGCCTGTTAATGACGATGGGACACACAAATTGCGTCCCGACTCAATACATCGTCCTCCAGCCGACTTGTCTCCAAGGGTCTAGTGCTGCCTCGGGCACCTTATGGTCGTTCTCCTGTGAGTCTAGATTTTCGAATCCGACGCAAAACTGACAGTTAATTGTAACGTACAGAACCTCTTAATGACGATGGAACACACAAATTGCGTCGCGATTCAATACATCGTCCTACAGCCGACTTGTCTCCAAGGGTCTAGTGCTGCCTCGGGCACCATATGCTCGTTCTCCTGTGAGTCTAGATTTTCGAATGCGATGCAAAACTGACAGTGAATTGTAACGTTCAGAGCCTGTTAATGACGATGGGACACACAAATTGCGTCGCGACTCAATACATCGTCCTCCAGCCGACTTGTCTCCAAGGGTCTATTGCTGCCTCGGGCACCTTATGGTCGTTCATCTGTGAGTCTAGATTTTCGAATCCGACGCAAAACTGACAGTTAATTGTAACGTTCAGAGCCTGATACTGACGATGGAACACACAAATTGCGTCGCGATTCAATACATCGTCCTCCAGCCGACATGTCTCCGAGGTAGTATTGCTGCTCCTGGCACCTCTTGGTCGTTCTCCTGTGAGTCTAGTTTTTCGAATCCGGCGCAAAACTGACAGTTAATTGTAACGTTCAGAGCCTCTTAATGACGATGGAACACACAAATTGCGTCGCGACTCAATACATCGTCCTCCAGCCGACTTGTCTCCAAGGGTCTAGTGCTGCCTCGGGCACCTTATGGTCGTTCTCCTGTGACTCTAGATTTTCGAATCCGACGCAAAACTGACAGTGAATTGTAACGTTCAGAGCCTGTTAATGACGATGGGACACACAAATTGCGTCGCGACTCAATACATCGTCCTCCAGCCGACTTGTCTCCAAGGGTCTAGTGCTGCCTCGGGCACCTTATGGTCGTTCTCCTGTGAGTCTAGATTTTCGAATCCGACGCAAAACTGACAGTTAATTGTAACGTACAGAGCCTCTTAATGACGATGGAACACACAAATTGCGTCGCGATTCAATACATCGTCCTACAGCCGACTTGTCTCCAAGGGTCTAGTGCTGCCTCGGGCACCATATGCTCGTTCTCCTGTGAGTCTAGATTTTCGAATGCGATGCAAAACTGACAGTGAATTGTAACGTTCAGAGCCTGTTAATGACGATGGGACACACAAATTGCGTCGCGACTCAATACATCGTCCTCCAGCCGACTTGTCTCCAAGGGTCTATTGCTGCCTCGGGCACCTTATGGTCGTTCATCTGTGAGTCTAGATTTTCGAATCCGACGCAAAACTGACAGTTAATTGTAACGTTCAGAGCCTGATACTGACGATGGAACACACAAATTGCGTCGCGATTCAATACACCGTCCTCCAGCCGACATGTCTCCGAGGTAGTATTGCTGCTCCTGGCACCTCTTGGTCGTTCTCCTATGAGTCTAGTTTTTCGAATCCGGCGCAAAACTGACAATTAATTGTAACGTTCAGAGCCTCTTAATGACGATGGAACACACAAATTGCGTCGCGATTCAATACATCGTCCTCCAGCCGACTTGTCTCGAAGGGTCTATTGCTGCCTCGGGCACCTTATGGTCGTTCATCTGTGAGTCTAGATTTTCGAATCCGACGTAAAACTGACAGTTAATTGTAACGTTCAGAGCCTGATACTGACGATGGAACACACAAATTGCGTCGCGATTCAATACATCGTCCTACAGCCGACTTGTCTCCGAGGTAGTATTGCTGCTCCTGGCTCCTCTTGGTCGTTCTCCTATGAGTCTAGTTTTTCGAATCCGGCGCAAAACTGACAATTAATTGTAACGTTCAGAGATTCAATACATCGTCCTCCAGCCGACTTGTCTCCAAGGGTCTAGTGCTGCCTCGGGCACCTTATGGTCGTTCTCCTGTGAGTCTGGTTTTTCGAATCCGACGCAAAACTGACAGTTAATTGTAACGTTCAGAGCCTCTTAATGACGATGGAACACACAAATTGCGTCGCGATTCAATACATCGTCCTACAGCCGACTTGTCTCCAAGGGTATAGTGCTGCCTCGGGCACCATATGCTCGTTCTCCTTTGAGTCTAGATTTTCGAATGCGATGCAAAACTGACAGTGAATTGTAACGTTCAGAGCCTGTTAATGACGATGGGACACAAAATGGCGTCGCGATTCAATACATCGTCCTCCAGCCGACATGTCTCCGAGGTAGTATTGCTGCTCCTGGCACCTCTTGGTCGTGTGTCACCCTTGGTGACAAGTCGGCTGGAGGACGATGTATTGAGTCGCGACGCAATTTGTGTGTCCCATCGTCATTAACATGCTCTGAACGTTACAATTAACTGTCAGTTTTGCGACGTATTCTGAAAACTAGACTCACAGGAGAACGACCATAAGGTGCCCGAGGCAGCAAGAGACCCTTGGAGACAGGTCGGCTGTGGACGATGTATTGTATCGCGACGCAATTTGTGTGTCCCATCGTCATTAACAGGCTCTGAACGTTACAATTCACTGTCAGTTTTGCATCGCATTCGAAAATCTAGACTCACAGGAGAACGAGCATATGGTGCCCGAGGCAGCAATAGACCCTTGGAGACAAGTCGGCTGTAGGACGATGTATTGAATCGCGACGCAATTTGTGTGTTCCATCGTCATTAAGAGGCTCTGAACGTCACAATTAATTGTCAGTTTTGCGCCGGATTCGAAAAACTAGACTCATAGGAGAACGACCATAAGAGGCCCGAGGCACCAATAGACCCTTCGAGACAAGTCGGCTGGAGGACGATGTATTGAATCGCGACGCAATTTGTGTGTCCCATCGTCAGTATCAGGCTCTGAACGTTACAATTAACTGTCAGTTTTGCGTCGGATTCGAAAAACTAGACTCATAGGAGAACGACCAAGAGGTGCCAGGAGCAGCAATACTACCTCGGAGACATGTCGGCTGGAGGACGATGTATTGAATCGCGACGCAATTTGTGTGTTCCATCGTCATTAAGAGGCTCTGAACGTTACAATTAACTGTCAGTTTTGCATCGCATTCGAAAAACTGGACTCACAGGAGAACCACCAAAAGGTGCCCGAGGCAGCAATAGACCCTTGGAGACAAGTCGGCTGTAGGACGATGTATTGAATCGCGACGAAATTTGTGTGTTCCATCGTCATTAAGAGGCTCTGAACGTTACAATTAACTGTCAGTTTTGCATCGCATTCGAAAATCTAGACTCACAGGAGGACGAGCATATGGTGCCCGAGGCAGCACTAGACCCTTCGAGACAAGTCGGCTGTAGGACGATGTATTGAATCGCGACGCAATTTGTGTGTCCCATCGTCATTAACAGGCTCTGAACGTTACAATTCACTGTCAGTTTTGCGTCGGATTCGAAAATCTAGACTCACAGGAGAACGAGCATATGGTGCCCGAGGCAGCACTAGACCCTTGGAGACAAGTCTGCTGTAGGACGATGTATTGAATCGCGACGCAATTTGTGTGTTCCATCGTCATTAAGAGGCTCTGAACGTTACGATTAACTGTCAGTTTTGCGTCGGATTCGAAAATCTAGACTCACAGGAGAACGACCATAAGGTGCCCGAGGCAGCACTAGACCCTTGGAGACAAGTCGGCTGGAGGACCATGTATTGAGTCGCGACGCAATTTGTGTGTCCCATCGTCATTAACAGGCTCTGAACGTTACAATTAACTGTCAGTTTTGCATCGCATTCGAAAAACTAGACTCACAGGAGAACGACCATAAGGTGCCCGAGGCAGCAATAGACCCTTCGAGACAAGTCGGCTGGAGGACGATGTATTGAATCGCGACGCAATTTGTGTGTTCCATCGTCATTAAGAGGCTCTGAACGTTACAATTAATTGTCAGTTTTGCGCCGGATTCGAAAAACTAGACTCATAGGAGAACGACCAAGAGGTGCCAGGAGCAGCAATACTACCTCGGAGACATGTCGGCTGGAGGACGATGTATTGAGTCGCGACGCAATTTGTGTGTTCCATCGTCAGTATCAGGCTCTGAACGTTACAATTAACTGTCAGTTTTGCGTCGCATTCCAAAATCTAGACTCACAGATGAACGACCATAAGGTGCCCGAGGCAGCAATAGACCCTTGGAGACAAGTCGGCTGGAAGACGATGTATTGAGTCGCGACGCAATTTGTGTGTCCCATCGTCATTAACAGGCTCTGAACGTTACAATTAACTGTCAGTTTTGCGTCGGATTCAAAAATCTAGACTCACAGGAGAACGAGCATATGGTGCCCGAGGCAGCACTAGACCCTTGGAGACAAGTCGGCTGTAGGACGATGTATTGAATCGCGACGCAATTTGTGTGTTCCATCGTCATTAAGAGGCTCTGAACGTTACAATTAACTGTCAGTTTTGCGTCGGATTCGAAAATCTAGACTCAAAGGGAACGAGCATAAGGTGCCCGAGGCAGCAATAGACCCTTCGAGACAAGTCGGCTGGAGGACGATGTATTGAGTCGCGACGCAATTTGTGTGTCCCATCGTCATTATCAGGCTCTGAACGTTACAATTAACTGTCAGTTTTGCATCGCATTCCAAAATCTAGACTCACAGATGAACGACCATAAGGTGCCCGAGGCAGCAATAGACCCTTGGAGACAAGTCGGCTGTAGGACGATGTATTGAATCGCGACGCAATTTGTGTGTTCCATCGTCATTAAGAGGCTCTGACCGTTACAATTAACTGTCAGTTTTGCGCCGGATTCGAAAAACTAGACTCATAGGAGAACGACCATAAGGTGCCCGAGGCAGCACTAGACCCTTGGAGACAAGTCGGCTGTAGGATGATGTTACAATTACATCACAAAACTGACAATTAATTGTAACGTTCAGAGCCTGTTAATGACGATGGGACACACAAATTGCGTCGCGATTCAATACATCGTCCTCCAGCCGACTTGTCTCGAAGGGTCTATTGGTGCCTCGGGCCTCTTATGGTCTTCACCTATGAGTCTAGTTTTTCGAATCCGGCGCAAAACTGACAATTAATTGTAACGTTCAGAGCCTCTTAATGACGATGGAACACACAAATTGCGACACATCATTACATCACAAAACTGACAATTAATTTAACGTTCAGAGCCTGTTAATGACGATGGGACACACAAATTGCGTCGCGACTCAATACATCGTCCTACAGCCGACTTGTCTCCAAGGGTCTAGTGCTGCCTCGGGCACCATATGCTCGTTCTCCTGTGAGTCTAGTTTTCAGAATACGACGCAAAACTGACAGTTAATTGTAACGTTCAGAGCCTGTTAATAACGATGGCACACACAAATTGCGTCGCGATTCAATACATCGTCCTCCAGCCGACTTGTCTCGAAGGGTCTATTGGTGCCTCGGGCACCTTATGGTCGTTCTCCTGTGAGTCTAGTTTTCAGAATACGACGCAAAACTTACAGTGAATTGTAACGTTCAGAGCATGTTAATGACGATGGGACACACAAATTGCGTCGCGATTCAATACATCGTCCTCCTGCCGACTTGTCTCCAAGGGTCTATTGCTGCCTCGGGCACCTTATGGTCGTTCTCCTGTGAGTCTAGTTTTTCGAATGCGATGCAAAACTGACAGTTAATTGTAACGTTCAGAGCCTCTTAATGACGATGGAACACACAAATTGCGTCGCGATTCAATACATCGTCCTCCAGCCGACATGTCTCCGAGGTACTATTGCTGCTCCTGGCACCTTTTGGTCGTTCTCCTATGAGTCTAGTTTTTCGAATCCGACGCAAAACTGACAGTTAATTGTAACGTTCAGAGCCTGATACTGACGATGGGACACACAAATTGCGTCGCGATTCAATACATCGTCCTCCAGCCGACTTGTCTCGAAGGGTCTATTGGTGCCTCGGGCCTCTTATGGTCGTTCTCCTATGAGTCTAGTTTTTCGAATCCGGCGCAAAACTGACAATTAATTGTAACGTTCAGAGCCTCTTAATGACGATGGAACACACAAATTGCGTCGCGATTCAATACATCGTCCTACAGCCGACTTGTCTCCAAGGGTCTATTGCTGCCTCGGGCACCTTATGGTCGTTCTCCTGTGAGTCTAGATTTTCGAATCCGACGCAAAACTGACAGTTAATTGTAAGGTTCAGAGCCTCTTAATGACGATGGAACACACAAAATGCGTCGCGATTCAATACATCGTCCTACAGCCGACTTGTCTCCAAGGGTCTATTGCTGCCTCGGGCACCTTATGGTCGTTCTCCTGTGAGTCTAGATTTTCGAATCCGACGCAAAACTGACAGTTAATTGTAACGTTCAGAGCCTGTTAATGACGATGGGACACACAAATTGCGTCGCGACTCAATACATCGTCCTACAGCCGACTTGTCTCCAAGGGTCTAGTGCTGCCTCGGGCACCTTATGGTCGTTCTCCTGTGAGTCTAGATTTTCGAATCCGACGCAAAACTGAGAGTGAATTGTAACGTTCAGAGCCTCTTAATGACGATGGAACACACAAATTGCATCGCGATTCAATACATCGTCCTACAGCCGACTTGTCTCCAAGGGTCTAGTGCTGCCTCGGGCACCTTATGGTCGTTCTCCTGTGAGTCTAGATTTTCGAATACGACGCAAAACTGACAATTAATTGTAACGTTCAGAGCCTGTTAATGACGATGGAACACACAAATTGCGTCGCTATTCAATACATCGTCCTACAGCCGACTTGTCTCCAAGGGTCTAGTGCTGCCTCGGGCACCATATGCTCGTTCTCCTGTGAGTCTAGATTTTCGAATCCGACGCAAAACTGACAGTTAATTGTAACGTTCAGAGACTCTTAATGACGATGGAACACACAAATTGCGTCGCGATTCAATACATCGTCCCACAGCCGACTTGTCTCCAAGGGTCTAGTGCTGCCTCGGGCACCATATGCTCGTTCTCCTGTGAGTCTAGATTTTCGAATGCGATGCAAAACTGACAGTGAATTGTAACTTTCAGAGCCTGTTAATGACGATGGGACACACAAATTGCGTCGCGATTCAATACATCGTCCTACAGCCGACCTGTCTCCAAGGGTCTCTTGCTGCCTCGGGCACCTTATGGTCGTTCTCCTGTGAGTCTAGATTTTCGAATCCGACGCAAAACTGACAATTAATTGTAACGTTCAGAGCCTGTTAATGACGATGGAACACACAAATTGCGTCGCGATTCAATACATCGTCCTCCAGCCGACTTGTCTCCAAGGGTCTAGTGCTGCCTCGGGCACCATATGCTCGTTCTCTTGTGAGTCTAGATTTTCGAATCCGACGCAAAACTGACAATTAATTGTAACTTTCAGAGCCTCTTGATGACGATGGAACACACAAATTGCGTCGCGATTCAATACATCGTCCTACAGCCGACATGTCTCCGAGGTAGTATTGCTGCTCCTGGCACGTCTTGGTCGTTCTCCTATGAGTCTAGTTTTTCGAATCCGGCGCAAAACTGACAGTTAATTGTAACGTTCAGAACCTGTTAATGACGATGGGACACACAAATTGCGTCGCGTCTCAATACATCGTCCTCCAGCCGACTTGTCTCCAAGGGTCTATTGCTGCCTCGGGCACCTTATGGTCGTTCTCCTGTGAGTCTAGATTTCAGAATACGACGCAAAACTGACAGTGAATTGTAACGTTCAGAGCGTGTTAATGACGATGGGACACACAAATTGCGTCGCGACTCAATACTTCGTCCTTCAGCCGACTTGTCTCCAAGGGTCTATTGCTGCCTCGGGCACCTTATGGTCGTTCTCCTGTGAATCTAGTTTTTCGAATGCGATGCAAAACTGACAGTTAATTGTAACGTTCAGCGCCTGTTAATGACGATGGAACACACAAATTGCGTCGCGATTCATTACATCGTCCTACAGCCGACTTGTCTCCAAGGGTCTATTGCTGCCTCGGGCACCTTATGGTCGTTCTCCTGTGAGTCTAGTTTTTCGAATGCGATGCAAAACTGACAGTTAATTGTAACGTTCAGAGCCTGTTAATGACGATGGAACACACAAATTGCGTCGCGACTCAATACATCGTCCTCCAGCCGACTTGTCTCCAAGGGTCTAGTGCTGCCTCGAGCACCTTATGGTCGTTCTCCTGTGAGTCTAGATTTTCGAATCCGACGCAAAACTGACAGTTAATTGTAACGTTCAGACCTCTTAATGACGATGGAACACACAAATTGCGTCGCGATTCAATACATCGTCCTACAGCCGACTTGTCTCCAAGGGTCTAGTGCTGCCTCGGGCACCATATGCTCGTTCTCCTGTGAGTCTAGATTTTCGAATACGACGCAAAACTGACAATTAATTGTAACGTTCAGAGCCTGTTAATGACGATGGAACACACAAATTGCGTCGCGATTCAATACATCGTCCTACAGCCGACTTGTCTCCAAGGGTCTAGTGCTGCCTCGGGCACCATATGCTCGTTCTCCTGTGAGTCTAGATTTTCGAATCCGACGCAAAACTGACAGTTAATTGTAACGTTCAGAGCCTGTTAATGACGATGGAACACACAAATTGCGTCGCGATTCAATACATCGTCCTACAGCCGACTTGTCTCCAAGGGTCTAGTGCTGCCTCGGGCACCATATGCTCGTTCTCCTGTGAGTCTAGATTTTCGAATGCGATGCAAAACTGACAGTTAATTGTAACGTTCAGAGAATCTTAATGACTATGGAACACACAAATTGCGTCGCGATTCAATACATCGTCCTCCAGCCGACTTGTCTCCGAGGTAGTATTGCTGCTCCTGGCACCTTAAAGCAATGACAATGCGATGCAAAACTGACAGTTAATTGTAACGTTCAGAGCCTGTTAATGACGATGGAACACACAAATTGCGTCGCGATTCAATACATCGTCCTACAGCCGACTTGTCTCCAAGGGTCTATTGCTGCCTCGGGCACCTTATGGTCGTTCTCCTGTGAGTCTAGATTTTCGAATACGACGCAAAACTGACAATCAATTGTAACGTTCAGAGCCTCTTAATGACGATGGAACACACAAATTGCGTCGCGATTCAATACATCGTCCTACAGCCGACTTGTCTCCAAGGGTCTAGTGCTGCCTCGGGCACCATATGCTCGTTCTTCTGTGAGTCTAGATTTTCGAATCCGACGCAAAACTGACAGTGAATTGTAACGTTCAGAGCCTGATACTGACGATGGAACACACAAATTGCGTCGCGATTCAATACATCGTCCTCCAGCCGACTTGTCTCCAAGGGTCTAGTGCTGCCTCGGGCACCTTATGGTCGTTCTCCTGTGAGTCTAGATTTTCGAATACGACGCAAAACTGACAATTAATTGTAACGTTCAGAGCCTGTTAATGACGATGGAACACACAAATTGCGTCGCGATTCAATACATCGTCCTACAGCCGACTTGTCTCCAAGGGTCTAGTGCTGCCTCGGGCACCATATGCTCGTTCTCCTGTGAGTCTAGATTTTCGAATCCGACGCAAAACTGACAGTTAATTGTAACGTTCAGAGCCTCTTAATGACGATGGAATACACAAATTGCGTCGCGATTCAATACATCGTCCTACAGCCGACTTGTCTCCAAGGCTCTAGTGCTGCCTCGGGCACCATATGCTCGTTCTCCTGTGAGTCTAGATTTTCGAATTCGATTCAAAACTGACAGTTAATTGTAACGTTCAGAGCCTCTTAATGACGATGGGACACACAAATTGCGTCGCGACTCAATACATCGTCGTCCAGCCGACTTGTCTCCAAGGGTCTAGTGCTGCCTCGGGCACCATATGCTCGTTCTCCTGTGAGTCTAGATTTTCGAATCCGACGCAAAACTGACAGTTAATTGTAACGTTCAGAGCCTCTTAATGACGATGGAACACACAAATTGCGTCGCGATTCAATACATCGTCCCACAGCCGACCTGTCTCCAAGGGTCTCTTGCTGCCTCGGGCACCTTATGGTCGTTCTCCTGTGAGTCTAGTTTTCAGAATACGTCGCAAAACTGACAGTTAATTGTAACGTTCAGAGCCTGTTAATGACGATGGAACACACAAATTGCGTCGCGACTCAATACATCGTCCTCCAGCCGACTTGTCTCCAAGGGTCTAGTGCTGCCTCGGGCACCATATGCTCGTTCTCCTGTGAGTCTAGATTTTCGAATCCGACGCAAAACTGACAGTGAATTGTAACGTTCAGAGCCTCTTAATGACGATGGAACACACAAATTGCGTCGCGATTCAATACATCGTCCTCCAGCCGACATGTCTCCGAGGTAGTATTGCTGCTCCTGGCACCTCTTGGTCGTTCTCCTGTGAGTCTAGTTTTTCGAATACGACGCAAAACTGACAATTAATTGTAACGTTCAGAGCCTCTTAATGACGATGGAACACACAAATTGCGTCGCGATTCAATACATCGTCCTCCAGCCGACTTGTCTCGAAGGGTCTAGTGCTGCCTCGGGCACCATATGCTCGTTCTCCTGTGCGTCTAGATTTTCGAATCCGACGCAAAACTGACAGTGAATTGTAACGTTCAGAGCCTGTTAATGACGATGGGACACACAAATTGCGTCGCGACTCAATACATCGTCCTCCAGCCGACTTGTCTCCAAGGGTCTAGTGCTGCCTCGGGCACCTTATGGTCGTTCTCCTGTGAGTCTAGATTTTCGAATCCGACGAAAACTGACAGTTAATTGTAACGTTCAGAGCCTCTTAATGACGATGGAACACACAAATTGCGTCGCGATTCAATACATCGTCCTCCAGCCGACATGTCTCCGAGGTAGTATTGCTGCCTCGGGCACATTATGGTCGTTCTCCTGTGAGTCTAGTTTTTCGAATGCGAAGCAAAACTGACAGTTAATTGTAACGTTCAGAGCCTGTTAATGACGATTGGACACACAAATTGCGTCGCGACTCAATACATCGTCCTCCAGCCGACTTGTCTCGAAGGGTCTATTGCTGCCTCGGGCACCTTATGGTCGTTCTCCTGTGAGTCTAGATTTTCGAATCCGACGCAAAACTGACAGTTAATTGTAACGTTCAGAGCCTCTTAATGACGATGGAACACACAAATTGCGTCGCGATTCAATACATCGTCCTCCAGGCGACATGTCTCCGAGGTAGTATTGCTGCCTCGGGCACCTTATGGTCGTTCTCCTGTGAGTCTAGTTTTTCGAATGCGATGCAAAACTGACAGTTAATTGTAACGTTCAGAGCCTGTTAATGACGATGGGACACACAAATTGCGTCGCGACTCAATACATCGTCCTCCAGCCGACTTGTCTCGAAGGGTCTATTGCTGCCTCGGGCACCTTATGGTCGTTCTCCTGTGAGTCTAGTTTTTCGAATGCGATGCAAAACTGACAGTTAATTGTAACGGTCAGAGCCTGTTAATGACGATGGGACACACAAATTGCGTCGCGACTCAATACATCGTCCTCCAGCCGACTTGTCTCCAAGGGTCTAGTGCTGCCTCGGGCACCTTATGGTCGTTCTCCTGTGACTCTAGATTTTCGAATCCGACGCAAAACTGACAGTTAATTGTAACGTTCAGAGCCTCTTAATGACGATGGAACACACAAATTGCGTCGCGATTCAATACATCGTCCTACAGCCGACTTGTCTCCAAGGGTCAAGTGCTGCCTCGGGCACCATATGCTCGTTCTCCTGTGAGTCTAGACTTTCGAATCCGACGCAAAACTGACAGTGAATTGTAACGTTCAGAGCCTGTTAATGACGATGGGAGACACAAATTGCGTCGCGATTCAATACATCGTCCTACAGCCGACTTGTCTCCAAGGGTCTAGTGCTGCCTCGGGCACCATATGCTCGTTCTTCTGTGAGTCTAGATTTTCGAATGCGATGCAAAACTGACAGTTAATTGTAACGTTCAGAGCCTGATACTGACGATGGAACACACAAATTGCGTCGCGACTCAATACATCGTCATCCAGCCGACATGTCTCCGAGGTAGTATTGCTGCTCCTGGCACCTCTTGGTCGTTCTCCTATGAGTCTAGATTTTCGAATCCGACGCAAAACTGACAGTTAATTGTAACGTTCAGAGCCTCTTAATGACGATGGAACACACAAATTGCGTCGCGATTCAATACATCGTCCTACAGCCGACTTGTCTCCAAGGCTCTAGTGCTGCCTCGGGCACCATATGCTCGTTCTCCTGTGAGTCTAGATTTTCGAATGCGATGCAAAACTGACAGTTAATTGTAATGTTCAGAGCCTGTTAATGACGATGGGACACACAAATTGCGTCGCGACTCAATACATCGTCCTCCAGCCGACTTGTCTCCAAGGGTCTAGTGCTGCCTCGGGCACCTTATGGTCGTTCTCCTGTGAGTCTAGATTTTCGAATACGACGCAAAACTGACAATTAATTGTAACGTTCAGAGCCTGTTAATGACGATGGAACACACAAATTGCGTCGCGACTCAATACATCGTCCTCCAGCCGACTTGTCTCGAAGCGTCTAGTGCTGCCTCGGGCACCATATGCTCGTTCTCCTGTGAGTCTAGATTTTCGAATCCGAAGCAAAACTGACAATTAATTGTAACGTTCAGAGCCTGTTAATGACGATGGAACACACAAATTGCGTCGCGACTCAATACATCGTCCTCCAGCCGACTTGTCTCCAAGGGTCTAGTGCTGCCTCGGGCACCATATGCTCGTTCTCCTGTGCGTCTAGATTTTCGAATCCGACGCAAAACTGACAGTGAATTGTAACGTTCAGAGCCTCTTAATGACGATGGAACACACAAATTGCGTCGCGATTCAATACATCGTCCTCCAGCCGACATGTCTCCGAGGTAGTATTGCTGCTCCTGGCACCTCTTGGTCGTTCTCCTGTGAGTCTAGTTTTTCGAATACGACGCAAAACTGACAATTAATTGTAACGTTCAGAGCCTCTTAATGACGATGGAACACACAAATTGCGTCGCGATTCAATACATCGTCCTCCAGCCGACTTGTCTCGAAGGGTCTAGTGCTGCCTCGGGCACCATATGCTCGTTCTCCTGTGAGTCTAGATTTTCGAATCCGACGCAAAACTGACAGTGAATTGTAACGTTCAGAGCCTGTTAATGACGATGGGACACACAAATTGCGTCGCGACTCAATACATCGTCCTCCAGCCGACTTGTCTCCAAGGGTCTAGTGCTGCCTCGGGCACCTTATGGTCGTTCTCCTGTGAGTCTAGATTTTCGAATCCGACGCAAAACTGACAGTGAATTGTAACGTTCAGAGCCTGTTAATGACGATTGGACACACAAATTGCGTCGCGACTCAATACATCGTCCTCCAGCCGACTTGTCTCGAAAGGTCTATTGCTGCCTCGGGCACCTTATGGTCGTTCTCCTGTGAGTCTAGATTTTCGAATCCGACGCAAAACTGACAGTTAATAGTTACGTTCAGAGCCTCTTAATGACGATGGAACACACAAATTGCGTCGCGATTCAATACATCGTCCTCCAGCCGACATGTCTCCGAGGTAGTATTGCTGCCTCGGGCACCTTATGGTCGTTCTCCTGTGAGTCTAGGTTTTCGAATGCGATGCAAAACTGACAGTTAATTGTAACATTCAGAGCCTGTTAATGACGATGGGACACACAAATTGCGTCGCGACTCAATACATCGTCCTCCAGCCGACTTGTCTCGAAGGGTCTATTGCTGCCTCGGTCACCTTATGGTCGTTCTCCTGTGAGTCTACTTTTTCGAATGCGATGCAAAACTGACAGTTAATTGTAACGTTCAGAGCCTGTTAATGACGATGGGACACACAAATTGCGTCGCGACTCAATACATCGTCCTCCAGCCGACTTGTCTCCAAGGGTCTAGTGCTGCCTCGGGCACCTTATGGTCGTTCTCCTGTGAGTCTAGATTTTCGAATCCGACGCAAAACTGACAGTTAATTGTAACGTTCAGAGCCTCTTAATGACGATGGAACACACAAATTGCGTCGCGATTCAATACATCGTCCTCCAGCCGACATGTCTCCGAGGTAGTATTGCTGCTCCTGGCACCTCTTGGTCGTTCTCCTGTGAGTCTAGTTTTTCGAATACGACGCAAAACTGACAATTAACTGTAACGTTCAGAGCCTCTTAATGACGATGGAACACACAAATTGCGTCGCGACTCAATACATCGTCCTCCAGCCGACTTGTCTCCAAGGGTCTAGTGCTGCCTCGGGCACCATATGCTCGTTCTCCTGTGCGTCTAGATTTTCGAATCCGACGCAAAACTGACAGTGAATTGTAACGTTCAGAGCCTCTTAATGACGATGGAACACACAAATTGCGTCGCGATTCAATACATCGTCCTCCAGCCGACATGTCTCCGAGGTAGTATTGCTGCTCCTGGCACCTCTTGGTCGTTCTCCTGTGAGTCTAGTTTTTCGAATACGACGCAAAACTGACAATTAATTGTAACGTTCAGAGCCTCTTAATGACGATGGAACACACAAATTGCGTCGCGATTCAATACATCGTCCTCCAGCCGACTTGTCTCGAAGGGTCTAGTGCTGCCTCGGGCACCATATGCTCGTTCTCCTGTGAGTCTAGATTTTCGAATCCGACGCAAAACTGACAGTGAATTGTAACGTTCGGAGCCTGTTAATGACGATGGGACACACAAATTGCGTCGCGACTCAATACATCGTCCTCCAGCCGACTTGTCTCCAAGGGTCTAGTGCTGCCTCGGGCACCTTATGGTCGTTCATCTGTGAGTCTAGATTTTCGAATCCGACGCAAAACTGACAGTGAATTGTAACGTTCAGAGCCTGTTAATGACGATTGGACACACAAATTGCGTCGCGACTCAATACATCGTCCTCCAGCCGACTTGTCTCGAAAGGTCTATTGCTGCCTCGGGCACCTTATGGTCGTTCTCCTGTGAGTCTAGATTTTCGAATCCGACGCAAAACTGACAGTTAATAGTTACGTTCAGAGCCTCTTAATGACGATGGAACACACAAATTGCGTCGCGATTCAATACATCGTCCTCCAGCCGACATGTCTCCGAGGTAGTATTGCTGCCTCGGGCACCTTATGGTCGTTCTCCTGTGAGTCTAGGTTTTCGAATGCGATGCAAAACTGACAGTTAATTGTAACGTTCAGAGCCTGTTAATGACGATGGGACACACAAATTGCGTCGCGACTCAATACATCGTCCTCCAGCCGACTTGTCTCGAAGGATCTATTGCTGCCTCGGTCACCTTATGGTCGTTCTCCTGTGAGTCTAGTTTTTCGAATGCGATGCAAAACTGACAGTTAATTGTAACGTTCAGAGCCTGTTAATGACGATGGGACACACAAATTGCGTCGCGACTCAATACATCGTCCTCCAGCCGACTTGTCTCCAAGGGTCTAGTGCTGCCTCGGGCACCTTATGGTCGTTCTCCTGTGAGTCTAGATTTTCGAATCCGACGCAAAACTGACAGTTAATTGTAACGTTCAGAGCCTCTTAATGACGATGGAACACACAAATTGCGTCGCGATTCAATACATCGTCCTCCAGCCGACATGTCTCCGAGGTAGTATTGCTGCTCCTGGCACCTCTTGGTCGTTCTCCTGTGAGTCTAGTTTTTCGAATACGACGCAAAACTGACAATTAACTGTAACGTTCAGAGCCTCTTAATGACGATGGAACACACAAATTGCGTCGCGATTCAATACATCGTCCTACAGCCGACTTGTCTCCAAGGGTCTAGTGCTGCCTCGGGCACCTTATGGTCGTTCATCTGTGAGTCTAGATTTTCGAATCCGACGCAAAACTGACAGTGAATTGTAACATTCAGAGCCTGTTAATGACGATGGAACACACAAATAGCGTCGCGATTCAATACATCGTCCTACAGCCGACTTGCCTCCAAGGGTCTAGTGCTGCCTCGGGCACCATATGCTCGTTCTCCTGTGAGTCTAGATTTTCGAATCCGACGCAAAACTGACAGTTAATTGTAACGTTCAGAGCCTCTTAATGACGATGGAACACACAAATTGCGTCGCGATTCAATACATCATCCTACAGCCGACTTGTCTCCAAGGGTCTAGTGCTGCCTCGGGCACCATATGCTCGTTCTCCTGTGAGTCTAGATTTTCGAATGCGATGCAAAACTGACAGTTAATTGTAACGTTCAGAGCCTGTTAATGACGATGGGACACACAAATTGCGTCGCGACTCAATACATCGTCCTCCAGCCGACTTGTCTCCAAGGGTCTAGTGCTGCCTCGGGCACCTTATGGTCGTTCTCCTGTGAGTCTAGGTTTTCGAATGCGATGCAAAACTGACAGTTAATTGTAACGTTCAGAGCCTGTTAATGACGATGGGACACACAAATTGCGTCGCGACTCAATACATCGTCCTCCAGCCGACTTGTCTCGAAGGGTCTATTGCTGCCTCGGTCACCTTATGGTCGTTCTCCTGTGAGTCTAGTTTTTCGAATGCGATGCAAAACTGACAGTTAATTGTAACGTTCAGAGCCTGTTAATGACGATGGGACACACAAATTGCGTCGCGACTCAATACATCGTCCTCCAGCCGACTTGTCTCCAAGGGTCTAGTGCTGCCTCGGGCACCTTATGGTCGTTCTCCTGTGAGTCTAGATTTTCGAATCCGACGCAAAACTGACAGTTAATTGTAACGTTCAGAGCCTCTTAATGACGATGGAACACACAAATTGCGTCGCGATTCAATACATCGTCCTCCAGCCGACATGTCTCCGAGGTAGTATTGCTGCTCCTGGCACCTCTTGGTCGTTCTCCTGTGAGTCTAGTTTTTCGAATACGACGCAAAACTGACAATTAACTGTAACGTTCAGAGCCTCTTAATGACGATGGAACACACAAATTGCGTCGCGATTCAATACATCGTCCTACAGCCGACTTGTCTCCAAGGGTCTAGTGCTGCCTCGGGCACCTTATGGTCGTTCATCTGTGAGTCTAGATTTTCGAATCCGACGCAAAACTGACAGTGAATTGTAACGTTCAGAGCCTGTTAATGACGATGGAACACACAAATTGCGTCGCGATTCAATACATCGTCCTACAGCCGACTTGCCTCCAAGGGTCTAGTGCTGCCTCGGGCACCATATGCTCGTTCTCCTGTGAGTCTAGATTTTCGAATCCGACGCAAAACTGACAGTTAATTGTAACGTTCAGAGCCTCTTAATGACGATGGAACACACAAATTGCGTCGCGATTCAATACATCATCCTACAGCCGACTTGTCTCCAAGGGTCTAGTGCTGCCTCGGGCACCATATGCTCGTTCTCCTGTGAGTCTAGATTTTCGAATGCGATGCAAAACTGACAGTTAATTGTAACGTTCAGAGCCTGTTAATGACGATGGGACACACAAATTGCGTCGCGACTCAATACATCGTCCTCCAGCCGACTTGTCTCCAAGGGTCTAGTGCTGCCTCGGGCACCTTATGGTCGTTCTCCTGTGAGTCTAGGTTTTCGAATACGACGCAAAACTGACAATTAATTGTAACGTTCAGAGCCTGTTAATGACGATGGAACACACAAATTGCGTCGCGACTCAATACATCGTCCTCCAGCCGACTTGTCTCGAAGCGTCTAGTGCTGCCTCGGGCACCATATGCTCGTTCTCCTGTGAGTCTAGATTTTCGAATCCGACGCAAAACTGACAATTAATTGTAACGTTCAGAGCCTGTTAATGACGATGGAACACACAAATTGCGTCGCGACTCAATACATCGTCCTCCAGCCGACTTGTCTCCAAGGGTCTAGTGCTGCCTCGGGCACCATATGCTCGTTCTCCTGTGAGTCTAGATTTTCGAATCCGACGCAAAACTGACAGTGAATTGTAACGTTCAGAGCCTCTTAATGACGATGGAACACACAAATTGCGTCGCGATTCAATACATCGTCCTCCAGCCGACATGTCTCCGAGGTAGTATTGCTGCTCCTGGCACCTCTTGGTCGTTCTCCTGTGAGTCTAGTTTTTCGAATACGACGCAAAACTGACAATTAATTGTAACGTTCAGAGCCTCTTAATGACGATGGAACACACAAATTGCGTCGCGATTCAATACATCGTCCTACAGCCGACTTGTCTCCAAGGGTCTAGTGCTGCCTCGGGCACCATATGCTCGTTCTCCTGTGAGTCTAGATTTTCGAATGCGATGCAAAACTGACAGTTAATTGTAACGTTCAGAGCCTGATACTGACGATGGAACACACAAATTGCGTCGCGATTCAATACATCGTCATCCAGCCGACATGTCTCCGAGGTAGTATTGCTGCTCCTGGCACCTCTTGGTCGTTCTCCTGTGAGTCTAGTTTTTCGAATACGACGCAAAACTGACAATTAATTGTAACGTTCAGAGCCTCTTAATGACGATGGAACACACAAATTGCGTCGCGATTCAATACATCGTCCTCCAGCCGACTTGTCTCGAAGGGTCTAGTGCTGCCTCGGGCACCATATGCTCGTTCTCCTGTGAGTCTAGATTTTCGAATCCGACGCAAAACTGACAGTGAATTGTAACGTTCAGAGCCTGTTAATGACGATGGGACACACAAATTGCGTCGCGACTCAATACATCGTCCTCCAGCCGACTTGTCTCCAAGGGTCTAGTGCTGCCTCGGGCACCTTATGGTCGTTCATCTGTGAGTCTAGATTTTCGAATCCGACGCAAAACTGACAGTGAATTGTAACGTTCAGAGCCTGTTAATGACGATTGGACACACAAATTGCGTCGCGACTCAATACATCGTCCTCCAGCCGACTTGTCTCGAAAGGTCTATTGCTGCCTCGGGCACCTTATGGTCGTTCTCCTGTGAGTCTAGATTTTCGAATCCGACGCAAAACTGACAGTTAATAGTTACGTTCAGAGCCTCTTAATGACGATGGAACACACAAATTGCGTCGCGATTCAATACATCGTCCTCCAGCCGACATGTCTCCGAGGTAGTATTGCTGCCTCGGGCACCTTATGGTCGTTCTCCTGTGAGTCTAGGTTTTCGAATGCGATGCAAAACTGACAGTTAATTGTAACATTCAGAGCCTGTTAATGACGATGGGACACACAAATTGCGTCGCGACTCAATACATCGTCCTCCAGCCGACTTGTCTCGAAGGGTCTATTGCTGCCTCGGTCACCTTATGGTCGTTCTCCTGTGAGTCTAGTTTTTCGAATGCGATGCAAAACTGACAGTTAATTGTAACGTTCAGAGCCTGTTAATGACGATGGGACACACAAATTGCGTCGCGACTCAATACATCGTCCTCCAGCCGACTTGTCTCCAAGGGTCTAGAGCTGCCTCGGGCACCTTATGGTCGTTCTCCTGTGAGTCTAGATTTTCGAATCCGACGCAAAACTGACAGTTAATTGTAACGTTCAGAGCCTCTTAATGACGATGGAACACACAAATTGCGTCGCGATTCAATACATCGTCATCCAGCCGACATGTCTCCGAGGTAGTATTGCTGCTCCTGGCACCTCTTGGTCGTTCTCCTGTGAGTCTAGTTTTTCGAATACGACGCAAAACTGACAATTAACTGTAACGTTCAGAGCCTCTTAATGACGATGGAACACACAAATTGCGTCGCGATTCAATACATCGTCCTCCAGCCGACATGTCTCCGAGGTAGTATTGCTGCTCCTGGCACCTCTTGGTCGTTCTCCTGTGAGTCTAGTTTTTCGAATACGACGCAAAACTGACAATTAACTGTAACGTTCAGAGCCTGTTAATGACGATGGGACACACAAATTGCGTCGCGACTCAATACATCGTCCTCCAGCCGACTTGTCTCCAAGGGTCTAGTGCTGCCTCGGGCACCTTATGGTCGTTCATCTGTGAGTCTAGATTTTCGAATCCGACGCAAAACTGACAGTGAATTGTAACGTTCAGAGCCTGTTAATGACGATTGGACACACAAATTGCGTCGCGACTCAATACATCGTCCTCCAGCCGACTTGTCTCGAAAGGTCTATTGCTGCCTCGGGCACCTTATGGTCGTTCTCCTGTGAGTCTAGATTTTCGAATCCGACGCAAAACTGACAGTTAATAGTTACGTTCAGAGCCTCTTAATGACGATGGAACACACAAATTGCGTCGCGATTCAATACATCGTCCTCCAGCCGACATGTCTCCGAGGTAGTATTGCTGCCTCGGGCACCTTATGGTCGTTCTCCTGTGAGTCTAGGTTTTCGAATGCGATGCAAAACTGACAGTTAATTGTAACGTTCAGAGCCTGTTAATGACGATGGGACACACAAATTGCGTCGCGACTCAATACATCGTCCTCCAGCCGACTTGTCTCGAAGGATCTATTGCTGCCTCGGTCACCTTATGGTCGTTCTCCTGTGAGTCTAGTTTTTCGAATGCGATGCAAAACTGACAGTTAATTGTAACGTTCAGAGCCTGTTAATGACGATGGGACACACAAATTGCGTCGCGACTCAATACATCGTCCTCCAGCCGACTTGTCTCCAAGGGTCTAGTGCTGCCTCGGGCACCTTATGGTCGTTCTCCTGTGAGTCTAGATTTTCGAATCCGACGCAAAACTGACAGTTAATTGTAACGTTCAGAGCCTCTTAATGACGATGGAACACACAAATTGCGTCGCGATTCAATACATCGTCCTCCAGCCGACATGTCTCCGAGGTAGTATTGCTGCTCCTGGCACCTCTTGGTCGTTCTCCTGTGAGTCTAGTTTTTCGAATACGACGCAAAACTGACAATTAACTGTAACGTTCAGAGCCTCTTAATGACGATGGAACACACAAATTGCGTCGCGATTCAATACATCGTCCTACAGCCGACTTGTCTCCAAGGGTCTAGTGCTGCCTCGGGCACCTTATGGTCGTTCATCTGTGAGTCTAGATTTTCGAATCCGACGCAAAACTGACAGTGAATTGTAACGTTCAGAGCCTGTTAATGACGATGGAACACACAAATTGCGTCGCGATTCAATACATCGTCCTACAGCCGACTTGCCTCCAAGGGTCTAGTGCTGCCTCGGGCACCATATGCTCGTTCTCCTGTGAGTCTAGATTTTCGAATCCGACGCAAAACTGACAGTTAATTGTAACGTTCAGAGCCTCTTAATGACGATGGAACACACAAATTGCGTCGCGATTCAATACATCATCCTACAGCCGACTTGTCTCCAAGGGTCTAGTGCTGCCTCGGGCACCATATGCTCGTTCTCCTGTGAGTCTAGATTTTCGAATGCGATGCAAAACTGACAGTTAATTGTAACGTTCAGAGCCTGTTAATGACGATGGGACACACAAATTGCGTCGCGACTCAATACATCGTCCTCCAGCCGACTTGTCTCCAAGGGTCTAGTGCTGCCTCGGGCACCTTATGGTCGTTCTCCTGTGAGTCTAGGTTTTCGAATGCGATGCAAAACTGACAGTTAATTGTAACGTTCAGAGCCTGTTAATGACGATGGGACACACAAATTGCGTCGCGACTCAATACATCGTCCTCCAGCCGACTTGTCTCGAAGGGTCTATTGCTGCCTCGGTCACCTTATGGTCGTTCTCCTGTGAGTCTAGTTTTTCGAATGCGATGCAAAACTGACAGTTAATTGTAACGTTCAGAGCCTGTTAATGACGATGGGACACACAAATTGCGTCGCGACTCAATACATCGTCCTCCAGCCGACTTGTCTCCAAGGGTCTAGTGCTGCCTCGGGCACCTTATGGTCGTTCTCCTGTGAGTCTAGATTTTCAAATCCGACGCAAAACTGACAGTTAATTGTAACGTTCAGAGCCTCTTAATGACGATGGAACACACAAATTGCGTCGCGATTCAATACATCGTCCTCCAGCCGACATGTCTCCGAGGTAGTATTGCTGCTCCTGGCACCTCTTGGTCGTTCTCCTGTGAGTCTAGTTTTTCGAATACGACGCAAAACTGACAATTAACTGTAACGTTCAGAGCCTCTTAATGACGATGGAACACACAAATTGCGTCGCGATTCAATACATCGTCCTACAGCCGACTTGTCTCCAAGGGTCTAGTGCTGCCTCGGGCACCTTATGGTCGTTCATCTGTGAGTCTAGATTTTCGAATCCGACGCAAAACTGACAGTGAATTGTAACGTTCAGAGCCTGTTAATGACGATGGAACACACAAATTGCGTCGCGATTCAATACATCGTCCTACAGCCGACTTGCCTCCAAGGGTCTAGTGCTGCCTCGGGCACCATATGCTCGTTCTCCTGTGAGTCTAGATTTTCGAATCCGACGCAAAACTGACAGTTAATTGTAACGTTCAGAGCCTCTTAATGACGATGGAACACACAAATTGCGTCGCGATTCAATACATCATCCTACAGCCGACTTGTCTCCAAGGGTCTAGTGCTGCCTCGGGCACCATATGCTCGTTCTCCTGTGAGTCTAGATTTTCGAATGCGATGCAAAACTGACAGTTAATTGTAACGTTCAGAGCCTGTTAATGACGATGGGACACACAAATTGCGTCGCGACTCAATACATCGTCCTCCAGCCGACTTGTCTCCAAGGGTCTAGTGCTGCCTCGGGCACCTTATGGTCGTTCTCCTGTGAGTCTAGGTTTTCGAATACGACGCAAAACTGACAATTAATTGTAACGTTCAGAGCCTGTTAATGACGATGGAACACACAAATTGCGTCGCGACTCAGTACATCGTCCTCCAGCCGACTTGTCTCGAAGCGTCTAGTGCTGCCTCGGGCACCATATGCTCGTTCTCCTGTGAGTCTAGATTTTCGAATCCGACGCAAAACTGACAATTAATTGTAACGTTCAGAGCCTGTTAATGACGATGGAACACACAAATTGCGTCGCGACTCAATACATCGTCCTCCAGCCGACTTGTCTCCAAGGGTCTAGTGCTGCCTCGGGCACCATATGCTCGTTCTCCTGTGAGTCTAGATTTTCGAATCCGACGCAAAACTGACAGTGAATTGTAACGTTCAGAGCCTCTTAATGACGATGGAACACACAAATTGCGTCGCGATTCAATACATCGTCCTCCAGCCGACATGTCTCCGAGGTAGTATTGCTGCTCCTGGCACCTCTTGGTCGTTCTCCTGTGAGTCTAGTTTTTCGAATACGACGCAAAACTGACAATTAATTGTAACGTTCAGAGCCTCTTAATGACGATGGAACACACAAATTGCGTCGCGATTCAATACATCGTCCTACAGCCGACTTGTCTCCAAGGGTCTAGTGCTGCCTCGGGCACCATATGCTCGTTCTCCTGTGAGTCTAGATTTTCGAATGCGATGCAAAACTGACAGTTAATTGTAACGTTCAGAGCCTGATACTGACGATGGAACACACAAATTGCGTCGCGATTCAATACATCGTCATCCAGCCGACATGTCTCCGAGGTAGTATTGCTGCTCCTGGCACCTCTTGGTCGTTCTCCTATGAGTCTAGATTTTCGAATCCGACTCAAAACTGACAGTTAATTGTAACGTTCAGAGCCTCTTAATGACGATGGAACACACAAATTGCGTCGCGATTCAATACATCGTCCTACAGCCGACTTGTCTCCAAGGGTCTCTTGCTGCCTCGGGCACCTTATGGTCGTTCTCCTGTGAGTCTAGATTTTCGAATCCGACGCAAAACTGACAATTAATTGTAACGTTCAGAGCCTGTTAATGACGATGGAACACACAAATTGCGTCGCGATTCAATACATCGTCCTCCAGCCGACTTGTCTCCAAGGGTCTAGTGCTGCCTCGGGCACCATATGCTCGTTCTCCTGTGAGTCTAGATTTTCGAATCCGACGCAAAACTGACAATTAATTGTAACTTTCAGAGCCTCTTGATGACGATGGAACACACAAATTGCGTCGCGATTCAATACATCGTCCTACAGCCGACATGTCTCCGAGGTAGTATTGCTGCTCCTGGCACCTCTTGGTCGTTCTCCTATGAGTCTAGTTTTTCGAATCCGGCGCAAAACTGACAGTTAATTGTAACGTTCAGAGCCTGTTAATGACGATGGGACACACAAATTGCGTCGCGTCTCAATACATCGTCCTCCAGCCGACTTGTCTCCAAGGGTCTATTGCTGCCTCGGGCACCTTATGGTCGTTCTCCTGTGAGTCTAGATTTCAGAATACGACGCAAAACTGACAGTGAATTGTAACGTTCAGAGCGTGTTAATGACGATGGGACACACAAATTGCGTCGCGACTCAATACTTCGTCCTTCAGCCGACTTGTCTCCAAGGGTCTATTGCTGCCTCGGGCACCTTATGGTCGTTCTCCTGTGAATCTAGTTTTTCGAATGCGATGCAAAACTGACAGTTACTTGTAACGTTCAGCGCCTGTTAATGACGATGGAACACACAAATTGCGTCGCGGTTCATTACATCGTCCTACAGCCGACTTGTCTCCAAGGGTCTATTGCTGCCTCGGGCACCTTATGGTCGTTCTCCTGTGAGTCTAGTTTTTCGAATGCGATGCAAAACTGACAGTTAATTGTAACGTTCAGAGCCTGTTAATGACGATGGAACACACAAATTGCGTCGCGACTCAATACATCGTCCTCCAGCCGACTTGTCTCCAAGGGTCTAGTGCTCCTCGAGCACCTTATGGTCGTTCTCCTGTGAGTCTAGATTTTCGAATCCGACGCAAAACTGACAGTTAATTGTAACGTTCAGAGACTCTTAATGACGATGGAACACACAAATTGCGTCGCGATTCAATACATCGTCCTACAGCCGACTTGTCTCCAAGGGTCTAGTGCTGCCTCGGGCACCATATGCTCGTTCTCCTGTGAGTCTAGATTTTCGAATACGACGCAAAACTGACAATTAATTGTAACGTTCAGAGCCTGTTAATGACGATGGAACACACAAATTGCGTCGCGATTCAATACATCGTCCTACAGCCGACTTGTCTCCAAGGGTCTAGTGCTGCCTCGGGCACCATATGCTCGTTCTCCTGTGAGTCTAGATTTTCGAATCCGACGCAAAACTGACAGTTAATTGTAACGTTCAGAGCCTCTTAATGACGATGGAACACACAAATTGCGTCGCGATTCAATACATCGTCCTACAGCCGACTTGTCTCCAAGGGTCTAGTGCTGCCTCGGGCACCATATGCTCGTTCTCCTGTGAGTCTAGATTTTCGAATGCGATGCAAAACTGACAGTTAATTGTAACGTTCAGAGAATCTTAATGACTATGGAACACACAAATTGCGTCGCGATTCAATACATCGTCCTCCAGCCGACTTGTCTCCGAGGTAGTATTGCTGCTCCTGGCACCTTAAAGCAATGACAATGCGATGCAAAACTGACAGTTAATTGTAACGTTCAGAGCCTGTTAATGACGATGGAACACACAAATTGCGTCGCGATTCAATACATCGTCCTACAGCCGACTTGTCTCCAAGGGTCTATTGCTGCCTCGGGCACCTTATGGTCGTTCTCCTGTGAGTCTAGATTTTCGAATACGACGCAAAACTGACAATCAATTGTAACGTTCAGAGCCTCTTAATGACGATGGAACACACAAATTGCGTCGCGATTCAATACATCGTCCTACAGCCGACTTGTCTCCAAGGGTCTAGTGCTGCCTCGGGCACCATATGCTCGTTCTTCTGTGAGTCTAGATTTTCGAATCCGACGCAAAACTGACTGTGAATTGTAACGTTCAGAGCCTGATACTGACGATGGAACACACAAATTGCGTCGCGATTCAATACATCGTCATCCAGCCGACATGTCTCCGAGGTAGTATTGCTGCTCCTGGCACCTCTTGGTCGTTCTCCTATGAGTCTAGATTTTCGAATCCGACTCAAAACTGACAGTTAATTGTAACGTTCAGAGCCTCTTAATGACGATGGAACACACAAATTGCGTCGCGATTCAATACATCGTCCTACAGCCGACTTGTCTCCAAGGGTCTCTTGCTGCCTCGGGCACCTTATGGTCGTTCTCCTGTGAGTCTAGATTTTCGAATCCGACGCAAAACTGACAATTAATTGTAACGTTCAGAGCCTGTTAATGACGATGGAACACACAAATTGCGTCGCGATTCAATACATCGTCCTCCAGCCGACTTGTCTCCAAGGGTCTAGTGCTGCCTCGGGCACCATATGCTCGTTCTCCTGTGAGTCTAGATTTTCGAATCCGACGCAAAACTGACAATTAATTGTAACTTTCAGAGCCTCTTGATGACGATGGAACACACAAATTGCGTCGCGATTCAATACATCGTCCTACAGCCGACATGTCTCCGAGGTAGTATTGCTGCTCCTGGCACCTCTTGGTCGTTCTCCTATGAGTCTAGTTTTTCGAATCCGGCGCAAAACTGACAGTTAATTGTAACGTTCAGAGCCTGTTAATGACGATGGGACACACAAATTGCGTCGCGTCTCAATACATCGTCCTCCAGCCGACTTGTCTCCAAGGGTCTATTGCTGCCTCGGGCACCTTATGGTCGTTCTCCTGTGAGTCTAGATTTCAGAATACGACGCAAAACTGACAGTGAATTGTAACGTTCAGAGCGTGTTAATGACGATGGGACACACAAATTGCGTCGCGACTCAATACTTCGTCCTTCAGCCGACTTGTCTCCAAGGGTCTATTGCTGCCTCGGGCACCTTATGGTCGTTCTCCTGTGAATCTAGTTTTTCGAATGCGATGCAAAACTGACAGTTAATTGTAACGTTCAGCGCCTGTTAATGACGATGGAACACACAAATTGCGTCGCGATTCATTACATCGTCCTACAGCCGACTTGTCTCCAAGGGTCTATTGCTGCCTCGGGCACCTTATGGTCGTTCTCCTGTGAGTCTAGTTTTTCGAATGCGATGCAAAACTGACAGTTAATTGTAACGTTCAGAGCCTGTTAATGACGATGGAACACACAAATTGCGTCGCGACTCAATACATCGTCCTCCAGCCGACTTGTCTCCAAGGGTCTAGTGCTGCCTCGAGCACCTTATGGTCGTTCTCCTGTGAGTCTAGATTTTCGAATCCGACGCAAAACTGACAGTTAATTGTAACGTTCAGAGCCTCTTAATGACGATGGAACACACAAATTGCGTCGCGATTCAATACATCGTCCTACAGCCGACTTGTCTCCAAGGGTCTAGTGCTGCCTCGGGCACCATATGCTCGTTCTCCTGTGAGTCTAGATTTTCGAATACGACGCAAAACTGACAATTAATTGTAACGTTCAGAGCCTGTTAATGACGATGGAACACACAAATTGCGTCGCGATTCAATACATCGTCCTACAGCCGACTTGTCTCCAAGGGTCTAGTGCTGCCTCGGGCGCCATATGCTCGTTCTCCTGTGAGTCTAGATTTTCGAATCCGACGCAAAACTGACAGTTAATTGTAACGTTCAGAGCCTCTTAATGACGATGGAACACACAAATTGCGTCGCGATTCAATACATCGTCCTACAGCCGACTTGTCTCCAAGGGTCTAGTGCTGCCTCGGGCACCATATGCTCGTTCTCCTGTGAGTCTAGATTTTCGAATGCGATGCAAAACTGACAGTTAATTGTAACGTTCAGAGAATCTTAATGACTATGGAACACACAAATTGCGTCGCGATTCAATACATCGTCCTCCAGCCGACTTGTCTCCGAGGTAGTATTGCTGCTCCTGGCACCTTAAAGCAATGACAATGCGATGCAAAACTGACAGTTAATTGTAACGTTCAGAGCCTGTTAATGACGATGGAACACACAAATTGCGTCGCGATTCAATACATCGTCCTACAGCCGACTTGTCTCCAAGGGTCTATTGCTGCCTCGGGCACCTTATGGTCGTTCTCCTGTGAGTCTAGATTTTCGAATACGACGCAAAACTGACAATCAATTGTAACGTTCAGAGCCTCTTAATGACGATGGAACACACAAATTGCGTCGCGATTCAATACATCGTCCTACAGCCGACTTGTCTCCAAGGGTCTAGTGCTGCCTCGGGCACCATATGCTCGTTCTTCTGTGAGTCTAGATTTTCGAATCCGACGCAAAACTGACAGTGAATTGTAACGTTCAGAGCCTGATACTGACGATGGAACACACAAATTGCGTCGCGATTCAATACATCGTCCTCCAGCCGACTTGTCTCCAAGGGTCTAGTGCTTCCTCGGGCACCTTATGGTCGTTCTCCTGTGAGTCTAGATTTTCGAATACGACGCAAAACTGACAATTAATTGTAACGTTCAGAGCCTGTTAATGACGATGGAACACACAAATTGCGTCGCGATTCAATACATCGTCCTACAGCCGACTTGTCTCCAAGGGTCTAGTGCTGCCTCGGGCACCATATGCTCGTTCTCCTGTGAGTCTAGATTTTCGAATCCGACGCAAAACTGACAGTTAATTGTAACGTTCAGAGCCTCTTAATGACGATGGAATACACAAATTGCGTCGCGATTCAATACATCGTCCTACAGCCGACTTGTCTCCAAGGCTCTAGTGCTGCCTCGGGCACCATATGCTCGTTCTCCTGTGAGTCTAGATTTTCGAATTCGATTCAAAACTGACAGTTAATTGTAACGTTCAGAGCCTCTTAATGACGATGGGACACACAAATTGCGTCGCGACTCAATACATCGTCCTACAGCCGACTTGTCTCCAAGGGTCTAGTGCTGCCTCGGGCACCATATGCTCGTTCTCCTGTGAGTCTAGATTTTCGAATCCGACGCAAAACTGACAGTTAATTGTAACGTTCAGAGCCTCTTAATGACGATGGAACACACAAATTGCGTCGCGATTCAATACATCGTCCCACAGCCGACCTGTCTCCAAGGGTCTCTTGCTGCCTCGGGCACCTTATGGTCGTTCTCCTGTGAGTCTAGTTTTCAGAATACGTCGCAAAACTGACAGTTAATTGTAACGTTCAGAGCCTGTTAATGACGATGGAACACACAAATTGCGTCGCGACTCAATACATCGTCCTCCAGCCGACTTGTCTCCAAGGGTCTAGTGCTGCCTCGGGCACCATATGCTCGTTCTCCTGTATGTCTAGATTTTCGAATCCGACGCAAAACTGACAGTGAATTGTAACGTTCAGAGCCTCTTAATGACGATGGAACACACAAATTGCGTCGCGATTCAATACATCGTCCTCCAGCCGACATGTCTCCGAGGTAGTATTGCTGCCCTGGCACCTCTTGGTCGTTCTCCTGTGAGTCTAGTTTTTCGAATACGACGCAAAACTGACAATTAATTGTAACGTTCAGAGCCTCTTAATGACGATGGAACACACAAATTGCGTCGCGATTCAATACATCGTCCTCCAGCCGACTTGTCTCGAAGGGTCTAGTGCTGCCTCGGGCACCATATGCTCGTTCTCCTGTGCGTCTAGATTTTCGAATCCGACGCAAAACTGACAGTGAATTGTAACGTTCAGAGCCTGTTAATGACGATGGGACACACAAATTGCGTCGCGACTCAATACATCGTCCTCCAGCCGACTTGTCTCCAAGGGTCTAGTGCTGCCTCGGGCACCTTATGGTCGTTCTCCTGTGAGTCTAGATTTTCGAATCCGACGCAAAACTGACAGTTAATTGTAACGTTCAGAGCCTCTTAATGACGATGGAACACACAAATTGCGTCGCGATTCAATACATCGTCCTCCAGCCGACATGTCTCCGAGGTAGTATTGCTGCCTCGGGCACATTATGGTCGTTCTCCTGTGAGTCTAGTTTTTCGAATGCGATGCAAAACTGACAGTTAATTGTAACGTTCAGAGCCTGTTAATGACGATTGGACACACAAATTGCGTCGCGACTCAATACATCGTCCTCCAGCCGACTTGTCTCGAAGGGTCTATTGCTGCCTCGGGCACCTTATGGTCGTTCTCCTGTGAGTCTAGATTTTCGAATCCGACGCAAAACTGACAGTTAATTGTAACGTTCAGAGCCTCTTAATGACGATGGAACACACAAATTGCGTCGCGATTCAATACATCGTCCTCCAGGCGACATGTCTCCGAGGTAGTATTGCTGCCTCGGGCACCTTATGGTCGTTCTCCTGTGAGTCTAGTTTTTCGAATGCGATGCAAAACTGACAGTTAATTGTAACGTTCAGAGCCTGTTAATGACGATGGGACACACAAATTGCGTCGCGACTCAATACATCGTCCTCCAGCCGACTTGTCTCGAAGGGTCTATTGCTGCCTCGGGCACCTTATGGTCGTTCTCCTGTGAGTCTAGTTTTTCGAATGCGATGCAAAACTGACAGTTAATTGTAACGGTCAGAGCCTGTTAATGACGATGGGACACACAAATTGCGTCGCGACTCAATACATCGTCCTCCAGCCGACTTGTCTCCAAGGGTCTAGTGCTGCCTCGGGCACCTTATGGTCGTTCTCCTGTGACTCTAGATTTTCGAATCCGACGCAAAACTGACAGTTAATTGTAACGTTCAGAGCCTCTTAATGACGATGGAACACACAAATTGCGTCGCGATTCAATACATCGTCCTACAGCCGACTTGTCTCCAAGGGTCAAGTGCTGCCTCGGGCACCATATGCTCGTTCTCCTGTGAGTCTAGACTTTCGAATCCGACGCAAAACTGACAGTGAATTGTAACGTTCAGAGCCTGTTAATGACGATGGGAGACACAAATTGCGTCGCGATTCAATACATCGTCCTACAGCCGACTTGTCTCCAAGGGTCTAGTGCTGCCTCGGGCACCATATGCTCGTTCTTCTGTGAGTCTAGATTTTCGAATGCGATGCAAAACTGACAGTTAATTGTAACGTTCAGAGCCTGATACTGACGATGGAACACACAAATTGCGTCGCGACTCAATACATCGTCATCCAGCCGACATGTCTCCGAGGTAGTATTGCTGCTCCTGGCACCTCTTGGTCGTTCTCCTATGAGTCTAGATTTTCGAATCCGACGCAAAACTGACAGTTAATTGTAACGTTCAGAGCCTCTTAATGACGATGGAACACACAAATTGCGTCGCGATTCAATACATCGTCCTACAGCCGACTTGTCTCCAAGGCTCTAGTGCTGCCTCGGGCACCATATGCTCGTTCTCCTGTGAGTCTAGATTTTCGAATGCGATGCAAAACTGACAGTTAATTGTAACGTTCAGAGCCTGTTAATGACGATGGGACACACAAATTGCGTCGCGACTCAATACATCGTCCTCCAGCCGACTTGTCTCCAAGGGTCTAGTGCTGCCTCGGGCACCTTATGGTCGTTCTCCTGTGAGTCTAGATTTTCGAATACGACGCAAAACTGACAATTAATTGTAACGTTCAGAGCCTGTTAATGACGATGGAACACACAAATTGCGTCGCGACTCAATACATCGTCCTCCAGCCGACTTGTCTCGAAGCGTCTAGTGCTGCCTCGGGCACCATATGCTCGTTCTCCTGTGAGTCTAGATTTTCGAATCCGAAGCAAAACTGACAATTAATTGTAACGTTCAGAGCCTGTTAATGACGATGGAACACACAAATTGCGTCGCGACTCAATACATCGTCCTCCAGCCGACTTGTCTCCAAGGGTCTAGTGCTGCCTCGGGCACCATATGCTCGTTCTCCTGTGCGTCTAGATTTTCGAATCCGACGCAAAACTGACAGTGAATTGTAACGTTCAGAGCCTCTTAATGACGATGGAACACACAAATTGCGTCGCGATTCAATACATCGTCCTCCAGCCGACATGTCTCCGAGGTAGTATTGCTGCTCCTGGCACCTCTTGGTCGTTCTCCTGTGAGTCTAGTTTTTCGAATACGACGCAAAACTGACAATTAATTGTAACGTTCAGAGCCTCTTAATGACGATGGAACACACAAATTGCGTCGCGATTCAATACATCGTCCTCCAGCCGACTTGTCTCGAAGGGTCTAGTGCTGCCTCGGGCACCATATGCTCGTTCTCCTGTGAGTCTAGATTTTCGAATCCGACGCAAAACTGACAGTGAATTGTAACGTTCAGAGCCTGTTAATGACGATGGGACACACAAATTGCGTCGCGACTCAATACATCGTCCTCCAGCCGACTTGTCTCCAAGGGTCTAGTGCTGCCTCGGGCACCTTATGGTCGTTCATCTGTGAGTCTAGATTTTCGAATCCGACGCAAAACTGACAGTGAATTGTAACGTTCAGAGCCTGTTAATGACGATTGGACACACAAATTGCGTCGCGACTCAATACATCGTCCTCCAGCCGACTTGTCTCGAAAGGTCTATTGCTGCCTCGGGCACCTTATGGTCGTTCTCCTGTGAGTCTAGATTTTCGAATCCGACGCAAAACTGACAGTTAATAGTTACGTTCAGAGCCTCTTAATGACGATGGAACACACAAATTGCGTCGCGATTCAATACATCGTCCTCCAGCCGACATGTCTCCGAGGTAGTATTGCTGCCTCGGGCACCTTATGGTCGTTCTCCTGTGAGTCTAGGTTTTCGAATGCGATGCAAAACTGACAGTTAATTGTAACATTCAGAGCCTGTTAATGACGATGGGACACACAAATTGCGTCGCGACTCAATACATCGTCCTCCAGCCGACTTGTCTCGAAGGGTCTATTGCTGCCTCGGTCACCTTATGGTCGTTCTCCTGTGAGTCTAGTTTTTCGAATGCGATGCAAAACTGACAGTTAATTGTAACGTTCAGAGCCTGTTAATGACGATGGGACACACAAATTGCGTCGCGACTCAATACATCGTCCTCCAGCCGACTTGTCTCCAAGGGTCTAGTGCTGCCTCGGGCACCTTATGGTCGTTCTCCTGTGAGTCTAGATTTTCGAATCCGACGCAAAACTGACAGTTAATTGTAACGTTCAGAGCCTCTTAATGACGATGGAACACACAAATTGCGTCGCGATTCAATACATCGTCCTCCAGCCGACATGTCTCCGAGGTAGTATTGCTGCTCCTGGCACCTCTTGGTCGTTCTCCTGTGAGTCTAGTTTTTCGAATACGACGCAAAACTGACAATTAACTGTAACGTTCAGAGCCTCTTAATGACGATGGAACACACAAATTGCGTCGCGACTCAATACATCGTCCTCCAGCCGACTTGTCTCCAAGGGTCTAGTGCTGCCTCGGGCACCATATGCTCGTTCTCCTGTGCGTCTAGATTTTCGAATCCGACGCAAAACTGACAGTGAATTGTAACGTTCAGAGCCTCTTAATGACGATGGAACACACAAATTGCGTCGCGATTCAATACATCGTCCTCCAGCCGACATGTCTCCGAGGTAGTATTGCTGCTCCTGGCACCTCTTGGTCGTTCTCCTGTGAGTCTAGTTTTTCGAATACGACGCAAAACTGACAATTAATTGTAACGTTCAGAGCCTCTTAATGACGATGGAACACACAAATTGCGTCGCGATTCAATACATCGTCCTCCAGCCGACTTGTCTCGAAGGGTCTAGTGCTGCCTCGGGCACCATATGCTCGTTCTCCTGTGAGTCTAGATTTTCGAATCCGACGCAAAACTGACAGTGAATTGTAACGTTCAGAGCCTGTTAATGACGATGGGACACACAAATTGCGTCGCGACTCAATACATCGTCCTCCAGCCGACTTGTCTCCAAGGGTCTAGTGCTGCCTCGGGCACCTTATGGTCGTTCATCTGTGAGTCTAGATTTTCGAATCCGACGCAAAACTGACAGTGAATTGTAACGTTCAGAGCCTGTTAATGACGATTGGACACACAAATTGCGTCGCGACTCAATACATCGTCCTCCAGCCGACTTGTCTCGAAAGGTCTATTGCTGCCTCGGGCACCTTATGGTCGTTCTCCTGTGAGTCTAGATTTTCGAATCCGACGCAAAACTGACAGTTAATAGTTACGTTCAGAGCCTCTTAATGACGATGGAACACACAAATTGCGTCGCGTCTCAATACATCGTCCTCCAGCCGACATGTCTCCGAGGTAGTATTGCTGCCTCGGGCACCTTATGGTCGTTCTCCTGTGAGTCTAGGTTTTCGAATGCGATGCAAAACTGACAGTTAATTGTAACGTTCAGAGCCTGTTAATGACGATGGGACACACAAATTGCGTCGCGACTCAATACATCGTCCTCCAGCCGACTTGTCTCGAAGGATCTATTGCTGCCTCGGTCACCTTATGGTCGTTCTCCTGTGAGTCTAGTTTTTCGAATGCGATGCAAAACTGACAGTTAATTGTAACGTTCAGAGCCTGTTAATGACGATGGGACACACAAATTGCGTCGCGACTCAATACATCGTCCTCCAGCCGACTTGTCTCCAAGGGTCTAGTGCTGCCTCGGGCACCTTATGGTCGTTCTCCTGTGAGTCTAGATTTTCGAATCCGACGCAAAACTGACAGTTAATTGTAAGGTTCAGAGCCTCTTAATGACGATGGAACACACAAATTGCGTCGCGATTCAATACATCATCCTACAGCCGACTTGTCTCGAAGGGTCTAGTGCTGCCTCGGGCACCATATGCTCGTTCTCCTGTGAGTCTAGATTTTCGAATGCGATGCAAAACTGACAGTTAATTGTAACGTTCAGAGCCTGTTAATGACGATGGGACACACAAATTGCGTCGCGACTCAATACATCGTCCTCCAGCCGACTTGTCTCCAAGGGTCTAGTGCTGCCTCGGGCACCTTATGGTCGTTCTCCTGTGAGTCTAGCTTTTCGAATGCGATGCAAAACTGACAGTTAATTGTAACGTTCAGAGCCTGTTAATGACGATGGGACACACAAATTGCGTCGCGACTCAATACATCGTCCTCCAGCCGACTTGTCTCGAAGGGTCTATTGCTGCCTCGGTCACCTTATGGTCGTTCTCCTGTGAGTCTAGTTTTTCGAATGCGATGCAAAACTGACAGTTAATTGTAACGTTCAGAGCCTGTTAATGACGATGGGACACACAAATTGCGTCGCGACTCAATACATCGTCCTCCAGCCGACTTGTCTCCAAGGGTCTAGTGCTGCCTCGGGCACCTTATGGTCGTTCTCCTGTGAGTCTAGATTTTCGAATCCGACGCAAAACTGACAGTTAATTGTAACGTTCAGAGCCTCTTAATGACGATGGAACACACAAATTGCGTCGCGATTCAATACATCGTCCTCCAGCCGACATGTCTCCGAGGTAGTATTGCTGCTCCTGGCACCTCTTGGTCGTTCTCCTGTGAGTCTAGTTTTTCGAATACGACGCAAAACTGACAATTAGCTGTAACGTTCAGAGCCTCTTAATGACGATGGAACACACAAATTGCGTCGCGATTCAATACATCGTCCTACAGCCGACTTGTCTCCAAGGGTCTAGTGCTGCCTCGGGCACCTTATGGTCGTTCATCTGTGAGTCTAGATTTTCGAATCCGACGCAAAACTGACAGTGAATTGTAACGTTCAGAGCCTGTTAATGACGATGGAACACACAAATTGCGTCGCGATTCAATACATCGTCCTACAGCCGACTTGCCTCCAAGGGTCTAGTGCTGCCTCGGGCACCATATGCTCGTTCTCCTGTGAGTCTAGATTTTCGAATCCGACGCAAAACTGACAGTTAATTGTAACGTTCAGAGCCTCTTAATGACGATGGAACACACAAATTGCGTCGCGATTCAATACATCATCCTACAGCCGACTTGTCTCCAAGGGTCTAGTGCTGCCTCGGGCACCATATGCTCGTTCTCCTGTGAGTCTAGATTTTCGAATGCGATGCAAAACTGACAGTTAATTGTAACGTTCAGAGCCTGTTAATGACGATGGGACACACAAATTGCGTCGCGACTCAATACATCGTCCTCCAGCCGACTTGTCTCCAAGGGTCTAGTGCTGCCTCGGGCACCTTATGGTCGTTCTCCTGTGAGTCTAGGTTTTCGAATACGACGCAAAACTGACAATTAATTGTAACGTTCAGAGCCTGTTAATGACGATGGAACACACAAATTGCGTCGCGACTCAATACATCGTCCTCCAGCCGACTTGTCTCGAAGCGTCTAGTGCTGCCTCGGGCACCATATGCTCGTTCTCCTGTGAGTCTAGATTTTCGAATCCGACGCAAAACTGACAATTAATTGTAACGTTCAGAGCCTGTTAATGACGATGGAACACACAAATTGCGTCGCGACTCAATACATCGTCCTCCAGCCGACTTGTCTCCAAGGGTCTAGTGCTGCCTCGGGCACCATATGCTCGTTCTCCTGTGAGTCTAGATTTTCGAATCCGACGCAAAACTGACAGTGAATTGTAACGTTCAGAGCCTCTTAATGACGATGGAACACACAAATTGCGTCGCGATTCAATACATCGTCCTCCAGCCGACATGTCTCCGAGGTAGTATTGCTGCTCCTGGCACCTCTTGGTCGTTCTCCTGTGAGTCTAGTTTTTCGAATACGACGCAAAACTGACAATTAATTGTAACGTTCAGAGCCTCTTAATGACGATGGAACACACAAATTGCGTCGCGATTCAATACATCGTCCTACAGCCGACTTGTCTCCAAGGGTCTAGTGCTGCCTCGGGCACCATATGCTCGTTCTCCTGTGAGTCTAGATTTTCGAATGCGATGCAAAACTGACAGTTAATTGTAACGTTCAGAGCCTGATACTGACGATGGAACACACAAATTGCGTCGCGATTCAATACATCGTCATCCAGCCGACATGTCTCCGAGGTAGTATTGCTGCTCCTGGCACCTCTTGGTCGTTCTCCTATGAGTCTAGATTTTCGAATCCGACTCAAAACTGACAGTTAATTGTAACGTTCAGAGCCTCTTAATGACGATGGAACACACAAATTGCGTCGCGATTCAATACATCGTCCTACAGCCGACTTGTCTCCAAGGGTCTAGTGCTGCCTCGGGCACCATATGCTCGTTCTCCTGTGAGTCTAGATTTTCGAATGCGATGCAAAACTGACAGTTAATTGTAACGTTCAGAGCCTGTTAATGACGATGGGACACACAAATTGCGTCGCGACTCAATACATCGTCCTCCAGCCGACTTGTCTCCAAGGGTCTAGTGCTGCCTCGGGCACCTTATGGTCGTTCTCCTGTGAGTCTAGATTTTCGAATACGACACAAAACTGACAATTAATTGTAACGTTCAGAGCCTGTTAATGACGATGGAACACACAAATTGCGTCGCGACTCAATACATCGTCCTACAGCCGACTTGTCTCGAAGCGTCTAGTGCTGCCTCGGGCACCATATGCTCGTTCTCCTGTGAGTCTAGATTTTCGAATCCGAAGCAAAACTGACAATTAATTGTAACGTTCAGAGCCTGTTAATGACGATGGAACACACAAATTGCGTCGCGACTCAATACATCGTCCTCCAGCCGACTTGTCTCCAAGGGTCTAGTGCTGCCTCGGGCACCATATGCTCGTTCTCCTGTGCGTCTAGATTTTCGAATCCGACGCAAAACTGACAGTGAATTGTAACGTTCAGAGCCTCTTAATGACGATGGAACACACAAATTGCGTCGCGATTCAATACATCGTCCTCCAGCCGACATGTCTCCGAGGTAGTATTGCTGCTCCTGGCACCTCTTGGTCGTTCTCCTGTGAGTCTAGTTTTTCGAATACGACGCAAAACTGACAATTAATTGTAACGTTCAGAGCCTCTTAATGACGATGGAACACACAAATTGCGTCGCGATTCAATACATCGTCCTCCAGCCGACTTGTCTCGAAGGGTCTAGTGCTGCCTCGGGCACCATATGCTCGTTCTCCTGTGAGTCTAGATTTTCGAATCCGACGCAAAACTGACAGTGAATTGTAACGTTCAGAGCCTGTTAATGACGATGGGACACACAAATTGCGTCGCGCCTCAATACATCGTCCTCCAGCCGACTTGTCTCCAAGGGTCTAGTGCTGCCTCGGGCACCTTATGGTCGTTCATCTGTGAGTCTAGATTTTCGAATCCGACGCAAAACTGACAGTGAATTGTAACGTTCAGAGCCTGTTAATGACGATTGGACACACAAATTGCGTCGCGACTCAATACATCGTCCTCCAGCCGACTTGTCTCGAAAGGTCTATTGCTGCCTCGGGCACCTTATGGTCGTTCTCCTGTGAGTCTAGATTTTCGAATCCGACGCAAAACTGACAGTTAATAGTTACGTTCAGAGCCTCTTAATGACGATGGAACACACAAATTGCGTCGCGATTCAATACATCGTCCTCCAGCCGACATGTCTCCGAGGTAGTATTGCTGCCTCGGGCACCTTATGGTCGTTCTCCTGTGAGTCTAGTTTTTCGAATGCGATGCAAAACTGACAGTTAATTGTAACGTTCAGAGCCTGTTAATGACGATGGGACACACAAATTGCGTCGCGACTCAATACATCGTCCTCCAGCCGACTTGTCTCGAAGGGTCTATTGCTGCCTCGGTCACCTTATGGTCGTTCTCCTGTGAGTCTAGTTTTTCGAATGCGATGCAAAACTGACAGTTAATTGTAACGTTCAGAGCCTGTTAATGACGATGGGACACACAAATTGCGTCGCGACTCAATACATCGTCCTCCAGCCGACTTGTCTCCAAGGGTCTAGTGCTGCCTCGGGCACCTTATGGTCGTTCTCCTGTGAGTCTAGATTTTCGAATCCGACGCAAAACTGACAGTTAATTGTAACGTTCAGAGCCTCTTAATGACGATGGAACACACAAATTGCGTCGCGATTCAATACATCGTCCTCCAGCCGACATGTCTCCGAGGTAGTATTGCTGCTCCTGGCACCTCTTGGTCGTTCTCCTGTGAGTCTATTTTTTCGAATACGACGCAAAACTGACAATTAATTGTAACGTTCAGAGCCTCTTAATGACGATGGAACACACAAATTGCGTCGCGATTCAATACATCGTCCTACAGCCGACTTGTCTCCAAGGGTCTAGTGCTGCCTCGGGCACCTTATGGTCGTTCATCTGTGAGTCTAGATTTTCGAATCCGACGCAAAACTGACAGTGAATTGTAACGTTCAGAGCCTGTTAATGACGATGGAACACACAAATTGCGTCGCGATTCAATACATCGTCCTACAGCCGACTTGCCTCCAAGGGTCTAGTGCTGCCTCGGGCACCATATGCTCGTTCTCCTGTGAGTCTAGATTTTCGAATCCGACGCAAAACTGACAGTTAATTGTAACGTTCAGAGCCTCTTAATGACGATGGAACACACAAATTGCGTCGCGATTCAATACATCATCCTACAGCCGACTTGTCTCCAAGGGTCTAGTGCTGCCTCGGGCACCATATGCTCGTTCTCCTGTGAGTCTAGATTTTCGAATGCGATGCAAAACTGACAGTTAATTGTAACGTTCAGAGCCTGTTAATGACGATGGGACACACAAATTGCGTCGCGACTCAATACATCGTCCTCCAGCCGACTTGTCTCCAAGGGTCTAGTGCTGCCTCGGGCACCTTATGGTCGTTCTCCTGTGAGTCTAGGTTTTCGAATACGACGCAAAACTGACAATTAATTGTAACGTTCAGAGCCTTTAATGACGATGGAACACACAAATTGCGTCGCGACTCAATACATCGTCCTCCAGCCGACTTGTCTCGAAGCGTCTAGTGCTGCCTCGGGCACCATATGCTCGTTCTCCTGTGAGTCTAGATTTTCGAATCCGACGCAAAACTGACAATTAATTGTAACGTTCAGAGCCTGTTAATGACGATGGAACACACAAATTGCGTCGCGACTCAATACATCGTCCTCCAGCCGACTTGTCTCCAAGGGTCTAGTGCTGCCTCGGGCACCATATGCTCGTTCTCCTGTGAGTCTAGATTTTCGAATCCGACGCAAAACTGACAGTGAATTGTAACGTTCAGAGCCTCTTAATGACGATCGAACACACAAATTGCGTCGCGATTCAATACATCGTCCTCCAGCCGACATGTCTCCGAGGTAGTATTGCTGCTCCTGGCACCTCTTGGTCGTTCGCCTGTGAGTCTAGTTTTTCGAATACGACGCAAAACTGACAATTAATTGTAACGTTCAGAGCCTCTTAATGACGATGGAACACACAAATTGCGTCGCGATTCAATACATCGTCCTCCAACCGACTTGTCTCGAAGGGTCTAGTGCTGCCTCGGGCACCATATGCTCGTTCTCCTGTGAGTCTAGATTTTCGAATCCGACGCAAAACTGACAGTGAATTGTAACGTTCAGAGCCTGTTAATGACGATGGGACACACAAATTGCGTCGCGACTCAATACATCGTCCTCCAGCCGACTTGTCTCCAATGGTCTAGTGCTGCCTCGGGCACCTTATGGTCGTTCATCTGTGAGTCTAGATTTTCGAACCCGACGCAAAACTGACAGTTAATTGTAACGTTCAGAGCCTCTTAATGACGATGGAACACACAAATTGCGTCGCTATTCAATACATCGTCCTCCAGCCGACATGTCTCCGAGGTAGTATTGCTGCCTCGGGCACATTATGGTCGTTCTCCTGTGAGTCTAGTTTTTCGAATGCGATGCAAAAATGACAGTTAATTGTAACGTTCAGAGCCTGTTAATGACGATTGGACACACAAATTGCGTCGCGACTCAATACATCGTCCTCCAGCCGACTTGTCTCGATGGGTCTATTGCTGCCTCGGGCACCTTATGGTCGTTCTCCTGTGAGTCTAGATTTTCGAATCCGACGCAAAACTGACAGTTAGTTGTAACGTTCAGAGCCTCTTAATGACGATGGAACACACAAATTGCGTCGCGATTCAATACATCGTCCTCCAGCCGACATGTCTCCGAGGTAGTATTGCTGCCTCGGGCACCTTATGGTCGTTCTCCTGTGAGTCTAGTTTTTCGAATGCGATGCAAAACTGACAGTTAATAGTAACGTTCAGAGCCTGTTAATGACGATGGGACACACAAATTGCGTCGCGACTCAATACATCGTCCTCCAGCCGACTTGTCTCGAAGGGTCTATTGCTGCCTCGGGCACCTTATCGTCGTTCTCCTGTGAGTCCAGTTTTTCGAATGCGATGCAAAACTGACAGTTAATTGTAACGTTCAGAGCCTGTTAATGACGATGGGACACACAAATTGCGTCGCGACTCAATACATCGTCCTCCAGCCGACTTGTCTCCAAGGGTCTAGTGCTGCCTCGGGCACCTTATGGTCGTTCTCCTGTGACTCTAGATTTTCGAATCCGACGCAAAACTGACAGTTAATTGTAACGTTCAGAGCCTCTTAATGACGATGGAACACACAAATTGCGTCGCAATTCAATACATCGTCCTACAGCCGACTTGTCTCCAAGGGTCAAGTGCTGCCTCGGGCACCATATGCTCGTTCTCCTGTGAGTCTAGATTTTCGAATCCGACGCAAAACTGACAGTGAATTGTAACGTTCAGAGCCTGTTAATGACGATGGGAGACACAAATTGCGTCGCGATTCAATACATCGTCCTACAGCCGACTTGTCTCCAAGGGTCTAGTGCTGCCTCGGGCACCATATGCTCGTTCTCCTGTGAGTCTAGATTTTCGAATGCGATGCAAAACTGACAGTTAATTGTAACGTTCAGAGCCTGATACTGACGATGGAACACACAAATTGCGTCGCGATTCAATACATCGTCCTCCAGCCGACATGTCTCCGAGGTAGTATTGCTGCTCCTGGCACCTCTTGGTCGTTCTCCTATGAGTCTAGTTTTTCGAATCCGGCGCAAAACTGACGGTAAATTGTAACGTTCAGAGCCTCTTAATGACGATGGAACACACAAATTGCGTCGCGATTCAATACATCGTCCTACAGCCGACTTGTCTCTAAGGGTCTAGTGCTGCCTCGGGCACCATATGCTCGTTCTCCTGTGAGTCTAGATTTTCGAATGCGATGCAAAACTGACAGTTAATTGTAACGTTCAGAGCCTGTTAATGACGATGGGACACACAAATTGCGTCGCGACTCAATACATCGTCCTCCAGCCGACTTGTCTCCAAGGGTCTATTGCAGCCTCGGGCACCTTATGGTCGTTCTCCTGTGAGTCTAGATTTTCGAATACGACGCAAAACTGACAATTAATTGTAACGTTCAGAGCCTGTTAATGACGATGGAACACACAAATTGCGTCGCGACTCAATACATCGTCCTCCAGCCGACTTGTCTCCAAGGGTCTAGTGCTGCCTCGGGCACCATATGCTCGTTCTCCTGTGAGTCTAGATTTTCGAATCCGACGCAAAACTGACAGTGAATTGTAACGTTCAGAGCCTCTTAATGACGATGGAACACACAAATTGCGTCGCGATTCAATACATCGTCCTCCAGCCGACATGTCTCCGAGGTAGTATTGCTGCTGCTGGCACCTCTTGGTCGTTCTCCTGTGAGTCTAGTTTTTCGAATACGACGCAAAACTGACAATTAATTGTAACGTTCAGAGCCTCTTAATGGCGATGGAACACACAAATTGCGTCGCGATTCAATACATCGTCCTCCAGCCGACTTGTCTCGAAGGGTCTAGTGCTGCCTCGGGCACCATATGCTCGTTCTCCTGTGAGTCTAGATTTTCGAATCCGACGCAAAACTGACAGTGAATTGTAACGTTCAGAGCCTGTTAATGACGATGGGACACACAAATTGCGTCGCGACTCAATACATCGTCCTCCAGCCGACTTGTCTCCAAGGGTCTAGTGCTGCCTCGGGCACCTTATGGTCGTTCATCTGTGAGTCTAGATTTTCGAATCCGACGCAAAACTGACAGTTAATTGTAACGTTCAGAGCCTCTTAATGACGATGGAACACACAAATTGCGTCGCGATTCAATACATCGTCCTCCAGCCGACATGTCTCCGAGGTAGTATTGCTGCCTCGGCCACATTATGGTCGTTCTCCTGTGAGTCTAGTTTTTCGAATGCGATGCAAAACTGACAATTAATTGTAACGTTCAGAGCCTGTTAATGACGATGGGACACACAAATTGCGTCGCGACTCAATACATCGTCCTCCAGCCGACTTGTCTCGAAGGGTCTATTGCTGCCTCGGGCACCTTATGGTCGTTCTCCTGTGAGTCTAGTTTTTCGAATGCGATGCAAAACTGACAGTTAATTGTAACGTTCAGAGCCTGTTAATGACGATGGGACACACAAATTGCGTCGCGACTCAATACATCGTCCTCCAGCCGACTTGTCTCCAAGGGTCTAGTGCTGCCTCGGGCACCTTATGGTCGTTCTCCTGTGAGTCTAGATTTTCGAATCCGACGCAAAACTGACAGTTAATTGTAACGTTCAGAGCCTCTTAATGACGATGGAACACACAAATTGCGTCGCGATTCAATACATCGTCCTCCAGCCGACATGTCTCCGAGGTAGTATTGCTGCTCCTGGCACCTCTTGGTCGTTCTCCTGTGAGTCTAGTTTTTCGAATACGACGCAAAACTGACAATTAATTGTAACGTTCAGAGCCTCTTAATGACGATGGAACACAAAAATTGCGTCGCGATTCAATACATCGTCCTCCAGCCGACTTGTCTCCAAGGGTCTAGTGCTGCCTCGGGCACCTTATGGTCGTTCATCTGTGAGTCTAGATTTTCGAATCCGACGCAAAACTGACAGTGAATTGTAACGTTCAGAGCCTGTTAATGACGATGGAACACACAAATTGCGTCGCGATTCAATACATCGTCCTTCAGCCGACTTGCCTCCAAGGGTCTAGTGCTGCCTCGGGCACCATATGCTCGTTCTCCTGTGAGTCTAGATTTTCGAATCCGACGCAAAACTGACAGTTAATTGTAACGTTCAGAGCCTCTTAATGACGATGGAACACACAAATTGCGTCGCGATTCAATACATCATCCTACAGCCGACTTGTCTCCAAGGGTCTAGTGCTGCCTCGGGCACCATATGCTCGTTCTCCTGTGAGTCTAGATTTTCGAATGCGATGCAAAACTGACAGTTAATTGTAACGTTCAGAGCCTGTTAATGACGATGGGACACACAAATTGCGTCGCGACTCAATACATCGTCCTCCAGCCGACTTGTCTCCAAGGGTCTAGTGCTGCCTCGGGCACCTTATGGTCGTTCTCCTGTGAGTCTAGGTTTTCGAATACGACGCAAAACTGACAATTAATTGTAACGTTCAGAGCCTGTTAATGACGATGGAACACACAAATTGCGTCGCGACTCAATACATCGTCCTCCAGCCGACTTGTCTCGAAGCGTCTAGTGCTGCCTCGGGCACCATATGCTCGTTCTCCTGTGAGTCTAGATTTTCGAATCCGACGCAAAACTGACAATTAATTGTAACGTTCAGAGCCTGTTAATGACGATGGAACACACAAATTGCGTCGCGACTCAATACATCGTTCTCCAGCCGACTTGTCTCCAAGGGTCTAGTGCTGCCTCGGGCACCTTATGGTCGTTCATCTGTGAGTCTAGATTTTCGAATCCGACGCAAAACTGACAGTTAATTGTAACGTTCAGAGCCTCTTAATGACGATGGAACACACAAATTGCGTCGCGATTCAATACATCGTCCTCCAGCCGACATGTCTCCGAGGTAGTATTGCTGCCTCGGGCACATTATGGTCGTTCTCCTGTGAGTCTAGTTTTTCGAATGCGATGCAAAACTGACAATTAATTGTAACGTTCAGAGCCTGTTAATGACGATGGGACACACAAATTGCGTCGCGACTCAATACATCGTCCTCCAGCCGACTTGTCTCCAAGGGTCTATTGCTGCCTCGGGCACCTTATGGTCGTTCTCCTGTGAGTCTAGTTTTTCGAATGCGATGCAAAACTGACAGTTAATTGTAACGTTCGGAGCCTGTTAATGACGATGGGACACACAAATTGCGTCGCGACTCAATACATCGTCCTCCAGCCGACATATTTCCGAGGTAGTATTGCTGCCTCGGGCACCTTATGGTCGTTCTCCTGTGAGTCTAGTTTTTCGAATGCGATGCAAAACTGACAGTTAATAGTAACGTTCAGAGCCTGTTAATGACGATTGGACACACAAATTGCGTCGCGACTCAATACATCGTCCTCCAGCCGACTTGTCTCGATGGGTCTATTGCTGCCTCGGGCACCTTATGGTCGTTCTCCTGTGAGTCTAGATTTTCGAATACGACGCAAAACTGACAATTAATTGAAACGTTCAGATCCTGTTAATGACGATGGAACACACAAATTGCGTCGCGACTCAATACATCGTCCTCCAGCCGACTTGTCTCGAAGCGTCTAGTGCTGCCTCGGGCACCAAATGCTCGTTCTCCTGTGAGTGTAGATTTTCGAATCCGACGCAAAACTGACAATTAATTGTAACGTTCAGAGCCTGTTAATGACGATGGAACACACAAATTGCGTCGCGACTCAATACATCGTCCTCCAGCCGACTTGTCTCCAAGGGTCTAGTGCTGCCTCGGGCACCATATGCTCGTTCTCCTGTGAGTCTAGATTTTCGAATCCGACGCAAAACTGACAGTGAATTGTAACGTTCAGAGCCTCTTAATGACGATGGAACACACAAATTGCGTCGCGATTCAATACATCGTCCTCCAGCCGACATGTCTCCGAGGTAGTATTGCTGCTCCTGGCACCTCTTGGTCGTTCTCCTGTGAGTCTAGTTTTTCGAATACGACGCAAAACTGACAATTAATTGTAACGTTCAGAGCCTCTTAATGACGATGGAACACACAAATTGCGTCGCGATTCAATACATCGTCCTCCAGCCGACTTGTCTCGAAGGGTCTAGTGCTGCCTCGGGCACCATATGCTCGTTCTCCTGTGAGTCTAGATTTTCGAATCCGACGCAAAACTGACAGTGAATTGTAACGTTCAGAGCCTGTTAATGACGATGGGACACACAAATTGCGTCGCGACTCAATACATCGTCCTCCAGCCGACTTGTCTCCAAGGGTCTAGTGCTGCCTCGGGCACCTTATGGTCGTTCATCTGTGAGTCTAGATTTTCGAATCCGACGCAAAACTGACAGTTAATTGTAACGTTCAGAGCCTCTTAATGACGATGGAACACACAAATTGCGTCGCGATTCAATACATCGTCCTCCAGCCGACATGTCTCCGAGGTAGTATTGCTGCCTCGGGCACATTATGGTCGTTCTCCTGTGAGTCTAGTTTTTCGAATGCGATGCAAAGCTGACAATTAATTGTAACGTTCAGAGCCTGTTAATGACGATGGGACACACAAATTGCGTCGCGACTCAATACATCGTCCTCCAGCCGACTTGTCTCGAAGGGTCTATTGCTGCCTCGGGCACCTTATGGTCGTTCTCCTGTGAGTCTAGTTTTTCGAATGCGATGCAAAACTGACAGTTAATTGTAACGTTCAGAGCCTGTTAATGACGATGGGACACACAAATTGCGTCGCGACTCAATACATCGTCCTCCAGCCGACTTGTCTCCAAGGGTCTAGTGCTGCCTCGGGCACCTTATGGTCGTTCTCCTGTGACTCTAGATTTTCGAATCCGACGCAAAACTGACAGTTAATTGTAACGTTCAGAGCCTCTTAATGACGATGGAACACACAAATTGCGTCGCGATTCAATACATCGTCCTCCAGCCGACATGTCTCCGAGGTAGTATTGCTGCTCCTGGCACCTCTTGGTCGTTCTCCTGTGAGTCTAGTTTTTCGAATACGACGCAAAACTGACAATTAATTGTAACGTTCAGAGCCTCTTAATGAGGATGGAACACAAAAATTGCGTCGCGATTCAATACATCGTCCTCCAGCCGACTTGTCTCCAAGGGTCTAGTGCTGCCTCGGGCACCTTATGGTCGTTCATCTGTGAGTCTAGATTTTCGAATCCGACGCAAAACTGACAGTGAATTGTAACGTTCAGAGCCTGTTAATGACGATGGAACACACAAATTGCGTCGCGATTCAATACATCGTCCTACAGCCGACTTGCCTCCAAGGGTCTAGTGCTGCCTCGGGCACCATATGCTCGTTCTCCTGTGAGTCTAGATTTTCGAATCCGACGCAAAACTGACAGTTAATTGTAACGTTCAGAGCCTCTTAATGACGATGGAACACACAAATTGCGTCGCGATTCAATACATCATCCTACAGCCGACTTGTCTCCAAGGGTCTAGTGCTGCCTCGGGCACCATATGCTCGTTCTCCTGTGAGTCTAGATTTTCGAATGCGATGCAAAACTGACAGTTAATTGTAACGTTCAGAGCCTGTTAATGACGATGGGACACACAAATTGCGTCGCGACTCAATACATCGTCCTCCAGCCGACTTGTCTCCAAGGGTCTAGTGCTGCCTCGGGCACCTTATGGTCGTTCTCCTGTGAGTCTAGGTTTTCGAATACGACGCAAAACTGACAATTAATTGTAACGTTCAGAGCCTGTTAATGACGATGGAACACACAAATTGCGTCGCGACTCAATACATCGTCCTCCAGCCGACTTGTCTCGAAGCGTCTAGTGCTGCCTCGGGCACCATATGCTCGTTCTCCTGTGAGTCTAGATTTTCGAATCCGACGCAAAACTGACTATTAATTGTAACGTTCAGAGCCTCTTAATGACGATGGAACACACAAATTGCGTCGCGACTCAATACATCGTCCTACAGCCGACTTGTCTCCAAGGGTCTAGTGCTGCCTCGGGCACCTTATGGTCGTTCATCTGTGAGTCTAGATTTTCGAATCCGACGCAAAACTGACAGTTAATTGTAACGTTCAGAGCCTGTTAATGACGATGGAACACACAAATTGCGTCGCGATTCAATACATCGTCCTCCAGCCGACATGTCTCCGAGGTAGTATTGCTGCCTCGGGCACATTATGGTCGTTCTCCTGTGAGTCTAGTTTTTCGAATGCGATGCAAAACTGACAGTTAATTGTAACGTTCAGAGCCTGTTAATGACGATGGGACACACAAATTGCGTCGCGACTCAATACATCGTCCTCCAGCCGACTTGTCTCCAAGGGTCTATTGCTGCCTCGGGCACCTTATGGTCGTTCTCCTGTGAGTCTAGTTTTTCGAATGCGATGCAAAACTGACAGTTAATTGTAACGTTCAGAGCCTGTTAATGACGATGGGACACACAAATTGCGTCGCGACTCAATACATCGTCCTCCAGCCGACTTGTCTCCAAGGGCCTAGTGCTGCCTCGGGCACCTTATGGTCGTTCTCCTGTGAGTCTAGATTTTCGAATCCGACGCAAAACTGACAGTTAATTGTAACGTTCAGAGCCTCTTAATGACGATGGAACACACAAATTGCGTCGCGATTCAATACATCGTCCTCCAGCCGACATGTCTCCGAGGTAGTATTGCTGCTCCTGGCACCTCTTGGTCGTTCTCCTGTGAGTCTAGTTTTTCGAATACGACGCAAAACTGACAATTAATTGTAACGTTCAGAGCCTCTTAATGACGATGGAACACACAAATTGCGTCGCGATTCAATACATCGTCCTCCAGCCGACTTGTCTCCAAGGGTCTAGTGCTGCCTCGGGCACCTTATGGTCGTTCATCTGTGAGTCTAGATTTTCGAATCCGACGCAAAACTGACAGTGAATTGTAACGTTCAGAGCCTGTTAATGACGATGGAACACACAAATTGCGTCGCGATTCAATACATCGTCCTACAGCCGACTTGCCTCCAAGGGTCTAGTGCTGCCTCGGGAACCATATGCTCGTTCTCCTGTGAGTCTAGATTTTCGAATCCGACGCAAAACTGACAGTTAATTGTAACGTTCAGAGCCTCTTAATGACGATGGAAACCACAAATTGCGTCGCGATTCAATACATCATCCTACAGCCGACTTGTCTCCAAGGGTCTAGTGCTGCCTCGGGCACCATATGCTCGTTCTCCTGTGAGTCTAGATTTTCGAATGCGATGCAAAACTGACAGTTAATTGTAACGTTCAGAGCCTGTTAATGACGATGGGACACACAAATTGCGTCGCGACTCAATACATCGTCCTCCAGCCGACTTGTCTCCAAGGGTCTAGTGCTGCCTCGGGCACCTTATGGTCGTTCTCCTGTGAGTCTAGGTTTTCGAATACGACGCAAAACTGACAATTAATTGTAACGTTCAGAGCCTGTTAATGACGATGGAACACACAAATTGCGTCGCGACTCAATACATCGTCCTCCAGCCGACTTGTCTCGAAGCGTCTAGTGCTGCCTCGGGCACCATATGCTCGTTCTCCTGTGAGTCTAGATTTTCGAATCCGACGCAAAACTGACAATTAATTGTAACGTTCAGAGCCTGTTAATGACGATGGAACACACAAATTGCGTCGCGACTCAATACATCGTCCTCCAGCCGACTTGTCTCCAAGGGTCTAGTGCTGCCTCGGGCACCATATGCTCGTTCTCCTGTGAGTCTAGATTTTCGAATCCGACGCAAAACTGACAGTGAATTGTAACGTTCAGAGCCTCTTAATGGCGATGGAACACACAAATTGCGTAGCGATTCAATACATCGTCCTCCAGCCGACATGTCTCCGAGGTAGTATTGCTGCTCCTGGCACCTATTGGTCGTTCTCCTGTGAGTCTAGTTTTTCGAATACGATGCAAAACTGACAATTAGTTGTAACGTTCAGAGCCTCTTAATGACGATGGAACACACAAATTGCGTCGCGATTCAATACACCGTCCTCCAACCGACTTGTCTCGAAGGGTCTAGTGCTGCCTCGGGCACCATATGCTCGTTCTCCTGTGAGTCTAGATTTTCGAATCCGACGCAAAACTGACAGTGAATTGTAACGTTCAGAGCCTGTTAATGACGATGGGACACACAAATTGCGTCGCGACTCAATACATCGTCCTCCAGCCGACTTGTCTCCAAGGGTCTAGTGCTGCCTCGGGCACCTTATGGTCGTTCATCTGTGAGTCTAGATTTTCGAATCCGACGCAAAACTGACAGTTAATTGTAACGTTCAGAGCCTCTTAATGACGATGGAACACACAAATTGCGTCGCTATTCAATACATCGTCCTCCAGCCGACATATTTCCGAGGTAGTATTGCTGCCTCGGGCACATTATGGTCGTTCTCCTGTGAGTCTAGTTTTTCGAATGCGATGCAAAACTGACAGTTAATTGTAACGTTCAGAGCCTGTTAATGACGATTGGACACACAAATTGCGTCGCGACTCAATACATCGTCCTCCAGCCGACTTGTCTCGATGGGTCTATTGCTGCCTCGGGCACCTTATGGTCGTTCTCCTGTGAGTCTAGATTTTCGAATCCGACGCAAAACTGACAGTTAATTGTAACGTTCAGAGCCTGTTAATGACGATGGAACACACAAATTGCGTCGCGATTCAATACATCGTCCTCCAGCCGACATGTCTCCGAGGTAGTATTGCTGCCTCGGGCACCTTATGGTCGTTCTCCTGTGAGTCTAGTTTTTCGAATGCGATGCAAAACTGACAGTTAATAGTAACGTTCAGAGCCTGTTAATGACGATGGGACACACAAATTGCGTCGCGACTCAATACAACCTCCTCCAGCCGACTAGTCTCGAAGGGTCTATTGCTGCCTCGGGCACCTTATGGTCGTTCTCCTGTGAGTCCAGTTTTTCGAATGCGATGCAAAACTGACAGTTAATTGTAACGTTCAGAGCCTGTTAATGACGATGGGACACACAAATTGCGTCGCGACTCAATACATCGTCCTCCAGCCGACTTGTCTCCAAGGGTCTAGTGCTGCCTCGGGCACCTTATGGTCGTTCTCCTGTGACTCTAGATTTTCGAATCCGACGCAAAACTGACAGTTAATTGTAACGTTCAGAGCCTCTTAATGACGATGGAACACACAAATTGCGTCGCAATTCAATACATCGTCCTACAGCCGACTTGTCTCCAAGGGTCAAGTGCTGCCTCGGGCACCATATGCTCGTTCTCCTGTGAGTCTAGATTTTCGAATACGACGCAAAACTGACAGTGAATTGTAACGTTCAGAGCCTGTTAATGACGATGGGAGACACAAATTGCGTCGCGATTCAATACATCGTCCTACAGCCGACTTGTCTCCAAGGGTCTAGTGCTGCCTCGGGCACCATATGCTCGTTCTCCTGTGAGTCTAGATTTTCGAATGCGATGCAAAACTGACAGTTAATTGTAACGTTCAGAGCCTGATACTGACGATGGAACACACAAATTGCGTCGCGATTCAATACATCGTCCTCCAGCCGACATGTCTCCGAGGTAGTATTGCTGCTCCTGGCACCTCTTGGTCTTTCTCCTATGAGTCTAGTTTTTCGAATCCGGCGCAAAACTGACAATTAATTGTAACGTTCAGAGCCTCTTAATGACGATGGAACACACAAATTGCGTCGCGATTCAATACATCGTCCTACAGCCGACTTGTCTCTAAGGGTCTAGTGCTGCCTCGGGCACCATATGCTCGTTCTCCTGTGAGTCTAGATTTTCGAATGCGATGCAAAACTGACAGTTAATTGTAACGTTCAGAGCCTGTTAATGACGATGGGACACACAAATTGCGTCGCGACTCAATACATCGTCCTCCAGCCGACTTGTCTCCAAGGGTCTATTGCAGCCTCGGGCACCTTATGGCCGTTCTCCTGTGAGTCTAGATTTTCGAATACGACGCAAAACTGACAATTAATTGAAACGTTCAGATCCTGTTAATGACGATGGAACACACAAATTGCGTCGCGACTCAATACATCGTCCTCCAGCCGACTTGTCTCGAAGCGTCTAGTGCTGCCTCGGGCACCAAATGCTCGTTCTCCTGTGAGTGTAGATTTTCGAATCCGACGCAAAACTGACAATTAATTGTAACGTTCAGAGCCTGTTAATGACGATGGAACACACAAATTGCGTCGCGACTCAATACATCGTCCTCCAGCCGACTTGTCTCCAAGGGTCTAGTGCTGCCTCGGGCACCATATGCTCGTTCTCCTGTGAGTCTAGATTTTCGAATCCGACGCAAAACTGACAGTGAATTGTAACGTTCAGAGCCTCTTAATGACGATGGAACACACAAATTGCGTCGCGATTCAATACATCGTCCTCCAGCCGACATGTCTCCGAGGTAGTATTGCTGCCTCGGGCACATTATGGTCGTTCTCCTGTGAGTCTAGTTTTTCGAATGCGATGCAAAACTGACAATTAATTGTAACGTTCAGAGCCTGTTAATGACGATGGGACACACAAATTGCGTCGCGACTCAATACATCGTCCTCCAGCCGACTTGTCTCGAAGGGTCTATTGCTGCCTCGGGCACCTTATGGTCGTTCTCCTGTGAGTCTAGTTTTTCGAATGCGATGCAAAACTGACAGTTAATTGTAACGTTCAGAGCCTGTTAATGACGATGGGACACACAAATTGCGTCGCGACTCAATACATCGTCCTCCAGCCGACTTGTCTCCAAGGGTCTAGTGCTGCCTCGGGCACCTTATGGTCGTTCTCCTGTGAGTCTAGATTTTCGAATCCGACGCAAAACTGACAGTTAATTGTAACGTTCAGAGCCTCTTAATGACGATGGAACACACAAATTGCGTCGCGATTCAATACATCGTCCTACAGCCGACTTGTCTCCAAGGGTCTAGTGCTGCCTTGGGCACCATATGCTAGTTCTCCTGTGAGTCTAGATTTTCGAATGCGATGCAAAACTGACAGTTAATTGTAACGTTCAGAGCCTCTTAATGACGATGGAACACACAAATTGCGTCGCGATTCAATACATCGTCCTCCAGCCGACATGTCTCCGAGGTAGTATTGCTGCCTCGGGCACATTATGGTCGTTCTCCTGTGAGTCTAGTTTTTCGAATCCGGCGCAAAACTGACAATTAATTGTAACGTTCAGAGCCTCTTAATGACGATGGAACACACAAATTGCGTCGCGATTCAATACATCGTCCTCCAGCCGACTTGTCTGGAAGGGTCTATTGCTGCCTCGGGCACCTTATGGTCGTTCTCCTGTGAGTCTAGTTTTTCGAATGCGATGCAAAACTAACAATTAATTGTAATGTTCAGAGCCTGATACTGACGATGGAACACACAAATTGCGTCGCGATTCAATACATCGTCCTCCAGCCGACTTGTCTCCAAGGGTCTAGTGCTGCCTCGGGCACCTTATGGTCGTTCTCCTGTGAGTCTAGATTTTCGAATCCGACGCAAAACTGACAGTTAATTGTAACGTTCAGAGCCTGATACTGACGATGGAACACACAAATTGCGTCGCGATTCAATACATCGTCCTCCAGCCGACATGTCTCCGAGGTAGTATTGCTGCTCCTGGCACCTCCTGGTCGTTCTCCTATGAGTCTAGTTTTTCGAATCCGGCGCAAAACTGACAATTAATTGTAACGTTCAGAGCCTCTTAATGACGATGGAACACACAAATTGCGTCGCGATTCAATACATCGTCCTCCAGCCGACTTGTCTCGAAGGGTCTATTGCTGTCTCGGGCACCTTATGGTCGTTCTCCTGTGAGTCTAGTTTTTCGAATGCGATGCAAAACTGACAATTAATTGTAACGTTCAGAGCCTGATACTGACGATGGGACACACAAATTGCGTCGCGATTCAATACATCGTCCTCCAGCCGACTTGTCTCCAAGGGTCTAGTGCTGCCTCGGGCACCATATGCTCGTTCTCCTGTGAGTCTAGATTTTCGAATACGACGCAAAACTGACAATTAATTGTAACGTTCAGAGCCTGTTAATGACGATGGAACACACAAATTGCGTAGCGATTCAATACATCGTCCTCCAGCCGACTTGTCTCGAAGGGTCTATTGCTGCCTCGGGCACCTTATGCTCGTTCTCCTGTGAGTCTAGATTTTCGAATCCGACGCAAAACTGACAGTTAATTGTAACGTTCAGAGCCTCTTAATGACGATGGAACACACAAATTGCGTCGCGATTCAATACATCGTCCTACAGCCGACTTGTCTCCAATGGTCTAGTGCTGCCTCGGGCACCTTATGGACGTTCTCCTGTGAGTCTAGTTTTTCGAATACGACGCAAAACTGACAATTAATTGTAACGTTCAGAGCCTGATAATGACGATGGGACACACAAATTGCGTCGCGACTCAATACATCGTCCTACAGCCGACTTGTCTCCAAGGGTCTAGTGCTGCCTCGGGCACCATATGCTCGTGCTCCTGTGAGTCTAGTTTTTCGAATCCGACGCAAAACTGACGGTAAATTGTAACGTTCAGAGCCTCTTAATGACGATGGAACACACAAATTGCGTCGCGATTCAATACATCGTCCTCCAGCCGACATGTCTCCGAGGTAGTATTGCTGCTCCCGGCACCTCTTGGTCGTTCTCCTATGAGTCTAGTTTTTCGAATGCGATGCAAAACTGACAGTTAATTGTAACGTTCAGAGCCTCTTAATGACGATGGAACACACAAATTGCGTCGCGATTCAATACATCGTCTTCCAGCCGACATGTCTCCGAGGTAGTATTGCTGCCTCGGGCACCTTATGGTCGTTCTCCTGTGAGTCTAGATTTTCGAATCCGACGCAAAACTGACAGTTAATTGTAACGTTGAGAGCCTCTTAATGACGATGGAACACACAAATTGCGTCGTGAATCAATACATCGTCCTCCAGCCGACTTGTCTCCAAGGGTCTATTGCTGCCTCGGGCACCATATGCTCGTTCTCCTGTGAGTCTAGTTTTTCGAATACGACGCAAAACTGACAATTAATTGTAACGTTCAGAGCCTGTTAATGACGATGGAACACACAAATTGCGTCGCGACTCAATACATCGTCCTACAGCCGACTTGTCTCCAAGGGTCTAGTGCTGCCTCGGGCACCATATGCTCGTTCTCCTGTGAGTCTAGATTTTCGAATCCGACGCAAAACTGACAGTGAATTGTAACGTTCAGAGCCTGTTAATGACGATGGGACACACAAATTGCGTCGCGACTCAATACATCGTCCTCCAGCCGACTTGTCTCCAAGGGTCTAGTGCAGCCTCGGGCACCATATGCTCGTTCTCCTGTGAGTCTAGATTTTCGAATCCGACGCAAAACTGACAGTTAATTGTAACGTTCAGAGCCTCTTAATGACGATGGAACACACAAATTGCGTCGCGATTCAATACATCGTCCTACAGCCGACTTGTCTCCAAGGGTCTAGTGCTGCCTCGGGCACCATATGCTCGTTCTCCTGTGAGTCTAGATTTTCGAATGCGATGCAAAACTGACAGTTAATTGTAACGTTCAGAGACTCTTAATGACGATGGAACACACAAATTGCGTCGCGATTCAATACATCGTCCTCCAGCCGACTTGTCTCGAAGGGTCTATTGGTGCCTCGGGCACATTATGGTCGTTCTCCTGTGACTCTAGTTTTTCGAATACGACGCAAAACTGACAATTAATTGTAACGTTCAGAGCCTCTTAATGACGATGGAACACACAAATTGCGTCGCGATTCAATACATCGTCCTCCAGCCGACTTATCTCGAAGGGTCTATTGCTGCCTCGGGCACCTTATGGTCGTTCATCGGTGAGTCTAGATTTTCGAATCCGACGCAAAACTGACAGTTAATTGTAAGGTTCAGAGCCTCTTAATGACGATGGAACACACAAATTGCGTCGCGAATCAATACATCGTCCTCCAGCCGACTTGTCTCCAAGGGTCTATTGCTGCTCGGGCACCTTATGGTCGTTCTCCTGTGAGTCTAGATTTTCGAATGCGATGCAAAACTGACAGTTAATTGTAACGTTCAGAGCCTGTTAATGACGATGGGACACACAAATTGCGTCGCGTCTCAATACATCGTCCTCCAGCCGACTTGTCTCCAAGGGTCTATTGCTGCCTCGGGCACCTTATGGTCGTTCTCCTGTGAGTCTAGATTTTCGAATCCGACGCAAAACTGACAGTTAATTGTAACGTTCAGAGCCTCTTAATGACGATGGAACACACAAATTGCGTCGCGAATCAATACATCGTCCTCCAGCCGACTTGTCTCCAAGGGTCTATTGCTGCCTCGGGCACCATATGCTCGTTCTCCTGTGAGTCTAGATTTTCGAATCCGGCGCAAAACTGACAATTAATTGTAACGTTCAGAGCCTCTTAATGACGATGGAACACACAAATTGCGTCGCGAATCAATACATCGTCCTCCAGCCGACTTGTCTCCAAGGGTCTATTGCTGCCTCGGGCACCTTATGGTCGTTCTCCTGTGAGTCTAGTTTTTCGAATGCGATGCAAAACTGACAGTTAATTGTAACGTTCAGAGCCTGTTAATGACGATGGGACACACAAATTGCGTCGCGTCTCAAAACATCGTCCTCCAGCCGACTTGGCTCCAAGGGTCTATTGCTGCCTCGGGCACCTTATGGTCGTTCTCCTGTGAGTCTAGATTTTCGAATCCGACGCAAAACTGACAGTTAATTGTAACTTTCAGAGCCTCTTAATGACGATGGAACACACAAATTGCGTCGCGATTCAATACATCGTCCTACAGCCGACTTGTCTCCAAGGGTCTAGTGCTGCCTCGGGCACCATATGCTCGTTCTCCTGTGAGTCTAGATTTTCGAATCCGACGCAAAACTGACAGTGAATTGTAACGTTCAGAGCCTCTTGATGGCGATGGAACACACAAATTGCGTCGCGATTCAATACATCGTCCCACAGCCGACCTGTCTCCAAGGGTCTCTTGCTGCCTCGGGCACCTTATGGTCGTTCTCCTGTGAGTCTAGTTTTTCGAATCCGGCGCAAAACTGGCAATTAATTGTAACGTTCAGAGCCTCTTAATGACGATGGAACACACAAATTGCGTCGCGAATCAATACATCGTCCTCCAGCCGACTTGTCTCCAAGGGTCTATTGCTGCCTCGGGCACCTTATGGTCGTTCTCCTGTGAGTCTAGTTTTTCGAATGCGATGCAAAACTGACAGTTAACTGTAACGTTCAGAGCCTGTTAATGACGATAGGACACACAAATTGCGTCGCGTCTCAATACATCGTCCTCCAGCCGACTTGTCTCCAAGGGTCTAGTGCTGCCTCGGGCACCTTATGGTCGTTCTCCTGTGAGTCTAGTTTTTCGAATGCGATGCAAAACTGACAGTTAATTGTAACGTTCAGAGCCTCTTAATGACGATGGAACACACAAATTGCGTCGCGATTCAATACATCGTCCTACAGCCGACTTGTCTCCAAGGGTCTAGTGCTGCCTCGGGCACCATATGCTCGTTCTCCTGTGAGTCTAGATTTTCGAATCCGACGCAAAACTGAGAGTGAATTGTAACGTTCAGAGCCTCTTGATGACGATGGAACACACAAATTGCGTCGCGATTCAATACATCTTCCTCCAGCCAACTTGTCTCGAAGGGTCTATTGCTGCCTCGGGCACCTTATGGTCGTTCATCTGTGAGTCTAGATTTTCGAATCCGACGCAAAACTGACAGTTAATTGTAAGGTTCAGAGCCTCTTAATGACGATGGAACACACAAATTGCGTCGCGATTCAATACATCGTCCTACAGCCGACTTGTCTCCAAGGGTCCATTGCTGCCTCGGGCACCCTATGGTCGTTCTCCTGTGAGTCTAGTTTTTCGAATGCGATGCAAAACTGACAGTTAATTGTAACGTTCAGAGCCTGTTAATGACGATGGGACACACAAATTGCGTCGCGACTCAATACATCGTCCTCCAGCCGACTTGTCTCCAAGGGTCTAGTGCTGCCTCGGGCACCTTATGGTCGTTCTCCTGTGAGTCTAGATTTTCGAATCCGACGCAAAACTGACAGTGAATTGTAACGTTCAGAGCCTCTTGATGACGATGGAACACACAAATTGCGTCGCGATTCAATACATCGTCCCACAGCCGACCTGTCTCCAAGGGTCTCTTGCTGCCTCGGGCACCTTATGGTCGTTCTCCTGTGAGTCTAGTTTTCAGAATACGACGCAAAACTGACAGTTAATTGTAACGTTCAGAGCCTGTTAGTGACGATGGGACACACAAATTGCGTCGCGTCTCAATACATCGTCCTCCAACCGACTTGTCTCCAAGGGTCTATTGCTGCCTCGGGCACCTTATGGTCGTTCTCCTGTGAGTCTAGTTTTTCGAATGCGATGCAAAACTGACAGTTAATTGTAACGTTCAGGGCCTCTTAATGACGATGGAACACACAAATTGCGTCGCGATTCAGTACATCGTCCTCCAGCCGACTTGTCTCCAAGGGTCTATTGCTGCCTCGGGCACATTATGGTCGTTCTCCTGTGACTCTAGTTTTTCGAATACGACGCAAAACTGACAATTAATTGTAACGTTCAGAGCCTCTTAATGACGATGGAACACACAAATTGCGTCGCGATTCAATACATCGTCCTCCAGCCGACTTATCTCGAAGGGTCTATTGCTGCCTCGGGCACCTTATGGTCGTTCATCGGTGAGTCTAGATTTTCGAATCCGACGCAAAACTGACAGTTAATTGTAAGGTTCAGAGCCTCTTAATGACGATGGAACACACAAATTGCGTCGCGAATCAATACATCGTCCTCCAGCCGACTTGTCTCCAAGGGTCTATTGCTGCTCGGGCACCTTATGGTCGTTCTCCTGTGAGTCTAGATTTTCGAATGCGATGCAAAACTGACAGTTAATTGTAACGTTCAGAGCCTGTTAATGACGATGGGACACACAAATTGCGTCGCGTCTCAATACATCGTCCTCCAGCCGACTTGTCTCCAAGGGTCTATTGCTGCCTCGGGCACCTTATGGTCGTTCTCCTGTGAGTCTAGATTTTCGAATCCGACGCAAAACTGACAGTTAATTGTAACGTTCAGAGCCTCTTAATGACGATGGAACACACAAATTGCGTCGCGAATCAATACATCGTCCTCCAGCCGACTTGTCTCCAAGGGTCTATTGCTGCCTCGGGCACCATATGCTCGTTCTCCTGTGAGTCTAGATTTTCGAATCCGGCGCAAAACTGACAATTAATTGTAACGTTCAGAGCCTCTTAATGACGATGGAACACACAAATTGCGTCGCGAATCAATACATCGTCCTCCAGCCGACTTGTCTCCAAGGGTCTATTGCTGCCTCGGGCACCTTATGGTCGTTCTCCTGTGAGTCTAGTTTTTCGAATGCGATGCAAAACTGACAGTTAATTGTAACGTTCAGAGCCTGTTAATGACGATGGGACACACAAATTGCGTCGCGTCTCAAAACATCGTCCTCCAGCCGACTTGGCTCCAAGGGTCTATTGCTGCCTCGGGCACCTTATGGTCGTTCTCCTGTGAGTCTAGATTTTCGAATCCGACGCAAAACTGACAGTTAATTGTAACTTTCAGAGCCTCTTAATGACGATGGAACACACAAATTGCGTCGCGATTCAATACATCGTCCTACAGCCGACTTGTCTCCAAGGGTCTAGTGCTGCCTCGGGCACCATATGCTCGTTCTCCTGTGAGTCTAGATTTTCGAATCCGACGCAAAACTGACAGTGAATTGTAACGTTCAGAGCCTCTTGATGGCGATGGAACACACAAATTGCGTCGCGATTCAATACATCTTCCTCCAGCCGACTTGTCTCGAAGGGTCTATTGCTGCCTCGGGCACCTTATGGTCGTTCATCTGTGAGTCTAGATTTTCGAATCCGACGCAAAACTGACAGTTAATTGTAAGGTTCAGAGCCTCTTAATGACGATGGAACACACAAATTGCGTCGCGATTCAGTACATCGTCCTCCAGCCGACTTGTCTCCAAGGGTCTATTGCTGCCTCGGGCACCTTATGGTCGTTCTCCTGTGAGTCTAGTTTTTCGAATGCGATGCAAAACTGACAGTTAATTGTAACGTTCAGAGCCTGTTAATGACGATGGAACACACAAATTGCGTCGCGATTCAATACATCGTCCTCCAGCCGACTTGTCTCGAAGGGTCTATTGGTGCCTCGGGCACATTATGGTCGTTCTCCTGTGACTCTAGTTTTTCGAATACGACGCAAAACTGACAATTAATTGTAACGTTCAGAGCCTCTTAATGACGATGGAACACACAAATTGCGTCGCGATTCAATACATCGTCCTCCAGCCGACTTATCTCGAAGGGTCTATTGCTGCCTCGGGCACCTTATGGTCGTTCATCGGTGAGTCTAGATTTTCGAATCCGACGCAAAACTGACAGTTAATTGTAAGGTTCAGAGCCTCTTAATGACGATGGAACACACAAATTGCGTCGCGAATCAATACATCGTCCTCCAGCCGACTTGTCTCCAAGGGTCTATTGCTGCCTCGGGCACCTTATGGTCGTTCTCCTGTGAGTCTAGATTTTCGAATGCGATGCAAAACTGACAGTTAATTGTAACGTTCAGAGCCTGTTAATGACGATGGGACACACAAATTGCGTCGCGTCTCAATACATCGTCCTCCAGCCGACTTGTCTCCAAGGGTCTATTGCTGCCTCGGGCACCTTATGGTCGTTCTCCTGTGAGTCTAGTTTTTCGAATGCGATGCAAAACTGACAGTTAACTGTAACGTTCAGAGCCTGTTAATGACGATAGGACACACAAATTGCGTCGCGTCTCAATACATCGTCCTCCAGCCGACTTGTCTCCAAGGGTCTAGTGCTGCCTCGGGCACCTTATGGTCGTTCTCCTGTGAGTCTAGTTTTTCGAATGCGATGCAAAACTGACAGTTAATTGTAACGTTCAGAGCCTCTTAATGACGATGGAACACACAAATTGCGTCGCGATTCAATACATCGTCCTACAGCCGACTTGTCTCCAAGGGTCTAGTGCTGCCTCGGGCACCATATGCTCGTTCTCCTGTGAGTCTAGATTTTCGAATCCGACGCAAAACTGAGAGTGAATTGTAACGTTCAGAGCCTCTTGATGACGATGGAACACACAAATTGCGTCGCGATTCAATACATCGTCCTACAGCCGACTTGTCTCCAAGGGTCTAGTGCTGCCTCGGGCACCATATGCTCGTTCTCCTGTGAGTCTAGATTTTCGAATCCGACGCAAAACTGAGAGTGAATTGTAACGTTCAGAGCCTCTTGATGACGATGGAACACACAAATTGCGTCGCGATTCAATACATCTTCCTCCAGCCAACTTGTCTCGAAGGGTCTATTGCTGCCTCGGGCACCTTATGGTCGTTCATCTGTGAGTCTAGATTTTCGAATCCGACGCAAAACTGACAGTTAATTGTAAGGTTCAGAGCCTCTTAATGACGATGGAACACACAAATTGCGTCGCGATTCAATACATCGTCCTACAGCCGACTTGTCTCCAAGGGTCCATTGCTGCCTCGGGCACCCTATGGTCGTTCTCCTGTGAGTCTAGTTTTTCGAATGCGATGCAAAACTGACAGTTAATTGTAACGTTCAGAGCCTGTTAATGACGATGGGACACACAAATTGCGTCGCGACTCAATACATCGTCCTCCAGCCGACTTGTCTCCAAGGGTCTAGTGCTGCCTCGGGCACCTTATGGTCGTTCTCCTGTGAGTCTAGATTTTCGAATCCGACGCAAAACTGACAGTGAATTGTAACGTTCAGAGCCTCTTGATGACGATGGAACACACAAATTGCGTCGCGATTCAATACATCGTCCCACAGCCGACCTGTCTCCAAGGGTCTCTTGCTGCCTCGGGCACCTTATGGTCGTTCTCCTGTGAGTCTAGTTTTCAGAATACGACGCAAAACTGACTGTTAATTGTAACGTTCAGAGCCTGTTAGTGACGATGGGACACACAAATTGCGTCGCGTCTCAATACATCGTCCTCCAACCGACTTGTCTCCAAGGGTCTATTGCTGCCTCGGGCACCTTATGGTCGTTCTCCTGTGAGTCTAGTTTTTCGAATGCGATGCAAAACTGACAGTTAATTGTAACGTTCAGGGCCTCTTAATGACGATGGAACACACAAATTGCGTCGCGATTCAGTACATCGTCCTCCAGCCGACTTGTCTCCAAGGGTCTATTGCTGCCTCGGGCACATTATGGTCGTTCTCCTGTGACTCTAGTTTTTCGAATACGACGCAAAACTGACAATTAATTGTAACGTTCAGAGCCTCTTAATGACGATGGAACACACAAATTGCGTCGCGATTCAATACATCGTCCTCCAGCCGACTTATCTCGAAGGGTCTATTGCTGCCTCGGGCACCTTATGGTCGTTCATCGGTGAGTCTAGATTTTCGAATCCGACGCAAAACTGACAGTTAATTGTAAGGTTCAGAGCCTCTTAATGACGATGGAACACACAAATTGCGTCGCGAATCAATACATCGTCCTCCAGCCGACTTGTCTCCAAGGGTCTATTGCTGCCTCGGGCACCTTATGGTCGTTCTCCTGTGAGTCTAGATTTTCGAATGCGATGCAAAACTGACAGTTAATTGTAACGTTCAGAGCCTGTTAATGACGATGGGACACACAAATTGCGTCGCGTCTCAATACATCGTCCTCCAGCCGACTTGTCTCCAAGGGTCTATTGCTGCCTCGGGCACCTTATGGTCGTTCTCCTGTGAGTCTAGATTTTCGAATCCGACGCAAAACTGACAGTTAATTGTAACGTTCAGAGCCTCTTAATGACGATGGAACACACAAATTGCGTCGCGAATCAATACATCGTCCTCCAGCCGACTTGTCTCCAAGGGTCTATTGCTGCCTCGGGCACCATATGCTCGTTCTCCTGTGAGTCTAGATTTTCGAATCCGGCGCAAAACTGACAATTAATTGTAACGTTCAGAGCCTCTTAATGACGATGGAACACACAAATTGCGTCGCGAATCAATACATCGTCCTCCAGCCGACTTGTCTCCAAGGGTCTATTGCTGCCTCGGGCACCTTATGGTCGTTCTCCTGTGAGTCTAGTTTTTCGAATGCGATGCAAAACTGACAGTTAATTGTAACGTTCAGAGCCTGTTAATGACGATGGGACACACAAATTGCGTCGCGTCTCAAAACATCGTCCTCCAGCCGACTTGGCTCCAAGGGTCTATTGCTGCCTCGGGCACCTTATGGTCGTTCTCCTGTGAGTCTAGATTTTCGAATCCGACGCAAAACTGACAGTTAATTGTAACTTTCAGAGCCTCTTAATGACGATGGAACACACAAATTGCGTCGCGATTCAATACATCGTCCTACAGCCGACTTGTCTCCAAGGGTCTAGTGCTGCCTCGGGCACCATATGCTCGTTCTCCTGTGAGTCTAGATTTTCGAATCCGACGCAAAACTGACAGTGAATTGTAACGTTCAGAGCCTCTTGATGGCGATGGAACACACAAATTGCGTCGCGATTCAATACATCTTCCTCCAGCCGACTTGTCTCGAAGGGTCTATTGCTGCCTCGGGCACCTTATGGTCGTTCATCTGTGAGTCTAGATTTTCGAATCCGACGCAAAACTGACAGTTAATTGTAAGGTTCAGAGCCTCTTAATGACGATGGAACACACAAATTGCGTCGCGATTCAGTACATCGTCCTCCAGCCGACTTGTCTCCAAGGGTCTATTGCTGCCTCGGGCACCTTATGGTCGTTCTCCTGTGAGTCTAGTTTTTCGAATGCGATGCAAAACTGACAGTTAATTGTAACGTTCAGAGCCTCTTAATGACGATGGAACACACAAATTGCGTCGCGATTCAATACATCGTCCTCCAGCCGACTTGTCTCGAAGGGTCTATTGGTGCCTCGGGCACATTATGGTCGTTCTCCTGTGACTCTAGTTTTTCGAATACGACGCAAAACTGACAATTAATTGTAACGTTCAGAGCCTCTTAATGACGATGGAACACACAAATTGCGTCGCGATTCAATACATCGTCCTCCAGCCGACTTATCTCGAAGGGTCTATTGCTGCCTCGGGCACCTTATGGTCGTTCATCGGTGAGTCTAGATTTTCGAATCCGACGCAAAACTGACAGTTAATTGTAAGGTTCAGAGCCTCTTAATGACGATGGAACACACAAATTGCGTCGCGAATCAATACATCGTCCTCCAGCCGACTTGTCTCCAAGGGTCTATTGCTGCCTCGGGCACCTTATGGTCGTTCTCCTGTGAGTCTAGATTTTCGAATGCGATGCAAAACTGACAGTTAATTGTAACGTTCAGAGCCTGTTAATGACGATGGGACACACAAATTGCGTCGCGTCTCAATACATTGTCCTCCAGCCGACTTGTCTCGAAGGGTCTATTGGTGCCTCGGGCACATTATGGTCGTTCTCCTGTGACTCTAGTTTTTCGAATACGACGCAAAACTGACAATTAATTGTAACGTTCAGAGCCTCTTAATGACGATGGAACACACAAATTGCGTCGCGATTCAATACATCGTCCTCCAGCCGACTTATCTCGAAGGGTCTATTGCTGCCTCGGGCACCTTATGGTCGTTCATCGGTGAGTCTAGATTTTCGAATCCGACGCAAAACTGACAGTTAATTGTAAGGTTCAGAGCCTCTTAATGACGATGGAACACACAAATTGCGTCGCGAATCAATACATCGTCCTCCAGCCGACTTGTCTCCAAGGGTCTATTGCTGCTCGGGCACCTTATGGTCGTTCTCCTGTGAGTCTAGATTTTCGAATGCGATGCAAAACTGACAGTTAATTGTAACGTTCAGAGCCTGTTAATGACGATGGGACACACAAATTGCGTCGCGTCTCAATACATCGTCCTCCAGCCGACTTGTCTCCAAGGGTCTATTGCTGCCTCGGGCACCTTATGGTCGTTCTCCTGTGAGTCTAGATTTTCGAATCCGACGCAAAACTGACAGTTAATTGTAACGTTCAGAGCCTCTTAATGACGATGGAACACACAAATTGCGTCGCGAATCAATACATCGTCCTCCAGCCGACTTGTCTCCAAGGGTCTATTGCTGCCTCGGGCACCATATGCTCGTTCTCCTGTGAGTCTAGATTTTCGAATCCGGCGCAAAACTGACAATTAATTGTAACGTTCAGAGCCTCTTAATGACGATGGAACACACAAATTGCGTCGCGAATCAATACATCGTCCTCCAGCCGACTTGTCTCCAAGGGTCTATTGCTGCCTCGGGCACCTTATGGTCGTTCTCCTGTGAGTCTAGTTTTTCGAATGCGATGCAAAACTGACAGTTAATTGTAACGTTCAGAGCCTGTTAATGACGATGGGACACACAAATTGCGTCGCGTCTCAAAACATCGTCCTCCAGCCGACTTGGCTCCAAGGGTCTATTGCTGCCTCGGGCACCTTATGGTCGTTCTCCTGTGAGTCTAGATTTTCGAATCCGACGCAAAACTGACAGTTAATTGTAACTTTCAGAGCCTCTTAATGACGATGGAACACACAAATTGCGTCGCGATTCAATACATCGTCCTACAGCCGACTTGTCTCCAAGGGTCTAGTGCTGCCTCGGGCACCATATGCTCGTTCTCCTGTGAGTCTAGATTTTCGAATCCGACGCAAAACTGACAGTGAATTGTAACGTTCAGAGCCTCTTGATGGCGATGGAACACACAAATTGCGTCGCGATTCAATACATCGTCCCACAGCCGACCTGTCTCCAAGGGTCTCTTGCTGCCTCGGGCACCTTATGGTCGTTCTCCTGTGAGTCTAGTTTTTCGAATCCGGCGCAAAACTGGCAATTAATTGTAACGTTCAGAGCCTCTTAATGACGATGGAACACACAAATTGCGTCGCGAATCAATACATCGTCCTCCAGCCGACTTGTCTCCAAGGGTCTATTGCTGCCTCGGGCACCTTATGGTCGTTCTCCTGTGAGTCTAGTTTTTCGAATGCGATGCAAAACTGACAGTTAACTGTAACGTTCAGAGCCTGTTAATGACGATAGGACACACAAATTGCGTCGCGTCTCAATACATCGTCCTCCAGCCGACTTGTCTCCAAGGGTCTAGTGCTGCCTCGGGCACCTTATGGTCGTTCTCCTGTGAGTCTAGTTTTTCGAATGCGATGCAAAACTGACAGTTAATTGTAACGTTCAGAGCCTCTTAATGACGATGGAACACACAAATTGCGTCGCGATTCAATACATCGTCCTACAGCCGACTTGTCTCCAAGGGTCTAGTGCTGCCTCGGGCACCATATGCTCGTTCTCCTGTGAGTCTAGATTTTCGAATCCGACGCAAAACTGAGAGTGAATTGTAACGTTCAGAGCCTCTTGATGACGATGGAACACACAAATTGCGTCGCGATTCAATACATCTTCCTCCAGCCAACTTGTCTCGAAGGGTCTATTGCTGCCTCGGGCACCTTATGGTCGTTCATCTGTGAGTCTAGATTTTCGAATCCGACGCAAAACTGACAGTTAATTGTAAGGTTCAGAGCCTCTTAATGACGATGGAACACACAAATTGCGTCGCGATTCAATACATCGTCCTACAGCCGACTTGTCTCCAAGGGTCCATTGCTGCCTCGGGCACCCTATGGTCGTTCTCCTGTGAGTCTAGTTTTTCGAATGCGATGCAAAACTGACAGTTAATTGTAACGTTCAGAGCCTGTTAATGACGATGGGACACACAAATTGCGTCGCGACTCAATACATCGTCCTCCAGCCGAATTGTCTCCAAGGGTCTAGTGCTGCCTCGGGCACCTTATGGTCGTTCTCCTGTGAGTCTAGATTTTCGAATCCGACGCAAAACTGACAGTGAATTGTAACGTTCAGAGCCTCTTGATGACGATGGAACACACAAATTGCGTCGCGATTCAATACATCGTCCCACAGCCGACCTGTCTCCAAGGGTCTCTTGCTGCCTCGGGCACCTTATGGTCGTTCTCCTGTGAGTCTAGTTTTCAGAATACGACGCAAAACTGACAGTTAATTGTAACGTTCAGAGCCTGTTAGTGACGATGGGACACACAAATTGCGTCGCGTCTCAATACATCGTCCTCCAACCGACTTGTCTCCAAGGGTCTATTGCTGCCTCGGGCACCTTATGGTCGTTCTCCTGTGAGTCTAGTTTTTCGAATGCGATGCAAAACTGACAGTTAATTGTAACGTTCAGGGCCTCTTAATGACGATGGAACACACAAATTGCGTCGCGATTCAGTACATCGTCCTCCAGCCGACTTGTCTCCAAGGGTCTATTGGTGCCTCGGGCACATTATGGTCGTTCTCCTGTGACTCTAGTTTTTCGAATACGACGCAAAACTGACAATTAATTGTAACGTTCAGAGCCTCTTAATGACGATGGAACACACAAATTGCGTCGCGATTCAATACATCGTCCTCCAGCCGACTTATCTCGAAGGGTCTATTGCTGCCTCGGGCACCTTATGGTCGTTCATCGGTGAGTCTAGATTTTCGAATCCGACGCAAAACTGACAGTTAATTGTAAGGTTCAGAGCCTCTTAATGACGATGGAACACACAAATTGCGTCGCGAATCAATACATCGTCCTCCAGCCGACTTGTCTCCAAGGGTCTATTGCTGCCTCGGGCACCTTATGGTCGTTCTCCTGTGAGTCTAGATTTTCGAATGCGATGCAAAACTGACAGTTAATTGTAACGTTCAGAGCCTGTTAATGACGATGGGACACACAAATTGCGTCGCGTCTCAATACATCGTCCTCCAGCCGACTTGTCTCCAAGGGTCTATTGCTGCCTCGGGCACCTTATGGTCGTTCTCCTGTGAGTCTAGATTTTCGAATCCGACGCAAAACTGACAGTTAATTGTAACGTTCAGAGCCTCTTAATGACGATGGAACACACAAATTGCGTCGCGAATCAATACATCGTCCTCCAGCCGACTTGTCTCCAAGGGTCTATTGCTGCCTCGGGCACCATATGCTCGTTCTCCTGTGAGTCTAGATTTTCGAATCCGGCGCAAAACTGACAATTAATTGTAACGTTCAGAGCCTCTTAATGACGATGGAACACACAAATTGCGTCGCGAATCAATACATCGTCCTCCAGCCGACTTGTCTCCAAGGGTCTATTGCTGCCTCGGGCACCTTATGGTCGTTCTCCTGTGAGTCTAGTTTTTCGAATGCGATGCAAAACTGACAGTTAATTGTAACGTTCAGAGCCTGTTAATGACGATGGGACACACAAATTGCGTCGCGTCTCAAAACATCGTCCTCCAGCCGACTTGGCTCCAAGGGTCTATTGCTGCCTCGGGCACCTTATGGTCGTTCTCCTGTGAGTCTAGATTTTCGAATCCGACGCAAAACTGACAGTTAATTGTAACTTTCAGAGCCTCTTAATGACGATGGAACACACAAATTGCGTCGCGATTCAATACATCGTCCTACAGCCGACTTGTCTCCAAGGGTCTAGTGCTGCCTCGGGCACCATATGCTCGTTCTCCTGTGAGTCTAGATTTTCGAATCCGACGCAAAACTGACAGTGAATTGTAACGTTCAGAGCCTCTTGATGGCGATGGAACACACAAATTGCGTCGCGATTCAATACATCTTCCTCCAGCCGACTTGTCTCGAAGGGTCTATTGCTGCCTCGGGCACCTTATGGTCGTTCATCTGTGAGTCTAGATTTTCGAATCCGACGCAAAACTGACAGTTAATTGTAACGTTCAGAGCCTCTTAATGACGATGGAACACACAAATTGCGTCGCGATTCAGTACATCGTCCTCCAGCCGACTTGTCTCCAAGGGTCTATTGCTGCCTCGGGCACCTTATGGTCGTTCTCCTGTGAGTCTAGTTTTTCGAATGCGATGCAAAACTGACAGTTAATTGTAACGTTCAGAGCCTGTTAATGACGATGGAACACACAAATTGCGTCGCGATTCAATACATCGTCCTCCAGCCGACTTGTCTCGAAGGGTCTATTGGTGCCTCGGGCACATTATGGTCTTCTCCTGTGACTCTAGTTTTTCGAATACGACGCAAAACTGACAATTAATTGTAACGTTCAGAGCCTCTTAATGACGATGGAACACACAAATTGCGTCGCGATTCAATACATCGTCCTCCAGCCGACTTATCTCGAAGGGTCTATTGCTGCCTCGGGCACCTTATGGTCGTTCATCGGTGAGTCTAGATTTTCGAATCCGACGCAAAACTGACAGTTAATTGTAAGGTTCAGAGCCTCTTAATGACGATGGAACACACAAATTGCGTCGCGAATCAATACATCGTCCTCCAGCCGACTTGTCTCCAAGGGTCTATTGCTGCCTCGGGCACCTTATGGTCGTTCTCCTGTGAGTCTAGATTTTCGAATGCGATGCAAAACTGACAGTTAATTGTAACGTTCAGAGCCTGTTAATGACGATGGGACACACAAATTGCGTCGCGTCTCAATACATCGTCCTCCAGCCGACTTGTCTCCAAGGGTCTATTGCTGCCTCGGGCACCTTATGGTCGTTCTCCTGTGAGTCTAGATTTTCGAATCCGACGCAAAACTGACAGTTAATTGTAACGTTCAGAGCCTCTTAATGACGATGGAACACACAAATTGCGTCGCGAATCAATACATCGTCCTCCAGCCGACTTGTCTCCAAGGGTCTATTGCTGCCTCGGGCACCATATGCTCGTTCTCCTGTGAGTCTAGATTTTCGAATCCGGCGCAAAACTGACAATTAATTGTAACGTTCAGAGCCTCTTAATGACGATGGAACACACAAATTGCGTCGCGAATCAATACATCGTCCTCCAGCCGACTTGTCTCCAAGGGTCTATTGCTGCCTCGGGCACCTTATGGTCGTTCTCCTGTGAGTCTAGTTTTTCGAATGCGATGCAAAACTGACAGTTAACTGTAACGTTCAGAGCCTGTTAATGACGATAGGACACACAAATTGCGTCGCGTCTCAATACATCGTCCTCCAGCCGACTTGTCTCCAAGGGTCTAGTGCTGCCTCGGGCACCTTATGGTCGTTCTCCTGTGAGTCTAGTTTTTCGAATGCGATGCAAAACTGACAGTTAATTGTAACGTTCAGAGCCTCTTAATGACGATGGAACACACAAATTGCGTCGCGATTCAATACATCGTCCTACAGCCGACTTGTCTCCAAGGGTCTAGTGCTGCCTCGGGCACCATATGCTCGTTCTCCTGTGAGTCTAGATTTTCGAATCCGACGCAAAACTGAGAGTGAATTGTAACGTTCAGAGCCTCTTGATGACGATGGAACACACAAATTGCGTCGCGATTCAATACATCTTCCTCCAGCCGACTTGTCTCGAAGGGTCTATTGCTGCCTCGGGCACCTTATGGTCGTTCATCTGTGAGTCTAGATTTTCGAATCCGACGCAAAACTGACAGTTAATTGTAAGGTTCAGAGCCTCTTAATGACGATGGAACACACAAATTGCGTCGCGATTCAATACATCGTCCTACAGCCGACTTGTCTCCAAGGGTCCATTGCTGCCTCGGGCACCCTATGGTCGTTCTCCTGTGAGTCTAGTTTTTCGAATGCGATGCAAAACTGACAGTTAATTGTAACGTTCAGAGCCTGTTAATGACGATGGGACACACAAATTGCGTCGCGACTCAATACATCGTCCTCCAGCCGACTTGTCTCCAAGGGTCTAGTGCTGCCTCGGGCACCTTATGGTCGTTCTCCTGTGAGTCTAGATTTTCGAATCCGACGCAAAACTGACAGTGAATTGTAACGTTCATAGCCTCTTGATGACGATGGAACACACAAATTGCGTCGCGATTCAATACATCGTCCCACAGCCGACCTGTCTCCAAGGGTCTCTTGCTGCCTCGGGCACCTTATGGTCGTTCTCCTGTGAGTCTAGTTTTCAGAATACGACGCAAAACTGACAGTTAATTGTAACGTTCAGAGCCTGTTAGTGACGATGGGACACACAAATTGCGTCGCGTCTCAATACATCGTCCTCCAACCGACTTGTCTCCAAGGGTCTATTGCTGCCTCGGGCACCTTATGGTCGTTCTCCTGTGAGTCTAGTTTTTCGAATGCGATGCAAAACTGACAGTTAATTGTAACGTTCAGGGCCTCTTAATGACGATGGAACACACAAATTGCGTCGCGATTCAGTACATCGTCCTCCAGCCGACTTGTCTCCAAGGGTCTATTACTGCCTCGGGCACCTTATGGTCGTTCTCCTGTGAGTCTAGTTTTTCGAATGCGATGCAAAACTGACAGTTAATTGTAACGTTCAGAGCCTGTTAATGACGATGGGACACACAAATTGCGTCGCGACTCAATACATCGTCCTCGAGCCGACTTGTCTCCAAGGGTCTAGTGCTGCCTCGGGCACCTTATGGTCGTTCTCCTGTGAGTCTAGATTTTCGAATCCGACGCAAAACTGACAGTTAATTGTAACGTTCAGAGCCTCTTAATGACGATGGAACACACAAATTGCGTCGCGATTCAATACATCTTCCTCCAGCCGACTTGTCTCGAAGGGTCTATTGCTGCCTCGGGCACCTTATGGTCGTTCATCTGTGAGTCTAGATTTTCGAATCCGACGCAAAACTGACAGTTAATTGTAAGGTTCAGAGCCTCTTAATGACGATGGAACACACAAATTGCGTCGCGATTCAATACATCGTCCTACAGCCGACTTGTCTCTAAGGGTCTATTGCTGCCTCGGGCACCTTATGGTCGTTCATCTGTGAGTCTAGATTTTCGAATCCGACGCAAAACTGACAGTTAATTGTAAGGTTCAGAGCCTCTTAATGACGATGGAACACACAAATTGCGTCGCGATTCAATACATCGTCTCACAGCCGACCTGTCTCCAAGGGTCTCTTGCTGCCTCGGGCACCTTATGGTCGTTCTCCTGTGAGTCTAGTTTTCAGAATACGACGAAAAACTGACAGTTAATTGTAACGTTCAGAGCCTGTTAATGACGATGGGACACACAAATTGCGTCGCGACTCAATACATCGTCCTCCAGCCGACTTGTCTCCAAGGGTCTAGTGCTGCCTCGGGCACCTTATGGTCGTTCTCCTGTGAGTCTAGATTTTCGAATCCGACGCAAAACTGACAGTTAATTGTAACGTTCAGAGCCTGATACTGACGATGGAACACACAAATTGTGTCGCGATTCAATACATCGTCCTCCACCCGACATGTCTCCGAGGTAGTATTGCTGCTCCGGGCACCTTTTGGTCGTTCTCCTATGAGTCTAGTTTTTCGAATCCGGCGCAAAACTGACAATTAATTGTAACGTTCAGAGCCTCTTAATGACGATGGAACACACAAATTGCGTCGCGATTCAATACATCGTCCTCCAGCCGACTTGTCTCCGAGGTAGTATTGCTGCTCCTGGCACCTTATGGTCGTTCTCCTGTGAGTCTAGTTTTTCGAATACGACGCAAAACTGACAATTAATTGTAACGTTCAGAGCCTGTTAATGACGATGGAACACACAAATTGCGTCGCGACTCAATACATCGTCCTACAGCCGACTTGTCTCCAAGGGTCTAGTGCTGCCTCGGGCACCATATGCTCGTTCTCCTGTGAGTCTAGATTTTCGAATCCGACGCAAAACTGACAGTGAATTGTAACGTTCAGAGCCTGTTAATGACGATGGGACACACAAATTGCGTCGCGACTCAATACATCGTCCTCCAGCCGACTTGTCTCCAAGGGTCTAGTGCTGCCTCGGGCACCATATGCTCGTTCTCCTGTGAGTCTAGATTTTCGAATCCGACGCAAAACTGACAGTTAATTGTAACGTTCAGAGCCTCTTAATGACGATGGAACACACAAATTGCGTCGCGATTCAATACATCGTCCTACAGCCGACTTGTCTCCAAGTGTCTAGTGCAGCCTCGGGCACCATATGCTCGTTCTCCTGTGAGTCTAGATTTTCGAATGCGATGCAGAACTGACAGTTAATTGTAACGTTCAGAGCCTCTTAATGACGATGGAACACACAAATTGCGTCGCGATTCAATACATCGTCCTCCAGCCGACTTGTCTCGAAGGGTCTATTGGTGCCTCGGGCACCTTATGGTCGTTCTCCTGTGAGTCTAGTTTTTCGAATACGACGCAAAACTGACAATTAATTGTAACGTTCAGAGCCTCTTAATGACGATGGAACACACAAATTGCGTCGCGATTCAATACATCGTCGTCCAGCCGACTTGTCTCGAAGGGTCTATTGCTGCCTCGGGCACCTTATGGTCGTTCATCGGTGAGTCTAGATTTTCGAATCCGACGCAAAACTGACAGTTAATTGTAAGGTTCAGAGCCTCTTAATGACGATGGAACACACAAATTGCGTCGCGAATCAATACATCGTCCTCCAGCCGACTTGTCTCCAAGGGTCTATTGCTGCCTCGGGCACCTTATGGTCGTTCTCCTGTGAGTCTAGTTTTTCGAATGCGATGCAAAACTGACAGTTAATTGTAACGTTCAGAGCCTGTTAATGACGATAGGACACACAAATTGCGTCGCGTCTCAATACATCGTCCTCCAGGCGACTTGTCTCCAAGGGTCTATTGCTGCCTCGGGCACCTTATGGTCGTTCTCCTGTGAGTCTAGTTTTTCGAATGCGATGCAAAACTGACAGTTAATTGTAACGTTCAGAGCCTCTTAATGACGATGGAACACACAAATTGCGTCGCGATTCAATACATCGTCCTACAGCCGACTTGTCTCCAAGGGTCTAGTGCTGCCTCGGGCACCATATGCTCGTTCTCCTGTGAGTCTAGACTTTCGAATCCGACGCAAAACTGAGAGTGAATTGTAACGTTCAGAGCCTCTTGATGACGATGGAACACACAAATTGCGTCGCGATTCAATACATCTTCCTCCAGCCGACTTGTCTCGAAGGGTCTATTACTGCCTCGGGCACCTTATGGTCGTTCATCTGTGAGTCTAGATTTTCGAATCCGACGCAAAACTGACAGTTAATTGTAAGGTTCAGAGCCTCTTAATGACGATGGAACACACAAATTGCGTCGCGATTCAATACATCGTCCTCCAGCCGACTTGTCTCCAAGGGTCTATTGCTGCCTCGGGCACCTTATGGTCGTTCTCCTGTGAGTCTAGTTTTTCGAATGCGATGCAAAACTGACAGTTAATTGTAACGTTCAGAGCCTGTTAATGACGATGGGACACA